>NC_134460.1:149497548-150221298 GCF_047948215.1 Lycorma delicatula | reverse complement strand
CCCAGAACCTTATCTGCAGTATTTTTTGAGAAATTTGGGGTGAAAACCAATAAAAATTTGGGGTAAAAATATTTTTTTACGTTTGACGTAAAAAAAAAAGTTAAACAAAAAAAAAACTTGTAGAGAATTTAATTCTTAACAAAATGGTTAAAGATAAGCTGAATAAAACAAAGAAAGGTTGAAAGAATTCCAATTTTATTTAGAAACAGTATATTACTACATTTACTGGAAAAGTACTTATTTAATGTAAACAAAAACCAAATTCTTTTTTGCCGATGTAAAAAATTTGTGGAAAACGAAATTTACTGTTAAAACACAACACAACAATTATAGAATAAAAATAACTTAATGATTTTTTTTATTAATTGCAAAAATACAATAAATTATTTGAAAACTTATTATTTCAAAGTCGACAATAAAATAACAAGTGGTCAACAATGCGCAATACTGTATTAGTGTTTAAATCGTTCTGTGAGGTACATTAAGTATATCGGGTACTGCGAACTGCGCTTCGTTAGCGAAGGTTTAAAACAAAACAAGTTTTATCCTTATCATAAACAACCAATTCAATATAAATATATATTTTTTATTTTACCGACGAGGCAAATTTCACTTGAAATGGTCAACAACATATGTCACGAGCATACATGGCCAGAAGAAAATCCTCATGATACGGTGTAAGGCAACATTCAAAACCGGTTTACCGTCAATGTACGGTACGGCCTTCTTCACAATCAGCTGTTTGGACCGTTTATATTAACCGGCCGCTTAAATAATGAGGTCTACTTGTACTTTCTTCGAGAATAATTGCCGCAGCAGCTTGAAGATGTTCCTCTAGCGCTGAAACGCAAAGTATACTTCCAGCACGATGGCGCGTCTCCCAGCTTCTCTTGCAGCGATTCCACTAGCTTAAAAATGGATCGGTCGTGAGGTCCTAATTCCTGGCCATCAGGATCGTCTGATCTAACACCTTCGATTTTTGCGTTTGAGTATAGATGAAAAATATTGTATATAAAACAAAAATGCATTCTCGTGAGGAATTAATTGTCCGCATTATGGATGCGGTTGAGCAACTTAGGACAAAAATGAAGGACTAAAAAACGCAACAAAAGCGGTACCGAAGCGTGTCAAGAAATCTGTTTAAAATGGCAGGCTTATTTTTGAACATTTATTATAAACTGGCACCTATAATGCACTTTGGTCTATTGTAAATAAAATTCAAATTTTTCTAAATTTTCTTTATTTTAATCAACTTATGTTTCACCAATTTGTTCAGAATTAAATTCTTTAAAAGTTTTATGTGTTTACTACCCGTTTACCAAAGTTATTGTACGTCAAACATAAAAAAACAGGGTCTTTTATCCCCAATTTATTGGTTTTCACCCCCAGATTTCTCAAAAATTACTGCATTTACCGGTTCTGGGAGCCAGTTTTTCAACTTTACATATTAAAAACCAAACGAATCGCTAATTCTGCCCTTAATTAACGTCCTAAAAATTTCAGTAAGACCTAATTTCATTGTGTTAGCTGATAGCCGAGCGAAATCTTTCATTACCCGTAACTCGCTAACGAAGCATTTTGGGACACATGTTTATGTGAATTTTTTCCATTATTTTCACGAGTAGATTAGGTTATGATAGTCCCGGGAGAACTTCGTGATACACTTTGAAAACAAAATAATTTTTTGTAAAAGGAAAAATGTGAACGATTTAAAAAAAGAAAGTATAAAATTTATGTTTTTCTATCGCTTAAAATATTTTGGTTAGAAAACTTTGATGAAAGAAGATAACATAATGAACATGTGGTTTTATTTCAGTTTACATTATTTCATAAAAAAAAAAAAATTTACAGTAATTTATTCAACAACCCTGATGACTGAACATCGGATTTAAAAGGTTTCTAGTTCGATTCCCAAACTCGTTCAAATTTGTTTTTTTAATAACCAATCTTCTCATTTCAATTCATTAATAAATTCTTTAAAAAAAAGAAATAGTACAGGCAATTTATCATTAAAACAGGCTGTATTTGAAAATCCTTACCTACCGATTGATCTTTTGTCCATGCGTTAGGGGAGATGAGGGAAGCTTAACTCTAGATTTTTAACATCCCCCTCCCATACAGTTTTGAAAAACTCAAAAAGTTTTTGAAATGCGTTTTTCTCTGAATCTATGCATTTTAGAGAAACGTTTTTCTCAACAAAAAATGTAGAGGACATTCTCCTCTACAATTAATGTCTTTAAAGTTATGCCGTATAATTTGAAATTGAAATACTAGGTGGCGCTGAAGTTGTAAAAAACGTCTTTTTTCGGTTTTTTCACCGGAAAAAATTGTTTTTAGTCTGTATTGCATTTGGAAAAGTTGTTAATCTAAAAAAAACAGACAACTTTTATTCAAACAATTTTCTTGTACGACTTAGCATTCCAGAGTTATAGCGGTACAATGGCAACACAGCGCTCCTATTGTTACTGTAGCCGGGGAGATCGGCATTGTTCAGCGACTAGACCGGTTTCGAACACGTGCCCAATTCACAACATTTTCACACTTTCACAAGCTACAGCTTCAAAACGGTAAGTCGTACAAGAAAATTGTATAAATAAATGTTGTCTGTTTTTTTGAGATTAACAACTTTTCCAACTGAAATACAGACGAAAAACAATTTTTTACAGTGAAAAACCCAAAAAACATGTTTTTTACAACTTCAGCGCCACCTAGTATTTCAATTTAAAATTATACGGCATAACTTCAAAGACATTAATTGTAGAGGACATTAATTAAAATGTCTTGTACATTTTTTGTTTGAAAAACGTTTCTCTAAAACGCATAGATTCAGAGAAAAACACATTTCAATAACTTTTTGAGTTTTTCAAAAATCTATGTGAGGGGGAAGTTAAAAATCTGGAGTTAAGCTCATCACCCATAACATATGGAGAAAAATATCAATCGGTAGGTAAGGATTTTCAAATAAAAATACAAATTGACTGTACTAAAAATCAGAAGAATATTTTTTTCTCGCATTTAATTTATTAAAGATACGTAAAATTAAATTCAACGCTAACATTTTTTTTTAATATTTTCATTTCTTGAACACGATTACAACGAAATAGATCGATTAATAATAAATAACAATATTTTTAATTATTAATTACAGTGAAGACAGAAAAAATAAAACATGTAGCGGACTACTTGTCAAGATCCTATAATCGGTTGGCAAAAATCGAACAAATGTATTATTCAAGCAATAAATCAGACAAACAATAAATAAACGCATAATTCATTTAAAACAAACCTTACTGAACAACAAAACACCGCTAAATTAAGCATTTAAAAAATCAGACCAAATAATTGGAATAAATTGTTTTCGACATAAATTAACTATGCTTTCTACAAAATTAATCTCATGTAATTGGATATGAAGTAACAAACACGGTTAAAAATCAATTAATACTACACTGAAAAGTCTTTATTAAATTAGTAGTTCAATATATCAAACAGACAAACAAAAATATTTAATCGTTTGAATATTTTAACACGTTCGCACCATTTTGGAATTATCATTTAATTTGTAAAGTACTATAAAAATTGTAGAACATAAAAGATTCAAAGTTTAAATAATAAATTGTTATTTAACAGTTTTTTATTATCTATTTCAGGATTTGTAAACTAAAATGTCAGTTGAACAAAGAGACTTTCATTGCACTGACAGATTGATCTGCAACTTAAACATGTGAGAAATTGTTTAAATTTCGTGCTTACTGAAACTCAGCGCTTATACCAAATGTTCATTTTTTGCTATAAACATAGAAGTAAATTTAAGAATGTTATTTATATGAAAAACAAACTGTTGTACCAAATTAAAAATATTTAAATTAAATAATTTTTGTTTAAATAAGAATAAATATAAAAAAAATCGTCAATAAAAAATTAGAAAAAATATACAATAAAAAATTCCTCTCTTTTAAATTTTAACAATTTACATACTATAACGCAACCATTAAACCAGAAACAATGATAATGGTCAAAGAATCGAAACTGGAAAAAATAATTAAAAGCTATTTTTAAGAAAGAGATTAAGACTTTTATGGACATAAAAAATGGAGGACCACATATTCTAGTGTAAGTAATATCTGAAGATGGGTCAGTAGTGCGCAGTGGCATCCCCTCCACTGTTCTTAATTCAGCGACTTCTCAAACCAGTAGCCAAAGTAGTGTATTCCAAAAGTCCCATCAATTAACTTTCAAAGATCTGCACCGTATCCAATTATGACGTTACTATTGTAGTAACGAAATACGTTGTGGTAGTTTTTTGTGACAAATAAAATTAATCAGGTCTAATATTTTGTATATGAAGTAATTTATTCATTGCTTCGCAGAATATATTTTTTTTAAGTATGTTAAACTAATGTTTTGCTATCAATAAACAATAACAATGACGCAATACAGAAGTATATGAAATGAGATGTTTATTTATCTAGGCAATTTGTCATCAAAATAGGCTGTATTTGAAAATCTTTACCTACCGATTGATCTTTTGTCCATGCGTTCCCCTCCCATAGATTTTTGAAAAACTTGAAATACTCAAAAATTTTTGAAATGCGTTTTTCTCTGAATCTATGAATTTTAGAGAAAAGTTTTACAAACAAAAAATGTAGAGGACATTCTCCTCTACAATTAATGTCTTTGAAGTTATGCGGTATATTTTGAAATTAAAATACTAGGTGGCGCTGAAGTTGTAATAATTTCATCTTGGACAAATAATGTTCTATATATAATAAAGTTATATATATATATATATATATATATATATATATACATATATATAAATAAATGTAGTAACAGAATGGTAACAAAGTATAGGAACTATGAAATACTTTTTCAACAGTTAAATATAGAAAAATTAAATTTAGCAAATGCACCTCGAACCATCTACTTTGCAAAATGAGACCACACCCTAGTGCCCACGAGGTGCAACCTAATAGTTTTATTTGGAAAGGTTAGGAGTGTAACATGACCCACCGGATTGGCTAGTGGTGAATGCGTCTTCGCAAAGTCGAGAGTTCCAACGTTCAAGCCCTAATAAAGGTACTTTAATACGGATTTGAATACTAGATCGTGGATACCGGTGTTCTTTGGTGGTTGCGTTTCAATTAAGCACACATCTCAGGAATGAACTGAGATTGTATAAGATTACACTTCATTTACACTCAAATATATCATCCTCAGAAGTAATACCTGACGGTGATTCCCGCAGGCTAAACAGAAAAAAAGGAGTGTGTCATATCATTTAAAAGGGCATTGAAAAAATCACTTTAACTTAACAAATATCGGGCTTCGACTATTCCGACCAGAACGGTCCCAATTTAATGTTTTATAAAACTAGTAAAGAATAGTCTACAGTACCTCTTAAATAACTGAACAGTAAAAAATAAAAAATAAATTTAGCAAACGTCCCTCCAAAAATATCACAATGAATTTTACCTTTTAAACTCGGAATTTCAAAAAATCCTTTCTTAGAGTACACTTACACCGCGTAAGAAGAACGTGTACACAAATTTTCATCGATTTATTTTCAGTAGTTTTTGCTGAGCTTTAATTATGAAACGATCACGATATTTTGTGGACTTCAATTTCAATAACTGTATTGAAAAATATCTTGGGAGCGTCTCGCCACATATCAGCCCAAATGAGAAGTGCAGTGCTATAATGGACTATTTATTACTTACACGTTTGAAATTTTTGCTAAGATATAAACAAACCCTCTTTATAACCGAGATTTGTGTATCAACATTTTTTTTTCTTTTTAATGATTTTAATGTTGATCTTTATCGTTAAAATGTAGCACTTCTAAAACTACAAAAAAAAAGTATAAATAGAACCGTTTCAAACAGTTATTCTCACTTTCAACCGCAAAATTATACTCAACCTATTTCGTTCTTTATTTGATGTACATTTTTATTTGCCTGACCGTAAACCAGTTTCTTCGTTTTTTTATTTGTTCATATTGTATCGATTTCGATTACGTTCGGATTTTACCCGCATCTGATATATATAATACCTACATTATTACAAAATTTCTCGATTAATTATAGCGAAAATGTTTGTTTTAAAAATAAAATAAATAATTTAAAGATTATAAAGAAATGTTATAATGACGTATTAGAACTGATTTTGCATTGTTTTGTGTTGATATACGATATAATAAAACGAGATCAATTTTTCACAAATTGATCGCAGATTTTTTTAATCTTTTTTTTATTGCTTGAAGGTGTCGAGACGGAGATAAACGAGATACGTTTAAACAAACCCGTCGATTATAATCGATGCGGCTGCTGATCAGTGGATAATTCGTACGGAAGAGGGAGAAGGCTATAGATTTCATTTTAACCTTCAGATGAAGACACGATTCCTAATCGTTATCACAAGTGTAAATTACCTCTACTTTTAATTGTCATTAATCCTTTTCTTTTACTAAGATTAGAAAAGGTCCAAGCTATCTTAGAAAAATTAATTAAAAGCTGTTCTTTTACAAAAATAATTGCGACTAATCAATTAATTTCTATAAAACAGAAAAATATCATCCAGAAAGAATGTAAAAGTGAGATATGGGCTATAAATTAGATGCCCATGTTGCCCAAATAATTTATATGATAAGTAATTCAAATACAGTTTTTGGGGGAAGAATTTTTACTACATTTTTAAAACTTTTCCGTTTTATTTTAATAAAGTAAAAACCTTACGTATTAACGATGTCTAAATAGTAGCCAACTTTTTAAATTATATTTAAAGATTTTATTTATAGGAGTTTTATGACATTCAGGGGCTATTAAAACTTATTTCAAAATAATCAAAGAAACGATTTTTTACATGTAAAGGCTAATTTTTCATTTGCATAAAAATAAATAACGGGTAGAAATTTCAGTTTAACCTTGAGTGGATATATAAATAAATAACGTCTAAGAACAATCGACTAATGCAATCCTTTATTCTTTATCCAGCAAGGATTTATAAAATAAAAAATAATAACTGATAGTGCAATTAAGAACGCATAGCAATTAAGGAACTGTCTATAATTATTTACTTCAAGGAATGCAATATATATATATATATATTACTAGTATATATAAGGATTAAATATAAAATAAAATTTATTACGCTTCATACAACTCTTACCTGCACATTATTGTAGATATACGTATTAAATATACATACGGCTGATGTATTCACGAATAGAATACCTTTTACCGTTTCTTATTTATTTACTAACAAGAAACAGACGACGTATAATTATTGATATATATATATATATATATATATATATATTAGCTCCCCGTCGCAGCTTCGCGCTGTAAGGTTTTTCTTTTATTTTATGTTTTTTAGTCAAGTAACCGGAGGCAGTGCAGCGAGTCACACGTACAGAACGGTAACAGTGGCCGAATCGGTTGAGCCGCCGCGCCGTATACCGCCACACCCCTTAAAAAAATCAGAATTAAAAAAAACTCAAAAATGGTTTTTAGATATTTATTTGAAGAACAATTCGAACCCCAAATCTATTGATATTTTGTTTAGTACGGTCGGGATTGAGAAAATTTACAATCATCGTTCGAAATAATTTTTATCTTTCTTCACCGTCCTTTCAAGGTCGAATTTCAAACATCTAGAAATTGGTTTATTTAAACAAAGATTACACCAAAAATCAGCTTCATTCCTTCACTTGTTACCGAGAAATTAAAAAAAATAGCGGGTTTCCTAAAAAAATTAAAAAATCGATTTTATCCTAGAAACTCAGAATTTCAAAAATCTAGAAATTTTTTTTTGATATACACATGAAGATAACACACAAAAAATCAAGCTGTTGTTTTCATTTGTTACCCAGAAATAGAAAAAATAATAAATTTCATTGTTACTTTATTTTAACCCTTTAAACACGGAATTTCAAAAAATCCTTTCTTACTGTACAGTTACACCGTAATAAGATGTATAGAAATTTTCATCAATTTATTTCCAGCAGTTATTGTTAGGCGTTGATTATGAATCGCTCATGATATATATATATATATATATATATATATATGATACATTGGATATATTGATAGACGGGATAGACAGGTGAAGAAGCGACAGATAGATTATACAAACTGGTGTGTAATAATTACGGAAAAAGGAAAGTTCCGTCAGACTTGTCGTCATGATACCATAGAAAGCAGGAGCAGATAAATGTGAAAAATACCGAACAATTAGCCTAACTATTCATGCATCAAACATTTTAACTAGATTATGTACAGAAGAATTGAGAAGAGAACGGAAGACTTGTTAGGAAAAGAGCAATTTGGTTTCAGAAAAAGTATAGGGACAAGGAAAGCAATTTTAGCATTCAGATTAACAGTAGAAGGAAGATTAAAGAAAAACAAACCTGCATACGTGGCATTTACAGGCTTAGAAAAGGCATTTGATAACGTGGACTGGAATAAATTGTTCAGCATTTTTAAAAATCTAGGGTTCAAATATAGAGATAGACGAACAATTGCTAACATTTACAGGAATTAAATTGCAACTGTAATACACGAAGAACATAAGAAAGAAACGGCAATAAAAAAGGGAGTCAGACAAGGATGTTCCCTATCCCCGTTATATTTTAATCTTTAAGAAGAACTAGCAGGTAATAATGTTAAAAAACAATTCAGATACAGTGCACGGTAAAAAGATTCTACGATTTTCTGATGATATAGTAATTCTAGCCGAGAGTAAAGAAGATTGGGAAGAAACAATGAACAGCATGGATTAAGTCCTACGCACGAACTACCGCATGAAAATAAACACGAACAAAACGAAAGTAATGAATTGTAGTAAAAATAAAGAAGATGGATCACTGAATATAAAACTACAACGAAACAAGACTATAAAGGTAGAAGAATTTTGTTACTTCGAAAGCAGAATTACTAAAGATGGACAGAGCAGGAGCGATAAAAAATACTGAAAACGAGTTTCAGGCAAAACGAGTTTTCAGCCATAAATAATTTGTTTACGTTAAAAATTAGCGAAATTAAATTAAGAAAAGAATATTTTCTTCTCAGGTACTCATAGAATACCCGACCAATTAGGCATACTTAAGCGTATTAACAATAGTTAACAATTAACTAAGCGTATTATAGCTCCATTTGTCTTCTCTCAAAATACTTATTTATTTTTTCTACCCTACACCAATAACCTTTGAAAGTATGAATCAATTTCGATACGACTTTAAAAAAAAAAAAATTAAAAGGTAATTGTAAAAATTAAAGATTCATTAATATTGTTTAAACGTAAACATTTTAAACCTAAACCGACAACGATTGTTAACGTCTATATGCCTACAAGCGCCCATGATGATGATGAGGTAGAGTGTGTATACGAAGAGATTGATGAAGCAATTAAACACGTAAAAGGAGATGAAAATTTAATAATAGTTGGAGATTGGAATGCAAGCATTGGAAAAGGCAAGGAAGGAAATATAGTGGGTGAATACGGGCTGGGCAAAAGGAATGAAAGAGGGGAACGACTTATAGAGTTTTGCACGAAGTATAATTTAGTAATTGCCAACACCCATTTTAAAAATCATAATAGAAGAATATACACTTGGAAAAAGCCAGGCGAAGAATGATTAAACAAAGAATGACAACTTTCAAACCTCAAAGAAAATTTTTCCAAACACAGTTCCCTTTGATACATCGAAATTACAAAATATAATTTTTTTTTTTTCAATAAGTGACCTAAAATGAGCTTTCCAAAATTCTGAATCTTATAAAGTTGAACTTATTTTGTATACTGCTCGATTTAGATTCTATTTACAAATATATTATTATTATATTTTCAAATTTAATCAGATTTGATAAAAATTTGATGGGAATTTGAAAAAAATAGGGATTTGAAAAATCATAAATTCGATCTGTTTCACATTAATAAGAACCTACTTTGCTCTTCTTTATTTAATACTTATTATTTTATAAGTTTTTATACTTCAAAACTTTTCTTTTATTTTTTAATAATTTGAAAAAAGATATCTTAAAGACTATTTACTTCTGCGTTTAACTTTTAATAATTTCAATATAATGATTTTACTATTCGAAACTTTGCGGGTAAACTTACATACATATCTGTACCTATAAAGCAACTTGTTCTGACTGTCTGATTCAGCAAAATCTACTAAAGATAAATTGATGAAAATTTGTTTATTTGTTATAGTATAAGTGCATACTACGAGAAAATTCTTTGAAATTCCGAGTTTAAAGGGTTAAAATGGAGTAACGATGAAATTTACTATTTCTTTAATTTCTCGGTAACAAATGAAGATATCAACTTGATTTTGGCAAGTGTAATTTTCATGTAAATATTTAAAAATCAATTTCTAAGTTCTTCGAAATTCAACACCTTGAAAGAGGTGAAGAAGATAAAAACGAATTTTAAAAATGCACTAAATTTTCCCAATTTTAGACTATAAAAAAGAGATATTCACTAGATTGGGGCTTGAAAATACTCTTCACATAAATATCTAAAAACCATTCTCAGGTTTTTTTTTAATTTCGATTTTTTAAAGGGTGAGACGGTGTACGAAGCGGCGTCTCAACGTACATAGCCGCTGCCACTGTTGTATGTGCGACGCGACAGGCAGCATCTGTCTCCGGTTGACTAAAAAACATAAAATAAAGGTAATTAAAACATTTAAAAAAATGACAAACGAAGTACGGTCACCTCCAAACGACGTTTGTCGGGTAACGCGAATAACGGGGCAATATACTTTTTTTACCCGTGCGAAATACAAGTAACCGGTTATAACTAATACTTTTAAGATGGAGGCCGACTGTTTTGAAACCCACATTCTAAGATTGCGCACAGTTTCAGGTGCTGTACTAACCAAATTGTTACTTCGAAAAAATTAGAATTAATTGATATTTTTTTTTATAAATTGAACAGGCTTAAATTTTATTTATCATTACTATTCTGACAAGCTTGAGAGTTTAATGAACGCAGTGGGGTCCCAAGGGTTATATATAATTAGAATAAAAAATAAAGTGGAACAATAAAAGAAAGTTACAATAAAAACAAACATCCAAAGTGTAGATATGATTAGCTCAATTACCTTTTTTTTATAGACATTCGGGAATCCAAGATAAAATATTGAAACGCAAATTATTTTATAGATATGGGTAAACTTTATACTACACATTATTTAAGAAAACCGAGTAGAAATCTTGTTTCAGAAAACGTTCCTCACAAAGTCATAAAAATGAAGACATTTTGATAATATAATTTAAATTGAACTTTAATAAGTAAACTAAACGAACATATATTCTTATTCGCGTGAAATTATTTTCAAAGAGGGAATTAAAGATATTTATAAATATTACAAGAAATAAAAAATAAGTTAGCAAAACATTTCAATTTTAACAGAGTAAGCTTTTTTACACTTAAACACGGAAAATTAAAAAAAAAATATTACCACAGTAATTACATATGTAAAAAATTACATAAAATAAAAATTCCACATATATTCAAAATAATTGCTTTAGTCCACAGATAACAAAAAATTTCGGTCGTATAGAAAATCAATTTCTAACCGGAATGAAACTTTAAAACATAAAAGAAAATAATAGAAGTAATAAAACAAACATTTTATCCTTCGCACGTTTTGCTGTAATATCATTTAGGTCAATGAATAAAATTAAATCAAAACTTGTCACACCCAACAGTGTGAATTCTAAGAATTACAAAATCCAAACAAAATTATATATTCATTGGTAAAAGATAAAAACAGATAGAAAAATAATTAGTATGAAAAAAAGATTAAGTTCAGCTCAATATAACATATTGGTAAACATAAAAAAACTAAAAATGTATCTCTGTTAAAACATTTTTGAATAAAAAAAAGATACATTACAGATTTACATATTTACCTGTCTGTTATTAAAAGACAGGATTTACTTGTCTTATAAAAATGTCCAGAAATAATTCGAGATAAATAAAAAAAAGTTCATCAGTAAGACTAACGAACACGTAAAAACTAATTTTTTTAAATTTTACAGCGTTCAGAAATTATCATAAATGAGGGACTACAGTGCGTACAATGAAAATAAAAGTTTGCGCTGTAGAAGAACGAGAGTACATTACTACCGAACCTGAAAAAATTTACATCCATCTAAAAGGAAAAATATATTAATCGTTCGTTATACTTTTATTTATGCACGTTTAATTTGTCACCGTTTCCATGTTTTCTCTCTCCATCTACTTCTCCATAAAAAAAGGATGGTGCGTGAGTTGGTTTTGTTTGTTTAATGTATGTGCTCACGTTCTTATTTTAGCTGCTATTGGCGCAGAGCAACCGATGGTGATGCGCCGAGCGGCTGCGCAAAGCGCACGAACAATTTATACTTCTTGATACGAACGATTTATCTAATATTATATTTGTGTTTTGAAGATAAAAAGGAAAATATTGTAGTTACAGCTGTGTTAAAAAATAACAAATCAAGAAACACCTAAAAATGTTCAGGATTTTGAAGCTTTTCATAGTAAAAGTTTGTTGTTGTTAGGACGCTAAATTCATGAACGCAACTTAGCCACAATTAGCAAAATAATGTATAATGAAACATAAACCATGAAAACAGAAACATAAACCCTATGGTCCGCCTTTTTTCTAGTCTACAACAAAAAAACATATGGTGCCTTGGTTTGTTTTTTGTACAGTACATGCTCACATTTTTATTTTAGCTGCTACTGGCGCAGAGCGGACCACGTGGTGCGCCGGGCGACTGCGCGCAGCCGTTACTGAGCGCTACCATCTAGCGGAAAAAATTAAACGAACAACTGTATAATAAATTGTACGGTGATAGTAACTTGTTTACATTAACATTTATTATACTTATTATTACTTCCTTGTACGAACTAAAAAGAACTATTATGATCGCGAAAAACTTTGGTTTTCAGATTTCAATGGAAACATCCATTTTGACTAGTTCTGGCGTGAAGTCTGTACGTACGTATGTATCTCGCAGAACTCAAAAACGTATTTCATCGATTAGCGGTTCCGTCTCTTATAGACAGTTTCAAAATTTCTTTTACGTGTTCGCAATATAGTCTCCAATCATCCGTATTCATTTCATTCATTTTTTCCTTAGCTTATTTTTTTAATAGCTTACATTAAAAGAGTTGAATTATTACAACCAATATATCTTTTCAGACCGACCGAACAATCTCGATCGATTTAGATCGGGATGATAAGGTGGAAAACGTACAACCTTATGCCCGTGTTTTTTTAATAGGTCATCAAAACGGTACGTTTAATTTCTATGCGATTTAATTATGCCGTACAAATGTAATTTTAACTTTGCTTTATTAAACGGAATATTGTTCTTTTCCGATCAATTAATCGTGCCGTTTTTCCTATCATTTCAATTTGAAGGCTTTTCTATAAGTGAATTGTGATATGGCGCGTTGTCGATAACAACCACTGACTGGGGGAAGACCAGAAATTAATTTTTCAGATGCCCACTTCATGAAATTGTTGTTGTTGACGCTTTCGTGATAGTCACCGCCTTTTGAATGGGTATTAAATGTTTCTCGTCTTTTAATTTTCCTAACTTTATAGCTTCTTTCTTTATAAAATCATAAATATTTTTAACTATTCCACAAGCTTGGGTACGGAACTTTTTATTGTTAAGTATAAATTTTAATTTCTGCCGTTGTAAAGAAAAATTCACTAACAAAAACCGCAGAAAACATACAAATTCATTAATACACACAAAAAGTTAACTCACAAGCCACAGAATAAAGAAGGAACAACTATACCATTCGTACCGGGACACGTCAAGAATTTAACTAAATCTGTTTACTGAAAATGAAATGTAAACATTAGTATTGAATATTAGTCAACAATGCCAAAAACGTTTATTTAGCTATTTATTCTATGCATACTTACAAAATGGTTAAGCTATTAATAAATTATTATAATTTTTTTATTATAATACAAAAATTTAATGATAACGTTTATTTTTATACACATTATCAACAGTACTAATACCCTTTACAACAATTTCATATAAATATAACTCCAACGTAGTATTACGTAGTATTCTTTATTCGTATGAAGTGGTAATTCATTTTATGACTAACCTGATGAAAATAATATAATAATAATTTATAATACTAGAATAAACTATTCGTTTTTGTACTGCATGCAGTAAGAAATATTTTTAAGTACGCTAAGTATTTTTAAAGAGATTATTGCCTGAAATTAAAAAAAATTATAATAAATTCTAATGGTGTTAAGAATTTTTGCTATTAGTGAAAATAATTAAACGTCCTGTATTGCAGGATACTCGGTTTGTGGAATGGCCTGCACAGCGACTGTCTGCCTCATGCAAGTAAGTTTTTTTATTCATTGTACCACTATACTTTGGCCGAGTAACATTTTCAGCAAAACAAAAACGTCTACGTTATGATAGTAACTTTTTTTTTCACTCTCGATGTCAAATAAAAGTTTAAAAATAAGATTAATTTGTACTCTACATTCTGTACTACCCAAAAATATTAGCAGATATAACAAATAAGCTACCGTTTACACATATGTACCACACACACCATTTTATCCGGAATGATGTTGCAAAAATAGCCAGCTCGTCGTATATGGATTCAAAGGTTTCACATTGATGGACATGTAATCGATAAACTCCATACAGAAATATAATACAAACCGCTTTGATTTGAATACGGACCTACATCCAGTAAAATAAAGTGATTGAAATGAAACAAAAAACTCGGCTATGAATATTTCATACGAAAATATTTTTATCGATAACTTTATAATCATTTTAAGACCGGTTTTTGTTTGACAACCACCGTTCGGTACGTAAAGCTTTCGTGTACAGTAAAACTACAGAACGAATGAAAAAAGACTACGTTCATTTATTGTCGAAGAAAAATTACGTACACAAATAACATGGAAATAGTGCTACAAGCAGAAATTTTGGTATAGCAGAGTCCTCCGTTCATGAGAACCGAATGAAAGAATACAAATTTCTCGTAACCGACAAAAATGACAGAATTTCGGCGCAAAAACTCGAAACATCCGGAATTAAAAGAAAAACTTACAGCCTACCTTTTACCTTTGAAAATTCCAAAATTGCGAATGACGACTTACTTATTCAGATCTATTGATATGACTGAAATTATTAAAGTGGATCGCAAAATTACGCGTGAAAACATATATAAAATTGTCATTTTCTACATAATTCCCAGTCTGTACCCCTACAGACAAACAAATAAGGTGAAACCCGATTTCATATGTAGAAGTTTACTTCTAATATCATAAACAGATTTTATATTAACGCGCGAAATTTTACTAAAATGTTTCCTTACAAAGGAAACATACCAGTTATTCATCTTTACAGATAACATGGATACAATCGATATAGCTGATGAAATATCTCCAGAATCTTCACCAAAATCTTGTAGAAACAAATATTTTACTAAATTTATTATCTAAAATTGATGTCAAAAATTGTTTTCAGTTTTCAGTAAAAAATAATAGTCATTTATGTACGAAAATTAAAATTATTACGTATTTGAAATAAAGGTCTTTCAAAGGCAAAACGGGGAAAGTTTATGCGACCCTTAACTAGTAATTTCTGTAAATACTTCTCACGACGAGATTCCACATCTACAATAATTATATTACTGATTTCCAACTATTAAATTCAAAACTTAACAGTTATTAATTCCGTAGTCTAATTATAAAAATGATCCAATTTTGATAATTACTGATGACCAGGTCAAACTAAAGATATATTTATTTATTTTATTTATATATACCAGGTTACAGAGTAACATCACATCGACATGATGTCAATAGTGTTCTGCAGAGATGCTAACGCATCTGTGAATAGTCTGGCGTTTAATATGTATAAAAAAACAGCTAAATATGTAGTCTTGTACAGACTCAGACGAACACTACTGAGACGTATGGTTAATACAACAATCATTGGCTGGTAATGTCAATCTAGATTTTGATTTTGTATCTAATACAACTCATAATCTGCCACGTTATTTAGCAACCAAAACATTAGAATTTAACGAGCTTTCCAACCGACGACATATCCAAAATCCTGGAGAGTTACACGGTTTTAATCTCAAAATTGTTAAAAATGTATTATTTTATGATTAAAAACTTTTTGGGCTGGAATAACGTAAATTTTGATTGGAGTAATAAAATTATGAAACAACTGGCCGGCCCATCTAGCCAGAACCTGGATCCTCGGAACTCAGGTCAGCCAAGACGAATCCTGGAGCCAACTCAGGGACCTCCCCCATGGCCGCAGAGCTCGCTTCGCTCGCCATTCCCAATTTTCCAAGGGGACCGACACCCTGGACATCTGTAGGGCTTGCTTCGGTCACCATTCCCATCTGCTCAGAGGCCTTCTCCCCCTGGACCCTCGCACTGTACGTTACCCTCACGGTTGTGAGTTTAATGATGATAAATAATAGTTATACGTAGTAAACAACTAAAAAAAGTTAAAAAAAAAATAAATTACAAAAGATAGAATAACAGTAACTACGGTAAATAAAGTAAATATAGCTTTGACAACGGGAAACTCATATCTTGTTTCTTTGCCATAATGGCAGAAATACAATAACGAAGTAAAAATTAATCGATTTTTTCCATATGGAGTATCTTTAATTCATAACTTCACCATCCTTGGGAGCGAACAAATCATGAATATTTTTCGGGCGGTCGGCCGGTTATCGCGTGATTCGGTAACCAACAGACAAGCTCTATATATATATACCCCGTGATCTTTAGATCGAGAGTGTACCTGATCCGTGCCAAAGTTACCCTTCAACCTACTTACAAATACCCCGTTTGAATTTTGTAAATCGGACGATTGTTTGTAGAGATATTATAACAGCGCTCCAGGGGGACCCCGTTTGTAACCCCCGGTTGATGGTGATAATCAGTGTAGCCTCGAAGGAGTTGCTCGCATACTCACCGCTCTAGTCTCACACGATGTCCCCGCGGGATCCCATTATTATTAAACAGACATGTCCTAAATCTAATTAATATTATTTTATTTAACGTACATTTAATTTTATTATTTTTGTAATATTAATCATTCGATCGATTCGAATTATTCAGTTCACACACTGATAGAGACTCACAGTTCATTAATTCAATTCGTTAAAAGTTGAAACATGGATAAATATTTAGTTGCGATTGATCGAGTAGTTTTGTTAGACAAACAATAACTATCTTTGCGTTTGTATCATAGTATAGATCATAAAACTATTACGATGATTTTTGTTAATTTGCCAATGCATGAATCATAAATAGGTATGTATATGTCTGAGGTGGGAAGGAACGTCGTAACTATCCTACATCACTGTACGCCAAGGACGTCTCATACTCTGTTTTCTTAGTTTCTTAGTTCCTAAGTTCCTTAGGGGCTTCTCCTTGCTTAATAATTTAAAAACGTGTAAATATATATATTTACAGATTAATATGACTAGGATAATGCTGAAATTTGAAAAGAATCGGGCAAATATACTTAACATGAACAAAAGACATAGAACCTAAATTTACCTAAATTTAGCTTTAATTTAAAAAAAAATATATATAATATAAAAATTTCACACATCCTAAAAAATAATATAAGAATAATTTTATGATTACTTTAAACTCACTCAAGATATAAATAAAACTTGAACCTTGCATTGCTTACAATAGATAAAGATATTCAAATCACGCAATTTATTATTTCCTTTGTTTTGTGTTGATAAGACTTTAATGACTATTATTTAAATTATTATAAATCGTAAAAGAAAGAATATATTTTCTACGAATTAGGGGATGAAAAATTAATATAAAAATTATAGGTTAATTGATTTCTAAAATATATCGTTTTATAATAAAAGCACGATTTTTTCTTATTTCTTTTTTTGCCAGGATAAAACAAGGAAGAAATTACAAAATGTCCTTTTAATGAACACAAAAAAGCCGGCAATGAATTTCTGACAATTCAAATACAATTCAATACAGGTATACCACGAATTTTTCCCCGGACTTTCAAAACCAATTCTACTCGTGAAAGTAATGGAAAAAGTGAATATAAACATACTTCCTAAACTGCTTCGCTTGCGAGTTACGGCTAGTGGAATATTTCGCTTGGATTTCAGCAACCCCGGTGAAACGACATCGTACGGAAATTTTTAGGTTGTTACTTCAGGAGCAGAATTAGTGATACCTTACGGTTTTTAACCTGAAAACTCGAATAAAATAGCTCCCAGAACAATATCCACATAATTTTTTGAGAAATCTGGGGTGAAATTCAATAAATTGGAGTAAGAAACCCTGTTTTACATATCTGACATACAATAACTTTGTTAAACGGGTAATAAACACGTAAATCCAACAAATAAAGCTGTACAGAATCTAATTCTGGCCAAATTGGTCTATATGATGATAAGGTTGATTAAAACAAAGAAAAGTAAGAAAAATTCGAATTTTATTTAGAAACAGTATATTACACCAAAGTGCATTGTACGTAGAACTCATTGCACGTGTATTCTACCAGTTTTTAAAATATGTTTAAAAATGAGCCTGCTATTTTCAACAGATTTTGACACGCTTTTGAACTGCTTTTGTTGCTCATTTCAGTTCTTGAGGGCTAACCTTACGTTGCTCAGCCGCATCCATAATGCGCACAGTTAATTCCTCACGAGAATGTATTTTTCTTTTGCGTGCAATTTTTTCCAACCATCCGCAGACGCAAAAATCTAAAGGCGTTAGATCAGGAAATGTTGGTGGCCAAGAATTAGGACCTCTACGACCGATCCAATTCTCAGGATAATGATTTAAGCGAGCGGAAACGGCAGAAGCGAAGCGGGGTGGCGTGCTGTAGTCCTACGATTAAAAAAAAAAAAATTATTTCATATTCTAATCTAGCAACAGTAGTAATACCATTACAGACACCGAAAATGAAGACTATATCAGCTTATTCCTCTGCTGTAAATAAGTACGGCATTACTTCGATGACAAACCGATCACGTTCAAAATAAAATTCACAGAAAACCTTCGCTAACGACAGCATAATTCATTGTACCCGATATACTTAATATACATTACAGAATGATTTATACACTAAAACAGCATTGTTGATTAGCTGTTATTGTTTTACTTCCAACTTTTAAAAAAATTTTTTTAAATAATCTACTGTATTTCTGTCATTAATAAAAACATTATTATTTATATAATTTTTGTTTGAAAATTGTTATGTAATTCAGGGTTTTTTTTTCATTTTTAACAGTAAATTTTGTTTTTACAAATTTTTCACATCACCAAAACCGAATCTGGATTTTGTTTAATTTAAATAAGTGCTTTTCTGACAACTGCAGTAATGTACTCTTTCAAAATAAAACTCTTTTCTTTGTTTTATTTAACTTATCTTAAACCAATTTGTTCAAAATTAAATTTTCAACAGGTAGTAGTGGTTAGTTTAAATGCTTTATGTGTTTATCACCTATTTAATAATTTTTCACCCTAAATTTCTCAAAAACTACTGAAGACAGCTTCTGGAATCTGTTTTATTCGATTTTTCAGGTAAAAAACTATAAGTAATCACTAATTCTGCCCCTTAATTAAAACCTAAAAATTTCAGTTCTACCTCATTTCACCGGGGTAGCTGATATTCTAGAGAAATCTTTCACTACCGTAACCTGCAAACAAAGCATTTTAGGATATTTGTTTATATAAACTTTATCTATTATTTTCACTAGTTAAATAGTTTATATTAGTCTTGGGAGAACTTCTTGTTACAGTTTGTAAAAACACACACACACACACACACACACACACACACCTATATGTGTATATATATACACGGAAAAAAGTTTAATCTTTATTATTTTATATATATGAATATATGACTTGAAATTCTTTTACACAAAAGATAGAAGAATATCAAACTGAACAAATTAAAAATTTAATTTGTGGAAATTTTTTAAATTTATTTTCATCTATTATTAAAAATTAACACGTGCAAAACAGACAGTTGGATACCCAACCCGCTATATTCGTGGGGCATACCGTACAAAACAACATTTTGTGTGATAAAAAAGCGACTGAAAAAATAATTATTTTTGTATTAAGAACTCAACATCGCATCAAGATGAAGTACTTCCATACAATATTTTTTTCTAAAACTGACAGATTTTCTAACGGCTTTCAAATTAGAACATGTTTTGTTTCCGACAATTTTGCGGTAATAACTTGAAGATTTTAGGAAACGTTCCGTAAAACAGGATTTAATTAGCGATAAAAATAAAATTGTTTATTATTCCTTTTTACCTTTTTGAGAAAATTAATTTCGAATAATACAAATTGCGATAAATTTTGATTATAATGCAAAAATAACATGTAGTTTACAAATTCGACTAAAAAATATTTAAATAATCGCTTTAACCCAGAAAAGTTTTAAAATGCGATTCTTTTGAAATTATATATATTTTTTTCTAAATATGTATTATTTAATCAATACTTCCGTAATTAATTAAAATGCCTTTATTTGCCAAGTTTAAATTTCGATCAGTCACGTCGATCAAACCAGACAATATCTGTTTTTATATAACTGAACAAAACATCTCGATTTAAATGAAAGGTCCTTTCTTTCCCAGTTTTTACTAAACCGATCAAAAGATATTTCCACCACTTTATTTAAAATAAAATTATAAGATTTTATTTACGAAGAAAATATTGTTTTGTCGCTGAGCCTACCACGGAACATCATACCGTTATCACCTGAAAAATATTAATATTTTACCTTTTTATAATTGCTTTTCTTGCGAAAATAATTTGGAAGTTTTATGCGATACGATATTTATTTAGACGGTACGTTGTGATTTGAATTGTTTCACACAGTTATTTACTTTGCATGTAATACTAAACGGGCGCGAAGTGTTATTAATTTTACTCCTTGTCAGATTAATTGATTAAACACGAAGCCTACATACACTTCATTTATATTCATACATATCATCCTCATTTATTTTCAGATAATACCTTACGGTGGTTCCGGAGGCTAAACAGAAAAAAGACGAGATAAATTTGCAAAAGACCTAACAAGATGTATTTCATATATTAAAAACTAAATTTTTAAATTTAAATTTTGAGTCACATCCTAAATAGCAGCAGTCGATTTCGAAAAACGTATTCACAACTCGTTATCAGTTTGGCCTGAAATGCTATGCTATTAACCGGTTGTCGTTTTACTATTGGCCAGAGTCGGAGCAGAAAATTTCAGGAGCTGGATTCGGTAACGAAGTAAAAAACTACTAAAAGTAAAGCGGAAGAACGGTTTACCGTTTTTGGAACCTTCTGAAGTATCTGTTTATTTTATTTTCGATTTAGTTAATCGAACAACTACACGATAAAAGATGAAAACTAAATTCGAATAATTTGATCGATACCCAAATATCTAAAAACGCAGTGTTACCTTTACCCATGCGTCGGTTTCACAGCTACTGTAATTTAGAAAGAATAACGAACTGCTGGGAATCGTTTCACTCAAGATTTAATGGAAAATTTTACAAGGCCCACCCAAGTTAAATCAATTTTAAGAAAACACAGTAACATGCTGTTTTATACCGGCCATTTTAAATATATTAACATATTTTACATATTAATATATTAGGGAATAAAGCGTATATTAAGATTAGCGAGCGTAGGTTAAGTTCGGTTAGATTATATTTATAATTATAAGCAATATCTAATATGTAAAATACGTTAATATGGAGAATGTTTAAAATGACCGGTATAAAACAGGAAGTTAGTGTGTTCTTTCTAATGTTTTATTCGTCAATTATTATAAAACAACCTATATAAATAATTTTAATGTGAAAAAATTGGGGGGACGTAAAACGAAAAAGTATCTTTTTTAATAAGCGTTTTCGTATTAGAATAAAACCTAACTTAACCTACATTATTATTTATTTATTTAACTCAGGTAAAAAGTGCTCAATTCGTCGGTTATAAAACAAAATCTAGGAGACAGTGCGCGGTTCGTGTAATGACTTAAAGCCAACTTGTGCACAATTTGGGGTCGCCGATTATAATATGGGAATTTGATTAATATCCCAGGAATAACATCCCTGACTGTAGACGAGATGATAATAATACATATTGTCTATTATTAAGAACAGATTACAAATAAATATTTATTTATTTATTAAATCTCAACCGGAATACAGTTCAAAGATAATTCATAAGATTAAATTTAAAAAAAAATAATAAAAGATATTGAGAAGTGCATTACTTATGTAAATTATAATATAATTTGTATCGTTGCTAGGATGCGTACTTTTAAATTAATTATAATTAGAAAAACGAGTGGAGAATAAAATATCTTACACGGCATCATAGAAATTACTCTGCACTAACGTAATTATAGAGCATTAATATGATATTATATGCATGTGCGCGCGCGCGTGTTGTTATACATTTATTTTTTGATACAGATCTCTTTTGAAAAGTTTTTATAGATAAAATAGTAATAAGAGTAATTTTAAAACAATTTTCTATACTTTTCTACAGATTACAGCATTAAAATATAAGTATTCCTAATCTTGGTTGCTTTTTTTGTGTTTTTAACCGGACAGAACAGTAAATGTTTGTCAAATAGCGATGCGATTACGTGAACGTAGAAAGAAATATGCAGGGAAAAAATATCGCATTTCCTGTGACATAATTATAAGCTGCAACACATAGTTCCCGATGTTATTCCACGAAGATTAAAATACTCGGATGACGTAACTCATTTCTTTATGTCCTTGTTTATATACTTACGAATAAATTATTAAATATTCCATTATTTTGACGTAAATTAATTATTTTATTAGAATTCTTCTCGAACATTCAGGCTTTCATATAAGTAGGAGATAATAATTTATCATTACATTGTCTTACGAATAACAAAACGACATAAATTTTAATTACGCATGTCGCTCATTAAAGCTATAAAACATCAAAACCCGGAAGAAATATACTGACGTAGGTTTTTACAGTTTTCCTATTTGGTTTAAGCGATATAAAAACAATTCTCACGGATCGAATACGAGATAATAATTGTAGACCACACCTCCTGACTTCATCGCATTATTTTTAGCGCAATAAGTAACTTTTAATGCGATTCGAGGCGTTTAAATTGAAATCGTCTAAATTGTCTATAGAAAAACAGAAATATACTGGAAAAATAAGAAACAAGAGTTTTAAGGATTCACAATCGCGTTCAGGGCTAATATTCTAAATTAAAACCGGTAAAGAATATACACAAGCTTATACTACAAAAATGAACTTCAGTTAACATTGTACAATGTTGTCCGACACGCAAACATATATACGTAACATTTAACCGCCGTTTTGAACAACTTCCCGATTCGATATCAAAAAATGAAGTACCGTTTCTACAATCTTTTAATGGTCTATCCGAATCCGGTCAGAATTTTTAAATTACAAGGAGTGCAGACGATGTAAATAATTAATCCCATTACGAATTGAAGTTCGTTGAAATCGTATTATTCCTTGTAAAAATAGCAAGCGGGGCTAATAAAAAAATTACCATATCGCATTCGGTTAGCTTAGAGTTGAAGTAAACAAACGGCGCGTACGAGTATTCAGGCAACGATTTACAAGCATCTCAAAATTGAACACGAGAACAAAAGGGCAATCGTATGAAAAGATCAAGGGTTAAATAGAACTGAAAATACATAACGCTATATAAACTTTTCATTATATCGACTACTATATGACAAATTAATTATACGGTGCCTATATATGCGTAATGATTGAGCTGTATATAGTATATACGGCCGCGTTGTGAATCGGCACTGCTACAAGGGACGTGGCTCACAGAATCATGACGAACTCTAAAACACAAATGCAACGGCTTATTCTTCACTCTACAAGCTTTCTTTTTCTGTTTAGTCTCCGGAACCACCGCAAGGTATTACTTGAGAGGATGATATGTATGAATGTAAGCGAAGCGTAGTCTTATACAATATCAGGTCGACCGTTTCCAAGATGCGAGGTTAACCGAAAACCGACTGCGAAATAACACCGGTATCTACATATAGCATTCAAATCCGTATGAAAACAACTGCCTTTACTAGGATTTGAACCTTAGAACTCTCGACTTCGAAATCAACTGATTTTCGATGACCAGTTAACCAACCCGGCGGGTATCATTAAAAAACTAAGAGAAAACAATTACAGGGCGACCTAGTTAATATTCCATGCGAAAAATATAAACTAAACACTTCTAAATCGCCAGTTCACTCCAAAACCATATGAAGATTATAATTACAAATAAATCTAAAATATCGAGGGGCTTCACTAGCGCCCCTTCTGGAAAGTACGACAACTTGACAGAGAGACGCCGAAACTACATCTATAATCTTTAAAATAGGGTTTTTCCACATTTCCGTACCTTCAAAATTCATTTTATTAAATAAAAAAAAATGATTTTTGATATATGAATCGTATTTAAGAATCCTGAATAAAAATATTTTATTCCACAAAAAACAGTTTTTCGATTAGTATTATTGTTTTTTTTATTGGGGCGCATTAAAGTCCTAAAGTAACTACTGTAAAAATATTCAGACTTCAAAAGTGGTCCCACTGAGATCAATTTACACTGATCGGTTAACAACGATTCGATCAATTTACAACAAATTTTAACATGCATATATAAATTTCAATGAAACTGATGTAGTTTGGAGATTTTTGAGCCTCAAAATTTTATATGCAGGCAAATATACGATACATATAAAACACATCCTGTCAAGTATTTTTCACGATTTATTTAATTTTTATATTGAAGACTGTTAGCGCATACAATCATACATTTTCAAAACAGAAATTTGTCTCCAAATTTATTTTCAAAATAAGTGATTTTTTTTTTTACAGAAAAGGATTATTTATGAGCAAGTACGGCTTTATGGTACGCATTACTTTGCGGATTAAACTTTCATTAGATAATCTGCCTACTACATAAGTTTCTTTTTCAACTCAAAAAGACGTATTTATTAATTCTACGTAAAACTGTATGGAAAATTCCCATCTTCAGCTCTATTCGAAAAATGGAATCGAAAAAATGGGAATGGAAAATACATTCTGTGAAGTTTAAACTTTCATTTGATCATTTTCTTTCTAAACAGTATCATTTTTTATTTCAATATAAGATTTTTTCTACGTACAACTCACTACCTAAACATATTTACGTTAAGCTAAGGTTTTTTCAAACCGTTCATAAACTAGATCTCGAGGAAAGCGATGCGATGAACAAAATGTATCGCAACTTATTTTTACATGGTATTCTTAATAGTATTTCGTATCTTACTTATTAATTCATACTGGAGAATTCGTTGGAAGGATAAAAATGATATGTCTCGTATTAAATGGTAACCCTGTAGAAAAAAATGGAATCGACAGACTAACCCGTATCGTTACTAGTTCTATTTTCAATCGAAAATATACGGGACATTGACCGTACTTGACCGATCCGATTTTGTAACTTTTTGTCTGTTTTTATTTCCTCCACTAAATGTAATAAAAATTATTAATAACAAACAAAAGTAAATTAATAAAAATTATCACCTTGCATTACGGTGCGCAAGCGTACTGCAGGGTTATTGTCTGCATTGGAATTTTACAAATAAGGTGTCATTTCGTTCACCATAAAATGCTTAATAAATTTCGTACAAGTAAAAATGTGATCAAACAAATAATTACTAAAATATTTAAGATTAAAAAGTTAAGATGGCCGTCATTTTGAAATCGTTAAAGTTTATAGTTTCAATATTTTTTTTTTATTTCGCAGAATAAGACACTAGTCTTACATTTGCCAGATATAATTAAAGTTTATCCGTTCCTGATAAATATTTTTTTTTTGAAAATCACAAAATGGCACCCAGTAGGAAACAAAGAAAATAGGACTTATGCCGATGTGAATTTTTTTGCTCATTTTGGTGTCCTGAATCAGTACGTGAAGCTCGGGGAATACGTCCCGGAACACTAAGTATGTCCAAGCAATCTAATGATTGACGTTTATAAAGCACATAAGACACCAGAATTATGAAATTCATTATGCAGCTAATACGTACCTTTAGTAAACCGAGCGAAAGTGTTAAACGTAGGACAGAATATTAATGAGCTAGAAATTCCGATCTATAACAGGAATAACGAATCAGTAATGAAAGCAATAAGAAATTGCGAGTTCTTCTCCTTCAATTTCGTCCTTAATTTATACTGTATTCTGTGGGTTCGGACAGACGCTCACAATCAATTTTAAGCACGAAGAACAAGAGTTGTTTCGTTCTTGTTATATTTATATGATTTGGTAAGGTCAACTCTGTCTACAGCCCGATTCGGACATTGTTTCCTGTTCAGTGGCATTGTTTTTTAAACAAGTCGAACAACCACAGAGGTTGTTATTACCAAAAGAACCACGGAATAATGCTACATTGAAAATAGAACATTTAAATTTGTAACGAAAAAAAATCACATAAAACTAATTTTGAAAGTAGCGAGAATCGGTTCGCTTGGAATTTCTCCCTTCACCCGCACATTAGGTCGCCGTACAGCATAAAACTGAATGTCTGTGCCACAAACGGCTATTGAACCTCGAAACAGTTTAGCGAACAGTGTCCAAAATAGCTCCTAGAGCTTATCTAATAGTGTGAGCAGACTAAGCGCGGTGCCATACACCACCGGCTTACGTGTCCCAACCGCTCACTTGTCATATATTTACTAAAATAGAAAGGCTCAACCCATCAACTACTAAAAATTTCTCTGACATCCATAAATTAAAATTCACTTCGTCCAGACAGCAATTCGCTGCCACGCCTAGGTTATTGAATGCCAGAAAGTACCTGCCAACCATATTAAAGCGCTTGGAGCCTTAATTAGCTGGTGCTCAGCCATATATCTCTAGGTTAGTTTCCCACAGCAGTGCGGTAGGAGTCTTTCCCTTAAGTAAACTACATTAAGGAATTCCCACACGGTCCGACAATGCGGCTCTCGCCACACTGACTTGCCGCTTGTGAGTGACCGGTTTTCCCTTTGACATCTAAGTTCCAAGGTGGCCCGGTCAGTGACCCCTCCTCAAGAGCAGGGCAGTCAAACATCAGGCGTTCATTTGACTGGAGCTCCCCGCAGAAGCACAGCTCATCAGCTGCCAGACGGCACCGAAACAGATAACTTAAATAACATTATTGGTGAGCCCCTGGCCACCCGTTGCTCTTAAAAGTGAACTCAAGAAACACCATTTCCCCAGAACCCGTATAAACTAAGGGATCTCCCCTTAGTCGTGGTGTACCATTCGAGCTGCCATTGTTCCATCACGAGGCACTGCAGCCTCTTCCGCAGGCGGAAGATGGGCAACTGAACGAAATTTAGATCCGGTGCATTGCGATAATCGTTCCGTTCTGGTATTGGCCCGGCTGGAAACCGTATCCCAAATGCCTCGGCCTACCGGCCTCTTCGCAATCTCCACATGTCTGCCTGAACTTTCACCAATAAATCGATTGGGAAAGCCCTTTCCCAGTACGGTGGTAGCCTCGTAGGAGGTTGTTTTAAAAACACCAGTGCATACAATTAAAGCTCTGCGCTGGGCACTCCTTAAATTTTGAACAAGTAATCTATTCATTTCCAACTTATGTGCCCAAACGGGCGCCGCGTAAGAATTCATGCTTTCGAAACCACCTCGGTATACCATGTACATTTGACAGCCCATCCGAGAAATCCTGCTTAGTTTGTGCATCACTGAGACGGCTTCCGTCGCTACTTACCTAAGGTGGTTGCTAAAAAGAAACTTCTCATCAAACAAAACACCTAGAAGTAAGTAAGATAGTAAAATTAGCGTCAATTAAGAAACGGATAACACAATAAGGCATTGTTTTAAAACTACAGGCTTTGTCTCTCTCTTTCTGTGTGCATTATAGAGCGCGAGGGCACACACACACACACACACACACACACACACACACACACACACACACACACACCAGAAGCTAATTTATATTTACATATATATATTTGATACAGATAATATTAAATTAAAAAATTAAAGCGAAAAAATTATTATTTAATTAACAGTATTTTATTACCTCTATTTAACAAGATAATGTTAGTATACTTAATCGGGGTTTTGATAGAAACAAACTTCCATTTTCTGTAAACTTTATTTTTTATACTTTAAATTTTATTATGTTTGTGGAGAAGAGCGATTTTGAAAACAATATTTTTACAAATATTGTAATTTTTTAATTGTTAACAAATATGAGTAAGAAAAGTATGACCCTCGTTAGGCAAAATCTGGATATACTGAGGGTGACCTTGTTCTACAAGCTCACTCCTTGACTTTTTAAGTAGAAAATTTAATGTTATCAATTTCCATGCATAGATGTAACCTGACCAACCCGGTCCAGTATTTCTGGAGATATAAGGCGATTTAGAGGCCAACACCGAAAACACACGCGCGCGCGCCTACATAAAAAAATCAATACCTGTAAAATTTCCATACGGTTTTTTTTTGTTCCTTAGGTGTCAAACCTATATTCGGTGAAAATAGCATATGTCCAAATCGGATCGATTACAATACATTCCCTTCTAGATCTATAGCTTTGCTATGGCGCAATTTAGACGGGATAGTAAAAGCGTCTGTGCCACGTGCAAGTAACACCATCTACTATTGTTGAAAACATCATAGTGCAACTATTAATCAAATAAGAAAAACTGAAAACTAAAAAAAATGTTCTAAATTTAAATTTAATTAAACAATTTTTAATCTAAAAGCCTGACATGCACAATTTGGTAATCACTTCAATAGTGGGTTGTGAAAAAGGGTTTCACAAAATAAAAATGAATATAAACTTTCATAATGCAAAAATAATATACAATAAAGACAATTTTTCAATATAGAAATTATTTAGGGTAGGAGGAGAAGATTTAATATTTTTTAATTATCACTCTCCATTTCATTACTCGATCAAGTTATTATTAAATAGATTAAATTGTTTAGTCATCGTTATACAGCATATTTTACCCGTTAAGCCTATGCGTAACCGATAAATTAATTAATTAACAAAACTACTCGATAACAACTCTAAAAGAAAAAAAATTACGAAAACTACTGAATAAATCTCATTAAAATCTATTACAAAGGTGGAAAACACGATCAGAATTCCCAATACATCGATACATTCAAGAAATAAGAACAGGTTAGCGAACTGGGGAGGTTAGTAGCTTGAGGCGTTTCGAACACGATACACGATAATGCTGATACTTTTCAATAGAACATCAAAAACAAACCAAAACTTATTTTAATTAGTAGAAGCGGAGTTAAATTAATGCAATAACTGATGTCGGATCAATTATTGAATGACAGCAGTAGCAGTCTTTATACCAGTTGTATTTTATATATACGTATATAAAGCATGAATGTATTGGGCCTCTGTATTAAATTTGTTTAATGTTGCCGATAAATAATAATAGTACATATACTAGTACTAAAAATAATAATATAATATTACAATAGCAAGGATATTTAATAATACGCTGCGTAAGATTGATCTATAAATAATCGAACGACAGATGGAGATTTATACTACCACTTAATACAGCATTCTTACATTTCTAACAATGTACAGTGCAAAAAAAGAAATATATATATATATATATATAAAAATCCTATTTATACAAGTCACGTTGATCAGTATTAATGTTCAAAACCTAACGCGCTTTATACTATCGCTAAAATATCGACGAAATCTTATATTATTACGAAACCGAAACAAAAATTATTTACACTTCTACCGTAACACACCTACAAGTTCGTCATCATGCCGTCGGTGCATGCGTGGATAAGAAGACAGCAGTGACGCGTGCGAAATTTGATCCCGATCGAGTCATTTTCCTTCCGATTTCGAAGGGTAAACTCGTCCGCTCCGCTAGCAGTTTCCACCTCGAGGAGGAACTAGTTGTGAACCGATTTCTTTAATCGTAGGGTATGAAACAGGCTGAAATTCATTGAAGAGTTTATCAAGATACGGAGAAGATATTTTATCACGTAAAAGTGCTTTTTCTGCTCGAGAAGTTTAAAAGTGGCCGGACGATTGCGGCACACGAAGACAAGATTCGGCGGGTTCGAGAGATGGTTCTGGCAAATAGGCGAGTTACCGTCGATGAGGTTGCGTCTTCTTTGAACATCGGTTTCAGTTCTGCCCGTCAAATCATCCACCACGAGCTGCTAATCTCTGTGCCCGACGGGTACCGGGACAGAACCCTTCACAAACGGCTCGCCACATCGTTCAACCGTCAACAAGTTGAATTTTGAGGGACTGGACACCCTTCCTTTTTGTAGGGCAACGGGTGTCAAGGTGCTCACGAACCATGTTGATTTAAAACAATATCTGTTTCGGTTCCACTTGGCAGCTGATGAGCTGTGCGTCTGCGGGGAGGTCCAGTCAAATGAACACCTGATGTTTGTCTGCCCTGCTCCTGGCGGAGATCAGAGACCGAACCACCCTGGAACTTAGAGGTCAAGGGGATAATTGGCCACTCACAAGCGGCGAGTCAATGTGGCGAGAGCCGCATTGTCGGACCGTGTGGGAGTTCCTTGATGCGGTTACTACCTTCAACCGACAACAGTAGTTTACTTAAGAGAAAGACTCCTAACGCACTGCTGTGGGAAGCTAACCTTGAGATATATGGCTGACCACCAGCCAATTAGGGCGCTAATCTGTTTCGAGGCTCAGTAGCCGTTTGTGGCACAGAAAATCGGTCTTATGTTTTAGAGCGGCCGAATGGTGTGTGGAGGGAGAAATGCCAAGCAAACCAAAACCCTTCCGCAGCTCACATGATCTTGCTCCCTCTGAATTTCATCTGTTTGGGCCGCTCAAGAATGTTTTGCGAGGACGCCGATTTTTCTCAGATTTATACGTGCAGTTAACAGGACAAAAGTGGCTTCGCGACCGACAGAAAACCTTCTTCTTGGAAGGAATACGGAAGCTAGTGGACCTTTGAACCAAGTGCACTGATAAGGGAGGTGACTATGTAGAAACATTATGTACTAGTTGAACCCCTATCTATGTGTAAATAAATTTTCGAAACGAAATGCGTAGATAATTTTTGACCAGCGTTTTACAAATGTTTTAAATTCCACGGATAAAAAAAGATTTCATTTTCAACATTTTGCAATTTCGGTAAAACGTTGAATTTAGTTTTATATTTCTTGTCGACGAAACCGAGTTACTATGGAATCAGAGGAACTGCATACAACCGGTTAGTCACCCGTTACCCACCGTTTATAAGTAGCAGAAATTTCATCTTCGATTAGAGTACATATGTAAAATTTTAGGTCTGTACTTCAATATGTACAAAGCCGAGTGCCTCATGAAATGTTCTCGGTCCTTTCTGTTTTTATTGTTTAATAATAACCTGCCTCAAAACCTTAAGCCATTCATCGTAATCGTTTTTGTAGGCGACCAACTCTATATAAAGATAATTATTAAAAAGTAGTTGAAAATTGTACGATAGCAGCTCAAAGAATTATTCGCCGGATGAATTGTTGTAACCAATTAACTCTAAATGTAGATAAAACCCTTGATTGCGTTTCTCAGATAAGACGTATCGATCTCGTGTTCAGAATTACCAATAACGATAACGATACTATTTCTATTGCTCTCAAAGCGAAATTTCTGTTTGTTTTATTAGATAATTTTTCGCGGGATGATCAAATTGATTTCGTTAGTAACAAAATCAAACCCTACAAATATTTTCTCCTGGCTTAACAAGGACATTTTTGGACCAATTATTTTATGCTTATTGACCGCTTTTCACTTGAGTCACAAAAATGAATTTTTTTTTTTTATCGAGAACAATATTTTTAACAGAAAATTGTAATTATTACATTTAATTATAATAATAAATATTACATCGCAGAATGAAATGATATTAGAAAATAAAAAAATATGCGATTAAATAATTCGTTTTAATAAGGGTTGTACAGTAATTTCGAAATAAAATGACTTATCAGCGGTTCCACTCACAATCCAAAGTAACAGTTATGCATATTATATTAAAATATAAATGTTACTTTCCTTTCTTCTCTACAGCAATTATTTCAAAGGAGTATTTATTTTATTTTTATCATTTCAACAAAATAATATAATAACGGTTACTTTTATTTGCTATACCAATTTTTTTTTTTATAAATACAGAATTTCAAAAATAACATAAAAAATAAAATGTTTCTTCCTCGTTTTATCAATATCGCCTAACACTGACGAAGGTATAAATAAAAGATTAGTTTTTACGTACTTAATAGAATATTATGGAGTAAGATTTTTTATTAGTTTCAAACCGGCATAAATTTGAAAAAGGTTATAAAGTAGTAGTAAAAAAAATTAGGTTTTTTTGGTTATTCTTAAGCTGCCTTTGAAGAAAAAAATTATTATTCGTGAAATTAAATCGGAAATTAGATTAACAGAAAACTAGTACGGTTTAAAATACAAAATTCATCGATATTTTACACTTTTTAAGAAGGGAAATTTTAAGAATTAAACTCCAACGATACAAGAATAATATAAATAAACGGTAAATAAGTTTAGTTTAAATTTTAAAATACGTAACCCAACCGCGTTATTATTCACGATTATTAATTCATATTTTCATTAAGAGGAAAGCTGAAAGTTAAATTTTGTTTTAGTTTAGTTAATTTACACTTTTAACCACCAGGGGACTCCAAACCTTAAGTTAGCATACCCCTATAACGAATATTTGCCAGAACGTTTTGATACGAGATGAAAATTAAACAACGGGAATAAAAGGTTCGTATTTATACACCGTCACACCAAAGTTTTATAACGATCAATAATTTAAATTTAACAAAATATGTGTATGTGTGTGTGATATTAATAAACCCTATAGTGCTCGTAAATTGAAATAATTGAATTCACGATATTTATATAAAACGTATGGTATGAATGATTTATTTACGGTCGTTTAACTGTTCGAGGTTCAGTTACCGTTTGTAGCAGACATTCGGTCTTGTGCTTTAGGGCCAACGAATGGGACGGTGGCGGGGGAAATGCCATGTAAATCAATCCTTCAAAAAACGGTTATATAAGAGCCACAAAAAAAATCCTGAACGTACATATTTCATGTTAAACAATATTTTTTTAGGTTAAAGTTTTTAGTATTTTCCGTGCAAATTATAATCACTAGTATTCGGCTGAACCTGATAAATATTTTACTAAACGGATAATTTTTGTTAAAAACTTTCTTTAATGTACACTCTGAGTTACTTTGTAATTATTTAAAAGAATTTGTAAAGAATTTTACATCATAAAATTTGCGATTAATATTTTTTTACGAAGAATATTTGTTTATAAAAATTTCTTTCACAAGTATCATCTATTTCGTTAAACGTAAGAAAGTAAATAATAAAGAGAAAAATAAATCCGTGAAAAATTATCAAAATATGCACAAAAGAATAAAATAATAAATAATAACGGAAAACGAAAATATTAAAAATAGATATACACACGCGCAGATATTAAAGAGAGAAGCGTTTTTATTAATAAAACTACAACGTAAAATAAATCTTAGAAACTAAGGAAGAAAGAAAATTTGTTTAACGCACAATAAAAGTTAGCAATTTTTACGTCTAATCTTTTAGTTAATCTCATTATCGTACTAGCTTTTCATCAACAATAATGAAAACGCATAAGAAATAATAAAACATATTGTATCAACGATAAGAAACACTGAAATAAATAAAATAAAAACTTAAATTTTCCGCAGAACAGATATTTTAGGAAAAACAAAAAGTGATAAATAATGTTATATATAGGAACAACATTACTCTGCAGGACAGTATACAAAATTTATTAGGTGTAAAAGAAAAACAAATAACAGTTACCCACATATGCAAATAAAATGGATGTAAAAAAAAAAGAGTTGATACAAGGATATAAACTTATATTTATGACGTACTTATAATTTATTCTACGTTCAGTTACGTTATAAAGAAAAAATCTGATGTGGACAATACATGACTTACTTGTACGCCTATTAAATAACATTTACACACTTTTTTAAAATGACAAGTACATAAAATTTTATTTCATTAAAAACTTCTGATATTTTTTTTCTTATTATTGAATTATTATTCATCGTAAATTTTTTTTACGATGAAAAAAAATTTTTTTTTTTTTTTTATCCAAAAAGGAGATGAAATCTGATTCGAACCGATGTGTCTTCCCCAAAATCCAAATATTTCATTCATTAAAGCTTTATTTGGCTATAGCTACGGAAACAATGAAAATAAGTACTATTTTCAAAAAAAAAAAAAAACCGTTGAAAAGCTCTTAAATGAGAGCTTATTACTGCAGTTAACAAAAAGGCAAAAATCCCAATTTTTTTGGATTTTGGCCTTTTTTCGACACTTTTCATTCAATCGATTGCAATCAAAAGGGGAGGTGAACAACTAGATGTTACAACAGTCCTAAATCCAAAATTTCAACACCCTACGGCTAATAGTTTTTGAGTTATGCGAGATACATACATACGTACAGACGTCACGCCGAAACTAGTCAAAATGGATTCAGGGATGGTCAAAATGAATATTTCCGTACAAATCTCGTTATCAAAATTTTTCGTCATCACAATACTTCCTTTAATTTGTACAAATATGTAAAAATAATTATCCTTCCGAAGAAGTAAACTCGTACAACATTGATTTTTTAAGGATTTTTTAAATCTATATTATTTTCCTTATTAAAAAGGGCTAATAAAAATTTAAAAAGTTCTAATTATTTTTTATTGAATTATGAAAATTATTATAAAAACAATTGTTTAAAAAAACGCGGGGGTCAAACCGTCCTGATTTTCAAAAAAAATATTGGTAAAAAAATATTAAATTGGAAGTGAAGTTCAGATTAAAAATAACTTTTTAGTCTAGATGGGGAAAACATTTATAATTATTTACACTTGAAAAATGCAAACTTAAAAATAAAAGAATCTTAAAAATCCATTTCGATAAATTAAAATAGTAAATTTTTTTACAAAAAACTTATTTTAATACAAATAATTTTGAAACGTATTCAAATAAAAACTGTTAGTTGTTGAGGGCTTTTGTAAATTTCATTATGATTTTTTTTTTATTAATAATTGTGAAATTTTTATTTTTCAAAATCCTCTCGCCTATAAAATCCGTCTATTTAACAAATTTGAGATATACCACTCTCAATATTTTTTTTATTCCTCATCTAATTTTAAAATAAATGTAATCGTGACCCTAATTTTTAATCTTCCATTATAATTTTTTGATATAGAATAAACCATTTCCGTGATAATACGACATAGAATCCGAAGTTCATAAGTGCCGAACTAGTAAAAGACGAATTGCAACAGAAAAAACCTTTTTTGTATATACGACATCGAAATTTTAGGATACACAAAAGGAACCTGAGGGAATAATCTTCTTTTCCTACTTTCACCCCTTAGTCTATGTAGGCTTGATTAGCATAATAATCGGGAAAGTAAAGCCAAGAATGTTTGCATCTACTTACAATTTAAATAACTTAATTCCAACATATAATGGCTATTGGATTTTAATAATGATGTGCGTACAGAATACGTTATCGGCACTAAAATATAAATAAATAAAAGTTTTGAGATTACTGATATTAAGACGCTTAAGTTGCGGTGTGTGCATGTACTTGTTTTCTTTCTGTAGAATAAAATTAATGGTGCGTAAAAGAGAAATAATAGGAAAAACAGACACCAGCTTGTTTTTTCTTCTTTATATTAAACATTTAGCGAAACGAAACTTACATTGCAATCAGCATTAACAGTTAACCTATTGGAAACAGAATGTAATGGTACAATGTAAACAGCTACGAAAAATATGGATCATTTACTAATATTAAGAATATAGATATCAGACAACTTCTGTTGATTACAATATGGTATTTGGAACAGTCGCGTGGAGATAACTACTACTACAAGCTCGTACTCTAAACCGGTAAGGAATAGGAATTAATGGATTTTTTTTAAATATGGACAACCGTTTTGTGTTCTTGTATTGCCTATCATTTAACATCGTTCTGGTTATGGTAATCCGATCTAGAAAAATTTGATCTCTTCCACACATTTTATATCCTAGCTAAACTAGATTAAAAAAAAAAAAATCAACAGGTTTTGCCGCTACACATTCATTTTGAATACATTTTATTAAATTTCGAATGCAGTAGATTTTTAAAAATGCAAAAAAAAAGAAAATACCGTCAAAATTCATTTTACACACGGTTTTGAAATACGTTCACTAGTTCCTCATCATTTTATTATAAAAGACAGTACGGTATGCTAAAACGTGTGTCGTACGCATATTTTATCTAAACTATTAGACCGGATGATTTAATTTCATAACTAGTTTAAAAGCACGTAAATAGAAGCAATAATAATGAAAACTAGTTGTGGTACGGACGAAAGAAGTATTAGATGTTCAGAAAATGGGGAAAAGGGACTTACGCGATGAGGAGAGTTTATCTTCTAGCGGGTGGTTTCCGGTGCAACCAACGATTATTAATTACTCAGTTCAAATATATTTTATATTAATTTGTGGCTGATAATCGGTTTAATATTTTAGGAAACGATGCTTCCTAAAAGGTACACGAAGTCACGCTTGTACTATGGCGCGATTATGCCCGATCTTACACGGTGGTTACCATAACATTTCTGTTTATCATAATCAAACGAAACATGAAAGGAATAATTTTCTCCTTGATTAAGTTAAAATGTGCACGATACAGTGTTATTAAATTCATCACTGAATAATTATATATTATAATTTAATATATTTTTTTATTTAATAATAATTAACAACTTTTTTCTTCCGTTAATTTGGAAAAAGTATATTACAAATTTAACTAATAAGTAACACTGCTTTCAATTAAATCAGATTACTTTATTCGAATAATATTTGCATATCCGTTAATTTAAGGCGCTTATTCATTTAGGGTCGGAAAACAGAAGCTGCGATTAAGAGAGCGCAGCGAGGAAAAGAGGAATTCTCGTGACGTAAGATTTGCAAACATTTGATTTATTCTCCATTAAGAAATAATGTTGAAGAACTTTGTTCAAGGTGACGGAAGGTATAAATATATATACGAGGTGCGACAATAATGTAATGAGACTGATTTGTCTTTGCAAGATGGGGCAACCCTGCAGCTTGCGTAGGCACACCATCTTTAACCTTGGTCTATAAGCTACTTCTGGTCCAAGCGGCACATTGATGCAACTGCTCAGTCGTGAGTTGTGCCGTAATAAGTGAACACGTGTTTGTGTCTCTCGTCACAGAAATGAAACCGCAAAATATTGCGCAACGATACGCCATTTCTTTTTGCGTTAAATCGGGTGAAAACGCGACGACAACTTACGGTAAGCTTCAGAAGGCTTTTTGGAGAGGAATGAGAAAGATTTGTGCAAAAATGGTCCCCAAAAATCTCACACAACAGCGTGAAACACGGAAAAATGTGGCAGGCGATCTGTTAGAGCAAACGGAAATCAATCCAAATTTGTTGAGCTGTGTTATCACTGGTGATGAAGGTTGGTTTTTTCAATACGATCCAGAGACAAAACGCCAAAGTTCGCAACGGTGCTCAAAGGGATCACCCTGACCAAAAAAAGCTCGCATGTCAAAGTCAAAAGTGAAATGCATGCTTGTGCGCTTCTTCGATTCCAAGGGAATTGTTCATAAAAAGTGGGTGCCTCCTGGACAAACAGTTAACCGATATTTCTACAAAGAAATTTTAGAAAAAACTTCGTAAACGAGTTCTTCGTGTCCGTGCCAACATTGCTGATAATTGGATTCCGCATCACGATAATGCGCCATCCCATACTGCTCTGTCAGTACAGCAATTTTTAACCTCAAAACAAATGTCAGTACTACCACAGCCATCTTATTCACCAGATATCGCTCCGTGCGACTTTTTTCTATTTCCAAGAGTCAAAATGGCGGTCAAGAAACACCATTTTCAAACAACACAAGATGTCCAAAAAGCTGTGACGATGGTCTTGGAGGATATTACAGAAGATGAGTTCCAGGAATGTTAACATCAATGGCAGAAGCGCTGGAATAAGTGTGTGCAATCAGAGGGGAACTACTTTGAAGGAGACCACTAAACATGACTAAAACGGTAAGCAACATTTTTTTTTACATCAGTTTCATTACTTTATTGTCGCACCTCGTATATATATATTTATTTATTTTTAATTATAGCCAGATACTAAGAAGGCTGCAATGGACAGAAGATCTTAGCCATAAAAATAAAATAAATATTTTTTTTTCTATTGTAGAAAGCGAGATCATCTTTTAATTTGATTTTCGGTACTTCGTCTGTCTTGGTTGTGACGTATTTAAAAATTTAAGCTGATCTACTAATTTTTTGAAATTTTAAAAATTGTTCCTTTTATCGGGTTTAACAATGTGTATATATAAAATTTTATTCATAAACCTTTCAATTCAAAACGACGGCTAACATATTCCTGTCAACAAAATAATGAAAAAAGTTTACGTAAACGCAGATCTGGAAACGGTTCTTTAGCGAGTTACGGCCGGCGAAAGATTTCTCCCTGAATTCTACTTCACTGATCAAATAAGGTCTTAATGAAATTTTTGGGAAGTTAACTAATAGGCAAAGTTAAAGGTTTCCTATGGTTTTAGACTTAAAAAATTAATAAAATAGGAGAAAAAATGTTTCTGCAGTAGTTTTTTACGATAGCCGAAGTAAAACTGAAAAATTTGCTTTCTGAAAACAGTTTTTTTTTTTTTACTTCCTTGTACAAAGTAAAGGAAGTAAAAAACAGTCGCGAAAATTGTGGTTGTGATCGCAAAATAGTCCCGTTTTTAGGTTTCATCGGAAATATCCATTTTCACCGTCCCTGAATCCATTTTGACTACTTTCGGCGTGACGTATGTACGTACGTATCTTGCATAATTGAAAAACATTATCCGTAGAATGTTGAAATTTTGGATTTAGGATTGCTCTAACATCTAGATGTGGACCAAAAGTGTCCAAAAAATTTGGATTTTGGACTTTTTCTTAACTGAAGTAATAAGCACTCATTGAAAGCTTTTCAACGATATATCATAAGTGTTACTTATTTTCATCGGTTCCAGAGTTATAGCAAAATTAAATTTCAATCAATGAAATATTTAGATCTTACAAAGAGAAGGCACATCGGTTCGAACCCGGCTTCATCTCCTTTTTTTTAGCTTTGTTTTTATTTAAATATATTGATTTATTAACCTCTGATAGTAAAAAAGATTTTACAATAAATAATATTTCAATAATAACAATAAAAAAAAAATCAGAAGTTATTAGTGAAATAAAATTTTATGAAGTTTTCATTTAAAAAAAAAATGTGTATATGTAGTTTAAAAGGCGTACAAGGAAGTCATGAGGTGTCCACATCTGATTTTTTTAAGTTTGCAATACAATAACTTGTAAATATTCATTATAATTTTAATTTATTTATTTTATAATATTTACCGTAACTGGTAAACGACTAATAAATGTGTAAAATTTATTAATAAAACTTGTGGAGAATTTAATTTTAAAAACAGTGATGTAAATCCAGTCCAATAAAAACAAAAAAAAGGTTTTAAAAATTCAGACTTTACTGAAGAAGAAACACAACAAAAAATAAATGAAAGGCTTACTTTCACTATATTCAAAAAAATAAATTTAATTTTGTTTTGTTATTTTGATCTTCATACCTTACAAGTACTGTTCAAAATGATCTCCTTGATAAGTTAAGCAAAATCTAGCGCGACGTATAACATCAAAGGAAGCTTTTCTAATAGTATCACGGTCGTTCTTAAGATGTTCCAAAACGTTTAAAATTCGGTTCTGTAATTCCTCTTCGGAATTAACTTTTTATGAGCAAACAAGATCTTCAAATGATCCCAAAGGTAATAAATCCAAGTGATAAAATTGGGAGACCTAGGAGGTCGATTAATTGGACCACCTCGACCGATTCATATGCCCGCAAAACTTGAGTTTAAATGATTTCCAACGTCTTTTGAATGGTGAGGTGGTTCACCGATATGTTGAAATAACATTTGCTGCCTTTTTGCAAGAAGTAAATCTAACAGAATTGGAAATTTTTTTGTAAAAAAATCTTTGTCCAAGATATCGGAAAGGCGATTTTGAAAAATACATGGTCCGGTTAATCAGTCTCCAATTATACTACACCATACATTTATCGAAAATCGGTTTGAAAGTTTGACTCTTTTTAATCGGATTCGGATTTTCAGTTGACCGGATATTCACGTTTTGTAAGTTTTCCTATTTCCATTAGGAAAACCGTAAACGAAAACGAATATCTGCATATTCTTAATTTCAAAATTTGAATGGGCATCTCACTTTTTTAACAAAGCACGAATATTTTATTCAAATTATAAAATGCGCACGTACACTACACAAATTGCAAACAAGAGACTAGTTGTGATTAATAATAAATAAGTTAATTATTGTTGAACAGCTGTATAATAACTTCGATTAAAATTTTGTTTCTGAAAAGGTGTTCCCAACTTCAGGTTTTCGATAAACTTAAAATAAATTTAATTAATTCAGTATTCTTGAAATCCTGTTTTTTTAGAATGTTGTAAAACTGTTTACTAAATATTTAATTAACTAAATTCTAAACTATTTGACTGTTATTAATTGACATTTTAAACAAATAAATTAATGAAGTGCAAAAATTTCAAGAATAAGTAATTTCATTTATTTCTTGTTCTGTTTCTTCTTCAATATAATTTGATTTTTTAAAACGTTTATTTGATTTTTTTGGACTTATTTACGTCACTATTTTTATAATTAAATTCCCTACTAGCTTTGTTAATAAATGTTACGATTTCTTAGTCATTTAATAAATTTCTTGTATTGCAAACATAAAAAAAACGACTTTCAAACAACAAATGTTTCAGTTTTACTTCGGATAACATGAAAACTATAGGAGATACATTTCTGGAACCTATTTTATTCAACTTTTCAGGCTAAAAACCAGATGAAACAATTAATTTCGCTCCTCAATTAACGTTCTGAAAATTTCAGTACGACCTCATTTTACCGCGGGAACTAAATTCGGGGCGAAAACTATATATATATATATATATATATATATATATATATATATATATATACATATATATACAGAGGGGTCCAAAAAAAGGATTGTAATTAAATAAAATCTAAACAAAAAGATACACTCACTAATGTGACGTGTATTGCAAATATTACATTTGTCGAGGTGAGGAGCTGGCAATTTATGCCGCGCATGCGCGGGTGATTGGTGGTGGAACGAGCCAGTCGTATTAGCCAGTGCAGCAGAAGACAGTCGAGTAGTAACAATAGCTGAGGTTCGCTTATCGTCGGTTGAACGTAAATACGTACTGGAAATACGAGAACATTCACGAGGTACAAGGTAGTGCAAGAGAGAAGTTGGAACAAGTCCGCCGATCACGAACAGCTACAAGTCCGGCGTCCAGTGCTGCGGTGTTGCAACATTTCACCCGACCCCCGCAAAAATCAGTGAACCAGGAGGCGCACGAAAGAGGGTGAGCCGGTCAAGTGTAAGACGCATTCTAAAGAGCGCGAAATAGAAAGTGTGCATTCCGAGACTGCTACCCGCGATGAACGAGGACGACCCAGAAAGCAGGTCCGAGTACTGTGAACGGTTTCAGCACACGGTCGGCGAGGATGAGCAATTTGCAGGGAAGTGTGTGTGGACTGACGAGGCGCGATTCGATGTTAACGGTGCTGTGAACCGTCAAAATTGTGTTTACCGGCCTCCTGAAATTCCTCACGTTCATGCGGACAGAGCAGTGAATCTACCGGGGGTTGATGTGCGGTGTGGTTTATCAGTATGCAATTTGATCGGTCGTTTCTTCTTTAAAGGTACCGTAACCGGTAAGGCGTATCAGACAAGTATTTTGCCTGCCATCCAAACCCTGTACGATAATGAAATTTTTTACGCGCAACAAGACGGAGCCCCGCCTCACTACCATCGAGATGTCAGATTGTACCTCGATAAAACTCTATCCAGACAGCGGGTGGGTCGAACAAGTACTGTAGAATATCCATCTCGGTCTCCTGATTTGACACCCCTGGACTTCTAACTCTACGGGACCGTCAAGAATGATGTGCATCGACAAAAACCAGCAAAAACCGACGAGCTACGTGAAAACATCGTAGTTATGTGCTGCCATTACGCCACATACACTAACAGCCGTAGTTCGGAGTGCAGTTCGGCGCCATGAACGTTGTGTAAAAGGTGCTGGTGGTTATTTCGAACACATACCCTCTCACTGCAAAAAATTTTCAGGTCAAGTCAAATTTGTCATGAGATATCAACTTGCAAACAGCGAGTACTTTTTTTGGACCCCTCTTATACACGCACGCACACACACAGCCAGTTTAGTGGTTAACTCGTAGACGCAAATCAGTTGTTAAAACGCATGTGGTGATTTTCGAAGTCGAAAGTTCTGAGGTTCAATTCGTAGTGAAAGTTAGTTGCTTTTATACGGATACTAAACAGCGGATACCGGTGTTGTACGGTGATTGAAGTTCAATTAACCACACATCTCAGGAACGGGTCGTCCTGAGACTGTACAACACCATATCTCATTTACGTGTCATACACATCGTCATCTGATTGGGCCGCGGGGACTGCTTATTGTTCACTAGTAGAACAGATTGCAACGTACACATTTTAATATAATATTAAAATGTAGTAGTATAAGTAATATAATAAATAATATATATCTCTACAACCCATAATATATAATATATAACGTAATATAATATATATATAACGACCGACCCGAATGATATAGATGCCGTGTCGCTGGAAGCGATGCTTATGATCATATTTTAAATGCAATATGATTAATTTTGGCACTGGCTAAACCTTTCACAATCAATTACAGCGGACGATTCCGTTACTTACTTAAATTTAATTTTCATTTTATTAATTCGATGTCGTTACATGGCTAAATTTGTCCTGATAAATAAGGAAATAAAAATAAAAAATTTTAAACGACTTCAAAATATAATCAAAAGATTTTAACCGGTAAACATGCAAAACGTTTAATTAAAAGCAGAAAATAATACATAAATATGTTTTTTTTTTAATAATTTTTGAAAGCCATATATTCGCTAAGACGTATTTATCTTTTGAAAATATTTAGCCCTAGGTATAAATCACCTATGTTAACTAAAAAATATTATTTGCAATAATTTTAAAAGTATCTATCCATCATTTTATATAAACTAGCTGCAACGAAAAATTCTATTTTTCTTTTATTTATGCAAACAAAGCATATAAAATGTAAAAATATTATTTAGAATATACATAAAATATAAAAGTTGACATGAAACCGTTTGGTAACGCCTCATAAATAGTTTCCAGCAGCGAAGAACTTGAAGTAAAAAGTTTTAGTAGACGTAAAAATATATATCAATAACCTCTATCTTAAATTATAAGATTTAATGGTATGTACGGCATAAAAATATAACCGAGTTAAATTTGTCTTTAAAATTATGTATAATTAAGCAATATAGTACGTTAAAAAAATTAAAAGAAAAACTACAAATATATATAAAATTAATATAATTTACTGCAGGCACCTTAGAAGTAGCGGTTATTTTTATTAATCTTTATACATAAAATACTAACTTTACGGTGGCATAAAAATTATTCAATATTTTAAGAAATAAATTTGGATAATTCAAAACAACATCTAAAAAATAAACATTGGTTTGATGAAACTATTATTATATACCATTATTTCCAATTAAAAACCTGTTAAATTTACATAGAGGGTTCCGGGACGTATCGAAAAACTTCAGGTACCGATTCAGGACACCAAAATGAGCAAAAAAATTCATAAAGACGTAAGCTATTTTGCTTTGTTTTCCTTCTGGACGCCATTTTGTAATTTTCAACAACATAATTTTTATTACTTTAATATTATTTATTATTAACAACTTTTATTACACATAGTGGAGAAAATAAAAACGGACAAAAATTATCAGCTTGCATTACGTTGCCCAACGGTACTACCGGGTAAATTGACTTCAATAACTCGACAGTTTGTCAACGGATTTTTTTCAAATGAGGTGTTATTTTGTTCAAAATAAAATTCTAAATAAATTTTTGTAACGACTAATAATTATAAAATTTTGTAACGAGTAAAAATTTGAGCAAACAAATAATTATAACGATATGGAAGATTAAAAAAATCCCTTTCGGCATGCCGGAAAGCGGAGGTAGATTACACCGGTGCTAAGTAGGGGATATAAAAGATTTCCACCGTAAAGTTAAGAAAAACTTCAAATTTACTCGATACGACAATGGTTGCATGTGAAAAATGATTCACGTGTTTAGCATATGACAAGCCCGATTTTCTTACTATTACAGCAACAATTCCATCAAAAATTGTTTCAGACAAAAGTTTTAGGTAATGTGTAAAGGACTAACGACCACTTTAAACCGATTCGGTACAGTGACTATTAAGAGAGCTATGATTTTTTCAGTCTTCGAAACCACGCCCTTGGGCCAACGGTTGATGATATCAAAATGCTTTATTTAGATAGATTTTAGGCCTTTATCCGAATAATAGTGGGAACTTTAAACGAATTCGATATTTTGCTTAATAAGAAAGTTACAGCGATATTTTGTTTTTTTCGAAACAGCGCCCCCAATTTCCACCCCAACGGTCCAATTTTACCCAATAACGAAGTCGACCGAGATTTTGGGTCGTTGTATTTTATGTATTAAATTGAAAGTGATTGGCGCAAAATTACGGCAGTTATCGTGTCCACAAGAAAGTGAAATATATATAAACTTTAGAACCGACGGTGGTTTTGGGGTCTGGCGGATGTGAAACGCGAAGATATGTCGCTATTTTCCGGAAGTTTAATCACGATACCAGTTACAGTAGGTAGCTTTCTTATGAAATGTATCTAAAATTAATATGATCGCCATCTTGAAATTTATGAAGGGACATTTAAAAAATTTTTTAGTTTGTAGAATAAGACGTCAATCTTATATTTGCCAAATTTAATTACTTTAGTAAGTTTACCCATATCTGAGAAATTATTTTATGTTGAAAATCACAAAATAGCGTCCAGAAGGAAAACAAAGCAAAATAGGATTTACGTCGATTTGATCTTTTTGCTCAATTTGATGTCCTGAATTGGTACCTGAAGTTCGGGGAATACGTCCCCGAACACTCCGTACAGCAACAATATATATTTAATTTGTTGAATTCTTTTGGGTCTTGCTTTTTTAAAAACAAAAATTTTTCATTTAATTCATTTCAGTACAGTACGTTAATTTGCGATTCCAATATCGAAAATACGAGAACAGACAGATTCATCATGATGTCGCTATATTGCTAAATTTTTAATAAATTTATTAATAAAAACAAATTTCATCGGTAATTATACCGTTTAGGTAATTTTATTTTGAGATTTCTACTGATAATCGTAGGGTTCAAGGATTTATTTAGACTGTTCTACAAGTATACAATTTACCCGCATTACTCTACGAAATTAAACTTTATAATATGATTCACGAATAAAATAACTTATTTTTGTTATGTCTGTAGGTGGCTGAAGAAGTGCAGAAAAAAAAGTCCGGGCTGATCCCGGACTTAGAGCTGGCTGGACCGCAAACACGAGAAAATGGGATGCGATCGACCCTGTTTCTTACCGGTCGTTCAAAGGATAGCATAATATCTATGCGCACGGACGTTGACACCCTCCATCGCAGAACAGACGGTGTTCGTATGAGATATATTCCTGCAGCATAAGGTGGAGGATATTCGGCGTGCTTTCCGCAAATAACATCAAAAGGACTATGCTGCGGACCGAACGGACGTGGCACACTGTCCGATCGATATCTGTCAAGATTATTGACACGAAGATGACGGAAAAAGGGAAGGGTTGAATAATCCCCCCCCCCACAGTGGCACTCTTGGAACAGTGTTCATATTAAAGGAGGAGTAACAGGGAAAAAAACCTCTTTATGCTCGTCCACAAAAAAACAACCTCGAATATCAGGTCTTGTTAATACTCGTATTATTATATAATTAGAACCACTCCCTTACATAAAGAAAGTGTATAATATAATCCCGATTCAAGCCATTCTAGGTTATTGCTATCAACTCAACACAACCGAACAATATTCATAAAATGGGAGTTTACAACTAATTAAATAGAACTCATATCGACCAATATTTGTAATAAAAAGGGTTTAAAAGAGACTATAAATATAAGAAATAATTCTTTTCATTCATACAATACTGCATTTTAGAATAACTAATACGTGGTATACACAGATAAAAAGAAGTTATTATAACGTCTGTTTAATTTTACGATTTCAGTAAGCAGCTTTATACAAAAGAAATGACCCGATGGCGATTACAGAAAGAATGACAAAAGAAAAATTTTATTTTCATGTACGTCTTATAATCTCCCGGATGGAATAGCATTATAACAAAAAAAAATTCTTCACATTATAAAGGCGGTAAACTTATTTCCTAAAATATTATCACAATACTTCTCTCTTAACATGTGATTCAAGATTTACAACAAATTCAGCAATTAAAAGAAAAATTCATATATATTATTTTTCATTCAATCATTCGTGAAATATAAATAAATTAGAATTGAACTGTATGAAGCAATACCCTAACATTAATTATACCATCTATAATTAATACTTTCTTTATAAATAAATTTACGAAAGATTAATACAAAATATAAAATTTTTTTTAGTCGTCAGTTGACGTTTGTTCATTCCTTTCGTTTTTTGATAATCTTCAACATAAGAATCAGATCCTACATCCTAAAAATTCTGTTTCATACCTAGCAAACCTCTTTTATTCCTGTATTTAGTTTTCTTTACGACATCCCTTCAACAGAAAATTTAACTAATCTTGATCATTTTAAATATCGTCGACAATCTGGTATGTCCATTTTCAAGATTTTATATCGAATTTTTCTTTTTCCTACTACTAGATCTTTGGGAAAGTTCTCTGCCTGACACAGAAACGGGGCAAGTATGGTCTACTTGCCCCGTTCATATCATAGTCATAGTTAATATCATAGTCATTTGATCAATGACTATGATATTTGCCAACTATGATCCTTCAGAAAGCGTGGTGAGAAGTTTCAGACGCGAGAGTTTAGTTACCTATTTGTGGCAATCGAGTAAAGCAAACAAGTTTTGACATTTTCTGAAAAAAAATAAAATAAATAAATAAAATTGAAATTTTATAATAAAATAATTTGTTTTAAAAAGGTTTTACCCCGACGAAGATATATAAAAAATTAAATTCTATTTTAAAGGATGTTCCCCTACGATTCGACAGCAAAAAATTGGGATGCTGAATTTAAAACCTGATCGTACATCCGTGGAAGGTAATAAACGCTCGGGACGCCCAAAAACCGTTACAACCGAATCCACAGTGCCTTATTAAATGATCGCCAACTGCAGGAGCTGGAGCTTGCTGAAACCGTGTTTGTTAACAGTCGGCCGAAACATAATCGAATCAAAACAACTAAAGATTGTATAAAACTTATAAAACGCGATTCCACTTAGTTCCTTCGAAGTTTCATGACAGTAGATGAAACATACATTCATCATTACACGCCACAGACCAAACAGCATTGAGAACAGAGAGTGGAAGAATTTGAAAGTGCGCCGAAAAAAGCCGGGAAAACGGTTTCTTATTTACCCTGTTTAGCCTCCGGGAATCGCCGTCAGGTATTACTTCAAAAAATGAATGGGGATGTTATGTACGAATGTAAATGAAGTGTAGTCTTGTACAGTCTCAGGTCGACCATTTCTGAGATATGTGGTTAATTGAAACCCAACCACCAAAGAACACCGGTATCCACGATCTAGTATTCAAATCCGAATAAAAGTAACGGCCTTTACTAGAATTTGAACGTTGGAATTCTCGACTTCGAAATCAGTAGATTTGCGAAGACGTTTTCACCACTAGACCGACGGTGGGTGTTGGGAAAACGGTTCTATCTGCAGCAAGTATCACGGCTACAGTTTTTTGGGGATTCTCGCGGTGGGGTTCTCATATATCACCTGGATGAAGCAACACAATCACCGGGAAGTACTGAGCTTCACTGCTGGACCGATTAAAGCATGCTATTCGGGCTAAATTTCCACATTTGATCAAAAAGAAACTGCTCTTTCGGCATGATGATGCACACCCACACAAGTATCGGATAGTTCCTGTAAAACTCCCAAGTAGTTGTTTTAAAGTGCTTTCATTTGCACCGTATTTTTCGGACCGGGTTCCTAGCTGTGAAATGGCACCCTAGACGAATAATATCCACTTCAAATGATGAGGTCACAGCTGAGATAATCGGTTATTTTGCAGAGTTAGACAAATCGCATTACGCTGATGGTATTAAAAAGTTGTAAAATCGTTGGTTTAAATATATCGATGTGCAAGGTGACCAAATTGAAAAATACATAATAAATTTCTGAATAATCTTGAGTTTCTTTTGACAGACCGAAATCTTTCCGAACGACCTTCGAATTTATCTTTGCTTATTTGTTCTTATTTAGAATTCTACCAACCCACTTAATTTTCAAAATCCTTCTGCAAAACAATTCAAAGCCTTTTATTATTTTATTTTCTGTTTTACATATAGGCTACATTTTACTTCCATTACATGCTTACACACTCCATGCAAATATTTTCAAGGATTTCTCTAAAAAAATTTATTTTTTCTGAATTAGCCTTTATTTTTTCTTTCTATTCTTGGTTGTGCCATCTACCTCTGATATTTGTATTACTTTCTCCATTCTTTACAATTTTACAACCTAAATTATAAAATGTTCCCATTTCTGGTATGTTGTGTCTTCTTATAACATAAAATTTAATACTATTTTTTTCATATGTATATATATATATATATTTAAATTCCGAAACGTGCATTTCAATGAAGTTCCATATTGAATTAAATAAAACAATAACAAATAAATTACTCGTGAGAATATTTAAACTACAATAACCTATACTCATACGTCAGATTGATAGATTTCATTGCTTAAACATTATTTCTAACATAAGGCAGTATAATAAGACAGGAATAATATATAACAGTAAAATATTCTTTATTTTGTAACAGAAAACGAGAAACTATGTCTTTTAAGGCGACAAAAATCATCTAGCAATATAAATAAATGTATATAAACTCGTCATCAGAATACTCATTTATACGATTCAACTCTTAAGAAAAAGAACTGCATTTGAAATAACGCTTTAATATATGAACCTTATCAAAGTATTCATTGTATGTCTTCGATGTAAATATGTACTCGGATGTACATATAATCATAAAACTGGTTTGAATTTATGAGATGAATATAAAACTGTAGAAACATAATTTGAATTCTAGCAATGTATTCAACCGTAGGCTTATCCATACGCACGTTTAATGTTTAGCTTTTTCAATAACTAATAGTAATTGTCTGTACTGGCATATTGTAACCAGGAATATAATATTAATACCTATGAAAAAATTTTCATTAAAAAAATACAATCATACATTCCTAATATTTATTTAAATTTAAAAAAAAATATTTACCCAACTACATCAAAATTAAATTATATTTAGGACGCCTAATAACCATTTTAAAAAATTAATTCGGAAATTATCAAGTCTTGTGCACATTAATGTGAAACAAAGCATATTTTCAAACATAATCAAATTTCATAAAGAATTTACAGTGTTTATAACAGTATTTCTTAATAATCATTTCAATTCCTCTATGCATTGAATCTATACGTTTTTTACATATTTCTCCAATTTCTTGATCGTGAAAGCACACCTTTATCACAGCAGAAATCATCTTCTCTTTGGTAATGCAGTCCATTTTTCTCAATCTTTTCTTCACGATTGCCCACAAAATTTCAATCTGGTTCACGTCTGGTGAATTTCCAGGCCGGTTCAAACACTGAATTCCTTTTCGAGACGTGAAAAGCTTAAGTTTCTTTGATGAGTGGCAGGGGACCAAATATTGTTGAAAAATAGCGTTTTCGACTCCAAGTAAATATTTTATGAAGTTCTGGTAGAGTTCTTTATCTTACAATAAAGGATGTACTTTTCACTGTTCATCATCCCAGAAATGGGTACTAAATTTTTTGGTCAAAGTAGCCAAAGCATCCCCAAAATATCTTCTATAAAGGACGCTTTACGACTTGTTTGATGTGTTTTGGCGAAACCCGCTTGTAATCGCTTTGCACATGTAACACGCTTAGACCCTGAACTAGAAAATGACTCCCATCATACAAAAGGACTTTTCTCCGAATCTGAGCACTCGATTTTCTTATTTTTTGGCCCAAAGAAGCTCGTGGGGTCCGTAAGAAGTTGTTTTCTTATAGGCCTTACTGCCTTGGAATCGTGTATTTTCTCACCGGCTGATTCTATATCTTTTAGTAACTCAAAACTCTTTTTCTGAGAATTAATTTTACTTCTACGTAAAATTCTATCATCTTTTAAGCTGGTTTAACGTTTCCTTCCACAGCGATCTTTTGATCGGGGTAAAATTGTACCCGTCTTAAGAGTTTGTCTAATTATCTTATTAACTACACTTATACTAACCTAACTGCTGCTATCCGTCTTTGAGTCACATGAGTATATACATCCAGTGTTATCTTGCTTCTTTTCTTAGGATTAAATCCATACCGCTACTTTTATAAGTTTATTAACGAAATCACAAGATTTTGACCAAATTGGTCAGATTCTATGTACGGGGCACTGATGGCATTAAATTTTCAGTTTAAAAGGTCAAGGGGGTGAGGATCTACAGCAAGGTCACCCTCAGTATCTTGAGATTTCGCCTAATTAAGGTCATATTTTTCTTAGGTACATTTGTTAACGATTATAAAATAACAATATTTGCAAAATCGCGTTCCCACCCCGAAAATGCTGTTGTTGTCTGATATGTTATGAAGTCACAGACGAGCGGCAGAATTAAATAAATGAATAATAGTTAAAGTGTAAAAAAATAACTAGGTCTGGCTGGGTCTCGTACTCCATCGCCTGATTGACTCGGTACCTGGTAAGTTAAAGTCTCGCGGCTAGACGCTTCTGCCGACCGAACAAGCGAAATTTATTCTATGTAAGTTGTGGAATTACATTAGTTTAGTCAGTGCCGAACATCGCCGCTAGTACCGCCACCCCCGCGCGTATTAAATACGGTATGCGCGCGCGCTTTAGTTAGAATCATTTAATTAAATAAACGAAAAAAAATTACATTTAAATAATATGAAAAATATTTTAAACTAAGATGTGTGTGGAACGCGGCTTTAGCCGTGTGACGGGAAAGTCCTACACTTGAGTTGTCAGCTTTTTTATATTACCCGTAAGTTTTTAGATTTTCACGAAATCCATTCCAGGTTTTATGCCGACCAAACAATACAATAATTATTATAACTAATAATTGAATGTACAACACACACGGGAAAATTAACGAAACTAGAATAAATTTTCTTATCTTTAAAATTTTTTTACACAGTCAGAACGAATTCTTATTATTTTCGTATCGTAACGATCAGTAAAAAACTGAGTTAAGGTCCGTAATGCTTGTAACCTAGAATAATAATAAATTAAACTCGTTACAAACTAAATTAATTTTTAATATTCTTTTATGTATACACGGACGAATAACCTTTTTTTAATCTCTGTAATAAAAGCTAATTAATTTGAAAATTTCATTAATAATAGTAATAATAAAAAAATTAACTTTTTTTATTACTACTACCTTTTACTTAACTACTTTATTACTTAACTTATTTTTATATTTATTACTAATAGTAACTAATGTATTATATATAAATATTTTTTTATTTATTTTAATTTAGAATATTGCTCTATTTCTGTAAAATTTTTCTCCTATTAAAAGATCAATTAAAGTTTGTATTCTTAATTACGCTCAGGTAAGAGATATTTCTGTGGTTTGAAGCTTTTGGTATCAGTCTTTCTTAACATCTATCTTTAACCTTGTACTATAGACGTGTGTCTATAGTATAGACACGCACAGGACAGTCGGGAGTCGATTTGGACTGACTGATGTCGGTCCGTCAGGAGTTCAGAGGGTATATTCATCATTTCAATCTAATATTTTTTCTATCGACTTGAACTTTTACGCAGTGATATTATTTTACTTATAAATACAAGTAAACAGGTTTGTTTACGCAAGCGTTAATTATTATTGATTTCCGAATTATTATTGATGATCGAAACGCTAGATTATCGAAAAGGACTTCTAATAATTACAGATTTTTAAATTTTAGTAAACGGTAAAGTATGTTTTTTATTATTTTATTTTAATAAACTTTCAGAAAAGCTCATTATTTAAAGAAATGTATTGTTAGCATTTAAAAATACTTTCTAATCGATTAAAAAAAAAATCATTGTTATTTTTTAATCAGTATCAAAGAAGTAAATGAAAAAATATTTATTCTACTACAATCTAAAGAATACTCACTTTTATTTCTAACACTAATTTAAATTACAAAGAAATTATAATGTTAATTTTTAATGACTACTTAGTTGTTTTCTTAATACGTAATAAAACATAAATTATTAAAAGCTAACAAAATCGTGGAAAAATTAATTTATTTACGGCTGTTATTTAAAACATAAAATATTTTTAACGAAATAGTTCGTTTTACTATTATCTTATAAAAAAAATTCAGGGTGCATTATTTTGTGATAAAAGTTTCAGTACTAAAAAATTAATTGCCGACACATAACGTAATATAATTAATTATTTTAATTTACTATTAATCAGATATGAAACGTTAAAAGACAAAAACAATTACCCTAAATACTACATCTTATAACAATAAAAATTGACATGCGACATTAATAAGTGATTTATTAATAGTGAAACAATGTTAACAGTTATTTTAAAATATGAACTCCAGACTTGTTTTTTTGCGTTATATATGTAGCTGATAAATTAGTATACCGCAAGCTAGGTTCGATGACCGTAACAATTTTTTCACTAGACCCGATAATTAATTTAGATTATTGTTAAAATTTCATTCTCCAAAGATAATATTTATGTCGTAAATAACACACGAAAATTGAATATGATTTTAAATCTCTGACGCGTATTAATAATACAAAAAGAATCGTAATTAAACTAAATAGATAACCGAGAATTATAATAATCAAAATTAATCGGAAAAACTTTCTAGTTAATCCAATTTGAAACACTTCTTTTTGAACAAACATTTTTATTATTTTTTCTTACCTATACAAAAATTAAAAAAATAGTTTTTAATTTTTTCCAAGAATACACCTTACTCGAGTGCAATTATTACCAAATAAACAAGAACGAAACAAAAATATGATTCTGTACCCGAGACAAATCTCATAATCGATTTACTAAATATTTTCAAATGTAGTAATTAATTTTTTTCAAAATTAACTTTTTCGAATAGATTAATCCAAATTTTTACCTATTAATAGGAAACTTCGAAAAAAGGATAACGAATAAAAACGATAAATTATTTATTATAGTTTCTTTTATTTTCTTCTTTTTTTTTGTTTTTGTCTCGCTACACATAGAAAATAAAATCACGTAAATTGTCACATACATATAAAAAAAAAATTAAATCGCCCGATCCAGTCCTTAAAACTCAGTTCATTAATTATTTTATTTTTTTTAATTTTCAAAAGTTACATAAATCTACTATTTTACACGTCAAACTAATGATTTTCAAACAAACAAGATATGTTTAAAAATGTCTGTACTGAATTCAGTTAGCTTATAGAGTGACGAATAAACAAACATTGGGTTTGGGTTAGTGATTTCGTATGATTCTGCTGAGTCACATCCCGTGTATCAGTGCCGATTCACAACGCGGCCATATCTACATAAAACACTATAATCATTAGTCGCCGTGCAATTAATTTATCATACAGTAGTTATCGTAATCAAAAGTTTATATAATGATATGTCTTCTCGGTTCTATTAAAACCCTCGATCTTTTCATACCATCACTCCTTTGTTTTCGTGTTCAATATTTGTGTTTCTGCTATTTATTTACTCTTTAGTTATTTAAAGTTAATATAATGCATTTCTTTTTTAGTTTTCTGGAACGTGAGTGAAGTGTATTCTTATACTTCTGTCTCTACGACTTAAGTTATACCGTTATTTTACATCGCGACTGATACGAATTCAACTGATAATAGTGCACGATTACTGATATCCCCTCCGAAAAAAAGACCGCGTAAAAAGTCCTTAACTCGTATGGAAAAACACATTTTAAACGGTCACAAAAGCGAATTACACAGTACTCCGATGGGGTTGATTTCGGATGCGTTAATATACTGCTAACGTAGATAGAAGTTGTGCTGCTTCAGTGTACAATGCGAGTACGAATCTACTAAAGAATAACGTTTTCTAAAAAAAACAAAACCCCGCAGGTCAATTACAGAAAAAGTTGATTATTTCGATAAAAATAAGATTCGTAAAAAGGTATGCGAATTTTATTTATTGAGAAACGGTTTTGCGATGTGTTATCTCATCTGGAAGATAATTCGAGTATTGTCTTAGACAACATCCCTTATCATTTTATGTAAAAAGGAAAGAATTCCAGCCATGTCTGAAAAAGAATATGAAATATGAAAATGCGACTTAGTTTCAAAAGAACATTTTTGAAGAGGATGGACTTAAGGCCCGATGATTGCAAAGATTTTCGCGTATTAAAAGTAACTTTAATGGGTATAAAATGGATGAATTAACAAAATCCAGTGGCAAAACGGTGCTTCTGTTAAAAAAGAGGTACTTTATATACACTGTGTAAATTTCTCTTGAAATTGCTACAGAAACCACCCGTGCCTCACATCTCACACGCGTTTACATATAGTAATTCTTTAAAAATCATTATATTTTGACGGATTATTTTCAGGCCATATCATCAATATATAAATATTGAATAATAGGTGTTTCAAACATATTAAAACTTTATATATGACTATCGACTGGAAAAATTAATTAAATAAAAACAACCTGCCATACACGTATTTTTTAACCGGTTCATGCGATCAATTATTCATATAATTTACACTGAAATACCATAAATGAACAAAATCAAATCCATAACTACACAATTATTATCAAGCCAATTACTAAGCCGTTCCATATCTAATTACAATTCAAATAAAATTTAAAAAAAAACTTGTCCATTTATTTTAAATTCTAGTAATAGATTTTATCATTACCCGCAATCGGTTGCAATGGCAAATAGCCAACGAGTAAATCTGACATGCCGAGTGTATAAAAAATTGTTTAAATTACTTATGTACAAACGGGAAATACAAACATATATTTCATTCTAAGATGAAAATTAAAATACAAATTCCTACTAAATCTTAGGCTACGGTACACGGATTAGACATATAAAGGAAATAAATTGCAAATTATGGATTAGCTTGTATATTGTAATTAAGTATGTAAAAGCATATGCAAACAAATTTTCAGACATACTGTAGAAATCACAATTAGTTAAGATTAACTGAATAAATTTAAATAACCTTAAATAAAATTAACAATTCTTATTAACTCGTGTTATATTCTATAACAACACACAATATCTTGTATAGTCCTTTTTTTTAATTGTGAGATTTTTTTTATTTATGTAAAATATGATTCTATAGAAGTTTATTAGAATAAATAACAAAACAAAACGAAAAATAGAATGGCGCAAAATTTCTACGTGAAATTTTCTATCAAATTAGCAAAAATGGTAATGACATTGAAGCGGAATTTTTACGAAACAAAATTTTTGTTAAATGCTTTTCTATAACTCAAAATGGCTCAACCTTGTCCTCAAATCTTTTATACTTAATTAAACTCATTTTCCGACGGCATACAAGGGGAACAACTTGAGGAAGGAAAAATAAGATGTAGCTATCGATGCGACTGATTTTGACCGTCGATTAAGTACGACTAATTAAGGTGGCTATTGAAGCGGATTTTAATATAACTAGTGTAAATTTTTTTTCGATTACAATACTTCCTTGAACAGTAAAAATGTGAGCGCGTACATCAAACCAACAAACAAACCAGCACAATCTTTTTTACGGGAAAGGATAATATTGGAAACTAATCCTCCAGATTATAATATAAAATAAAACTGGTTCAAATATTTTTTTTTTGTTTACTAAAGCATTAAAACAACCAAAAGTAAAAACTTACTTATCAGTTTAAATACTTACACAAAAAAAAGATAAAATTAACACTTTATGAAGAGATTACATAATTTAAGAAAATTTAATTTATTCAAATATGATTTCAAACAATTCAGTTTTGTGGAGGAAATAAATAGAATTTTATTTTTACATTTTTTTTTTAAACAAGTTTTCTTTAAAGAAAAATCCATGGATAACAAAAACAAAAAGAACAATTACTATTAATTTTTGTTTTCAAGAGAATTATTTTTTAAATGTTATATTTGAGAATGATTAAAAGAAAAGCGTGAGGGGTGTCTCACATACGACTTTATAATTAGAACATGCTCCGTGTTTTTCTTTCTACTCATGCATAAAAAGAACATTTTTTTGAACTAATTTTCTTTAAAGTAATTTTTTTTTAATTATTTTTTTGAAAACAAAATTAGCAAGAATTGGTAATTTATTTTTTTTTAGTTAAGTAAAGCACGTTTTAGAAAATATGTATATATATTTTTTTCAATTTTCAAGTCATACTATTTACCAAATGGATCGATTTTGAAGATTACATTAATTACGGATGAAATTTCATTTATTCCAAGTAAGTAGAACATACATAAACGAAAAATTACACAAAACGATTTGAACAGGTGTTGTTTTTCTTTATCATACCATAAAATTAAATTGTTACGGCTTATGATGCATCACCGAAAAGTAAAAATAGTATTACACAGCCTCATAAAATTCAATGCAAATAATTTATATAATATACTGTTCATTAATCACAGTTTTTTTTTTTTTTTGTTTTTGTTTAACCTCCGGGGCCGCAGTTAAGCATTACTGTACAGAGGATGAGATGAATGATTTGTAGCGTGTGTAAAAAATGCCATGCCTGACCGGGATTCGAACCCGGGACCTTCGGGTGAAAGGCCGAGATTAATCACAGTTAGCATTGATCGAGTCTTCGTCCAGCGAAAACGGGTCAAACGTCTAACGTTCAGCGTTCAATTAGCGTTTTAATAACAAAATAAAATTTCAAAACTTGAAAAGCCAGCAAACACTCCGGTTTACCGCAAACCCAGACGTTAAAATTCAACGCTAAGGTCGATTTCTTTAAGAGACAAACCGTAAAACACTTTACAGGTTTTCAGATTGGAAAATGTCTGCCGCAATATCTATGCAGCGCTGTATGAATGTTGAAAAGCATAAAAATAAAATCAAATTTCAATGAGTACTCTTCCAAGAATTTGAGAGAGGATATAAGCAAAATATTTTGGAAATTCACGGATTTTTTAGAAATCGTATTACAAAAGAAAAAATAAATCGGCTTACCTATCCTTCTTCAGAAATAATTATAGTCTGAAAATTGTTTGCTTGAAACAAAAGGCATCTTTCAAAAACCAGTGTTGTAAGTTCAGTACCCTTTTGAAACTGTTGAAATGTATGCAAGCATGATGGTATATTATCTGCTTAATCACAAATCAATATACTCGTAATCGACGACTTCCATTATAAATAGCTCAATAATGACACTTAAATTACGTAAAATGGTATAAAATACTATAAATAGAAATCGTTTGGTCGACGATGATATTGATAAAATAAAAAGAAAACACGACTAAAGACGGCGGTATTAATCATCAGTTAAAAGAAAAAATTCGACAAATCGGCCGGACAAAAATATTCAGCATTCCGTTTGATAGATCTTGCTGCGTCAGATAGGTTGATCAGGAAAACATCATGGGACGCTACCTTCTGATTGATGCCGCCATCTTGTAATCTAGAAGCAAAGCGGGATATTAATAATAAGGGCGCGTTATGTAATAATAAAAAAGTAAAAATTGTACTTCTACGTAATTTTTTAATTTTTTTTCTACGTATTTTTGCAAAATTTCACAGCTGAATTTCTTAAAAAACCAGTTCGTACAATTTTGATAAAATTTCAAATGTTTATTTGTTCTGCAACTCAATACTTTCGCACACGTTAATAGAATATGCAATCAGTTTTTGCAAAATTACTACAATTTCTTTAAAATGTCAAATTCCAAAACAGAATTTAAAAAAAATGTTACCGCTTTGATGAGATTTAAATATATAATTTACAAATCCTTTCGTTCCGTGAGTCGCTTCGTTCTCTCGTTAAATCAAATAAAAATAAAAATAAACTGGAAAATGTAATAAAAATTTCCCGCAACTATAGGACAGTCTCTTAATTATAATCGATATACAAAGGTCAAGGGCCAGTTTACGGATAATTGTTTTTTTTTTTATTCGATTAAACTTTCTAACCGAGCGGGTAATTTGTCATTACTTTTTCCCGGAATGCTAAATCCTACGCAAAATACCTGAAAAACAAATAATTTTATTGCTTATATTTGAGGTAAATTTTAAAAAAGTCGCGGACCGATGTATCAATTTCGGAAGAAATTCTACACTCCTACAATTTAAATATTAAAATAAAAATTATGAACGCATACTGCAGGTCAGTAAAGAAAAAACACCGTTGACAATCGATCTTATTAACTTACTAATATTCATAAATTGACTGTGCGCTTGATTTCTTCCCAGGAAAAGCGAAAGAGCTTTGATTTTTTTCTAACTGTATACGTCTAACAACATCGGAATCAAGGAACAACGAACTTAAGTAAATTTCTTATTTTGCATTAAAAAGTGCCGTCAGAGAAAATAATGTGGGCTTGCAAAAATACGTACGGTGAAAATACGAACACGAATCAAGGAGTGGGACAACGATTTATACAAAAGCCGTATTACTTTCGATAATTTTGTGGGAATCAGATGTCACCGTCTAACCCAATCCCAATACGTGATAAAACACCGAATGTGTTTGACATGAGGAAGAAAATATATAGTGTCAAAATGTAGAATACAAATATGAAGGGCCGCAATATTCTTCACACTAAAAAAAAAAAAAAAAAAAAAAAAAAAAAAAAAAAAAAAAAAAAAATTGTTTTTCAATACTTTTATATAGATTGTACTGATCAAGGAATACTTTCCACAGCGTAAAACCGTATTTTCTCGATATGTTGTTGACTTTTTATCTTTTACATCGCTTAAAATAATGCTCTAAAAATAAAATCGATACAAGAACATCATCACAACAAAACCTGAAGAAAGTTTCTAAATATGAATTTTATGTAATTATTCTAAAAGCTTAAAAAGTATGTAACTGCTCAAGGAAACTATTTTAAAAAAATATATACAAAACGTAAAAAGTAGTTTTTGTAATCTAAATATATCCTGGAAACTCTTAATATACATTAAATCGATATAAACAAATTTCTACACAGGACTCAAGGGACATTTTTAACAGGGTTCCCACCGAATTTTAAGATTTGTTTTTCCTGACCAATTTAGTAAAAATTTCCTGACTCTCTTAATGTTATGCTATTGCTGTTTACTACGCAAAATATATTGTTATTTTATTTCTTTCAGCCTCCGCCATCCTCATAGATACTGCGCTACCATCAAGCCTTTTTTTATTATTTATTATTACTCTCATTTTTAAAGTTAACTTTTTAAGGATATTTCTGACAATTTACATTTAAAATTAGGCTATTTTTTTTGAAAAAGTTTTTTCAGTAAATTACATAACAAATTAAAGCAAAAAAAAACACAATCTTTAATAAGTTTCTTGCATAAAAATGAACATCACGGTAACTAAAAGTAACACAGATAAGAAATAAAAACTAACAAAGCAATTTTTAAAAATAAGTGGCTCGTAACTAAGGTTGCTAAATTTTTTTTTACAAAAAGAAGCCTCCATTATTCTGCAAAGTATACAAAAAACAACACTTAATAACTAGGTTTGCAGAAAAATGCTAAGAAACACAGCTTTCAATTTAACAAGGAATCACTGTGATTAAAAGTGTTACAGATAAGAAAATTACAACAGAAGACCTTATTTTGTACAGAAAACAAACGTTACTAACAATGTTAACATTTAAACGTTATGATTCTAACGAATTTGCAGAAAGTACGGGTGTAAGACCACGATTAACGACGTAAGAGCATTTAGTAGCTCCAAGCTGGAATTTTGACGCTATTCAACTATCAGGAAAGATTATTTTAAAAGTAGCACCGACGTCTCGCATAAACTTAAGGATAATTTATTTTGTTTACCATCGAGAAACCGCATAAACTCCGCCTTAAAAACATCGTCTTTATAAAAAAAGAAGTAATTGTGATGTCATTTTGCGTAAATGAAGTCGAGGATTTAAACGCATCATTTGGAGCTGAAATGCACAAAGTTCTCACAACTGTCGATCAAAGTTCTACTCTACCCAGCCGACGTACCGCTGGGAAATAACAAATTTTTCAGTGAAGGAATAACAAATTTTTGAGAATTCCTTATCTTAATTATTTCATTCAGCCTCTTTACTGTGCTAAATCATTGCTTTTCGGCCTGTATTACCCGCTTCAAAAAATTTTTTACACGCATCACAAGCGAGATACACATCTCTACCTCTTCTCGACTGAATGAATTCCGGGTGTAAGTTTATATTTAGTCACCGGTCATTCGACTGAGAAATTCCAAGAAAACACTTAACAACCTTTAAATTTTACAACGGTAACTTTTGTTAAAATTTCACCGGTGAAAAGATTAATTACAATTTTGAATATTCCTCCTTTAATATGAAAGAATAATTAGGCGATGTAAGAACAGATCACGTTAATGGCCGCTGGAGTAGCCACTTCCCGATGTCGGCAACATCGAACATTGTAAATCAAACGCGTTTTGGCATTATTTAAAAAATACTTTATTAATAACGTAATCTTAATTCGGTACAAAAAATACGATTCTCTGAAATTTTTTTGCAATTCCTGATTTTTTCTGACTAAATTTATATTTCGTGATTTTTCCCGCCTGCGGGAACAACGTTAAATCACCGAAACTACTTTTTTTATTTATCTTTTTTGATCTAACAAATTCGAAGCGTCGAATTAGGTATTCCAAAATCAACTAAAATTACAGGCTTATAAAATCCAGATACTACAGGAATTGAAACCCGATGATGGTGTAAAACGTTACAATTTCGCTGTTGAAATGTCGGACAGAATAAGTGAAAACGAATCATTTTTAGATGATATAAATTTTACAAACAAAGCTGCATTCCATATGAATGGATGCGTTAACAGACACAATTCACGAATATGGGGCTCTGAAAACCCGCACGCAATTGTTGAGAAACAACGGGATTCGCCTAAAGTTAATGTCTGGTGTGGTGTGATGAAAAATCGTGTAATAGGGCCTTTCTTCTTTGCTGAAAAAACAATAAATGGTGTTGTATATCTTGACATGTTAACCGATTATTGCTTTCCTCAGCCGGATGAGCTCGAAAACATTCATCGACTTCATTTCCAACAAGATGGTGCTCCCCCGCACTTCAATGCATCGGTCACGGACGCTTTAAACGAAAAATTTGGAGATCGATGGATAGGCCGGCAAGGGACCATACTTTGGCCTCCAAGGAGTCCAGACCTGACACCTTGCGATTTTTTCTTGTGGGGTAACATCAAAAGCGTTGTTTATACACAAATAAATTCCCGACCTAAACCGCTTAAAAAACAGGATTAATGAAGCAATGACAACCGTTAACGAAGAATTGTTAACTAATGTTTGGAGAGAATTTGAGTATCGTTTGGACATTTGTTGAGCGACTAAGGGCGCAAATATTGAAATTTATTAATTATGTAAAAAATTTTTCAGACGACAAATTTTAAAAATAAAAAATCATAAACTTAAGTAAGTAATTCTGTTTTAATTTAAGCCATGTTCAAAACCATTCTTTTATGATAACGCTGTATATTGCCGCCAAAATATAATTCATCAATTAAAAGAATATTACACAAGTATTCAAAAAAAAGTGAGGAATGACTACGTATGTAATACTCATTTTACTTATTTTGCACATTTCGAATAACAGTACCTTCTCGCAACAGATTTTACGTAATACAGTTTTAGGTTCTTTTCATAAATTTTAGGTAACAGGTGGACCAATATTAAATACGTAACTTTATTAGTGAGGGGATTTAATTTGTGATATAAAAATGAAGAAACGGTATTTAATTGTAAATTATTATTATTATTATTATTATTATTACCCGCGTACCTGTTACACAACTTTAAAAAAATAGCCTCAAGCTTTCAATTACACAATAAAAAAATGTACGTGTAACTACTAAAAAATAATAAAATTAAAAAAAACCTGCCGATATATCTTTAGTTTTATATATACACAAACTATGTACCCTATATAATGATAAATTAATATACAAAATAATAACAGACAATGACTATTATTAAATGTATAATGAATGAATGAAAAGGTTTTAACAACGATCATCATTGTATGTGCATTTACAAGGGATGGATGGACGGATTGTTATTTATTTTAAATTGGTTTCGGCGATTAGTAGTAATAAGCTACAAGAAGAATATATTAAAACCTTTTAGTTGACGCCTGACAAATCACATTAATCAGACGGATAAAGAGAAAGAGTTAGGAGGAATACGAAGTAACAAATAAAAGGGACACAAACAAAAAAAAAACCGCTAAAGATGTATCTTTTTACTATACATTATTTAACTACCTTTCATATCTACAAATCTTTATTTCATTCTTTTTTATTATTACTATTTTATTTTATTCTAATTCATTCACACTTTTTTTTAATTTCATCTTTTTTTTTTTATCCTTTCTCCATTCAATAACAATCATTCGCTTTAATATCGTATAAGATGCATAAACAAATAAAATACCAACATACGTGCATTTTGATTCGATCAACACCGTGATATTTTTTACGCTACATAAATAAATACGTCAAGTTAATAAATTATACAGACTAAAACTTTAATTTATACTCTTAAGATGAAAAATAATAAATCACTTTTAAAAAAATTCTAATTATGACAAATTAACAGGCTTATTTTGTATAGCGGTACGATCGTATTAGCAGATTACTTAAAATAAAATACCGGCAACTCATCTTAAAAAAGTATTATGGCATACGAACAGCGAAATATTTTGTTACGTATTAGATATAAAGTTCAAAGAATTTGATGATTTATTTCAACGAATACTGAACGCGTATACGCTTATGACACGACATAACATTGATTTATTACATACATAAATATAGTAAAAGAAAGTGTGCCCCGATTAAATCGTACTTAATAATAAATTAAGTAAAAAATATATTTTCAGTTTTTGAATTCTTACTTTTTTACTTTCGCAAAAAAGTTTTAAAATAAGTGCACCTTAGTGAAAAACAACGAATAACATTAAAAATAATGCGGATTTACTCGTGGAATTTTTTTGATATTACAATGGATTCCGGATAATCGGACCGGATCATACGGGCCTATTAAGCGATACAACGAAAAAAAGGTATACACAAATACAGTACATACTAATGTTTAAATGCGATTTAAAGTCTATTTTATTTCTAATACAGCATTAAAGTAGTATAAACAACATTATTAAACTGTTTTGTAGTCTTACATCATTAATAAAAAAAAAGCTTGATAAATAAAATAAGTCGCTTTTATGGTCAGTAAAGAGAAAATATCATTTAAAAATCGTCAAATTTATGTCTCTTTCTCGGTTAAAATTCTTGGAAAAAATTCTTCAATTGTTCTGTCTTCTCAATTTCATTACCTGGCGTTCTACAAATTTGGTACACACTTACAATTCTGTTAGCGGGCTAACCTTTTTGCATAAATGTTGCTGAATTCCGACAAAAGGTTCTTTTGTATCTTGCGTAGATACGCGTTTGCGTACGGCATTCGTCTTTTTCATCTTCAAGTTCGTCCAGTTTACGAGTAATCTTTTTTTATTATTTCATCATCGCCGGTTTCATTTTCAACGTAGCTTTCTGTTTTCGTCGATTTTCATGAAATCATCATAATTTTAAACCTGCTGCTACAATAAATACGCATCGTATTCGGCATCGACTATTATAGCGACTTTTAATCCACAACTGGCAAAGCGATTTCTGCCACATTGATTGTGCTACATTTTACTTCTTCCCAACTATCGGTTATAAACTGAATTTTCTGCAAAGAAATCGAGACGTGCAAAGACATCTTTAACTGTAGCGGGAGAAGTCAACGTATTTCCTTTAATATCTTGCAAAATGTAGCTTAACTGTTAACTTCGGTAAATAGATTTTAATTTTGTTTTATTATTTTCATGTGAAAAAGTGGTTGAATTAAACTTGCGGTATTTGGTGGCAAAAACTCAATTTGAATGTTACTCCTCCCTCACTTCTTATAGCGTTTAAACAACGGTTAAATTACTTACATCAGTAATAAACTTGTGTTACTTTACGAGTAAAATAAAGTTCGACGTGAAACAAAAGACCTTATAAGCGGATATTTGAGCTATTAAACTGGCGTAATTTTATATGAATCGTACCAAAATGTTTCTGTTTTTACATAACTGCCCGAATTCAACGGCTGCCCCGAATAATCACTTTATATCATTTTCTCGATCTTATATTTATCGTTATAAGTTTAAAAAACTTAGTTTAACGCGTAAGATGGAGATGGATTCCTAGACGGGTGACTGGCTTCTTGTTACCTTTGAGGTCCACCGCACTATCGGCTGCGCGACAATACGTCAGCTACCCAGGATAGAAAACCTGCTCATCACGTATGCGTTGACGGTTTTCAGACTTTGACGAGTAACACCAGAGTTAGGAGGAAAGTTTTGTCGGTAGTTTAACGTACAATTATTTCAAAATTAACGGTACTGACACTATTTTTCGAAATTCTGTTTTCAAAAATAAAAAAACAAGTTTAAAATGTAGAACATTACGTTTACTCAGCGATAACAGCATCCGTTATGAACGAACATAAGTGAAAAAAACATCATATTACTTGTGACAAACATAACAATATTCACGTGGAACAGCAGTCTTCCTCGGGAGACATTTATAAAATTAAATTTAAAAATAAAAAAATACTCGGCTTTTTTTTTCAAAAATAAACGTAGAAAGTATACTTTTGGTAAAAAGAATCATTAAATTTGGCCAAGAATATCACTGGAAATAAGTATTTAAAAAAAAAGCTTATTTCTATTTAAATTAATACTGACCTAAACATTAAGATATCAGGAAGATATTCTAATCTCAAATATATATTACTTCATACTAAAGAAATTTTATGAAGAGGAACTTATATGCACAATTTTTTCACGAACTATATTAAATGTTACAGGTCTCATGAGCCCTCCAAAAAAGCTATGTTCCTAAGTCAAATGTTTACAATATAATTTACGTGTACTCCTAACTGCAAACATTTGACGTGACATATACTGATGATGAAGGTACCTTCTAAAAACGCGTAATTCGATGCTAGAATAATAATATTATCATTAAAAGATTTCCAATCGAACTGAATACTTACAAAACAGTAGAGTTTAATCAAATTTGTAACCCAAATATCAAATAAAAATAAAGGTATTTATAATAAAATTATAAAAAAAGCACGTATCACAAATTTTGATTTCAATTATCAAAATCATTTTGAAAATGCCGGACAAATAACGGTTAAACAACAGATAAATTTTTTTTATCAAGATTAATCTTAATAAATTGTTAATATTACTAAAATAATTAACTATACATTTTACGAAAGGATAAAAACAAATAGTATATATCTGAAGCATAAAAAAGCAATAAAAGGGGGGAGAGATGAAAGGATAGATAACGTTGAGCTTGGAAGAGATCTATGACGAGAATGAATATTGCTGTTTTTCTTCTACAGAAAAATGATGACGAGGTGGAGTAAATATTGTGCTGGAAAAAAGCCAAGACAGGGACATAAGGCAGTATAGCAGATAGCAAGATATTAAATAACATATTTTATTGATAAAAAATGTAAAATTTTTGAAAAATGTGCTGTTTGAAATTGAAGAAAAGCTGACACGGACTTGGATAAATAAAAGTAAAGAAAAGCGATGACAGCTGATAAAAAAAAAAATGAAATAGTAAATCCAAATGTCAAATTAGATACTACAAAATAAAAAGAAATAAATTCCAAAATTAAAACAACAAATGATAGGAACGAACGAATTTTAAATTTAAAAAACAAAGAGTGATGTGTGGATAGTAGAAGTATAAATGTACCGTAATGGATTATTTGATTTAAAAAAGATCACAGTTTTCATTATGTTATTTCCAGAACGTACCGCAGTATGATTTTTGGACTGTGAAAGAGGAAATTTAAATGAGTATAAAAAGAAAAGAGATCTTCTGCCATTAAGTTTATTTAACACTATTTTTCAAGTTAAAGGAAAAATTATTAAAGTTTGAAGCGTAAAAAGAAGAACCAAAAGAAAGTATAAAAACATGAGAACAGATAAAAATGGATAATGTATGTCTACGAAAAGAAAGACTTATACAGAGACTTTATATATATATATATATATATATATATATATAGTAGTGGAGATTTGCCGGTTGAAGTAAAAAATTTAATGAAATGAATTAAAGAACTGTGAACTATGAGCTTCTAACCCTGCATGGTCGAATCGATCGAATGAATAATATTACAAATATAACACAAGTAAATTTACGTTAAATAAAATAATATTAAATAAATTTAAAAAGTTTCTCTTTAACAATAATGGGCTTCCTGTGAGGTCTGCGGATGAGTTATGGGAGCACCTCGTGGGAAGATAGACCAATCATCATCACAATCAACCGGTAATAAATGGGGTGCTCTTATAATACCTCTGCAAACAATCGTCGATTTTCAAAATTCAAACGGGGTATTTGTTAATAGGTTGAAGGATAACTTTTGCAAACGATAGGTACATTCGAGATCTAGTACATCAAGGTTATTCGGAAAAGTATATACACAGTTTGTCTGTTTGTCATCCCATCACGCGAGAAGCGACCGACCGAATACTTTCAAATTTGCAGGATACATTCGTTTTATCCTAAGGAAGCTTTTAAGCCATCGACCAAGGTCCTAACTCCGTTGGATGTTAAGATATTAAAAATATTTCTTACTTCTTCGTCCCCAAGGAGGGTGAATTTGTGAATTAAAGATATTAATTAAGGAAAAATTAGATTAATCCTTTTAATTCATTAATATAATTCTGCCACCGCGGCAAAAATAAAATTATAAATATTTCGTCGTCAAAGTTGTGTATTTTAGTTACTATTATTCTATCTTTGGTTATTTAGTTTCTTTTTCAGGTTTCTATAAAGCCTGAATACTATAATTATTAATATAATTTTCACAACTATGAGGTTAACGGGGTCCAGGAAGTGGAGCCATTCTTTGGGTAGATGGAAATGGCGAACAAAGCGAGCTCTGGGTCCACGGGTAGGTTCCTTGGCCCCGGAAGGTCCCGACGAGCTCCTGAGTGTGCTCCGGGCTGATCTGAGCCCCGAGAGTGCAGGTTCTGGCTAGACAGGCCGGCTAGTATTCTTATTTCACAGAGTATAATGTAGAGAGAGGTACGCTTAAGAACCGCTACATCAGAATACCGAACAAGAAATAAGCTTACTACTTTTCTTTAGAGGAAAAAACTGAATAAATATTTAAAGAAATTTTTTTTAAATTTGATAATCATAGGTTTTATGGTGATCAATTTACAATGTAGAATAACTGAAAAGGATGTTAGAAACAGCGAAATCGATTGCAGGAAAGAGGTCTAAATAAAAAAGTTTTATAAGGAGAAAAGAAACATGTAGCTAATTTGTTTTCCGCAGTATTTAGATTATTAATACTGCCTTTCTAAAGAATATAAAACGAACTTTATACAGAATATTATTATTCTGTCATCTAATATATTTTTTGTATAAAGTTCCAAACTTAAATATTTACTGACGATTGGAAAAAAGTATAAATGTGTTCACGTAAATAATTCAGTGTGTTTCTATTCTCTCACTACCGTGAATTATACTCAATAAACAATAATCCTAGAAAAATCAATAAAATCTATTTATTTACTACAGAATTTACATTCATAAAAACTCTTCTAAAAGGAAATGGTGAAAATTTTGTTTAATTAAAAGTAAATACCAAATTATTTTGTTTTCTATTTTCATGTTGAAAATAGATATCTTATTTTTAAAACGATAATTACAGAAAACTAAAACCCATTTAAAACATTTTTTCAATTTAAAAAAAAATTTCTGGAATAAAATGAAAGGAATATTTTTAATTTCGGATGCCTTTCCAAAAAAAATTTATAGTAGAAATTTCTTGTGTGTGAAAAAGGTTATGCTTTACCAGAATTCAAACCACGATCCACGTTTTCCTGTTTACAAACCGGGAATTACCGTTCAGATAATTCAGAGAAGGAATAAGGATGATGCGTAAGAGTGTAAATGAAGTGTAGTTTTGTACAGTTTCAGTTCGACCATTCCTGAGATGTGTGGTTAATTGAAACCCAACCGCCAAAGAACACCGGTATCCACGATTTAGTATTCAAATCAATATAAAAATAAATGCCTTTACTAGACTTGAACGCTGTAACTCTCGACTACCAAACCGGCTGATTTGGAAAGACGCATTCACCACTTGACCAACCCGTGAATTAAACCCCGATCCATCTGGATGGAGGATACACTACCATTACTTCTATGTACGTTTTACTTACTTCAATTTTATATGTATTTGCAAAAACTAAAGACACGTATACATATATAGGCATGTGCGTCTTTAGCGTTTACTAACAGCCAACTTAAATAAAATCACAAAAAGGAAAAAACTGACTTTCTAATGTAAAAAGTTGACAATACAGTTGTAACAACTGTGGATTGTTTCTGATGCACGGCTTACACACAAAACAATTCCAAATATTTATCATTTAATTTAAATATATTATTTTGTCGTTTAATTCATTGATTCTAACTAAAGCGCGCGCGCGCATACAATATTTAATTCGCGCGGGAAGGCGGTACTAACGACGATGGTCGGCACTAACTAAACTAATGTAATTTCATAATTTACATAGAACAAAGAACAAATTTCGCCTATACGGTCGGCACTGTGGTGTAGCCACGAGGTTTAACGCACTAGGTACCGAGTCGACCGGGCGATCCAGTTGGAGATCTGGCCAGACCGAGTTACATTTTTACACTTTAAATATTATTAATTTATTTAATTCGACCGCTTACCTGCGGTGTCACAATATACAGACTATTATTACAACAGAATTTTTTTTGGAATGGTGGTGATATTTTCTAGATATTGTTATTTTATAATCGTTAAGAAATGCGCCTATGAAAAATATGAACTTAAACGCGAAATCAGGAGATACTGCGGGAGTGACTTTGTTCTACAGTCTCATCTCCTTGACCTATTAAGTTGAAAATTTAATGGCATCAATGCCTCATATGTAATCTGACCAAGTATTGTTAAAATCGGTCCAGTATTTCTGGAGATATAAGTCGATTTAAAGGCCAAAACCGAACACACACACGTATAGCAGAGCCGTTCTAACAAGGCGCTTGTTCCTCTACTTCTGTCTTCGCTGTCTACTTCGCTGTCTAGACGTGAAAGTAAAAATGTATCCTATAAAATGATGTTTTTATTAAAAGGCCGACAATAATATTAAAAAGCCCTTTTTTGCCGGTTAATAAACACTATTTTATTACTGTTATTTCGTTACGATTTTTTAAAAGTAAACGAATCTATATTAATTTTTACTCATTTATTATTATTATTAAAATAAAAAAAAATTATTTGAATACATCTAGATGAAAATGAAATCGATACGAAATGCATACTCTTAAGTGCATAAAGGTCTCAGGTTGAAACCGCTAATGGGATTCTGAGAACTATCTGTTTCAGTCGATATAAATTCATTCGTCTGTTGAAATATCTATAATTTGACCTTTCTAAAAATACTATAATCCAATGTCACAGCTAATTTTACGAGTATGAATACCGAGGTATATCGCAAACTAAATAATAAAAGTGTTATAAATAAATTAATAATTTTTTTTTTTCAAAAATATATCTACTTATATATATATTTTAAATCCATGTAAATAGTAGCACACGTAAACACAATAAATATGTTATATAATCTATCTCAAATAAGGATTGTCATACCCTAAAATTAACAACTATGTTAAAATAACTAATAAAAGTTATTTTATTCAGACACATTTGCGTACTATACAATGATACTCTAATAAAGTTATCAGGTTTAATCTTCATTGAAAGCAAACTTACTTATTCAAGACAAAAATATATATTAACACTAAAGATACTTGTATAATAAATCTAATCTTTAAATAAACGTAATTCTATTACACTGAAGTAATTTTAAGCTCGTAATAAGAACAAATAGTGTAATTTTCCAGGCATAAAAAATCAATGGAAGGAAGAAAGACATTGTCATTTACCGAAGGTATTGTTACACGAATAAACAATGGTACGGTTAGTCTGTCTCTCTCTCTGTGTGTTTATTCATATTATACTGTACCGACGTTATAATACAAGTACGATAAAATCTTTGGAAGTTGTTATAACAATAACTACTGCGGTGAGATTTACCTGGTACCGAAGAACAATCGGGTGTAAAGTTTCGTGATTCAACAAATTGTACAAGGAGTTAAATCAATGATACCGGCTTAATTTTTTTTATGTAATAAAATATCAACACCGCAAAAATAATTTATAATTCGGTAAAAAAACTTCCAAAAGAAAAAATCAAAGTTATTTGTGTTACTAAGATAAAATAAAAGACTAAAGGAATAGTAAAAAACGTAACTAACTGTCAATAATATATTGAATCGTAAAATTTAAAAACCAAACAATAATCCGTGAAAAGAATTTACTTTTGTATCTTTATTAAGGGTTAGAACTGCTTTGTAATGAACCGGGAGTCGGCATTTTTTTCAACAGCCACTTTTTTCAATTTTTTCTTCCAAATCTTTGAAAAGCCCTAATTTTCCTTGAAGTGGAGGTTGAATACTAGTGGAAGATGTATAAAAGTAATCTATCTAGGCGTTCAATGCTTCACGCTTTGGGCCATTCCTTCTTCATGCAATATGTGTTGTCCATTCCTTCTCATTCGGACAAAAAAATTAAACACGAAATTTAGCGTAGCCGACCTGGAAACTCACTAATTACGCTATAACTTTTAAATCGCATTTGGTAATTTATTAACAAATTTACAAACATTTCTAATAGGTTTTTTTTCATATTGTGATGTTTCTTTCACGGTTGTTGCGTATGCTAACGCTACAAAAGGAAATTTGTTCCCGTTGCGTAAAAATTTAGCTTTTTCAGGTTATTAGTTATTATGTAAAGCCTTTATTAAAAATCATTAAAATAATCATTAAATTCATGAATTACGAGGAATAACGGTTTCAAAAATGATAAAAATTCGGGAAAGGTAACGTAAAATATGTATTGTTTGAAAAATTTAAGAAACACATAATTTTACCTGAAGTACAAAAACCAAACAAAAAAAGGTAGTAATTAAAATCTTATCGCTTAAATTTTAGTTACTTTTATAAAAATAGCCTTTTTAACGGGGATGAAAATAAATATAATATTTTTAAGAAAAAAGTTTTTCTTATTAAATACTATTTAGAAAATGATCGTTCAAGTAATTAAATAATAGTTATCGTAGTTCCTTTATTCGGGTTAGACGATTTTTTTCCCCGTACAAATTTAAGTTTTAAATATACGAGTTGTATGCATTACGTTTAGTTTACAGAACATATTGCTGGCCTGAGGGTTGAAGACTACGCAATATATCATAACTTCTATTTACTAATAATAGTATTCAATTATAATTTTTTTATCTTCACTGTATAATCACCACACCTACTCTCACACGAGTTTAACACATTAAAATTATTTAAAATTAATAATTATAGTAAAATTAAAACAAAAACGTCTAATCCATTCGTTCGATTAAATATTAACACGCGCACATATAAATAAAGTATAAGTTATAAATTAAATTAATAAAATTAACTTATTATTAAAAAATAAATTAAATAGGCTACTTATGCGACTATACATAATGAGCTTTACAGTCTGATATAAAACTAGTTTTAAACTAAATTTTCCCACAAAAGATTACATACATACGGTACAATTATTTTTGCGTTAAACGAAATTTCTGGAGCATCAGAACGAATATATTCGTAAAATGCGTTTTCTAATAAATAACGATAAAAAAAAAAATTGTACTATACTAGGATAAACGATTTGATTATAAGGTTCTTTATCGTTTCAAATATTGAACGAGTAAAAAGGAGTAATAAACTGTATCGATCAATCGCAAGGGAAGAAATTCAGTTTTAAAGCGCATATATACGAGTCGAAAAGGAAAATTATGTGCTCTTAAATGGAAATGCAGGAAATAGCAAACCAAAGTAGTAGAATATTGATAATAGAAAAGTAGAAGAACTATTTTTTCAAACAGAACGGAAACGCTATACCAAATTACCTCGACACGCTACGTTCACGTGGAAATCGGTTGCTTTTCACTTTAACTTCGCGGAAATTAGTTTTTAAGCGAAGCGGTTGCGACTGAAAAATCGGCCGCAGCGCTCGTATTATTTAGGTTGCTCGGATTTTTATTACGGTTGCTATCGATCCGCTCTTTATTCAAACATCTACAAAATCTTCGTTCTCAATATTTTGCATCCGTGAAATCTACAGCATTCTTCATATCTGAATTACAACGGTCTTTAAGTTGTACGACGGCGTAGAAATGTGAATACTTAATTAAGATATTCGGATATAAAGGGAAATATCAGGAGCCGATTCGCAAAATCCGACGTTTAGTAAATAACAATTATTGCCTGCACAAATCGATTTATAAATGTCGATGGTTTAATTTAATCGTAAGCGTTTCCGAGAACCCGGTTCGTTTCCTTTACTAGTCTCACGAAGACGTGCATTATTTCAAAATTGATAATCTGTTTTAAAAATTAACTAAATTTAATATCATAATCTACGTCTCATTAAAAAAAGGATAAGATAAATAGAAGAAAAAAATACAGAGAATGATGTTACAGAATTTGTCAGCCGAATTCAAAAATTATTTTTTACTTTTCTAATAAATAATATAAATAATTTCTACAATGAGAAACGTCTAACGTAGATCGGATTAAAAGGATATTATTTCCGAGACATTATTAAACTTCTAGGTCGCAAATTCCTACTAAAAATTCACTCATTACAACCAAATGTTTCTTTAAAAAAAAAAAATAGTCGCAAAAAAATGCAACGTTAATTAAAAGATCGTGAAAACGACGGCTAATTATAACTGCAGCAGAAAATTAATATTAGAAAAAATTGGGATTAGGAAGGTTAAACTTTAATAACCGGTTAGAAATATGAAGTCATTTCGAGTTTAGTTAGGCTTAAATCGAAATAAGCGTTTAAAAATAAAAAGAAATTTTAGCACAGAAATTAAGTTCAATGACGGAATAGTTATATATATATATTAGTTCAAGGGAAATTACTACTTGAAATATAATATACAAAAATACAATTAATGGGATGGAAGGACAAACGATGAACAGATGATGATAAAAGTAATAATAACTATGAATCAAAACTACGAACTGCATCTCAAAATAGAGAAGTATATAAATATTTTTGTATTTAATTGATGACTGAGAAAAAAAGCATAAAATAATAAATAAATATATTATTGTGTTCCATTAACCGACTGGATAAAATTAAATTATCTTACTTTTTTACATACACGATTCCTTTAGGGTGTTTTTCGTAAATTGGTACAATTTTCTTAGGACTATATACATATTAAATTTTTTGTTTTATATTTTTAAATTTGGATAATAGTGCTAAAAAAGTCGCTAATTGTCATAACTCTTGAATCTTGACAACAACTCGGCAATCATCGATTTTTTTTCCACGCTCTTGAATGAAATTTTTGTTTAAGTATAACTTGCTCGAAGAATTTCCACTCAATACCAAATAAGTTATTTTCGCGAATATGTATACTGCAAAAATATTATCAGCAACAGCGAGCAATTCTTCAAAAGCGATAAATGATTAATACTGTTTTTATAATTTTTTAACCGACGGCAATTTTAATTAATAGAATTAATTAGGTGGATTTATTATGTATGAAAAAACTAATTATTTCACATATATTTTTAAAACATGCAGGCAAAGTTTATAAAACATACCGATGAAATAAATAGTTCTTAGAAAAAAAAGCCATTTAAAATTTAAACTAATCCCAAATATCCGATGTATAAGATTCAAGTTCAATTGACTGAATTATTTTTTTTAATTTACTATTTCAAAAAAGTCGACCTTTTATTTCCCCAAGATTACAAATTCGTCACGGTTGTATTTAAAAACCTGACAACACAGTTGTAGGACTTTTCCGTCAAGGGACTAAAGACGCGCGTGCCGGTGAAGTCCTACAACTGCGGGTTGTTTACGATGCACGGCTTACACGCAAAACTTAATTTAAAATAATTGTTGTTTTATTTAAATATAATACAGGATGAGCAACATAAAACCGAACCCATAACGTAACAACCGCTGCAGAATCGCTAGGTTACGTTGGAATGAAATTTTATGAATGATACGGATAAATTAAATACAAAAGATGTTCAAAATGTTCACGCTAAGCATCCATGCACTTTTGTGCTCGACCGATCATACTGAGAGTCGTCTGACGCAAAACGTTGTTGTCAATTAGGATTTCCCGTTGAATGTTCACCATCAGTTCCTCAATATTGTGGAAATTGGACGTATAAACTCCCTCCTTCAGGTAGCCCCAAAAGAAAAAATCGCAAGTAGACAACTCTGGGGGACGTGGGGACTACCGACCTCTGCTGACAACTAGTTCATTAGTGAAATCTGCAGGAACGCGATTCAGTGAAATGTTTGATGTGTGACACGTTGCTCCGTCTTGTTGGAAGTAGTCTTTTTCTTTATCAGTTAATTGCGCATAGAATTCTCCGAAAATTGTGAGATAAACCTGTGGATTGACAGTCCAGTCAAAAAATATTGGTCCCACTATACGATTACTGGATACTGCACAGCAAACACCAATTTTCTCATCGTTAAGCGGACGCTCGAATATCTCGTCAGGATTCCTCTCCAACCAACCAATACCTGGTGTTCTGCGAATCAACATGACCGGATAAATGAAACCGAGCCTAGTCTGACGTGAAATACGACATCGGGTCTATCGGTCACCAACAATGTTTTTGAGAAGTCAGTTGCAATAATCATGTCGTTTTGGTTTGTATGTATCCTTCAGTTGCTGCACAGTTGTAAAGCGGTACAGTTTCAATTTTAATTCGTACAGAATTTTACGACAAGATGTGTATTTAACATCAGATTGTTGGGATAACTTGCGTAGTGATTTTTTTGAACCGGCAGTAATTCTCCTTTCAATATCGACGATGGCCTGCGAAGTCCTAACGGAAGGTTGCCTAGTTTGTTTTGCATTTGAAACCGAACCTGCTGTACGCCATTTTTTCACTAAATCCTGTATGCTACTGTTCGCTGGGATACAGGCATTCGGAAATTTTTCTACGAATGCTTGACGTGATTTTTCAAACTATCCAGAACGAATATAGGCCACAACTATAGATACCCTCTCCTGGATTGAATAAAGCATTTTACACAAACACAACTCTTCTTTTTTCCTATTTAGCCTCCGGGAATATTACTTCGGAGTATGAATGAGGATGATATGTATGAGTGTAAATGAAGTGTAATCTTGTACAGTCTCAGTTCGACCATTCCTAAGATATGTAGTTAACTGAAACCTAACCACCAAAGAACACCGGTATCCACGATCTAGTATTCAAATCCGTATAAAAGTGAGGTCTTTATTAGGACTTGAATGCTGGAACTCTCGACTTCCAAATCAGCTGATTTGGGAAGACGCGTTCACTACTAGAACAACCCGGTGGGTTACACAAACACAACTGCTCTCACAATACTGCACTACAACAAAACGTATATTGCACTGATATGTAACCACCTGACAAACGGCAGCAACAATCAGTAGTAACATTTACATCAAATAGTCGCGCTAGATGTGTGAGAGTCTTTCATAAATACTGTTGGATAACGGTTTTATTATAGGTTCGATTTTACGTTCACCTGTTATTATTTCGTTTATTTAAGTCAATGATTCTAACTAAAACGCACGCGTCCATACCGTATTTAATTCGCCGAGTGTGGCAGTATTTTGAGCATTTTTTGTGGAGGGTGTGCGTTTGCAAAAGTTTCCTTGCAAATATTGTTATTTTTTAATTGTTAACAAACGTGCCTTGAAAAATATGACCTTAATTAGGCAAAATCTCGAGATATTGAGGGTGATCTTGCTCTGCAGCCTCATCCCTTTTATTTAATGCCATCAATACGTTACATACAGAAGTAGCCTGACCAAGTTTCGTCAAAATCGGTCCAGTAGTTCTGGATATATAAGGCGATTTAGAGGCCGAAACCTGACACATGCACGTACAGACGAACATAAACATCCGGTTTTTTTTGTTCCTTACGTCAAGATCCGGTGAAAACCGCATGTGCTCAAATCGGTCCGATTATAATACTTTCCCTTCTACAGCTATAGTTCTTCTATGCGCTATCTAGGGGAAAGTAAAATAATTACATCATATGCCGGGCTTACTAATAACAGTGTAAAACATACTTCGGTGTTTTCAATGATATACAAAAGAGGAGCAGCGCTATAATGAACATCATAACTCTCAGGGAAAGCAAGTCTTGTTAGTGCCACGTACCTCAGGTTGTTTTAAATGAGTAATTAAGAATTATTTTTAGTGGTAGAGTAAAGAAATAAATTTACACTTTCACCTATGGGAAACGTTGATTTAATATCGCTATGGATTAGGCTTAATATTGTTTCTTTATGAAAATTTATTAGTCAGTTCAAGATTATACGAAAATTTAATTAGGAAATTAATTTGTATTATTACAATGCGAATGAAAAATTACTCCCGGTTTTATCACATATCGCTAATCCTGTACTCTAACGTTTATATTATATTAAAACTGAAATAACTTCATCGCAAAACAAAATGTTTATTTTATTTGTCGAAGGCTCATTGCAATCATAACACAAAATGAATTAAATACAATATTTCTGTACAACAGAACAAACATTTATGCAACGATTTCAAACAAATTTATACCTACATAAATTTACTGTAACAGCATTGCAGTGCGACTGAAGTAAACCCCGGCAATAAATGTAACTTAAGTTACTACTAAAAATACTTTTAATCTGTTTCAATTCTTAGCTTTCAGGCGAGATATATTAATTTTATCGATAAATACCGTCTTATAATAAGCGATTTGAAATATTTATAGTTTCAAACAATAGCTGAATATTGGCTTAAGGCTACTGAAATTTATAATATTAATCTACAGTACACATAACTGCGGAGCATATTAGAAACACTCCCTCACGCGTACGTCAGAGATAAACGAAATTTAAAAAAATATATTTTCAAAATTCTTTAAAAATATGATTCCAACTTTTAGACGATCACTTTTTTATTTCTTTTAAAAAACTGCTTACTATTGTTAAATAATTACTTCGTTACGAGTAATGGAATATTAATTATGTTTATTAAACGTTAATTTTCGCTGAAATAATTACAGACTGGTCCAAAATTTGATAAGAATAAAGAAAAGTCTATATTTTAATATATATGTTAACTAAATTTACAGGAATTTTTCCAACTTATACAGTGCGTAAAATGCAAACAGAAACGCGAAACTTAATTTTATACAAACGTAAAAGTTAGGTTTTCCAAAACGTAACAAGAATTTGTAAAACATATTGTTATTAAACGTGTTTCACTTTTCTCAGCCTAAGTCTGTACAGATCAAAGGGATAAACATGTTTTAAAGTTACAGAATCGTTTACATTACCAACTACTTCAAGCGAACAATAATTTTTTATTTAATGTTATTCGCCCTGGATCTGTTCCCGCTGTGTACTTCATCGCTGTGTGAAATGTCTGTACTAAATTGCGTTTGTACTGAAGTATCACGAACTGAATTGTGGTTTCTAACAGATTGCGAAACAGCAGAACGGAGATAGTTTGATACATTCCGTCTATTATTACGTAGGGCGAAAATAGAAACCGAAAACGTAAAAGCATCCCGAAAACTTGTTTGTTTTTTACGCATACGATTACCTATTAAGTTTATTAGTTATTTGAAGTCCTGGCTTTTCATATGCAAGAAATTCTAAAAACTTCCATCGATTTTAAAATCTCTTTAGCTAATAAATCACGGTGAAGGTCAGGCGGTACCAATGTTATAGGGATATTCTATTAAGAGCCCAGCGTCTTCTTTTATTAGCGGTTGTCGGCGGTTACAGGACTGTCTCGCGAGAGGCAGTAACTGTGATTGCAGGCATCAAGCCCCTGGATATTTCGGCTACGGAACGTAGCCAGCTGTATGTTGCAAATAAGGGAGGCCTTCTTACATCAGGGCGTATGCGTGAGATCGAAGACCAAGGTTTTGACTTTTGGCAAGATAGGTGGAACGATTCTTCTACAGGTCGTTATACGCATGGTATATTTCCCAATGTTAGAGAGTTGCGAGCGGTTAGCTGCGTATCCCCCAATCGGCACACGACGCAGTTTATCTCCGGACATGGTGCCTTTAGGGAGAAATTGGATAGGTTTAGGTTAGTTGATTCCGGCTTATGTCCGGACTGTAGGGTCGATGACACTGTGGACCATGTCCTACACATCTGTCCCAGGTACGAAGCTGAGCGTACCAGAGTTACTAGGGAACTCGAGAGAGTTAACTCCGTTTTGGATCTGCGAGTCAACCGGAGGACTCGCAGAGAGTGGACAATAGTTGCTGGCTTCCTTCGCTTCCTCGCCCTGAGCAGGACTGCCGAAGAGATTTAGTAGGTGACAGGAACCTGGGTGGCTAGGGACCGCCTGGGCAGTTGACTGGCCGAAGGTAGGCGCTTAAGGCAGCGTACCTCGGTTAGATTTAAGAGGTGTCATTTTGATTTTGTAATTCTGTCGGCGGAGTTGCGGTTGCTGCCAACGGACATGGTATTATTCCTTGTCCCGGGGGGTGCGGTCGCGCTTCGATGGGCGCGTTTTATGAGCACACGACGTGGCTGGGTGCCGCTTCGGTGGTATGCAGCGGCGTTTCGACGGCGGTTAACGAAAGATGGTGAATGTCACGCGGGACTCCGCGTTGGAGCTGAGTGGGAGTAGGCGTTCCTTCTCCTCTCACCGGTAGACCGGAAAGAAGTCTGTTAGTTTTGCACTCATGTTGAGTTAATTTAGCGGGGTTCTTTAAGAGAACTAGGACCAAATTTCGCTGTGAATAATACTTTTAGTGGGAAAGTTGTTGTAGTGGTTATTTTGCCTCGAATCCGAGACATTCAATGGAATTGCTGATTAATGGTTAGAACTAGGCGCAGGGTCTTCATTCCGCGGTTAGGCTTCTAGCTTAGTTCCTGAGGGCAACGTGGTAGCTGCAGGTGTCCGTTGTCTTCTTCTGAAGGCATACATTTAAAACTATCTCGGGGTGAATTTTACCGATGCAGATGTCCCTCGAGGCATTTGCATCGGTGGCATCTCTGCGGGGCCTGAACTAAACGCTGTTGTGTGCAATCAGTTTGAGGGCGAGAAGATGTCCTCCGTTAAAGCCACTACTGGCTAGGAACGGGGGGTGGTGTAGCGACCGGACACGCTACGAGGCGGGTTCTTCTCCCTCGGGGGGGGGGGGGGAATCGAGATGTTCCCGTCATTCGCTATATAATCATATTGAATGAAAAGGAGAGCTAGAAAAGAATATATTAAAACTTATTATAAAAGAATTTTTGACGCTGTTTTAGTTTTTTCAAAGCAGAATTTTTAACGATAAAATTTAAAAACAAATGTTTACGAAACAATGTCTTGCAACATGATTTGTTTTTATAGTGGAAATGGAATTTAATGATTCTTTTTGCTGATGAAATGATTTCTTAATAACGTTTAATCAGTAAGATTAAAAAGACAAATATTAATTTAGTAAATTTTTTCAATACTTACAATTAATTAAATTAAACTAGCAACTGCGACTTCCTCCGGAAAAGGGGGCGCATTGCTCCCTCCAAAACTAGGGCCCCTTTGTGGCGTATTCCTGCCAGCCTATGAAGCTCTAGCACCGAAAGGACTTCAGCGGACGGTCTGATGGGGAATTACGTCGGGGGCACAGGTTTTAAAAGCCTGGCCTTCCGCGGTCGGACCCAGAAATGGGTTTGAGAACACTGGTCCAAACAGATATGGAACGCTAATCATAAATCCGTCCATAAAATATAATAAAACTTAAAACTTAGACCCGTCATTAAAATAAACCCTTAAACACGCCCGATTACAGAATCATACAGCAGCAAGGGACACTGTCCAGGCTCTGCGATTCGAAGGGAGAATTTGTGAAACTCCCGCCACTTTTGCATTCCATTCCATTACCGTTTACAAAGTTATCTTCACAGACCGAGCTTTCAGGGCTACTAAAAAATTATCGCATGCTTACCGCATCGGTGTTGTAAAAGAACCGAAGAAGTGGAACAGAACAGAAAACGGTTACAATATCGACGTCGGTTTCGTTCACCCGTTGATGACAAATGTATTGAAATTTTAGATCGTGTTTATTTCAGCAACGACGCACGGTTACACTCAGATGGGTAAATTAACAGCCAAAACTGCCAAGTAGGGAGCGTTGAAAATCATGCGTTTCACGAACCATCACTACACGTACGGTGTTTGGTGTGCGATCTTCCGTGAGCCTTTATTCGTCGTAGGGCCTTTATTTTTTGACAAATCTATAGACGGTGCGGTTTATCGCCGCGTTAGATTTATACGAACGAGAATTTCGGTTCCAGCAGGATAACACAACGCGTCATACCGCTAATGAAACGCCAGATTTGTTACGAGAATGTTTTGGCCATCGTCTGATATCAAAGCGCTATGCCCTTCAAGATACCCATATATTACACCGGCAGACATTTTCCTTCGGGGATATTTAAAAAGCGTAGTTTTTAAAACAATCCTACGCTTGTCGAATCGAAGGCTAATATTGAAAGAGAGATTTAAAAAATTACTAAGTAAACATTACGAAAGGCCGCTGCAAAGGTTATGAAACGTGTAAGAACCCGTACCGGGATAATAGGAAATCTTCGAATATCTACTGTAAAGTTATTGAAGGTAATTTGAATATTGTTGTATAAGTACTTTTTATCAACATCAGTATTTTTTTAATACATTCACGTCAAAAAAAGGGGTTGCGTCCTTTTTGAACCCGTTATTATACGTAAATATTTAAAAATAATATTTGAATGATGGAAAAAGAATCTGAATCTTTTTTTTCAAATGATATAAATGAATCTTCAATATATATGCGCATTCAAACCAAATATTACGTGTTGAGAATCGTTACAATACGCGATCGTTAAAATTTAAAGGTTAAATTAACAGGTTTTTTAAGAAAATAACGTCAAATTAAAAGTGATGATATAAATTAACACTGCTTCAGAAACGGGGTAAATATTTAATTATGAAAATTGAAATTAACGGGACAGATATTATCAAGAGAACGAGACGATGTTTTTACTAACGTTCAACTGAGTATCAGAACGCAATTAATTTTATACTTAATTGTTACAAATTGATAAGATTTAATTTAGAAAACAAAGTGCAAAATTAGATAAAATCTACTGAGAAAAACTTAAGTACGTCAATAAATCTGCTTCAGTTAACAGAAAAATAAACAACTACATTAAAATAATTTAATACGAATAATAAAATTATTTCAGGTTTTCGTCATCACTTTTACGATTCTGCCACATGTACGAGTATACACATCACAATATTTTAAATAAATTATCTAATTTTTTTCTGCTTATTCAGCTACCGGTTAACCTTGCAACGAACAGTAAATAATGTTTAATAATAAGTCTTCATATATTATATTTTATTGTACGCAAGTAAGGACTAAAAGTTAACCTGGATGCTTTCAATTTTTTTTTCTTCTAGAACTGTAGCTTCTACTTCTTTCTTTTTTCTGTTTAGCCTCCAGCAACTACCGTTTACATAATTCTTCAGAGGATGATATGTATGAGTGTAAATGAAGTGTAGTCTTGTACATTCTCAGTTCGACCGTTCCTGAGATGTGTGGTTAATTGAAACCCGACCACCAAAGAACACCGGTATCTACGATCTAGTATTCAAATCCATGTAAAAATATCTGGCTTTACTAGGACTTGAACGCTGTAACTCTCGACTTCGAAATCAGCTGATTTGGGAAGACGCGTTAACCACTAGACCAACCCGGTGGGTTTCTAGAACTGTAGCTGCTGTTTAAAAACTTTACGCTGCTATATTATAATCTTTTTCGTATCGCTACATAAAAATCATAGTTACAAAAAAGAAAAAACGCAATATTAATACGGTTTATTATATCTTCCAAATTGACATTTAGCAATATCAATGCCGGTTTTGGATTTCCTTTCATTTCATTTCAAAGGGTAATGAGCAAGACGTAAGAAGATCGACGTAAACAATTATACCGTATATTATAAATTTCGATATGACATTTAAATTAAAAATATTTCGCAGCAACGAAAATCATTAAAAACGTCATTCCTTTACGTTTAAATTTAAATGCTGATCGGGAAATTTCGTTCCGGTTTTTTGTAGAAGCCAAACAAATCGATTGTTCGGGTTAAGAAAACTTAATCTAATCTACCAGGTAATTATACACAGCATCAGTGTGGGGGAAAGCCTTACGAGTTAAAAGAGACCTATCACGTGTGAATAGTGTACACACGTGTACACGTGTACAAGAGCCCTAATAGGAGTAGTTTCTGCCTACCGGACAGTTTCGTAAGAAGCATTATGCGTTTTTGCCTCGGTCGCGCCAATCGAGTTGCGAGTGAATGAAAGAGTAGACATAGCACAAGGCAAGAATGATTGATCACCGAATGGAAGAACAGGTGGTGAGCAAGAGGGGCGGCAGAGTGGATCAGGAGGAACATACATGATTTAGAAGCATGGAACGGAAGGAAATTTGGAGATGTGAATTATTACACAGCATAGATTTAAACGGGACATCATACTGATACACAATAATACATACAGTATATATCTGTAATATACATCATGCTGATATATATTACAGATACCTAAAACATATATCATACTGCAGATACCTGCAGAAATCAACTACCGGATCTTAGGCTATTATGAAGGTTCAAATTCATCGGGGCTAACTTATTTATAAGAGCACTTAGTGTTAATGATGAATATTTTACACAGAAGGTTTACCAGTAAACCGATTCATCACTGCAAAAATACAATAAATTCAATGTCTTTTTCGTATGCTTAAAGTAAGTATGACATTAATATAAATATAAAAACAAAAATGACATATTTTTGAAATAAATGAAGATATTTTATTACTCTATTCAAAAAGCGTACGAAAAAAGACATTGCATTTATGTAGATGTATTTTTGCAGTGATGAATCGGTATACTGGTAAACCTTCTATGTAAAATATTCATCATTAACACTAAGTGCTCTTATAAATAAGTTAGCCCCGATGAATTTGAACCTTCATAATAGTCTGAGATCCAGCAGCTGATTCCTGCAGGTATCTGTTTGTTTTTTTTTTAATGAAATTCGATTTAAATGAATTCTTTCTGTGGCATTCCTTCTGTCCCGTTCACACTCATGCAGACTGAAAGTAATTATTTCAAATAATGGCAACCACTACTTGCGGCCATTTTTTACAAAAAAAACCATGTGTTATCGAGTACAGAAAAAATTAAACTCCAAATTAGCACATAACATTTTTGAAAAACACAATGAGGGTTAAATAATTAACAATAACATACCTGTTTACCGCTGGCAACTTGGAGGTTGCGGCTGACTGAGAGATGGCAACCATTTTTTTTTTTCATTTTTCACATAATTTTCTTTCAAATGACGTTTAATTCATTTTAAAAAATATACTTGCAATTCGTTAAAATAAATGAATTACAAAATATTTCATTTTTGCTAGGCAAACCGGCAGTAATGTATTAAATTATCATTAATCATTCATTTAAATCGAGTTTCACTGAAAAAAAAAAAAAAAAAAAAAAAAAAACGCCTGTAGAAATCAGCTGCCTGATTCCTGTAGAATAAAAGTAATACGACTATATCAATAAAATAATCCATTATTAAACGAATAAAAAATATAAATAACAATAAAAAAAATCGAGCTATTACAATTATTCTATTACTTTCTCGTCTTGATAGCGCTATAACTCTAGAAGACAAAGTATTTTAATCGGTGCAATTTGCACAAATGCGAATTTTCACCGGATCTTGACAATTTGACACCTAAGGAACCAACAAAAAAATACCGGACGGAAATTTTCCGGATGTTTATCTTCGTATGTACGTGTGTTCGGTGTTGGCCTAAAATCACCTTATATCTCCAGAACTACTGGACCGAATTTTACCAGATTACTTCTATAAATGGGGCAATGATGCCGTTACATTTTCAACTTAAAACATCAAGGGGGTGAAGCTGTAGAGCAAGATCACCCTCAGTATCTAAATTTCGCCTAATTAAAGACCATATTTTTCTTAGGGACATTTGTTGACGAAAAATAAAAATATTATCAAAAAAAAATTTGTAAATCGCACTCATACCTCAAAAAAGGTATTGTAGTCGTCTGCTATGTTGTGATGTCACAGCTGAGCGGTAGAATTTAATAAATTAATAATATTTAAAGTTTAAAAAAATAGCTCGGTCTCGACCGCCCGCTCGACTCGGTACCTGGTACGCTAAACCTCGCGGCTACACCGGTCTTTCGACCGTACAGGCGAAATTTATTCTATGGAACTTGTGAAATTAGTACCAACCGTTGCCGCCTGTACCGCCATACCCGCGCGAATTAAATACGGTATGCGCGCGCGCTTTAGTTAAAATCACCGAATTAAATAAACGGAAAAACGTATTTAAATAAAATAGGTATTTTAAATTAATTTTTTTTTGTGTACGTGTCTGTAAGCCGTGCATCAGAAACTATCCACAGCTGTAGGACGTTCCCGGAACGCGCCTTATCCGCGTGACGGGAATAAAACGTGTAGCCCGAAAATTAACATTTAGTGTCGTTGACTTATGCGCTAGGACCGTAATTTTTCGTCGAGTTGACGGGTACAAAGACAGACTTTTCGCCTAGCGCTAGTTATCTAGACATGTTACAGAAGTATGCGGTACCACAAGGAGTATGCGTTAATTTTCAACAAGAAGGCGCACCACCACACTGGGGTTTACATGTTAAGAATCTACATGAACGATTTCCTCGACGTCGGATCGGCCGTGATGGACCGATTCCCTGGCCACCACATCCCCCTTATGCGTCGAAGGTGTAATGGAATAACTATTTAATAACGTTTCTAGTTATTTTTAAACTAGCGCTTACAATTTTTGCTCATCTTATAAGAAATCGATTTTTAAAATTTTATCGACAAAAAATATATAAATATTTGAAAAATTACAGAGATAACTGAAAAATCGTTCGGTCTAAAAATGCTCAAATTGGGAGAAATTATTAAAAAAAATTTTAAACAATATTTTTTCCTATTTCAGGAAGTAAAAAATTCGAATTAAATTAAAAGGTTTGTTAAAAAAGGACACTTTTGAGTTTATAATAACAAGAGAACGTAACATGGTTCATTGGTTTGTGGAGTAAAGAAAGACAGTCAACAATTTTTTTTTTCATTATTATAAAACAAGAAATTAAATTTAAAACTCAGAATTTTGTCTTGAAAAGTTTTCATAGCTTATTTTCAAATACGTAATTCATCAAAAATCATTACTACAATAAATAATTTAGAATTAAAAAAAATAAATTCCCCAAGATGTTGTTATTCTATGAAAGAACTATTATTCGCATTTAACCAGGAGTTGGCGATTTAATTCATTGCTCCCCTCAGTAAAACAAGATCACGGATAAGAAGACAACAGAAAAACGATGGTTCACTTTATACATATATATATATATAAACCTGAAAGTTTGTTTGTAACTCAATCACACGAGAACCGACCGACTGACTACTATCAAATTTGTAGGGTACATTAATGTTATACCAACGAATCGTTTTAAGCTATAGATCGAGGCCCCAGCTCCCTTGGGGATGAAATTGTGAATTAAAGATATTTATTTTTAAAAAATAAATAATCCTCTTACTTCATTATTAGATTTCTGCCACCGCACAACAGAAATTAGTTATGAATTTTTCGTTGTTGCTCTAAGTGTGTGTATTTTAGTTACCGCAGTTGCTACTATTCTGTCTGTTGTAATTTAATTTTTCAGGCTTCTATAAAGCCTGAATACTATAATTATTGTTTATCAGTATTATTCTTACAACCGTGAGGATCTAGCCGGATTGTTGGCCCTCCGGCTACACGGGAACGGCGACCGAAAAACGAGCTCTACGAGGGTCCACGGAACGGAGCCCCTGGCCAAACGGTAACGGCGAGCGAAGCGAGCACCGCGGTGTTTAGGTAGGCCCCGTGGATTGCCTGGGCCGACCTGGACCCGGGCGGGAGAAGCTGCCCCGATCGGCTGGCACACTACATAAAATAATATAGAGAGAGATGAGGCGATAACAATGCCTTTTATTAGGCGTAATCAAGGCCTACAAAAAATATAAAAATGCACCCAAAGAAACCAAAGCTATATGCGCGTTTTTTATCGGTTGAAAAAGGTGTAACGTCATTATATATTACCATTCTTCATTTATTTCCTCGATGGACTTAAGGGGTACTCAGTGGTATTACAGTGAGCTGTTCGAATATAAATTTGCACTTATAACACTATGTGTCGAGTCTTTTTTTTTCAGGCACGTAACGTTGTAATACGTGACGGTATGATTTTTCACTCTCTTAGCCGATTCTGCATCGTCCGTTTCCGTTCCGCCCATCAACAACTGCAAGTTATAACAAAAATAAAAGAAAATGTCCCATTGTCTTCGAGTAATCCAAAGCCGAAAGAAGCTGCATTACCTCGACACAATGTTATCATAAGTTAAAAAAAAAAAAAATCGTATGCATATATTTGTATACTACACGGGCTGTAAACGTGACATTTATATAGATATATATTTTAAATAAATATCTAAACCTTTTGTTATACTGTTTTGCATAGAAATATCACCTATATATATATTTTTTTTTTTTTTAATGGATACATCCGTTACAAAAAAAAAAAATAAAATAACTGTACCTTTTTTTAAAGTTATTATTAGTCCTCATCAAGGAACAACAAATAACAGGTGGGGCTCAAAGTGACGGCATAAATATCTAACAAGAGGATCTTTAAAAAATTTAGTAAACATATATATTTTAAAAGGTAATATTTATATAATTTTTTTTTTTATTTGTGAAAAAATGAATGACTAACGAATAAAATAAAAGAATATTTTGAATAAATTGCTCAGTAACGGCTTTTAATAAAAGAAGGAAGTTCGCAGTTCATCTATTGTTTAATAATATGTTCAAAACAAAACAATACGGCTTACACTTCACCAAAAACGAATTTCGATTATTCTGATTTTATTTTTTTGCAGAGGAGATTGCTCTCTGGTGATACCGAAGTAACAATAAACAAAAAATAAATTGTTCTCAAACTACCTGAAGATATTTTCCATGCGTTTTTTTTTGCGATCGATGTGTTTGTGTATTTGTCACATTTTAGAAAGCCTAATTTAATCTTGAGTGTCAGCAGCAACCTGCCGTCATCGTTTCTGCCTTCCTTTTTTATTTTTATTCGGAGACAGGTTTCTATTCATCGTATTTCTTGCAAACTGTTATTTTAAGGACAAAACTTTTTTACGACACTATCCGTACTTTAAGTAATCATTATTTAAAAGATCGTTTACAAAATTAAACACTGTAAACGGTATAATTAAAAACAAATCAGATTCTTTATACGCGCTTAGAAAGTGTCAGTTATAAGATCCAGAGGTTTACCTATTTTATTAAAATAGATGACACGGCTTTGGAGTTACACGGTACATATTTACCACCTTAACGCATAAAGCGTTCTTCTGGTATAGTCGGATAAAAATTAAAATTTTTTATAAATCCGTAGAAAAAAACCATAAATGTTTAATATTTGTAATTTTTTTAAGAAACGAATAACGATTGGAAATTTAAAAATAAATTTCCGAACAAATTCTTAAGCGTATTAATAGCAGAAGTTCTAACTTGATAATTAAAACTAAAATAATTTATATTTAAAAAATAAAATAAGAAATCTAAGGAAGTTAAAACTAAACAGATTTCTTTTACTTAGGTTAGGAACAATTCGTATAATAAATATATAAAACCAACTCGACTTAAAGAATTAAATACGTACAATAAAACAAGAGCAAAGTAATAAAATTGAAGATAAAGGAATCATAAAATAAGAAACAAAAGATTAACTTGACGAAAAGACATCAAAACCCCTAAGAATAGGGGGGATTACGATATCTGGATTGAAGACTACAGAGAATAACAAATAATTTTTAATATGACAGAAAATACGTATATCTTTCCAAATAAATTCTAGATTATATAAAAATCTTAGATCGAAAGAAAATTAAATGAATTATAAAACGTTACCGGTTTATGCTAACAACAATATATGTATTACTATAATCTTAAATTAACTTACGTCTTTAAATTTTACAAAGGACAGGCTTTTAATTAATCGAACCTACTTTTAATTTCCTGTATAGATAGCGCAATAGCAAAGCTATAGTTCTAGAAAGGAAAGTAATGTAATTCGATTTGGGCGTATGCGGTTTTCCCCGCATACGTTTCCTCCATTGACGTTTCCTCCCTAAGGAACCAGATATGGATGTTAATATTCGTATGTACGAGTGTGTGTTGGGTGTCGGCCTCTAAATCACCTTATATCTCAAGAGCTACCGGTCAAATTTTGACCAAACTCGGTCAGATTATTTCGATATATGGAACATTAATTCCATTAAATTTTCAACATAAAATGTCAAAGGGGTAAGGCTGTAGAGCAAGATCACACCCTCAATATCTCGAGATTTCGCCTAATTAAGGTAATATTTTTCTTAGGAACAGTTGTTAAAGATTACAAAATAACAATAAAAAAAATTGAACAAAAAATTTGATAAGTCGCACCCCTACCTCACAAAATGCTGTTGTCGTCTGATATGTTGTGACGTCAAAGGAGAGCGGTAGAATCAAATAAATGAATAATATTAAAAATGTAAAAAATTAACTCGGCGTTGCCGGATTTCGAACTCGATCGCCCGGTCGATTCGGTACCTGATGCGTTAAGCCTCTCAGCTACACCGGTGAGCCGATCGTACAAGCGGGATTTGTTCTATATAAGTTTTTAAATTACATTAGTTTAGTTAGTGCCGACCGTCACCGCTAGTACCGCCACAAATTAAATACCGTATGTGCGCGCGCGCTTTAGCTACGCTCATTGAATTAAATCATGAGAACATTATATTTAAATTAGATGATAAATATTTTAAATTAAGTTGTCTATATATGTGTGTGTAAGCCGTCCACCAGAAAAACTTACAGTTGCAGGAATTTCCCGTCACGCGGCCTAAGCCGCGATCCGTCATTACACAGTACATTACCAAAATTATTGTAATAAATAAAATCTTTATCTAAAATTGATTTTTATATTATGAGGTAATTTTTATTTAATTGTCGATTAATAAATTAACTGAAATTTATTATTTTGTAGTAATAACAGCAATTTATAGATAACAGAACGATTTTAAAACAACTACCATAAAGAAATAAAAGTGTCTAAATTCAAAAATAGAATACATCACGTTAAAACTAATATAGATTCATTTAATGTATATCTCTATTTAATGTATTTAAATGTTGACACTCCCTTGTTCTTTCCATCATGTCCATGACCGTGTTCTTCCATCATGACCGTGGAGAATAAACCTTGTAAATTTTACATTTGACCTTACAACATACGATAAACGATCAACACCACCTACTGTTTTCCGGCAAATGTTTCAATATATTCTCACCAAGACGAACCCAGACGCGTTTATATATACTGATGAGTCGAAACAGGACGGTACCTTTGGTTGTCCTTTTGTTGTCAATGACAGGACTTATATGTTTGGCCTGCCCGGTATTACGAGTGTGTTCACCGCAGAACTACTCGCTATAAATAGGGCTTTAAATATCGTTAGCCCTAAATATAGAAACATTCTTATTTGCAGTGACTCGTGTAGTGCTCTCCAGGCGTTACAAAACTTTTATTCCAAACATCCTGTCGTTTACGATGCGATCGCTGAGTTAGATAATCGCAACACAGCGGTAAGTTTTTGCTGGATCCCTAGCCACGTAGGGATTCTAGGTAACGAAAGAGCAGATTATGCTGCCAAAGAAGCGTGCATTCAACTTCCTTTCACCGCACGAGTTACTACTACCTTTTATTTTATCAATCGTATAAAACAATCACAGAGAGCAAGGTGGCAAAGTGACCGGGCAAGTACCGTCGATAATAAACTCCGACGGATTAAAGATTCAGTGTTGCCATGGGGCTCCTCTTGCAGAAAATCTCGTCGTGAGGAAGTGGTCCTCTGCCGGTTACGGTTAGGACATACGAGGATCACACACGAATACCTAATGTCAGGAGAAGGCCCACCCCTATGCACACGGTGCAACGGCCGCATGACTGCACCACATTCTATATGTTATGCGGCGTTGCGTCGTAAGTTTAATCTACCTAGAAACATCCGTGATATCTTGTACAATAATAACGAAATTTTGAACCGGATGTTTCTCTTTTTGCATAGTACCAGGTTACTGCAAAAAATTTAATATTATCATATATATTTTTATGCTAGACGAGTTATTTTAATAATTTTTAACCTTTACTTTCAATTTTGATTTTTTTGGTTCTATGTATTTAATTTTACTATTCGGGGAGGGAACCTTTTGCACAACCCATTGGAATTAGGTGAGTTTTATATAGTTTCTTTATTCGATTATTTTAACTTTCATATTTTAACGACTTCGTCTGTGTTATTAGTTTTGAGTTTTATTTTGCCTTCTTGACTTGTTTTAATAAATTTTTATTATATGATTAATATTACTTTTACACATTATAAACCATATTATTTTGGACTTATTTTACCCTTTTATTAATAAAATTCCGGGAGATGATAACGCCCAGGCGTTTTCCGCCCACAAACAAAAAAAAAAAAAAAAAATGAAATGTATAAGTAAGTAAATTTAAATAAAATAAAAAAAATAAGTAAAGTTAGTATTGAAAATACTGCAGGACCTACAACGGTACCTAAAGATAAGTAAGTAAACATTTGGTCAAACTACATACTTTATATATAATGTTGAATTCATCAGGTGATAGAGGTGCATTGAACAAATTGTGATTATGTTTCTAGAATCTGAAAGTTAATAAAGATTTGATGCGTTACATAAAAATAACTTTGTTTATTATTTTTTATTTTATGTATATTTTTACACCATATTTTATCGGTTGCATTTTGAATTGATTAATCTACTTACAATTTTTACAAGTAGTAAATTTCAACTTTCGCAAATCAACGAATTACAGTTTCGTTTATTCTAAATGCATCAAATAATGAATTTGATTCCCGTGGAATTTGAGATTTCCCAGGGGTTTCATTTAGATTTTAAACATTTAATAAGAAAAATTTTTATTAATAGTTCTAATAAGCAAAAGTAAGTTCTCGTAATAGTATGCATTATGCTGCAAAAAGAGGAAGAGGGTATTTTGTTTTTCGGAATAAATTACTCGATCAATCGCAACAAAATTTTTACCCATGTTTCTTGGCATAACCTACAAGGTTTTTAAATATATTCATCTAGAAAAAAAAAGATGTGCCGCTTGGAACACAAATTTTAAGAATTGAAATAATGTACCGTGAGCTGTGAGTGACTACCACTGTGTGAGCTGGGTTTGAACTGAATGATTCGAATCAATCCGATGAATAATATTACAAAAATCACAGAATTAAATTACGTTAAGTAAAATAATATTAAATAAATTTATGTTTAACAATAATGGCTTCTCGTGAGGCTGCGTATGAGTCTAGAGTGGTGAGGCATGCGAGCTGGTAGGAAGCTACACCGATTATCACTATCGACCGGTAACAAATGGGTTGCCACTGGGACGCTGTTTTGGGAGGTGCAATGGGGTGCTCTAATAATATCTCTGCAAAAAATGGTCTGATTATCAAAATTCAAACGGGTTATTTGTTAGTAGTAGGTTGAATACGTAACTTTTGCACGCACCAGGTACACCCTCGATCATGTTTATTCTGAAATATATATATAAAATTCTTTTGTTATCGCATCACGCAAGAATCGACCGACCGATTACTTTTAAATTTGCAGGTTACATTCCTGTTATCCCAGAAAAGGTTTTAAGCCTTCGAACGAGCCCTACCTCCCTTGAACGTTAAGATACAAAAAATATTTATTATTTCTTCGCCCCCGAGGGGGGTGAAGATGTGAATTAAAGATATTCATTACGAAAAAAAGGAAGATTTAATCTTTTTAATTCATCAATATATTTCTGCCACCGCGGCAAAGACAAAATTATGAATTTTTCGTAATCAAAGGTGTATGTACTTCAGTTACTATTATTCTACATTTTGTAATTTAGTCTCTTTTTAAGATTTCTATAAAGTCTGAATACTATAATTATTATTTATCAGTATTATTCTCACAACCATGAAAGTAACGTACAGCGCGCGGAAGTAAGTTCTGCGAGGGTCCAGGGTGTCGATTCTCCTGACAAATTGGGAATGGCGAACGAAGCGAGCTCAGCGGCCATGGGGTAGGCCCCTTGGCCCCTCGTGGGCTTGACCTGCCTCCAGGATTCGCCGGGGCTGACCTGAGCCCCGAGGGTCCAGGTTCTGGCAAGACGGGAATCGTTGTTCCGTTTACAATAAATAAACACAATAATTAACTATAATACACATAACTAAAGTTATACGAATTTATTTCCTTGTAATATTATAAATGTTTTCAATCGGTAACCTGGTCAGTAGGATTATATTTTAAGTAATTTTAAAGGACGGTTTAATAAAACAAACACGCAAACAAATTCTAATCGCTATATGAAAATATTTATTTATTTAGCGTTTAATATATGGTATCTATTTTTCGTTTCACGTATTAAAAAAAAAAAAAATAATAATAAATAAAAATAATACTTTTGTATTAACCTAGCGTATTTTTCCTATTTATGGGCATAACTGGTAGTAAACACGCCAGTTCTACGGGTAAAAAAACAATAAATAATAAAATATAAACTTTACTTGTTTTTATTCAGCAGTATTGAAAATTAAACTTCCTGATTCTTAAAGTAGCCATAAAATAAAATGATCGAGTACAATACCGTAAATTCATCCGATTGTAACATGTTAGCTAGTAGTCGACATTACTTTACTAGCAAAATGGAGAAAATCATTCTACTACGACTATAATAAGTTTTCAAGACTGTACCCGTTTTACATCCAGTAATAAATTTATTTTAGTCTAGCCGTAGTAAATGAATGTTAATTCCAAAATAATATTAGAATACTGTCTTTATTTAATAACAAGCGCGCGTACACAGATACACGGAATTTTACGATACTTTAAAATAAGTTAAATACAGAGGCGTATCAAAAAGAACGAACCAATTTAAAACCGATATATTTCGAGAAATGCGTTAAAATTATACATTGTGTTATAAGTTATACATTGTCTACATTCCCTCAATCTGCTACACATACCATGAAGCTGAATTCTTTCGCAACGCGTTGCAGAGAATCCTAATTTTCAGTTCGTCCAAATAGACAAGTAACGGTGACACGTAAATAATTTGTTTCACACATCCCCGCGAAAAAGTCACAAGGTATGGTCTGCGGATCTCGGAGACCTACAGTAAAGTAGTCTTGGGTTCATGTACGCCCTATCCGACGTTAAGGCGACGTTTCATTTAAAAGCCGACTAAATCGGTTGCGCCGATGTGGTTGGGTCCCGACTTGTTGAAAAATGAATTCATCATGAACCTTCATTCGGTCGTGGAAAAAGTCAGTTCTGAAGCATCTCAAGATAAGAAACACTGTATTATGCGTTTTTGTGTTTCCTTCCAAAAGATAAGGTTACAATTTTTTTGTAAACGAAACCGCCCAAGCAGCCATAACGTCTGCTGTTTCTCGCTTCTGCTGTATAATCTCATACGGATCCTAAAGTCCCCGAACATTTTAACGTAAAACTTAACCGCTAAAATGAAATGTTTTTTCTTCATCGCTAAAAATTAACCGCGGTAAGAACCTAGTTTCATCCGCGTAGATTAAGAGCATATCACAGATATTGTTACGTTTGCTTTTGTCATTTACACGAACAGCTTGTACCGGTTGTAATCGGTACTGCCTGAAATGTAAGCGTCGTCTTAACGCGCGCCACACATTCATATGAGGGATCGCAAGTTTTCGGCTAGCGTGACGTAGTGGACTTTATCGAGCTTCGCTGTAAATCCTTATGAATTCGTTGTACATTTTCATCCGAAGTGCGCGGTCGCCCTGGAATCTCCCTTTAAATAAACACCCCGATTCTTCAAAGTTGTTTATACCAGCGAAGAATGTTCTTAACCGGTAGCGACAAGATCCTGAAACGCTGTCGATACGTTATATCGGACTCTGTCTCGCTAAATTGTGCAACACAAAACGGCTTCTCTTTCATAGACGTCGCGTGGTTTACGACTAGGTTACCGTATGTTTGAGCGCTAGTGTTGCAATCTGGCGGCCGGTATTTTAAACTCTAGGATGCGCATTTTTACACGGTGGACATTTTATTCACTGACCGTGGTCGTGGTTGTACAAGTGTATGATTTTGATATCTGTCCATTGTTTTTGACACAGCCTGTATTATATACAGTCTATATATTTGCTTTTTCAGTAAACCGCCTAACCGTGTTTCAGCCATCTAAAGTAATGTTTCATCCGAACACATGCTTAACAGAATAAAAGGTAAGAATCGGTTTTATAATTTTAACCGGTGAAAATTTATTTAAGGATTGTCATAATTTATAAACTCACATACACACAACGTAGCAACTCTTAACCAGAGATTTTCAACGGTTAAACATAGAAAAATTAAAATTATTAAGTCCTCCTACCTAGAGGCGATTTGTTTTTCGTTTTTTTTGTATAAGACTAAAACATCCGCCAGGAATCCAGCGGTCCCATACGGGAAGCAACGCAAAACTTTTAAATGGAAAGTATAGAACTGTGACAAGTAGTTTTAAAGGGCATTGAAAAACAAAACCTTTTTAGTAAAAATCTTCATACACCGATAACCAAAACGCAAGCAATTTATTGTTTTACACGCTAATTTTAAAAGCGGTTTACAGTACCTGTGTAACTACTAGAGGGTCAAATATAATATTTAACGCTAGCCATATTGGTAACAGGGAGTCGGATTGGGGAAGCCGTCTTCTTCGTTTAGTGTTGTGTGTGTTCGTGTGAGGTTGTGTTAGTTGCCGTGCCAGTTGTTCCTCCTTACTCTGCTGCTATTGACGCAGGCCAGACACCACGTGTGCGCCGGGCGCCTGCGCACTGCCGACTCTCTTCCACTCCCTGTGCTGTCTTTGTCTTTCTATCCCACAGTCCGTTGTAACGTTCTTTTAAATAATTCTTTAAATAAAAAACCCTTTTTTTACTGCTAAATGTTAGCAAATAATCCCTTTTTTTATTAATAAGTTTAAATAATTAATTAAAATACTAGTATAAATAAGAATCGTTAATCTGTAATTTAAATTTAACAATAAATTATAAATATTTATTACACAGTTGTTAGTTCAATTTTTCCGCAAGATGGGAACACATACAACAACGCAACGTGATTTTTTATTGGAGAAAATCGATAGTGGAACGCTAAAAAAAATTTTAACTATTGCTCCTACCTAGAAACAATTATTTTTTGGGATAAGACTACTACACCCGCACTCGTCTGGAAGAGAAACTAAAAATCTTAAACGGAAAGGATATTGTTGCGATACATAATTTATCGATAAGATATTTGAAGTACTACAGCCCGATTGATAATCTGAGTCTTAGCCGATATATAAAAGGCCATAGCAGCAGCGCTAGTTCGTTTGTTCGTACGGTTGAATGATGAGATCCTTTTTTCCTTCTTCAGAAAATACGGGTAACTTAGTGTGGAGAATACTGTATACGCTAAATAGAATACATCTCGGCTCTATTTTGAATAATAGTATTTAGCAGCATTGATCGAGGATACACCTCACCTTTATCTGTTTTAACAGTTCATAATCGACTTGCATAATCCATTATCTTACAATACCGGGGATGAATCCTCACATTACTTCAGGTTTTCACAAAGCAAACCTACAGACTGTACCGTTATTTATTATGAAGCATCGTGTAATTAATTAAATTACCTGATAATGATGTTCGACTGATTATTAGTTCTATAATAAAGGATAAAAGCCCTCAGAAAAATAATCGTTAGAATAGTCAGTCCAAATTTTATTAATGTCTGTCTCCTGAAATTATCGGTTAAGTGCATTAAATCCGTTCCAAGAAAATCGTAAAAAAATTGCTTTCTACAGAGAACAAACCTTCTCGTCTTGATTTTTTTAATTTCAATTTTATTTCATTTTATAACTGAAATGTAACACGTGTTAAAAATATTATTTACACTATAAAATCACGCGAGTGAAATAAAATCGAATGCCACCCAGTAACGGCATCCATCATAATAAAGAAAATCAATTTGATAAATTTTGAAACGGGATTGAAATATTATTTCCAGAGGCGTTTACCATCCGTTCAATTTTTGAAACTTTCAAACCTGTCGTTAACGTAATTTAAAATACAAGTCACGTTGTAACGTTCTGTGGGATACGTACAAGAAACTTCTGTTATAAGACTTAGGAATTTTAATCGAAAACGTTCCGCTTGTGTAGTCACTGAAAGTTTAGCTGCGCCGTAAGCTAAATTTCCGCACGACCACACTACTAGTTTAAATACTCGTATAAATTTGTGAACTGCTAACTCTGATACTGGGGAACATTTTGAACAGTAAGCAGTATAATTGCTTTAATACACCTAGTAACCGCTAAATAATAAATGCTATAAGATACAACTACAAAAAAATCCAAAGTCGTATGGTTACAGATTCAGGCTTTTAAAAGAAAAAAGAGATTCCTTTCTTTTCGGAAGCCTGAAGAATAGATTATTTAAGTCGATTACGAACGGTTCGCAACGGACTTCCAGTGAAAGGTTAAGTCTATTCTTGGACGATGTTGGAGAAGAAATTTAATAATTACTTTAATTCAAGATAGAACTGATTTTTATCTAGCGTATACATTATTCCCTCCACTTAGTCGTTTGCTGTCGAAGGGAAAACGGATCCGTTCATTCGACCTTACGAACAACAGTACTAGCACACCACGCCGGAGATGTCAATGCAGCTATGGCTTTTTATATAACTTGACACCATACCGCTGAATGAGAATCAAAACTATCATTCGGAGTGTGATTTATAAACGCAATACTTTAATATCTTATCGATATTTTGTAAAGTTTTTTTATTTTTAAATAATGCACTTCTCGTTCCAGACATATTTAATTTCAACGCAAAAACAGATAACTGTCTGTCTGACGCACTGCATTCTCTGTGAACAAATTACCGGCTAAAAAATATACGTACATTAATATGCACAATAAATGAGAGAGAGAGAGAGAGAGAGAGAGAGAAAAAAAAACGTTCATTTGGTATCAAATATTTAAGTGTTGTTAAAACCATATGTTGAAATAGCGCAAATAATGTGCTAACATACGATAAAATTAATTAATACTATTGGACCAAGATAATGTCAACTGCAGAGGCATCTGGTAAAAGATAAAAATCGTGATGCGTTTTATTTGTTCGAATACCACACTGTGGACGCGCACGGGCACCAGTATATCCTTGGAATGAAGGCTTTCGTTTATGTGTACATTCTAAAATAAAATAAATTTAAACTTTTGATTTGGATTTTTATCTGTATATAATTTTGTTTTAATAGTTTTTTTTTTGGTAGAATAAAACGTTCCAAAAAATAGTTCGACATTAAAATGTAAAAATAAATTGATAATTCTATTTTTTTATTTAAATGGAACAGAATTTAGAATATTTTAATTAATAATAATAAAAGATTGGATTGTTCGTATTGCTTAAATTGTTTTATGTTAGTTTTATTTCAATTAATTTTCATCATTACAGTTTATTCTAAAAAAAAAACAAAAAAAAAATGGTATTATATATGTAAAAAATATTTTCAAACTCTGCAAGACTTGATAAAATATTTTTTTTTTATTTTAGGTTACACTACGTAAGATTAGTACAATCACCGGTTAACCCACCGAGTTGGTCTAGTGGTAAACGAGCCTTCTTCCCAAATCAGCTGATTTGGAAGTCGAGAGTTCCAGCGTTCAACTCCTAGTAAAGTCGGTTATTTTTATACGGATTTGAATACTAGATCGTTGATACCGGTGTTCTTTGATGGGTTGGGTTTCAATTAACAACCACACATCTCAGTAATAGTCGAGACTGTACAAGACTACACTTCATTTACACTCATACATATAATCCTCATTCATCCTCCGAAGTATTATCTGATACGTATTTACAGGAGGCTAAACAGGATAAAGAAAGCAAGTACAATCATCGGATAAAAGTTTTCACAATTTAACCTACGAAACCGACAGTTTACATTACCAATTTTGAAAATAAATTTCCCGTGATAAAAATGATATCGCTCACTATCAAATAATAAATGAAAAATAACATAACAAATTGCAGTGAAAAAAAAAAAACCTAATTATACAACATAATGATACATAATGTCTATAAACATACACTTCGCTGTTCCCTCAACGCTTAAGGGCATTTACTAACTTGTATCTGGGTAATGTTATTTTTTCTAACTTAAGACCCATTATCTCAGGACACAATAGGAATTCAGCAGTCAAATTTTGTAAAGTTGTTTTAAGGTTTTTTTATACTTTTACTACAAACATTTTTATTCAATTTTCCTATTTTTGAAAGTGATTTTTGCACTAAAACTTATGAATGTTAGAAAATACAAATTATAAGGTTTTTAAAAAAAATCTGTAACCGTGTCTTACATACACAAACACTCTGTAAAAATTTCATTTTCCTACTTTAAGAGGTTCATGAGATAACGGGTCTTATAATTAAAAAAATATGCAAATTTTCGGTAAACGATTAAAAACATCACTTACCACAGGTCAGTGCACCCCAGCACCATACTCTGCATCGTCTGAATTTTCTTCCTCATCCTCCTTACATTCCGGTCAAATACTTTAACTGTTTTTCGGTTTCATATAAACAATTTTTACTTCCTTAGCCTCACTTTTCATTCTATAATTATTTTTAACGCGCAAAACATGTTTTCACCCGATTCAATTCCAAACTTTTGAATAACTTTAACGTGTCCTTCGTTCCTATCATTGTAAGGTAGCATCATAAACACCACAACATAAAGCTTTCGATCGGACAAAAACACGTTTTGGTATTCTGGACCGTAAAACATATCGTTATAAGATTCAGTGGGATTCTGCGCGAGACTGTGCACTTCTACACAAACGGCGACGGCAAGTGCCATATTTTCTTAGAAGAGTATTATCAGCAAGACTTCGAAAAATTGGTTTTATTGCTGTGGCGATCGGTTTAGGTTATTTATATAACTACTGTTTTTGAATTATTTTATCTAGGTTATATTTACACCACGTATTTTCATTATTCGGACAAAGCCCGCGTGAAGGGTTTTCATCTTTCGAGATTTTATGAAAATAACAGCTCGTATTGCACGTTTCAAGTCTTCTACGCTAGGTGTATTTTTCTTATAGCGACACCATAGTAGCCCTGAATTTCATCGATAAGTTTATGTCTCGGTCGACCCTTTCCTGAAATGGTTTTACTATCTTCAAACACAACATTCTTCAAGTGTCCACGGAATTTTCGTGATCGTGAGCCCATCCGCTTCTCAATACTACAAAAATCTCCAATTTATCAAAAATTGACAAAATTTCCCTGTATAAACGCTAAATTTCCCTTTCATAATAACTAAACAGTGCTAACAAAAAAAATCTTTAGAAACCCTTTAAACGTCGGAAAAAAAATTTGTTTTTCTTATTTTATTATTTTATATAACATTTGAAATAATAAAAAAAACAGTGTACTAGGTCCCCTTAACGAGATAACAAAACCGTTGTTATATTCTACGCATAGGAATTCAATCTCATCTGTTATCACTTCATTCCAGTTTTTGACTCTTAAAGAAACACTACAAGTTTCTATTGTATTTATACAAAGATATTTTATCGATTCTACGCTTTTCTCTCTCTTAAGAAAAATAATTTCCAGCAGTTAAAACTAAAGGAAAGAATCAAATTGAATTCAATAAATCATAAATTGGCAAAATTAAAAATATGAATAAAACTATAGCATAAAATATAAATTCCAATTAAATTATATATGTTTATATACTGTTAATAATAAAATCAGTATATATGTATGTATATTTACGGTAAGGTTAAACTGGAGCGTAAATAAGTACGTAAAAACTTGCAACAAGATCGCATGAATACCTACAAAATAAACAGTAAAATTAACAGGTTAATTATTTTCTGGCTACACTTTTATTTTTTAATATGAAAAAAGGAACAAAAAAGTTTTGAAATTATAAAATTTTTCAAGATCGAAATAGTTGTTTTCTGGAAACAAGAACGCTCAACTTATTTAAAATAAAAACGAAAAAAAAAATTAATTGTTTTTGGAAAAACTAGGGGTTTTACCCAAAGAAAAAAAAATTCTTGACCTGCGCATCAAGTACAACTGACAACTAGTCACGATCGAACAAAAGAAGTGTGATATAGGGCTGTTTGGGTATTTTATAATATAATTCAATGAAAGGGTTTAAGTAAAGCATTATATGGTAATAAGACTCCTTAATAGAGCATTTATTTCAAAATAAAAAGAGTTCTGAACACGCTATGTTCTTTCATAAATCAAAAGATCTAATAAAATAAAGAAATAATTGAAAACAGGAATATAAGTAGTAAATTATCGTTAAACGCTCATCAACTATTAAATACGGGTAAACTTATTTTTAATTATTACTTGCATTTTAATAAATGCGAAATTATTCAAGAAATAGGTATGTTCGTAAACAGAATAAACAAAAATAACCGGAAGCCGGTCGGCGATAATTACCAATTTAATTTTTTTTTAATTTCTTAACGACAAATAGAAAATAAATTGATAAAAAACTTTTTTAAAGGTCTATTTGAAAATGTTTTCGGTCGATCTTTACCACCACCTACCCTTCAATGACTAGAGCTCCTCCCTTTTCACACTGGTATCTGCTGATTTAAAAAAAAAAACAAATTTCATAATATATCTTAATTTACATCTTATTAAAAAAATCCTCCAAATCAATTGTCACCAGAATGACAATCGCAGCATTAATTATTGAGAAACATTGCAAAGACGATTTAAAAGTCCTGAGATAATTTTTTTAAATACGTTTTATATACATTTAAAAATGCTATTAGGGAGCTCTTTGATATAGGACAATTACTACTCTAGCCCCCCTCCCACCACCAACTGGCTCATTTAAATATTCTTGTTAAAGGACAAAATTTTCTTACTGGTAAGACCTGGTGAGAACTTGATTATTAGACAACCTTAAATGCCTGCTATTTCTACAATATGAAAAATTCTTGAAACAGATTAAAACTGTCTGAAAGTTGATCGTTCACCCATTATTTTATTTAATTAAATACTGCATAACGATGTTCAGTCCTTTATTTCCGTACCTTGTTTTCTTTATTTTATTTCGATTAATTTTTTTAGTTGAATTTATTTATTTTTTGGCAGTCGTGTTTTTCAATTTTTATGATTGTTTTTATTATTTAATACTTTTTAATGATCATCGAGAAAAATTCACGATTCGAAAACTTATGGATATAACGTACCGAGCCACACTAGGAAAACATTTTTATTTATTTCTCTAATTGGTGCATACCTAACTAAACTCAGAAATTTCTCGAGCGATTGAGTTACTCGAGAGACGCTTTACCGTGCAGATCAAACAGCAATTTTCTGAAATCCAAACAACCGACGGATAAACTCTCCGATCGTCTCATGCCTCAGTGCTACGTAAACCTGGCCCTTGGCAAAGATACGGTGCTCAGATCTACGACAGCTCTATCTAGGGTTGTCCCTTGTAGTTTATGCATCGTCACAGCCCAACACAATATTGGCAGCATACGCCATTCTACTTCGACCTCTTCGCTCAATCTTCGATCCGATGCCGATAGTATTAACTGTAATTGTACTGTCATCAAATCCTACAAAGACCATGTGCGGGAGTTCGCCGGGGTCAAGACGGTGTCAGCGTAGCGCAGGCTACTCGATTTTTATCAGGATATCAGTTAATTTTTCTTCAGGTTTGGTTCCATCGTGATTTTTGTACTTGATGCGTGCAAAGGTTCAACCTACTAACAGCCCCGTTAGAATTTTGAAAATCGTACGACTGTTTGCAGAAATATTATAAGAGTATCCCATTGCACCTCCCAAAACAGCGCTCCAGGGGCAACCCGTTTGTTACCAGTTGGTGTTGATCGGTCTCGCCTCGCACGACGTGCTCGCATCACCTCAGCACTCTAACCTCACGCGCAGATTCCACGAGAAGCCTCTTATTATTAAAGATAATTTTTTAAAAATTTATTTAATATTAGTTTATTTTCTTTTAACGTAAATCTAATTCCATTATTTCTGTAATTATTCATCCGACCGATTCGAATCATTCGATTCAAACCCAGGTAACACAGTGATACGGGGCTCACAATTGAGTTCAAACAGTTCATTAATTCAATTCATTAATGTTTGTGCTACAACCGGCACATCTCCACTAACACAAACACACACACACACACTACGATAATCCCGGTAACGTAGGATTCCAACGCGGGGTCATACATCTAATTCGGTTCCGTCGTACAGCTGCTACCGTGGAACAAACATACATACGTACAACCTAAATACAATAACTCCTTTTTGTGCGGTCGTGGAAAAACAAATAATTAATGAATCGCAATCATTTCCAAATTAGATATTAAATATATTTCGTAATAATATTCTTTTGCCGTAATTATATATTAAGATAAAGAATTAATAAAAAATTATTCTCATCCCGTACATAAAAACATATACGGTAAGGTAAAGACTCTATAAAACATACCTTTTTTTCTTTTTCCTGTTTAGCCTCCGGTAACTACCGTTTAGATAATTCTTCAGAGGATGAATAAGGATGATATGTATGAGTGTGAATGAAGTGTAGTCTTGTACATTCTCAGTTCGACCGTTCCTGAGATTTGTGGTTAATTGAAACCCAACCACCAAAGAACACCGGTATCCACGATCTAGTATTCAAATCCGTGTAAAAATAACTGGCTTTACTAGGACTTGTACCCTGTAACTCTCGACTTCCAAATCAGCCGATTTGGAAAGACGCGTTAACCGCTAGACCGACCCGGTGGGTTCTATAAAACATACCTATACAAGTAAACATACACGTACTAGGGAAAGGTAGAGTCCCTATCACAGACGTGGGCGATAATGATAATAAAGTTGGAAATCATTTTCCTATCGAAAACTATTTTTAGCACTTATTCAAGTACACGTTTATAAAACCCTTTCTTGTAAACCTCGTATTGTATTGTGTTATACGAATACAGTTGTCGTCTGGTTTGGTAAAGGTGAATATTATTTTTAGCAAAATTTTCAAATATAGATCTACACGACTCATACTTACGGGCGACAGATAAATGATTTTCTAGCTCATTTATGTATCTTAAAAACTCGTTCTGACTTTTTGCCGAACCCAACCCATAAATAAGAGGTGGCATTATACTTTATACGAGAATATATGTAGGCATAATAAATATTTAATATTAATAAGAAGCTTAGTGTTCTATTAAGGCGCTTCATAGCAAAATAAATAGTTAGATTTGTTACAAACGAAATCGATTCGATAATCCCAGATCCGAACCCCGTAGGGGAAAACACCCACCTTGTGACGTTACCGGTCACTATACCACCCCACCGTTTCAAGCCCTGAGGGGCTTTACCGAGGTCGTCTGTAGACCCTCTAACAATTACATATCACAATCAGCCAGGTCTCGAGGTCGGGATGCCACCGATGTTAATGCCTCGGCAGACATTTGCATCAGTAAGATACAAATCAAATTTCGCCTTCACGTAGGCTCAAAAGGACATTTCCACATCCAACCTCCAACTAACTGACCGAAACCACGGAAAGCACGCACCCCGCGCCTAGTCTATATTTGACAGCACCGTTCGTGACTGTGAATGCCTCAGAAAACGAACGAACCTAGGCAGAAACGCAGACCTCCAACCAATTCAATGCCTAAGTCTGAATCCTAGCCACCCGGGATCCTACCACGATCGAATAACTCGACTAAACTCTCTCTGCAGACCTACACACCGCAAGGGCGAGAAGAAAACCAGCTACTATAGACCGTTCCTCGCGGATCATCCAGCTAATACTCATCCAGAAAGGAATGTAATCTCAAGTTCCCTAACAGCCCGTGAACGTTCGATCTCGTATGGGAGACAGACATAGAGGACGTGGTCCACTGTATCATCAGTCCCACAATCCGGGCATTGACTTGAATCAACCAAACGAAACCTAGCCGAACTCGCCCGAAAGGTACCATGCCCAGAGACGAAAATGTGTTTCTCTTTCGATCATCCCACAAGAATTTATCGTCTAAAACATTCAAAAATGTAGATTTTTGGGCTACAGAAATATTAACGTTATCAGTAACAGAATTCTACCTACGCTAACAGCAATATTACGTCCACCTGAGAATCAAAACGTGACATTTTTATTCGTATTTTAATTTATACGCTTTTAGTCCATCCAATGTATTTTGAAGTGAGACGGTAAAATTTTCTATTCTTCCTTTTAACGAATTATCTTCAGATATAGATACAGTTTTGTAGTATGCGAGAAGGGTTATAAGGAATGCCTCATGCGTTTAAGGAAGATCATTAATAAACAATAAAAAAAAGGAAGGGACCGAGAACAATTCCCTGCGGTACTCTGCGTTCTAGGTTCTACATCCTGAAGTAAAAAACTAAATTTTAATTTAATGAATTACCGTATACATTTGTATCCCTTCGAAATAAAGGTGGATTTACGGTCACACAAGTGACGACAGTTATTACTCTACTAATCGTCAACGTTATTAATATTAGAAAATGCAACTGTGATTTATATTTGTTGTCAGATGTGACAAAATGATATTACACTATTATTATATTGGGATATACTCTGTAAAGACGTAAATTTGTATACTAGTTTCATAGAAAACAGTGGATTATTCGGATCGGCGAAGAGAAAGGAGAGGTTTTGAATTTGATGTTGGCAGCCCTGCAGGTATACCGTAAGTGGAAAAGAGGTTAAACTGCAGAGCAGTAATGTTTTGTTTTTTTCTGGGCGAAAAATGCTTCGGCGTTATTATCGCCCGGCCACGACATGTTTGTTGCATTAAACAAACATAAATCGCATTTTATGTCTAGATGAAAATACTTAAATTTTAAACTGCTATACGGCAACTGACAGTACATTAATTTAAATTGTAGAGTATAAACGGACAGCCCTAAGAAACCGAAAACGTAAAATAAAAGCGTTTCATTATCCCCTAGTATAGTTCGAATGCTAGCCCCCAAGCTTAAACATGCGACGCGATATGCCGCATAACTGATACAATCCACAAGAATGTGATGCACTGTCAGCCGGCAGTCGCAGTGAGCACAAACTGGTGCATCTGTTTGAGTCATCAGATATCCATGAGTGTGCCCCATTCGCAAACGGCAAATAATAACCTCCTTTCGACGTTTAATTCTGCATGAGGAGCTCACGGTGAAACAGTTTTCTTAATCGGGGGAAGTTTGTTGTTCACGGTAGCATCCCATTCACTTTGGCACTCATCATGAACCACCTTCTTCGGCACGTAAGGGCTTTTTATCGACATGGTGACAGTGCTAACAGCTGCACAAAGAGTGTTTTTCAGAGTCGCTACGAGATCCGCCTCGCGATCAAGTTCCTTCTTCACATGCAATCAAAACTTGGATTCGTAACTTTGAACAAACCGGTTCGGGTTTGAAAAAACCTAGTGAGCGTGTATCGTCTGAACGTATGCCAGAAAACATCGATGCCGTGAAAGCTGTAGCGGTAAGGAGTCCTCGTCGTTCGGTGTACAAAACTGACTCGTCATTGCAGCTCGGACGTCGGAGCGTGCAAAGAATAATCCATAATCCGAAATTTCATCTTTACAAGATTCAGACTGTCCAAGAATCAAAACCTAACGATAGTATACTACGTCTGCAATTTGTAAAAAAACTGAAGTCTAAAATCAATGTGAATGCTAACTTTGAAAATCTGTGGATATCAGATGAAGCCCGTTTTCGCTTAAGTGGATACGTGAATAAGCAGAATTACCGTTATTGTGGACAAACAAATCCTGTTTAGCGTCACCCGCGTCCGTGACACAGTACTCAACTTACTGTTTGATGTGCAGTTTCGTTTCGTTGAGTGAAAGGTCCTTACTTCTTTGAAGATGAAGAGGGCTCTGTTGTCACTGTAACGTCTCAACGCTATGTCGACATGCTACAGACATTTTTGGCTCCTAGGGCTCCATTCTCTTCCAAATCTTGAACTTCAGCAAACCCGGTTTCAACAGGACGGAAGAATCTCACCATACCTCCCGACAGTCTACGGCACCACTGAGACGTTTGTTTGGGGATCGCATAATTTCAAGGACTGCTAACATAGCTCCAGACCTTCTTTTTACATCGCTCTGCGACTTCTTTTTACGGGGAAATCTGAAAAGCGTTATGTACCGGAGTAGACCGAGAACCTTGCCCGGCTCAAATCATAGATGGAGGAGGAAATCGCCAAAATCCCGGAGAACAAATTGCGCCGCGCTAGGCAAAAGTTTCAAAATCGAACTTACTGAACGTGTACGCAGAAATGAATAGCACTTAATTGAAATAATTTTTAAAAAGTAATGTATATTGAAATTACCATTCTTGTAGAAAAGATTTTCAACATCAAATAAAGATTTAGTAACTTAAATTCATTTTTTATAATTACTTTTCCCGTTTCTGTGCGCCATTCTGTACATTCCGCGGACACTAAGGAAATGATTTTTTTTAAATACTCATTTTAATTTTTTAAATAAAGAAAAATTTGAATGAAATAATGATTTTTAGATTAGATTACCAAGATTTCAGTACCACCGTAACATCAAATCAACTTCTATATTAACTATATATATTTTGTGTTTACAATAAGCTTCAAAACTAGAGAATAGATAGGAACAAAACTAATGGTCTGAATATACATTTGTTCTATAAATTAGTTAACGTAAAATGATTTTATTTTTTTATATTACGTAACGATTTTTGTTGAAAGAATAGTATTTTGATCGTTTGAATGAGAATATGGCTACTGGCTACAATCCATGTATGCAGCATTTAGACCATAAAATAAAACATAACAGATTTTAAATATTTATTTCTTAGAGTATTCATTTATTTTGTTGTCGCTTAACTTTATTATCTTTAATAAAAAGAAAAAGAAAATCTTTTAAAAAATATTCAGTTAATTAGGCTTTTTAAAAAATAAACACAAAAAAAAACTGACCTTCAATAAAATATTTTCTGAAAGAACAAGAAAATACGTTTTTAGAAAAAAAAAACATTCGCTTACTTGTAACTAATTCAGAGAAACAACTCTTTTTTTTCAATAATAGGAAAAATTAAACATCTTTCAAACAGTTACAAATTTAATGTTTCTAGATTTTAATTAATTTCACGCTTCCGAAAGTTTTAAAGTCAATTTATAAATAGGATTATAGAATTACAAAAGATTAAATCTTGTTAAAATACGTATAAGCGGTTTAAAACTGCTTAAGTTTAAACAAAAGATTTATAATAAATAAATTACTAAGGTAATAAAATAATTCACACGGATTTTTTTAATTTATTATTTATTACAACATATTTATTTTTTATTTAAGTCTCTCCATATTTTATAAGAATCATTAAAGGCGTCACACGAGTGGACATGTTACGATAATAATAATAGTTTTACTTTCTTAGCCGGTTAACTGTGACTATCGAAGGATCTTGGATGCTGGCCAAAGCGATTAGAGAAAATGGACAGACTGGAATCGCTTCAATCGCATATTTTCAACGTCTAAAATAATAATAATTTTCTCAGTATTATTTATTTTTTATTTTTTTAATAAATTTATGTTTTTCTTTTAAAAAAATACTTTAAATATTCACATTATAAATAATCAAGATTAAATGCATTAAAAAAAAAATCAACAACACTAATTTACGAGTAATTACCGTTTAATTTATTGTGAAAAATACTGAATAAATAATAAATTACTTAAGCTAAATAAATATTTAAACATAATATATGGAAAGAAAATATTTTTGCTATTCATTAAAAAATAAATAAAAATAATATAGGAAATTCTCACCCCTCAAGAATGGATTATTAATACCATATTTGTCACACAAACCGAACACATAGAAAAAAAAAACACAAAAAATCCGATTATTAATATATATGATTTATTTTGAGACGATCTGTATTTACAAAATCAGGTAAAAAAAAAAACATGTACTGAAAACAAGCTAACTTCTCAAAAGATGAATAGACTGAGCCTGGAAGATACAGGAGCGCATACATCTACATCTCTATTTTTCCTGTTTAGCCTCCGGTAACTACCGTTTAGATAATTCTTCAGAGGATGAATGAGGATGATATGTATGAGTGTAAATGAAGTGTAGTCTTCTTGTACATTCTCAGTTCAACCATTCCTGAGATTTGTGGTTAATTGAAACCCAACCACCAAAGAACACCGGTATCCACGATCTAATATTCAAATCTGTGTAAAAATAACTAGCTTTACTAGGACTTGAACGCTGTAACTCTCGACTTCCAAATCTGCTGATTTGGGGAAAAAACGTTTTACCATTCCAAACTAATCAATTAAAAATAAAATTAATATAATTCTGTCGTTAATTATTGTTATTATTATTACAGCAAAGGAAACATAAGCATTTAATTAAATAAACTATACTTTTATGAAAAAAAGAAAAAGATTGGTTGTTCATAAACTCAGGATTATGGAGTTCGCAATTTACACATCGTCGATAGTAGGAGATAATTGGGGAGAGGAGAGAACGTATAAAGGAATGAGGACAATCTGAACGGACTGCCGTTTATTCTGTTATAATGCCTTGTTTTTTTGTTTTTTTTTCAATTTTATGTTTAGTCTCAGGAACAATCGTAAGGTATTACTTCAAACGATAAATGAGGATGATATGTATGAATGTAAATGAAGTGTAGTCTTGTACGGTCTCAAATCGACCGTTCCCGAGATGTGCGATTAATTGAAACTCAACCGCTAAAGAACACGGCTATCCACAATGTAATATTCAAATCTATATAAAAGTAACTGCCTTTACTAGGATTTGAATGTTAGAATTCTGGATTTGCGATGACGAGTTCACTAGCAGAGCGGGTTTATAATGGTTTATCTAGAAAGCACCAACTACAAGGACAACTCCATTCATTTTTCCCATGAGCGATACTTTCTGTGCAGGGTAACGTACAGACAGATCCAAAAGTCGCTCACATCAAAATTAAAGCGTTTATTAATAGCGGTATTGTCGAAAAAGTTGTATCTGCTACCGCAAAACAGCACCACGGGTATTAATAACAACTAACCTAAACGCCGTTGAGATATGTATTGATCACATGACGGTTGCAGTACTGCTTTATCGTTTGGTAAACATGTCCGTTCCCCGATAACAACAAGTTTTCATTGATAAACATTATTTTTCCAGTCGTTCTTATGCGCGTGTCGTAGACGAATTTTGTGGGAAATATCCGGATGCGGCAGCGCCTAACGATTCGACCGTAACGAGATCACTCACCCTTTTTAGAGAATGCGGATCAGTTGCAGACAAGAAGAGAACCGGAAGACCGGACATTTTGAGTGATGCTAAACCGGCTGAGGTGAGGAATGTGATGCGGCGTTCGCCTTCAAATAGCAAGAGAATTATTAGCGCGGTCTCAGATTTCACATGGAAGAGCTCAGAGAGCGATGAAGCGGTTACGCTTTCGTGCATATAACGTTCGCAGTATTCAGGAATTGAAGGAACCGGATAAAGAAAAGCGCGTAAAGAAAAACGCGGTAAAAAGAGTTCGTACGTGCATTACTGAGGCAGCCGTTTTGAGCATACGCTGCGAAAATAAAACGGTCTTTAAATATTATTACTTGATGTATTATTTTTTTAATACTTTGATGCGGGCGACTTTTGGATTTCTCTGTAATATCACCGTTGTAACGACGTTTGTATTACCGACAGCAGCAGTATTACAGGCAGTATTACCGTCTTTCCGTCCCCAAATTTTCAGTAACAAATCCCAGTCGTCCGCTTGGAGTAAATAGAATATAACTCCTTCACGGTATTTTCTTACCGGAAGAAGGAAAAGTAATTTCTCATATCGCAACTTCTGAGAATTTCTTTACTCGTTTTATGAAATAGGAGCGTAGAAGTCACCGGAAAATACCCGAAAGTATATGAAGGCACGATCAATGTATTTTCCTTTGATTCTCTTATCCATCAGCCACTGCGGCAAGGAGAAGGGAAAACACGTGTTAGTTGCTGTTCGAAATTCTGTAACGATGAATAAAATTTTAATCTCCACGTCACTTATTCAAGATCGAGACGTTACATTTGATTCTAAATCTTTCCGCTAAAAGATCTTGTTCACTGGGGCAAGGTGTAGAGAGTACTTCTTCATGTTTCATTAAGGGAATAACCTTATCGTTGGAATTTTTATTTAAATAATAACAGCAAATCAACATTTTCAAGAAGAAGCAGATTTTTTACCTCGTGAGTTTTTAATAGAACTTAAAATAGATTTTTCTTAACAACAGTAAAAATTACACAATTCAAACTAACAAATACCTCTTAAAAGTAGGATTCGACGTACAGTATCACACCAATATCCGAATGATTTAATATATATGTGTATATACATAAGTATATGTAGACAACAAATATTTAGTTTTATAAATCTTCAGGTAGCACAACCATTTTACAATAATATCATATAATTCAAAAAAATAACACGAGGTTTCGCTTTAAATTCGAAGCTTTCTCAAGTACAACTGGAAAACATAACCTACTTAATGACATGATGAACAATACTGGTTAATAACCTTCAACTTATTATTATTATTCAGCTAAACTGGAAATTCGATAACATAATAATAATAATAATGCATCATATATAAATACCCAAATAGCAATTCTTTTACAGAATAATATTAAATTCTACATATTAATCGTTTATCACTCCATTTAAATCAGATATAATATATTAAATTATACTAGCAACTCCGGTTTATCTATTTTTATCCGTTCTGTTGTTAACATTTGATAATATCAGTCGTTTCAATTTTGAACCTCCCAATATTATTTACATTGTAATCTAAAATCTTTACTTGCTAATAACTGTTTATTTTCTTTTTCGCGTTTGGATAAGGCAATAAACCTCATGTTTCCGGTACTTATGCGCCTCCGAACGCGTTTTACTTCGTTGTACGAAATAAAGGAAATATTGCGATCACGAAAAATTTCAGTTTCCAGATTTAAACGGAAATAGGCGTTTTGACTAGTTTCGGCGTGACGTAAGTACGTACGTATGTATCTCGCATAACTAAAAAACCATTAGCCGTATGATGTTGAAATATCGGATTAAGGACCGTGGTAACATCAAGTTGCGCACCTCACCTTTTGAGTGCAATCGACTGAACCAAAAGTGGCCAAAAAAACTGAAAATCAAAAAACTTGGATTTAGGACTTTTTCTTAACTGCAGTAATAAGCCCTCATTGAGAGCTTTCCAATGATATAGCATCCTAAGTGGTATTTATTTTCATTGCTTCCAAAGTTATAGCCAAATAAAATTTTCATTAATGAAATATTTGGATCTTGGGGGAAGGAACATCGGTTTGAATCAACGTCATATCCTTTTTTTTAACTTTTTTTTTAAATTTAAATATACTGATGTATTAATAATTATTTTTAACCTCTGTTTGAAACAAAAGTTTTACAATGAATAGTAATTCAATAATAACGAAAAAAATTATGAAAAAATATCAGAAGTTTTTAATGAAATAAATTTGTTTGTATTTTTATTTTTAAAAAAAAAACGTATGTATGTAATTTAATAAGCGTACAAGGAAGTTACGTGTTGTCCACATCCGATTTTTTAAATATTGCAAGGTTTGCCCTATATACTGTCCCTGGCGATCATTACCATTGAATACTTGATATATTAAGACTGTTTAAGTTTATCAATCGGCGATTTCAATCTTGAGAAAAAGTGACTAAAATTGCTGAAATTTTTAAACATCACTTTGAATTTTTGTTTTAAAATATTTCAAGTTTTTTGACGGATTCTGGATATAAGGAATAGTTATAATAGTTTTCATTATACACAGTAACTTCTATGATGTCGCTGTTGTTGTTATCTTTAGAAATTCATCAGTGGCAGCTCGCGCATAGGCCATTGTGGAACTCCAGCATCCCCTACTTGCATTCGATATTATCGATAATATTAAATATAATGAGTCCATTTTTCTTTAATTCTTTCTTTATACTTGTACAATATATAATTCTTAAGCTTAATGTCAGTAGCCATTCCCCAGTTCATGAAAAAACAAAAATAGAAACAAAAACCTTCCAGCGGCGTGGTGTGCTATTGTGCACTTGCGAACATACGAAGCAGCACGGGAGGCTTCGAGGAAGAGAACAGCACTGTCACTACCGCAGTGCCGACCCTGGCGAGCTGGTGGAAAGTAATTTTTTTGTTTTACTCCGCGTGTGTGTGGAACATTTCTTGTTCGTTCCCTTTTCTAATTCAGTCGGTGGAAAGATTATGAAGGCGGTTTTTTATTTATTTTTTCAGTAGCGATCAGAAGATGGCGGAAAGCAAGGGCTTTTTGATTGCCAAATCTGTCCAAAAACAAGCTGGAAGGTCAAAAGAGTAGATAATTAGTAAAAATTAATTACGTATTTGTTTCAGTGTACATAGAAATTTGAATTAAGCACCGTTGGACTATAGTGTTTTTAAGCGAATATTTTATTAAGTTATCTAATAATGTTAAAAAATATTATCTGTATTGACATTTTATTACTTTTTCGGTTAAACCGAATACGGTATTTAAGCAGAATGTGCTTAAAAACCGTGTACCATATCCGTGAATTCCATAAAGTGTAGAATTAGATTATTAATCTGAATCCAGATATTCTATTTAATTCATTTTTTCGGTTCTTTTATTTTACAGAAAACTTTAAGCATGGTCGTGAAAAGGCCCAGAAAAAAACTTTCTGGAGCAGCACCCCCACCAATTTCAGCTACGAGCTGCCACTGAATTGGCATATTTCGTAAAACCTACCACGGTAAATACTGTTAACTTATTTTGTAGGATAATCAGTTTTTAATAAAAAACTTTTTGTTTCCCTAATTATTTTCTTTCCGTCTATCGGATTAGTAAACGTTAGAACTCTCGTTGATAATTGTTTTATTACGCCGGCCTCGGTGGCGCGAATGGCAGCGTCTCGGCCTTTCATCCGGAGGTCCCGGGTTCGAATCTCAGTCAGGCATGGCATTTTCACACACATTACAAATCATTCATCTCATCCTAAGCAGCTAACGGTGTTTTATTAGAGATTTTTTACATAACAAGGGCTGAGCCGACAGATAGTTTAAGTGCATACCCGAAGAAGTATTTTTAGCGAACCGACTCGCGCATATTTTCCCGTTCCGACGGGATACGGTCATATCAAGAAATTCTATAGACTTTTATCGCATTCCAACTTCATAAGTGAAGGTGGACTGTGATAAAAGTGTGGAATTTCTTTATGATATTTGTTAAATTCATTTAATATTTGATCTACTTGGTTCTCCAGCAAAGGTAATAAAATATCATATACATGTGTTTTACGAATAAAATTATTTATTTTACTTCGAAATTAAAATGGTTTAATAAACTGAATAAAAGAAAACGGAACACTGAATAAACGTTATCTGCTTTGATAACTTTCTAACTTCTTAACTTATATTGCAGTAAAATCTGGAAATAAGATTTCCCGAAACTTAACTTCCTTTCTCAATTTTTAATATTTAAAATGAGTGGATTTATTCCGGTAACCGACAATTTTTTTCAAGTAAGTATTTTGAATTTATTCAATTCATGAATTAAGCTAAACGACTAATACAAGAACTGTCGTTCATATGGTAACAGATATATAAGCTATTTATATATTTATTTATTAACTTAATTGGAAGTTGATTGATGTAAAAATATTACATATGAATTCTAATAAATAAAATGTAGGTCGCATCCTTTTCCAATTTAAAATCCATTAAATTATGAAAGAACTGATCGCCTAGAAGACGATAACGAACACATTTCAAGATGCGAAAGGAGTATGATATACGGTAGAGTATTTTTACGATTATCTGTGTAACGCAAAACCATCACGCAAAACAATCTCGTAACCCAAAACTTTTTAATATTATTAAAAAAAAAATAAAAACAAAAAAAAAATGTGTGTATAATTATTCCTAGAGTTATTTTTATTTTTATTATTTACCGTTTAAATAAACAATGCTCTTCGCACTGGAAAATAGTGAATTTTTAAATTTGTTATGGAAATATTTGCTTAATTTTTTTTAAAGTGACTTTTAGGAATAGTTATGCAAAAACTTCTCTTTTAAATTATAAAATAGGAGAATAGTAAATAATTAAGTTCTTTCTTTATATATTTATATTATATAATATTGTTACATTATTTATTTATATATTACATCAAAAGAAATGACATGTAAATTTACTTTTTTTAACGAAAATTCCGAAATACTTTTCACAGAATTTCAAATTTACTATAGTTTAGATTCAACATACATACTCACGAAAATTAGGAAATGCTCTTACCTCGAAACGATCTATTTCTCGATTACAGACTACTACAACCAAACAACCCTTCGGCCCCGATAGGAGGTAACAAAACCTTTTAACTGTTTTGAAAAGAAAAGATTTTGATGTAAAAACTTCGTATTACGACAACCCTAACCAAAATGCGTCCTTAAAAAAAAAAAAATATAGCAAATGCTACTGCTTAAAATTAACTACTTTTCCGTATGAGATCACTTACTTAAGATGTACGAGTATTGTAGAACAATTTTAAAACTAGTTATGAAGAATATTAAATGGTCGCCATTCTGGTTACAGTTGACGTAACTCGGAGGCTTTAACTTCAAAGTTTTTGATTTTCATTGACCTTTCATAAGTTGTAATACTTTTCTGGAACGCGGCTTGGGAAAGTCCTACAACTGTGGGTTGTTTCTGATTCACGGCTTACACACACAACTTAATTCAAAATATATATCTTTTTATTTAGATTTAACGTTTTTTCGTTTATTTATTTAAATGATTCTAACTAAAGCGTGTAAAAATAATGTATTTAATTCACACGGGTGTGGCGGTACTCACCGAGTTACATTTTTACACATTAAATATTATTCATTTATTTAATTCTACCGCTCTCTTGTGACGTCAGAAAATAGCAGGCGACTACAACAACTGAACGTCGGTGCTACCGACCTTTAAAATATTAACTTTATTAAATAATAAAAATAATTAATATTTAAAGTGTAAAAAATAATTTGGCTGTCAACCCTGTGGCATTTCAAATTTTCCGGACGAAGAGGAGGACGAAAATAGGAATTTCCAATATGGAAAAAGAGAAATTCGAAGATGGCGGATTGCGAGACTAGCGATCCTTTTGATGATAGAAGGTACTATTGACGCAGTATGCCCGCTTAGACATTAGTTTAGAGCATTTCTGAGGTGAGGGTGCGATTTTGCAAATATTGTTATTTTTTAATCGTTAACATACGTGCCTAAGAAAAATATGACCTTAATTATGTGTAATCTCAAGATACTGAGGGTGACCTTGCTCTAGTTGAAAATTTAATGGGATCAATACCTCATATATAAAAGTAATCTGACCGAGTTTGATAAAATTCGATCCAGTGGTTGCGGAGATATAAAATGAATTAGCGGCCGACACCGATAACATACACGTACATACGAACATCAACATCCGGTGTTTTGGGTTCCTTAGGTGACAAAACGTCAAGATCCGGTGAAAACCGTATATGCTCAGATTTGACCGATAACAATACTTTCCCTTCTAGAGTTATAGAGCCAACTAGACGGGAAATTAAACATTTTGTGTCACAACTCTACTTTTTCCGTTTAAAGTTTTTAAGATGCTTCCCTTTGGAAGCCCTAAGAATGTTTGAAGAGCAACGGTCTCATATCAAAATAGATCGGGATTGGAGTAAATTCTCTAACCTCGAAATATATATAAACAAAAATTTATTCATTTCAAGGACAATGAAAAACATGAACTTTATAAGTCTTCGAAGTACTACAATTCTAACCAAAATGGCAGCCATTTAATATTTATCTATTCTTAAAGGTATTGTAAGAATTACTTTAACTACTACTATAATTTGATATGAAAGGTACGCAAGCAATTATTGTAAAATTAATTAAAATTTTATTGTAAAAATGAGGCAGTAATCTATTTCCGCTTAATTACAACTTTCTATCCCAATAGGTTGAAAAGATCGGAACGTTAATTCTATTTAACACTGTTCGGGATAGTAATACGGTCTAAGTTGTTACGACTTCTCCAGGGTTGTCCCTCGACATAAGCTTACTCTATAAAGTAGTGTCTGTACATTTTTTTCATCTCTTTCAGGTGAATAAGATATCAAATAAACACGTAAATCCCTGCTTGCTTTCAAGTTTTCAGTACTTAATATCTTAAACGTTGTTAAAAGAAATAATTTTTGTTGAAATATTCCTAAAGCGACCTTAAGGAATAACTTTATCGCGGTTTCAGTTTTCTACTTGCTTGAAAAAACGGCAGAATTATGGATTAGCGACACATAAAATACTTTCCCCACTTATAATCAAATATCGCAAAAACGTTGCCTCTTGGCAACCGATGATAATCTTTTTAATTAAGACACGTATTAAGAATGCAGTCGAAGAGTATATCCTTTTATCCTTTGGTGCATATGGTATAGAGTGTTTTTTTGTACGTTGTTTTTTTTTTTTTTTTTTTTTTTTTTTACATCACTCCATAAAAAAGGATGGTGCATGGTTTTTTTTGTTTCTTGTATGCGCTTACGTTTTTATTTTAGCTGCTACTGGCACAGAACGGACAGCGTGCGACAGTCATGCACGCTGTCGTTAGAACGATTTATACTTCTCGATACGAACTACTTACCAAAAATTATATTTGTGTTTTGGGGATAAAAAAGGAAAACATTGGGGTTAGAGCCGTGCTAAAAAATCACAACTCAAAAAACTGATAAAAATGTTCAGGATTTTGAAGCTTTTCGTTGTAAAAGTTTTTTTTGTTTTTAGTACGCTAAATCCATGAACGTTATTTAGTTACGATCGACGAAGACATTTAACAAAACTATGTATAATGAAACATAACAGTGTAGCATTCTCGCGGCGCCATTTTCTAGTGTTTCATGATAATTAATTTCGTTAAAAAGATTTTTTTTTACGTGTATGTAAAATTCAGGGTTATTTATTAGTGACGGTAGATTTGTAATTAGTGTTCACGAGGTGATGAACGCATTTAATGTTACTCTAGAGGGCTCACTGTTCTAGTTGAAACCGCTTTCCGTCTGACCGATATAGATTATTATGTAGTTAGTAAAGGACAAAACACCATAATACCTCTAGAATCAAGAGGTATTTTAATAATACTTATAGTCGCTAAGGATGATGGCAACGATAAATGTGGAAACTTTCAAAATAAGGTTTTTTAAAAAAAAAAAAATTCGGTTTTTTGCACAATTCAGGTTCGTTGTGTCATGACAAAAGTTTAATTAATAAATTCAAAATAATACTCTCTTAATTAATTCACATTAAGCCTCTTACATCGCACAAAAATTACTGGAAGGTACAAAAAGTCTTACACGGATAGACGTAAAATGAGATATATTTAATCAAATACTGATAATTTATTTAAAATAGAATTAAAGAAAAATAAATACAAACAACCTATAACACAAGCTGTCTTGGGGTGGTTTCATGATGGAGATAAAATCAGCGACCCCAAACGCGCTCCGGTGGTCAACTACTTTAAACTCGACGCAGAGAAACTAACCGTGTCGCATGTCGTGAGCTTGTATACGTAAACACACTAAGCGGAATTAAATTTTTCCCCGTTTCTTTTTTACGCCTGTTTTTATTTTTCTGATTTTAATAGGCGAATATTAAAATTGGATTGATAAATCATTGTTTTCACGTGTAACCGATTTTACTGATTACCATCAAAATTTATTCTGTAATAATACAAGCGATAGGAAGGATCATCAATTTTATCTATGAAGTTTGAATCGGTTTGCAGGTTTATTAGAATTAGAAATTAAAATTAGAATAACTAATTTCAAGACTAGTTTGAGATGAATTTGCTTAATCGATTTTTGATTAAAGAACAGATTACTTGCTCATGATTTCAGTTTCTCCTCTACCAAAAGTAATCAAAACACCCGTCTTAAAAAAAAAGTCATAACGGAGAAAAAATTTATTATAATCCTTTAACTCGCACAGGCAAATACTTTTCTAGCCCTTAAGTTTCCAGATAGCATCGCTTAAGTTATCTTCAAGCTACGTTCACTCGTCGATTTTTTTTTCTTTTAGTACTACTTTTTGGCGCAATCGTGAATTTTAAATTTCCTTCGTAAAATGTTTATTTATTTTTCGATAAATTTTACATTTCCGTCTAGATAGCGCTACAGAGGATAGTACATTCAATTTGTATTTTTATTTGAAAATCCTTACCTACCGATTGATGTTTTTTCCATATGTTAGGGGTGATGAGGGAAGCTTAACTCCAGATTTTTAACATCCCCCTGCCATAGATTTTTGAAAAACTCAAAAAGTTTTTAAAATGCGTTTTTCTCTGAATCTATGCATTTTAGAGAAACGTTTTGAAAACAAAAAATGTACAGGACAGTTTTATTAATATCCTGTACAATTAATGTCCTCCTCTACAATTAATGTCTTTGAAGTTATGCTGTATAATTTGAAACTGAAATACTAGGTGGCGCTGAAGTTGTAAAAACGTGTTTTTTCAGGTTTTTCACCGGAAAAAATTGTTTTTCGTCTGTATTGCATTTAGAAAAGTTGTTAATCAAAAAAAAAAACAGACAACTTTTATTTAAACAGTTTTCTTGTACGACTTACCGTTTTGGAGCTGTAGCTTGTAAAAGTGTGAAAATGTTGTGAATTGGGCACGCGTTCGAAACCGGTCTACTCGTTTACAACATTTTTTACAACTTCAGCGCCACCTAGTATTTCAATTTCAAATTATACGACATAACTTCAAAGTCATTAATTGTAGAGGAGAATGTCCTCTACATTTTTTGTTTGAAAAACGTTTCTCTAAAATGCATAAATTCAGAGAAAAACGCATTTCAAAAACGTTTTGAGTTTTTTGAAAATTACGGAGGGGGATGTTAAAAATCTGGAGTTAAGCTTCCCTCATCACTCCTAACGCATGGACAAAAGGTCAATCGGTAGGTAAGGATTTTCAAATACAGCCTATTTTGATGACAAATTGCCTGTACTAAGAGAAATATCTCTAGAAACTAAAGTATTGTAATCGATCCGATTCAGACATATGACGATCTTCACGTTTTGACACCTTAGGAACCAAAAAAAAACTATATGGAAATTTTCCGGATGTTAATGTTAAGTGTATGTTAATGTATTAAGTGTATTTTTTCGGTGTCGGCCGCTAAATTTCCTTATTACTCGACAACTACTGGACCGATTTTGAAAGTCGAACAGATTACTTCTATATATGGGGCATTGATACCGTTAAATTTTTAACTTAAAAGAGCTAGGGGGTGAGCCTGTAGAGCAAAATCACTCACAGCATCTCGAGATTTTGCCTAATTAAGGTCATATTTTTTTTAGGCGCATTTGTTATTTGTTAACAATTAAGATATAAAAATATTTTAAAAATCCTACCCTCGCCCCAAAAAATGCTGTAAACTACGGGAATGTTGTGACGTCACAGGTAAAAGGTAAAATTAAATAAATTAATAATATTTAAGACGTAAAAAAAATAAGTTGATCTGGCTAGGTTACAAATTCGATCGCCCGGTCGACTCAGTATCTCGTGCTTTACGCCTCGCGGCTACACCAGTCTGCCGACCGCACAAGCGAGTCATTCAATGTAAGTTGTGAAAACATTAGTTACATTTCCTACAACTGTTTTGTCAGTTTGGTTGTAATAACTTTTTCATGTTTAACCTAAAAAAAAAAATATGTAAAAATTTATTTTTGTTTTATCTTTAAGGTGAGAATGTTTTGTTCTTTTTATAATTACGATCTAAATAGATTATCCACGGTCTAACTTTAATAACGTCAGAACAAAATAGAAACAAAATGAAAATATATTTACCAGAAATTCGTTAAAATAAGATACAATCTTCTAAAATTTAAGCTACGAGTGTTAGTAAGCGGAGACAGTGCACTTTTCCTACATTAGTATTTTATATTAACCGTTCAACCAAACACTCGTCTCACCCATGAATGGAAGAAATAGTTTACCTTATAGAAAAATCTATAAAACAAGAATAATACAAGAAAAAATTGTTCTGGGAAATAACGGTAAATAAAAATAACGATATAAAAATTAATGTTTTTTTTTCCAGATTAGGCTTTATTTTAAACAAAAGTATGAGAAAATTATTAAGGCATTGTTATTTTAATTTCCCCTTTACATTCATACACGTATGTACACGCGCGCGCGCACACAAGCAAACGAATCTACATTACCTGTTTCAAAGTACTAATATATAAACTAATAATATATTACCCGACTTAAATTTAAAACCAAACAATATATCTCATTAAATTACGCTTTCCAAACAATGAATAAATGTTCATATTAAATTTACGTACTGAAAACGGCGAAACAAACGTCCGTTCAGTCGCTTTTGTTATATTCTCAATAACATTACACTTTATTGGAATTTTTGTTTCTTTTGTTTGTTTTCATTATTATTATTATTTTCTTTAGCGTAAACATATTTTACCTCCAAAGTTGCCAATATCAAGACAATATAACGTGAGATGCCACTTGAAAGTAATGTTTACCCAAGTTACAGCTAACCGAGGTTTGATCACCGGACGTGTTAAAAGTATTACACGTTTTATGTTAATTTCAGGAATTATTTCCATTGTTCTGTAGTTTGTTATATAAATAGACCGACTTAAATCTTATATCGCAAAACCGAAATATGCGTTACAAGTTTTAATGATTTTTTTTTGCAATAAATTCTTATCGGCATCCAATATTTTTTTCTTTATAACTGAAAACAATTCAGTCAATTTCTACTAAGAGGAATAGAAAGAATAAAAGGGGGATATAACGAGGAACTGGAAAAGAGTAACGGAATTTGTATCGCAATGTTTTATTCAACTTAAAAAAATAAATAAATAAATAAAAGCGGTGTTATACAACAACGAATGTAATAATTCTTTTCTCCGATAACTAAAAACATTTTTTTAAATCCTACCCTACTAAAATACATTTGCATGTGTGTCTCTGTGTGCGTTCCCCTTAGCTTAGCAGCGAAATGTACCGAATACTTGCGGAAAAACCCGATTAGTAAGTAGTAAATGTCTCTCGGTGGTCAGGTGCATACTTGTTATACTATTATACATCAATATACCGTATATATATATATATATATATATCGATATATATATATATATGCGAAATATACATCGAAGTTTTGGAAAATTTTAGTACTTTTTAACCGAATCAGAATTTTCGGACGAAAATCGCAAATATCTCCAAAACGATCGATCCTAGCGCTCTGAAAAATGTTTTCGACCCCCTCGACGGAACTCCATTCGATTTCAGTGGTACCCGTCGGATGATAATATTTTCACATGGCCCCAGGACGTCGTAAAAAAACTGGGGAGGAGATGTGATGGGATGCCATCTAATATCTCGGCAACCGCTCGTCCGATTTTCACGATTCAAACGGCGTATGTATCAACAGGTCGAGCGCTAATTGTTTAAGGCATCGAGTAATCTCTTGATCGACCGAATCTTTGTTATCCGGAAATTAAATCGTTTAGGCGTATGTTTTTATTGAACTCGCCGTAAAATGTACCGAACCAATCTTTCGCTAAATACTATCAAACCTGTGCGCTAGCGGAGCTTTAAATTATAAACTAATGAAGACTAAAAAGTATGTAAAAAAATTGTTTTAAACACAACTCTTAAATTAATAGCCCTTAAAGGTAAAAAAATAATGTTTGGACGGTACCTCAGAATGGACTTGATAACAAATTTGATGGTGATACGTACGACTATGTGAAAGTCACAGTTCAAATTAAAAATCTGATGTTTTGCCAATTTTTTCATAAGCGTGAATAGACTAAAGACAAAAAAATTAGCAAAAATATAAAATGTTTAATTTCAAGCTATGACTTTCACATAATCTTACGTACCACCATCAAAGCTTGTCAAATCGATTCTGTGATACCATCCTAAAATTATTTTTTACATTTTAGCGCGTTTAATTTAATAGTGGTGTTATGAAAACTGTTTTTACACTCTTTTAAACTTATTTATGTGATTGTTTTTCCTCATAAAATAATGAACTTTAACCAAAAATTAGGCACCGGAATGTACCGATCACTAACGGAAAATCCTGATTCGTTAGTATCTTTCTAGAGTTAAATTTATAATTTAACTTTCGTTACACCAATTTTCACATTAAAAAAAATATATATATTTTTTTTAAATTTTTTTACACATAATGATTCCATTCCGAGACGCCGCCCGCCAGGGCAACCCCCTCGGAGGGCCTAGCTGAGGAGAGGTGCCGTAAGCACTCCCAGCAGCTAGTAAATAAATTTAAATGTATACGTATTTTTATTATTTTGTTGTTTCTTAATTAAATTCTTTTTTTTACACATTCTCAATTTTTTTTTTAACTAAAATTAATAAATTAACCCCTTTATTGATTATTGTGCGCCCTACCAAAAATTGACTATTTGGCAACTAAAAAATCAATTTACATTCGCTATTTTCTGCACTCATTAAACTTCAATGTAATTCACAGATCTTGCTCGTTTAATTTTAATATTATATTAAACGCATATTAAAACCAGTGCTTTTATTGTAAATTTACCTCAAATACTTTTTACCGTTATAAAATGTAAAAATTTTGTTTGTTCATGTAAACGATAAAAAAAGTTCATGTACGTCGGCAAACTGAAAAAAAGGTTATACCCCAAACATTAGACCGGCTAAAAAGCCTTAAAGAAGTAAGTGATGTACTTGGATAATTTTACTTCATTGCAGTGCAAGTAACTCAGGTGGGCGAATTATTTTATCGCAGAGAACAATAAAAAAAACCGTACAATGAATAAAAAAAAATAGTAATCCTTCAAATAGTATAAATCGCCTTCATAACACAAAGTAGCCTAATTACTCCCTATACATCACGGATTCATTATGTCCAGAATTTTTTAAGACTTATCTTGAAAATTTTGTTTTTTTCCAATGAATCCGCTTCATATAAAAATACTTTTTACTCGCGTACGAAAAACGTAGTAAAATCGGTGTTTTATCTCTTCTTCCAACCGTCGATAAAATAAATAAATGATTTTTTATACATATAAAAACAAAATACACACTTACTACATAATAACATTGTTTGGTTTTTCGTATTTTATTTTACAATCTCATCGTTCACAGATGATTTGCAGCTTTCTTTTTAGGATTTCTGCACGTTTGTAATGCTACACTTTAAGAACCGCTGATGAGATACAAATGAAAAATTAACGGTAAGTAAAGCTTCATTATTATAAAAATATATACAATTTAAAATATAACAACTGACGGCGTCATATTCAGAATTATAAACAATTCGGTACATATTTTGTAAACAAAATATGATACGTTAAAAAAAACCTATTTTTTAATAACCTTTCATAACGAAACTGAATAGCGGTTTTCAACACGGAAAATACCACAATATATTAAACACTGACTTATCTCAGTTATTTCTCGGACAACTGATCTCATTGTTTATAGATAATCTTACAAACATTAACTAGCTGACGTACAGACTTCATTATAAAATAAAAAATAATAATTATATTCATTTTTAAATTTCAACTTTCTAAGTCGATACGAAATTAAAAAACAAAAAAAAAATCAAATTGAAAAATCTGATATGGACAAAACATTATTTTCTTGTACGCCTATTATATTACATTTACCACATTTTTTAAATGAAAAGTACATAAAATTCTATTTCATTACAGAGTCTGATAATTTTTAGTTTTTCTTTTTTGTTATTGAATTATTATTATTATTATTATTATTCATCGTAGAAATGTTTTTACAATGAGAAGTTAATAATTATTAATAAATCAGCATACTTAAATTAAAAAAAAAAATTATGAAGTCTGATTCGAACCGATATTAAGCCTTCCCCTAAGATCAAATATTTCATTAATTAAAATTTTATTTGGCTATAACTCTGGAATCAATGAAAATAAATACCACATATATGATACATCGTATAAACGTTATAAATAAGGAGCTTATTACTGCAGTTCAAAATCCAATTTTTTTTTTATTTTGGACTTTTTTGGACACTTTTGGTTCAGTCGATTGCAATCGAAAGGGGAGGCGCACAACTTGATGTTACAACAGTCCTAAATCCAAAATGTCAATATCCTACGGCTAATCGTTTTTTTAGTTATGCGAGATACATGTGTACATACACACATATACATACATACGTCACGCCGAAACTAGTCAAAATAGATTCAGGGATGATCAAAATGGATATTTCCGTTGAAATCTGGAAACCGAAATTTTTCGCGATCACAATACTTTCTTCAATTCGTACAAGTAAAAATATAACCAAATTAATAGCCTCTAATTTGGTATCAAGTTAAAAAATTCGAAATTAAAAAAAAATCGAATAAATATTATTTTTAAGATTACATTACACCTCTTTCAATTATATTATTTTTATTTCATTCGAATAAAAAAAAAAATATTATGATTTAATATTAAGTTCCACCCTTTTTTCATATGGACAGCGGTTTTGCAGGTCGAACTAAAGATTAAATAATTATTAAAAATTAAAAAACATAACTGCCGAAAAAACATTACTGACAAGCACAATCTTTGTTCTGGTTTTGTTCCATCATCATTATGTATAATACATAATCACGATGGAACAAATAAATTATACAAAATCCCGCTTGAATTTTGAAACTCGGAACATCGGTTGCGAAGATATAACAACATTTCCGAATAACCGTGATCTGTTAGATCGAGACTGTACCAGATGCGTGAAAAGGTTAGCCTACAACCTAATAAAAAATACCCCGTTTGAATTTTAAAAATCGGACGATGGTTTGCAGAGATATTATAAGAACACCCCATTGCATTTCCCGAAACAGCGTCCCAGGGGCACCCGTTTGCTATCAAATGACGACTGATCTAGCCTCGCACGAGGTGCTCACACAACCTCACTATTCTAGCCTCACACGCACTCGCCGAAAGAAGCCAGCCCATGGGTATTAAACAGAAACTTTTTGAATTTATTTAAGATTAATTTATTTTGTTTAACGTAAATCTCATTTTATTATTTTTGTAATATTATTTATTCGATTGATTCAAAACGTTCAGTTCCAATCCGGTTCATATAGTGAGAGAGGGTTACACAGTTCATTAAAGGTTGCCGGTTTCTCCACTATTACAATCCTTTCTTTTTCTGTTTAGCTTCTGGAACCACCTTTAGGTATACTTCAAAGGATGATACGAATGAGTGTAAATGAAGTGTAGTCTTGTACAGTCTCAGGTCGACCGGTTCTGAGATGTACGGTTAATTGAAACCCGACCAACAAAGAACATCGGTATCAACGATCTAGTATTGAAATCCGCATAAAAGTAACTGCCTTTACTACCACTATTATACATACACATTTATATAGCATATGATACTCCCAGTACTTAAGGTACATTATCTTACATTTTGGGCAGTGGTGTAAAAGACATTCAAAGAAATCAGCGTCTTCAAACAAAAAAAAAAAAAAAAGAAGAAAGGAAAGCCGAGTTATGAGGTAAACGGACTACTAACTAGCACGAGTAAGGATCTCTGGCAACGGACAGAAATATACGGAATGAAACTTACAATGAAGAAATAAATATTTAATTTTTTACTCTAAGCTTTCTAATTACTTTTCTCGTATATTTGAATGAAACTAATTTAATATTAATATTAAACAAATCGACGATTAAAAAATTTTTAAATATCTTCAAATCGTCTAGGATGACACCATAATTTTTTATTTAATCGTACGGAAGTTATAATGTATATAGGAAAAAATTACAACCGGACCGATAGTGTTTCCAGCGCATAACAAAAACAGAATCATCAGAACCGGTGAAGAGTAAAAATTTACGAATAGTAAAACTCGAACGTATAGAAAAAAATATATACTTTTAATAAATAACAGTTGTTTACTGATACTGTAATTAACAACGGTCGAAGAGATACAAACCGCACACCGTTCCCGATCAGACGTCACAACCACACCCAAGTTACCAAGCAATTTTAATTCCTCCGTAAGTATGAAGTCTCATCTAACCGTGAAAGTACTACGACCTTTTTGTGTTAGGTTATTTGGTAATAGACTGCTTAAAATTTTATTAATTTAAAATTCATTCCGTGATCGCTTTAAAATTTTTGGCATCGACACATACGTCAACTTCTGTGTACGTGTGAATTTGTTTCTATCGCTTTTTTTTTATTAAACACCTCTGCTCCAAGTCTATCACGTTATGTTGGACTTAGACCGAATGCAATCAGAATACTGGTACGCTGTAAAATAACAATACTAGAACAGACGTGAAAGAAATATAATAGATATGAGAAATTAATAATAACATAAGAATACATAATGACGTTAAGTTGTAGAATTTTGTTACGCAAACAGCGAAATAAAAAAAAGAACGAAGTAATGCCGATCGGCACAATTGAGAAGAGCATTTCTTACAACAAAAAAAAACCAACAGTATCGAGAATAGATCTAACAATTATAAAGTAATTCTTGAAAATATTTATGTAGAACGCAGAGCTTTAAGACGGCGTAACACAAATATAGGTAAACCTTAGATGTGAATTTGCAGGATGATGATGATTAGAATTTGAAAGTTCGATCAAATTCGATATGAAATGTCTTAAGACGAATAAGAGATGAGCAAAAATTAGCCGCAGAATTTTATGAAGAGACGAAATAAGTGCTAGGCCGTGAATTAAATCTACCAGATTTAAATAATTTGATAAAAATAGGACCTGAAAAAGGTAAAAAAAAATTGTAGAGGAAGAGAACGACTGGGTTATATATAAAACGAGGATGTGTAGGAAGTAATATATTGAAAATTTAAAAAAAACGTTCATAATACTAGGGTTATTTTTTTTTCAAGGTCCGATCGGTCGCGAAATAAAAAACCCGCGCAAAAATCGGATGAACCTTTGCGCATATGTGTTGCGCAGCGTCTCTAGTATAGTCTTCAATCACGCTGTGTCACTTCGTATAGTTCTGAGCACGTAAACATGTCTACAACAATAGCATCTCCCACCAAGTGTGAAGTCCGTGCGGTAATTTGATTTCTTCAGTCTGAGGGGTGTAATGCAGCTGAAATTCATCGACGAATAAGTAATGTGAACAGTGAAACTTCAATGAGTACCAGCAAAGTGCGACAATGGTGCAGGAACTTTAAAGCAAGACGTGAAGATGATCATGATGCAGGCGGTCAGGGAAGGAAGCGAGTGTCAACCGATGATCTCGTTGAGCGAGTGGATGAGGCGATTCGAGAAAATCGTCGGTTCACAATTTCTGTATTGAGTGATTCGTTTCCTGAAATTTCAAGGTTAGCTCTCTACACCGTTGTGAGTGAGAGACTTAAGTACCGCAAACTGTGTGCGAGATGGGTTCCCAAGATGCTGGCCGATCACAATCACAAAGCAATGAGAAGATTCTCATCTTCTCCAGCGCTACCACAATGCAGGAGAAGATTTTTTGAACAAAACTGTCACATGGGGCGAGACATGGGTCCATTTCAAAACTGAAGAAACAAAATAACAATCCAAACAGTGGATGCATTCGCATTCTCCCAGTAAACCAAAGAAGTTCAAGCGAACCTTCTCCAACAGAAAGCGTATGGCTACTGCGTTCTGGAACCGTAATGCAGTTTTCTTGGTGGAATTCATGCAACGTGGCACGACCATCACTGCAGCCTCATACTGCGTGACTCTTCAACGTCTACGAAGGGCAATTCAGAATAAGCGGAGAGGAATGTTGTTATCAGTCATTGTCTTTCTCAATGACAATGCTCGGCCGCACACTGCAGCTGTAACAAAGAAACTCCTGCAGCGATTTTGTTGGGAACTGTTTGATCACCCACCATACAGCCTGGACTTGACTCCATCCGATTTTCACCAATTTGCTGGCTAGGAGGACAACATTTTGGCATAGAGATCGAGCTGCAGACCAGCGTAGAAACATGGTTGAAAACACAGGCGTCTCCGTTCTATGACGAGGGTACTGGAAATTTGGTACCACGCTACGAAAAATGTCTAAATCGCAGTGGCGACTATGTAGAGAAATAGCGTAACTATATAAGTACTTGTTACAAATAAAAAAAATTTTATTTTTACTGTGGTTTTAATTTCGTGACCGATCGAACCTTGAAAAAAAAAATAACCCTCGTAAATATATACAGTGAAACTTCGCTTAACGGATACTTCCCAAAAACGGAGTCCTCGTAATACCGGACACCTTTAGTTTTCAAGGCAGTTTTGTCGGTGTTAATGGTAAAAATATTTTTCAAATTGTTAAATCGGTTCTGAAAAACAGACAGCAGGAATCAAATTTGTAATTTTTCTTGTCTTCTTTATACTTGGTGACTAATTTATCTGTTGTGAATTGCATCCCTTCTCGCCTAGACGCTGTAGTTATGATTTCATCATCATCTAACGTGATTCATCATCAGTTACCGTAAGAATGTATACTGTAAATTGAACATTTGTAAGGTATAATACTGTATTTTTATGGTACTAAATGTTCCATACGTACGTTTACTGTACATTCAATTTTGTTTATTTTATAAAAATTGTTACAACCTCCGTTACCGCAACTTAAATCGTATCAAAATTGTAAACGCTTGAAGTTAAAAGAAAAAGTAGCAGTCGTAAACGTCTACGAAAAAAAACTCAATACCGGGAAAACGTTTTGATGTCGGGAAAACTTGGATAAGCTACATCTTAAAAATCAAATTGATATCCTAAACACGTGAACTGAAAACGACAATCGGTTAAGCCATCGGGCAATTCCTAAAACGCCAAGCGTAGCGGTAGACAATTGACTTAGGAGTGGTTTTGTAGAGTTCGTGCTAATAACATTCCGGTCTCTAGATCTTTAATACTTGAGAAAGCCCTAGAAATTGCTAAAGAACTCGGTTACCGTGAGTTTAAAGCATCTGGAGGTCGGTTAGATAAACTCCGAATTAGACGTAACGTTTCATTTAAAAACGTTTCCGATGAAATGTCTGCGACTGTAGATGAGAATTTGGTGTCTGAGTGGAAGAAAAAGTTAAATGAAATACGCGGGCGATGATAGAAAAATTTTTTTTCGTGATGAGAGCGGTCTTTTTCCGGTCTTTGCCCGGTAAAAGATGTTGAAAGAAGAAAAATGGGAAGAGGGAAAAATCAAAAGAAAGACCGACTGTTATGTCAGCTATGAATATGTAAGGTGAATTTGAAAAACCATTAATAATCGGCAAATCTGCAAAGCCGCGATGTTTTAAGGGCGTAAACATAAATTCATAAGAAATTGAACGGTATTCGAATAAAAAATCTTGGATGACTAGGGAGAAAAATAAAAAATCTTGGATGACTAGGGAAGGCAAAATAGGAAAGTCATACTATTTTTGGACAATGCAAAATTCCACCCTAAGATTAGCTTACAAAATACGAAATTGATATTTCCTTCCCTAAATACTACTGCAGTATGTCAACCGCTTCATCAGGGCATCATTCAGGACTTCAAAATTCAGTTCAGAAAAAAAGGTGTTACGGTACTTAGTTTCAACAGCGAATAAAGTTACGGATGCCGATGTACTTTCTAAAAGCATTAATGTGTTGGATGCAGTTTTAAGTACTCATATGATAATGACGATGAACCCGTTTCTACAATCACGAGTAAGGATGCGACAGAAGATGTTAGAATATTAAAGCGATATTTCTTTCAAAAACGATTACCAGAAGGCGTTGTTTTAATATCGGAAGCGCAGTCACTTGCTGAAAAAAATACGTACCAGTTCAAACTAAAACAGACAGCTATTTTAAACCATCTACATAGAAATAAATTGTACGTATACGTATTTGTTTTTTTTTATTTTTACATTATTTTTTTTACATGTGTTTTAATATTCTTGTATACTGCAGTTTTTGATTAATATTTTTGTAGCGTACATTGCTTTTTATTCCATTTTAGTAAAAAAAAAAATTGAATTTTTGTCATTTTAATTAGCAACTATTTTTTTTTTTTTTACATTAAATAAATAAGCAATACTATCGTTCTATTCAAAGTATTTTTTTTTCTATACAATAACGGAACATAATACTGTATTCGCATTTTTCTGAATAGCGGACCCCTCTAATTATCGGACATTGTTGTTCCCGAGCCGTGTCCGATATTGGGAAATTTTACAGTATAAATACGGGAAGAAAACTTATCTTCGTCCATCAATTTTTAATCAAAAATGATGTCCGTGAGAAGTAAAATTAATAATCTTTAAATCAAAAAATTCAAAAAGGAAATTAATTTATTTGTATATATTTCACGTAACAACACAAAGCGAGCGAAAGTTTAAACTTATCAATCTTTTTGACGGAATAAAGCAAGATGCTACTTTAACAAAATCTCTTGTATTTGGACGCAAATACAACCGAATGCTTTTCCTGATTTTAATGACAAATTTAGATGAAATATCGTATACTAACACTAACGTTAACGTATTTGTAATGTATTTTGGTCGGTGTAATAGCATTTGGTTGTAATGCCGTCCAAACAGATGAATTATCAAAAGACGGAGATAAAGTAGCGTCTTGTTTTACCCTGTCAAAATAATGAAAAATGTTCCATTTTAAAAGGCGGCAGTATTTCGGAACAGCGCCGACTGTCGGCCACCGTCTCCTCCGTCACACAGATGGTCCCTGTACATAATATTTAGTAAATATTAACTCCGTCTTAATAAAGTGTGACAAATTTAGAAAAAAAAAGAGGCAATATACTAAATGTACTACACGTCAGTGACGTCCAGCGTCTCTGGAAAACGATCTTATTATTACGTATTGGTAATACTTGTTAATATTTGAGTCTATTAATTGTCACCAAAAGAGTTGCATTTTCGGTTTGCAACTTGTTGCATTCTTGTTAGTTATGTCAATGCGAGACGCGTTCTGAACTACGAGATTAAATCGTCGAAAGAGATGAAATGGCGAGAGTTATGTGAACTCTCCCCCTTCTTCCCTTTCACCTTTTCTAATGAACTTATTTATTACAGTTTTTGTAAATTGGAAAATGAGAAAATATTTGTAATTTATGCACATTAAGAATAAGATATAAGAATTTTTAACAATGAAATAGCGAACACACACCTCAAATTAAAATTTTTAATTTCTTCTTAATTAAAACCGTCAAACTTAAAAGTCCCGACAGTTTAAGTTTGTACCAGCAAATACTATTAAGATTATTTGCTTTTAAGCCAGTTATTTTTACAGGATTTGAATACTAGATCGTGGATACCGGTGTTCTTTGGTGGTTGGGTTTCAATTAACCGCACATCTCAGGAACGGTTTAACTGAGAATGTACAAGATTACACTTCATTTACACTCATACATATCATCCTCATTCATCCTCTGAAGAATTATCTAAACGGTAGTTACCGGAGGCTAAACAGGAAAACGAAAGAAAGTACGAAACGAGCAACGTCTGCCGTTAATAATTAATTAACTTAACCTGTATATTCTTACAGTTCAACGTATCATCTATTATCCGAAATCAGTTAATTTTTAAAGGGCCTAATAATTACTGCGAAACTACGCTTATTTTAATTTTTAAATAGAAATCGATCGATTAATGCGTATGTACACGTAATTTTATAAGAATGCATACGTGCAATTTAATGCGGCAGACCGCATCGATCGTTCACATGGTATTTGCGAACGACAATAACGGACGACAATTCAGTTACTTCCCCGCCACATTTATAACATGTTCCTGCCCACGCGTTTACAGCAAGAATTTATAACGTTTCCCTTCACCTGTTTCGTAATAAAACGAACCGCGTCTACTGCTACCCTCATAATAATTTACTAGCGATAATTCTTGTCTACCTTAAGGATACCATTATATAAGTTACGATTATTATATCGCTTCCTTTCGTACACGAAACGTACATAAACATAACTTTTAATTTTTTTGCGTAAAGAACTTTTAGCGGACGGTTGCAAATTTAAACAATATGCGGTCGCATAAGAAATAGAGTTGAATTTTAAGTACAAATAATCATTATCTTCATAATTTAACGTAAATTCTTAAAAAAACAGTTTCATCATATTATTGAAAGGAAATATTTTAGTATGAAATTTATTTACGTACAAAATAAAAATTCTAAAAATATATCACGTTAAACAGAGTCGAACTTGGAATGATTCTATAAGCGATCGATAAACTGAAAATTAATACTAAAACAATTCAATTGAAATTTGAAAATTTCAAATAAAGCTTTCATCGTTCATAAAAAAAATTGGAAAATGTTTTTTTAACAATTTATATTAGATGTGATTGATAATGAACTGCTTGATGTATATGGTAAACGGAAAACTATTCTTAAATAAACTAATCGCGAATGACTTTTGTTACAGATCGGCGAAGAGTTGCAGATAACATATGTTTACGTAGCCGTTTTTATGGTTGCTGACTGTTTCAACGAGTAAATAATACTAACTCCTACTCGCTACTTCAGTTAGAACACGTGCGTAAATTAAAAATAAAGTTAAAAACATTTTGGCGTAAGCATTCTTTTAGTAAAGCACTTTTTTTAAATAAAGTGAAAAATTAAAAAATAATTAACTCGAGCCGTAAATTTTTAAATTTCTATTTAACTGAAAATAAACTAAAGTCTTGTTAAAAACTTTTCAACAATGTAATAGTCTACGACCAAATAATGTAATAGCGCAGTTAAGAAAATATTTCATTTAAAAACATAGCAAAGCTCTGAAAAAAATTATTTCCATAGATATACCTCTTCTTGCGTCGCAGGAATTTTAAAAATAGCGATAATTAACTCGGAAAATCTATTGAAAACGACAGACTGGGATAAACTGAAAAAAGCTAATAAGATTGTATTTAAAAACATTTTGAATAGAATATTTTTTCTACCACAAATTATAGGCAAGCAGAGCTCTGAATTAAGATTTCTACCGTTATATTTTATTTCGATAAATAATGCGCATGAAAACTTTATTTTCGGATAAGAATCGATGGAATATAAAAATATATGAATTCACGATAGTCGAAATTTCAACCGATTTACTGCCTCGGAAAATCTTTTTGTCAACGGCTATGAAAAAATTAAAATATGACTACACAGTTGTTTCTGACGCACGGCTTACAGACACAACTTAATTTAAAACGTTTATCGTTTTATTTAAATATAATATTTTTCAACGAATGTAAATAAAGCGCACGCACATGCCGTATTTAATTCGCGCGGGTGGGGCGGTACTAGCAGCGACGGTCGGCACACCTAAACTAATGTAATTTCACAACTTACATACAACAAATTTCGCTTGAATAGTCGGCAGACTGGTATAGACGCGAGGCTTAACGCACCAGGTACCGAGTCGACCGGGCGATGAAGATTGACCCGACCAGACCGAGTTACAATTTCACACATGAAATAATATTAATTTACTTAATTCGAAACCCACCTGACAACACACAACATAGCAGCCGCAGTTTAGAAGATTTTTTGCGGTACAGGTGCGATTTTGCAAAATTTCTCTTTGCAAATATCGTTATTTTTTAATCGTTAACAAATCCGCCTAAGAAAAATACGACCTTAATTAAGCGAAATCTCGAGATACTGACGGTATCCTTGCTCTACAGCCTCACCCCTTTTGACCTTAAAGTTGAAAATTTAACGGCATCAATGACCCATATATAGAAGTAGACCGACGAGTTTCATCAAAATCGGTTCAGTAGTTCGGGAAATATATTTAGAGGCCGACGCCGAACACACCCGAATATTAACATCAGCAAAATTACCGTCTGTTTTTTTGAGTTTCTTAGGTGTCAAAACATCAACATCCGCTGGAAACCGCATACGTCCAAATCGGACAATACTTTCCCTTCTAGAGCTGCGCACTGCTATAGCGATATCTACACGGGAAAGTAACAATTTAAATAAAACAATACGCAACATTATAAAACCAACCGACCGTCTGTAGCGATCAATAACCTAGATACCTAGTTATAATTTTCCGTCTGTTATTTTTTATTCCGATAGTAGAATGCGTATTTTGGTGCGGAAAGTGTGACAAAGCGCATTAATTACAATTATTTTTGGAAATTTTTTCATTAATTAAAGTAAAAACTAAATTTAATCCGCAACATTTGAAATAACGAATTCAGACTTAAATAGTTTATCGGGCGCTTATAAACCAATACGATAATAAAAAGGTAATAATTAATATGAAAATCGAAGAAAATGATAGGATGAATAAAATTAAGCCTACCGATAATATTTTAAGAAAATATTACTCACAACAGGTTATAATATTAGATTAGGGGTTGGAAGCCGACGGAGAACACGCACAAGATGTCTTGATTTTTATTTTCCTCCACTGAATAAGATTACTCTGACACAAAACGCGCGGGAAGATTACTTTGAAAAGAGTTAGAACGCAACAAAAAAAAATTAATTAATTACCCGAAATGTATAAAAAGTACACGGCCCGACTACCTAGGTAGTCCTTCGTATCTTTATTACCTCTAACATGTATAAAAAGTGATAAGGTAAAAAAATGCAGCGAACCAATAAGATTTTAAGAAAATGATGATTAGTATTACGTAACCGTTACTGCAACCAGGGAACCCATCATCTAACGACTAAATATTTAATTGCAGTTTAACTTATTTCGTTATAGAACCGACTTCCTCAACAGTCTGTTTGCAACTTTATCATCTTAAGATAAAATAGAATATTACCAAACACGACTGGATGTTAAAACGAAAAAAAATACACAATAACAAAGATCTGTAATTCTGGTTCAGTAATTTAAATAAAATATTAATATAAATACATACTTTATAGATTGTTTAATGTATTGCACACGCTAGATACCACAACAAAACCGGTTTTCAGAGATCAGATTTAAGACCTCGACCGCTCCGGAATACTGAATTCCTTTATCAATAATATTAGCAATCACATTCACGGGTTTAAATGCGAAACTGAGATCGTAAATAATTTCCCGCCGATTTGTTCATCGTGCTACATCTTTGATGAAATTCATCTATGTAAGTGTTACATACATTCTATTCATTACAGTGACCGGCTGCACAATAAACGTTATTAATATGAGAGGATGCCACAGTTTCTAGTCCACTTATACCTCCTACTATTTATTTAATACGTTATTCCTATATAAAACAAATTACTTCTACAGAACGTAATATTCTTTTCTAGTTAATATAAACAAGGTTAAAAAACTGTTACAGCTATAGAACGAAGCATAAGGAGGAGTTTTGTCATAGTAAATTCCAGTACTGAAGGGAAAAATCCCTTTCAGCACGCTTTCCGGCGTGCCGAGGTAGATTTCACGATGCTAAGTATGGGATAAAAAATATTTCCACCTTAAACTTAAGAAAAATTTCAAATTTACTCGATATGACAATGGCTGCATGTGAAAAATGTTTAGCATAAAATAAGCCATCTTCTTATAATTCCAGCAAAATTTTGATCATCCCTTGCCGTAAGGGTTGGTCATATCAAAAATTGTTTCAGACAAAGATTTTAGGTAATATTTAGAGGACTAACGACCACTTTAAAACGATTCGATACTGTGCCTATTAAGGAAGTTACAACGTTTTTTGTCTTCAAAACCCTATTTTTTCCATCCCCTGGGCCGACGATTGGTGATATTAAAAAACTTTACCGAAATAAGTTTTAGGCCCATATCCAAAGAATAGTAGAAACTTTAAAGAAATTCGATATTTTACTTAAGAAAGTTATAGCGATATTTTGTTTTTTTCGAAAAAGCCCTTCCATTTCCACCCCCACGTCCGAATTTGCACATTAACAAACTCGACCAAGATTTTGGGTCGTTATATTTTACGTATCGATTTGAAAGTGATTGGCGCAAGATTACGGCAGTTATCGTGTCCACAGTTATTTGTCCATATACAAACTTTTGAATTGACGGTGGTTTGGGGTCTGGGGGATGTGGAATGCGAAGATATGTCGAAATTTTCGGGAAGTCGAGTCATGGCACCCATTAAAATAGGTAGCTTTCTTATAAAATCTACCTAAAAGATGGACGAAGTAAAGAAAGTATCAAAAGCTGACTTTTTCTTTTTTTTTCCTACATCCCTGAGCCGGACATCCAGTTAAGTATACTCGGCCCAGGGACGTGTCTCTGACTCTAAGGCGGTCTTCCCACCCGCCGGTTTAACACCCGGTACGACAGGTCAACCGCCCCGGTACAGATCTTTTATTTGCCTGCCTCTAATCCCCGCCAAGGGGGCCAAGCCCGGCTATGCCGTTACCAATCCCGACAGGAACTGGGTCTCGGTCTTTATGTCTTTCCGCCTCTAACCGGCGTGACCAGCACAAGGGGTGCACGCACGCGCCGAACCAGCCCAGCCGGCCGGGTCTAGGTCTTTTCTTTTCCCGCGATTTCTCCTCCGGAGTCCCCGTCCCCTCATTGAAACCCGCACACCAAGGCTCTCAGAGACGGGGCTGTCTCTGAGACCCAGGTCAAAAGCTGACTTGGCACAAAGCCAGGAGAACTTTAACGAAAAAAAGGAGAAATACGTTTGATACTACCAAATATAGTTTAAGGATTGAAATCTTTTAAAATATTTTTATTTAATGTATTACTTCGGGAATCGAAACAGTCAACTGAATAAAAAAAAAATTTTTTAAATTTAACTTTTTAACAAGGTTCCCACAGAATTTTAAGGGTTCGTAGTTTTTCCTGACCTTATACTACTGCCATTTACTCTACAAAGTATATATATATATATTTAGCTTCCACTAAAAGTAACACAGATAATAAGTAAAAACTAAAACAATTTTTAAAAATAATTGGCTCGCACCTAAGATTGTTTAAAGATTTTTTCACAAAACCTAGCCTACATTATTTAGCAAAGTAACGAAAAACAACATTTAATAACTCGGTTTGCATAAAAATGCTAATAAACACAGATTTCAATTTAACAAAGATCACAACTTAAAGGAAAAACGAAATCACTGTGACTAAAAGTAATGCAGATAAGAAAACTAGAACAAAACATCTTACTTTGTACAGAAAGCAAACAATATTTTGTCATTATTTTTCTAACGTACATCTAAAAATAAAACATAATAATAACATGAGAGCTCCTTACATACGTATAAAACACAGGACAACGTTTCTTCAATATCTTTGTGTTTCTAATGGTTTGCCCCTTTTCTAAAAGTTTAACTTTTGGCGGCTATCTGTTCTTCTTCTGCCAAGATTACAGCTTTCAACTTTTTCCTTTCTTCCTACAGTTTTTTTTTAATCTCCGCTTGCGTCTTCCTTTTCAAGGCTTTATTCCGTTTCCTTTTTTCTACAAGACATTCTTCATGTCGTCTTCTAGAGCTTCTCGCTGCAGCGAGCTTTTTTTGTAATGAAAACATTCTCTTTGCCCCCAGCATCTACAATCGCATAAAACCTTTTAGTTGATAAATCATTATCTATTCCTGCAAATTCTCCCCAAGAGATTTGTTAATGGAAAAGCCACCCCTGAAAAAACAATTTTCTGAAATTTTTTTGCAATTTTACTCGACTAAGCTAACATTTTTTGACTTTTCTAGCCTGCGGGAACCATGTTTTAAGAAGAATTAGAGAAGCGAGAAGTTATAACAAAATTCTAAATAAAAAGTAAAATTTTAGTGACACACTACGTCCAAAAAAAAATATTTGCACGAAATAGAAAAGACTGGAGATATGCATCAAATCAATCGAGAGAAAAACGTACAATGACAAAAAAAATTTCTATAGTATTTTATTTACCTGAGCGGAAGGTAGTACAGTATAGATAAACAAATAAAAACTGTTCCGATCGGTGGATATTAGTACATACAACATTAACAAAGAGATCGATTTATACGTGCTATTCTCTTTACGTTACACTTTTAAACTAATGTGTTTATCAAATCAGATTCTGACCGATAACTAACACTTAAACGTTTAGTTTTATTTATTTATGATATTTTCTTTTATTCTAGGACCGATTTAAAACTACTTTCAAAAGTGCACTTTATTTTTTAATACAGACTATATAAATAAATAAATGAATTCTTATTTCTAGCATGAGCGATAATGTGAATTGGCGACGTCAAGTCTAGACATAACAGAGAACGTCATTCCTGTTGTTTTATGTCTCCTTTCTTTTTTTTTCTCTAACTTTATAAATACATTATAAATGAATATATGTAAAGGAGTTTACACATCTTATAATATTTTTTTATTTATTTATTGTTTTTTAGGAGAAGGGGAAGTGGGAAGACAAGTAAGTAAAAATTTATGAATGGAATCGGAATGAATAAAAAATACCGTGGTAAAAATAAAGAGCCTGTATACATCACAGAAAAAACATAACTGGGCCGAGGCGTTAAACAATATTCTGTGTTTATCTGGAAATAAAAATATTATAAAAAGAATAAAAAATCTTCTCTTGTTATGTACCACAACAGAATTTCTCTTAATCCTTGTATTGTATTCATTTGAAAAAAAAATTCTTGCTCTACTTCATTCATTAAGTATATTCTCTCGTTTAAAAAAAAAAGTGATTACGTTCAGTGTTTTCAACAAAATTAGAAAAAAAATGAAAGATGAAAATCTATTTAAGAGATCCAATTTACGAGAAATTTATAATTCCGAAAAAAATGAAATAAAATCGGATAGGCTTTTTTCCAAGTAAAGTGGTTATTTGTTTTTGCAATCAAATCGCAACGAATGAAATATTTACATGTTTTAAGTAAAGAATTACCACACAAGAAACAATTTTAATCTACAGATTAATGTTAGAACACTATATGAAGAAAATACAAATAACTACCCGGCAATAGTACATAATAATATGTAATTAGAATGGAAAATAATAAATTTAGAATCTGAAGATAAATAAAATTAAAAAAAATAATATTTTATCATTTTCAATAAGAAAGAGATTTACTACAAACGTAATACAGTGTTCAAAAAGTGACTCAACCTTAAGGAAGAATTTTTCCTTATTTTGTTTGTCAATTAAGGAAAATGGGATACGCAATATGGCAGAGAATACTCATTGTCTCCCAATACGTTAGATGTGCAAGTTATGCCCAGATTTAGAATACCTTAACAGAAAGATACGGTCTGGATCACCAAACAAGCCCTCCATCAAGCTGCTGACAAAGAATGTGACAGATGCAGCCAGAAGTGGTCGACCAAATGTTGGACACCAGAAAAGTTGATCGATGTGCAAGTAACATATTCTCTTAGTCCCAAGACATCTATCTATCCGGTGACGTCTATTTGCCGGTCTGGTTTTTCAGTCGGTAGTGCCCACACGGCATCGCGCAAGCGTTTAAAGATGCATTTGTACAGAATTCGTGTTGTTGAGGAGTTCTTACATGCAGACACTGGAAAACTTGTAGCTTTTTGTCGGCGATTCATGTTACCTGTATCGCCAGACGGGGAAAAACTAGACGATCGGTTTCGGTTTGACAAAGGACGGTTCCACCAGAAGATACGTGAATGCATAGAATTCACGCATATGATGTACGGAAAATCCACATCAACTGCACGGAAAAAAGTGGGTGTTCGGTGTGCGATGACGCGCAGGCGCATCTGCATGAAATTCTTTAATGTCACAGTGAACAGTGAGCGCTACGTACAAATGGAGCAACAATTTGGAAACACTATACCTCCAATTAAAGCTCCAAGCGCTTTACTATTGGGGGACAGATACTTGCTGGCATTCAGCGACCTAGGCGTGGCAGCGAATCGCTATCTTGACGAGATAAATTTAATTTATTGAATGTCATATATATTTTAGTAGTTGACGGGGTGCGCCTATCCATTTTAGAATATATGAAAAGTGAGCGGTGGGACACGAAGCAAGTGGTGTGTGGCACAATGCTTAGTTCGCTCACGCAATTAGGTTAGCTCTAGGAGCTAGTTAGGACACCGATCGCTAAACTGATTGGAGGCTCAGTAGCCGTTTGTGGCACAGACATTCGGTCTTATGCTTTAGGGCGACTGAATGGGGTGGTGGATGGCGAAATGCCATGCAAAGCAATCAAAACACTATACCTGCAAATCGACAAGAGTACACGTGGTTTCAGTATGAAAATGCTACGGCTCATATAACCAACAACACTATGATTTTCTTGGAATAGTGCTTCCATGGACAAGTGATTCCGAAGGGATTGTAGCCCCCTCGATCTCCTGATTATTATTTATACCCAGATTATGTCCTGATCATTATTTTATCACCTCCTGACGTTTTCTTGAGGGGATACCTTCAGGATCCCGCTTACAAAACTCATTTTCACACCGTTCCCGAATTGCTGAGCGAAATCGAAAGATGTGTCGCTGCAATTCCTCAACAAACGTTACAACATGTGTTTAAGGTCATGCAACATCGTATTCAATTACGTGAATTCCATAATCGAAGTCCCTTTCAACTGCTATTGTAACTTACATATTTTCCCATATTTCCGTTCGAGACTACTGATGCTATGTAATGCCAGAGATGGGCGAGATTGTTCTTTTAAAACCCCTGCACTTGTTCTCTCTGTTTGTCTATAGTTTATAAATAATGAAATTTTATTTTTTCAGTAAATCGATTTCGAAGTTTTGTAAACTGTGTGCGAAAACATTTACCAATAAAAAAATATAAAAATATTTACCAATAGATTACGCATTTTTAATTTCCATTTCAGGAAAATAAACTTTATAAATAAATTAAAAAAGCATTACTATATCCTTTCCGTTAAGCATCAAGAAATTATTTTTCATTATAATTTTATATTTTTTGTCTTACGGTTTTTAAACGTTAAATATAACGATACATTTTATTATTCACACGTACTTTCTGTCGTTGTAAACGATAGAAAGTACGTGGAGGTCCGAACAACGGAATAAAATCTACTGCCGCACCAACACTGCTTGATCGTATGTCGTTGAGTTTATTTGGTGTCACTGCTATCGAGTTCCCAAATTATTTCAACAATTCCTGAAAGACAATGGCGATCATTAGCCTCCACAATAACTATTAAGGAAATTTTTATTTCTTTATTTTTTTTTAAGTGCATTGTAATTTAAGGTCATAATTACGTAATTTCTGAAAAACATTGCTTGAAAGGAAAATCCAATCTTTAAAGTATTACGAGTGTCAGTTTTCATACATCGGCCAACATGAAAAGACATACGTTACCTTCAAAATAGAAAAAAAAAATAGAACAACGACATTAAAACAAATGTAGAGACCATACTGAGTATGAGATAAGACTGTTAAGAATGATATGCTGAATAAACCATATCCCTAGAAATTCAAAAAACTGTTTAATATACTTTAAACAACTAATTTTTTTTTTTAATTTTTGGCCTAAAATATTTACATCACAATAGAATTACGGTGGTTTACTTTTTAAATTGATTATATAGAAAATGTAATTTTTTGTTTAATAAAAATTCATTCCGTTTAATGAATTTATTCGATAAAAAAGGTATAACGGGACTACCAAACGAACTTTTTTAAAAAATTAACTAAAATCACTTTGCTTCGTGAAGCGTTATTTTTTTGTCTTAGTTTTTGGGATTCTTTTGCTCTTCTGGTCTGAGAATACACAATAAAAATTATTCTACAAAAAATCATACCCATATTTAATTTACAACCCCTAAATTTGAGAAAGCGGTACATAATCATTTACGAGAAACGCTTTAACTCAAATACGATTTATCCTAGAAACCTAATTCTTTAACCGATATAAATAGAAAGTTTTGCTTTGTGATGTGCAGAGACAGTTTTTGTTTGCCAGTTTTCAGTCTTGTCAGAAAAAAACTTTCTGGCTAAAATTAACAAAAATAATAACGTTTGCTTGATATTTTATTTTTTATTTAATTTCATGCGAATTATTTTAAGATGACCTCTCTACACACCACAGACTCATATCACGCATACAAATTTACTTATAAAGAGTACTTGTAAAATTTTATTTTATTATAACGTTTTAGAGTTTCTAGCGTTTTAAAATCGTGGAAAATATAAAACAACATTTTAAATACGTAATTAATCGATAAATCAGGTACATCATGACTATCTTAAAGTTCTGATTTTTGAAAATCAGACAGCCGTATACTAACATTTTCTGGGCTAATATCACCTGTACTTACTTACATGAGAAGGGAATCTTGAATCTCAGGAGGTACCAGAGCAACTAGATTTTTTGCCAGACGTTTATCGTTCATAATTTGAATTTTTTTATTTTCGTCCTCTTATATTTTATTTTTGTGAAGGACGTTGTTTTGTCGGTACCGAAGTATAATTTACTTTATAAACTAATCATACAAAATTTTTAACAAACGTAAACAAAAAAAAGAAAAGCAAATGTTTGTATCAATAATCACCAATACATATAATCTATGACCGAAACATAACCTAAATACTACAATCACATGTGAACAACGTTTTAAAAAACGGCACCTTATTTATCCCAAACAATTACAAAAAGTGAAATAAAAACAGTGATTAATGTAAATAATTTACGTCATAAATTCACCAAATCGAAAAGTCCGAAAATATTACGCAGTAAACAAAAGTGTACGACACAAACAAATAACTATACTGGTCATATTGCTGCTAACATGTGGAAAATTGTAACTCACCGGATCGATCTAGTGGTGAACGCGTCATCGCAAAGCAGCCGATTTCGAAGTCGGAGTTCTAAGGTTCAAATCCTAGTAAATGCAGTTACTTATACGAGGTAATAAAGTAATGAGACTGATGTGAAAAAAAATTTTGCTTACCGTTTTAGTCATGTTTAGTGTTGTCTCCTTCAGAGTAGTTCCTCTCTGATTGCACACACTTATTTCAGCGCTTCTGCCATTGATGGTAACATTTCTGGAACTCATCTTCTGTAATATCCTCCAAGACCCTCGTCATAGCTTTTTGGACATCTTGTGTTGCTTCAAAATGGTGTCCCTTGACCGCCATTTTGACTCTTGGAAATAGAACAAAGTCGCACGGAGCGATATCTGGTGAATAAGGTGGCTGTGGTAGTACTGATATTTGTTTTGAGGTTAAAAATTGGTGTACTGACAGAGCAGTATGGGATGGCGCATTTTCGTGATGCAGAATCCAATTATCAGCGATGTTGGCACGGACACGAAGAACTCGTTTACGAAGACTTTCTAAAATTTCTTTGTAGAAATATCGGTTAACTGTTTGTCCAGGAGGCACCCGCTCTTTATGAACAATTCCCTTGGAATCGAAGAAGCACACAAGCATTCATTTCACTTTTGATTTGACATGCGAGCTTTTTTTGGTCTGGGTGATCCCTTTGAGCACCGTTGCGAACTTTGGCGTTTTGTCTCTGGATCGTATTGAAAAAACCAACCTTCATCACCAGTGATAACACGGCTCAACAAATCTGGATTGATTTCCGTTTGCTCTAACAGATCGGCTGCCACATTTTTCCGTGTTTCTCGCTGTTGTTGTGTGAGATTTTTGGGGACTATTTTTTCACAAATCTTTCTCGTACCAAGATCTTCAGTTAATATTAGACGAACCGTTTCTCGATCGATGATGAGTTCTTCTGCAATCATTTTCACGGATAATCTTCGATCAGATCGTACGATTTCACGCACCATGGTCAAGTTGACATCTGTCCGTGAGGTTGATGGTCGTCCACTGCGGTCTTCAACTTCAACATTCGTTCTGCCTTCACTAAAAATTTTATGCCGCCGAAAAACTTGAGCTCTTGACATAACCTCCTCTCCGAAAGCCTTCTGAAGCTTACCGTAAGTTGTCATCGCGTTTTCACCCGATTTAACGCAAAAAGAAATGGCATACCGTTGCGCAATATTTTGCGGTTTCGTTTCTGTGACGAGAGACACAAACACGTGTTCACTTATTACAGCACAACTCACGACTGAGCAGTTGCATCAATGTGCCGCTTGGACTAGAAGTAGCTTATAAACTAAGATCAAAGATGGTGTGCCTATGCAAGCTGCAGGGTTGCCACATCTTGCAAATAAAAATCAGTCTCATTACTTTATTGTCGCGCCTCGTATACGGATTTGAATACTAGATCGCGGATACCGGTGTTCTTTTGCGGTTGGTTTTCAATTAACCACACATCTCAGGAACGGTCGAACTGAGACCGTACAAGACTACACTTCATTTACAGTCATGCATATCCTCCTCTGAAGTAATACCTTACGGTGGTTCCGAACACTAAACAGAAAAGAAAAGAAAGGTGGGAAAAATGTACTAAAAAAAGCCAAAATAAGCTTTAAAAAGTGTTCTAAAAGAACTACTTATCACTATTGAAACTCGAGAAATAAATTATTAAAAATCGACAAATTTTTGCTTAAAAAGAGTAAATTTCAACTAGGAACGACCTGCAAAGTATCTGTATCACAATAAAACCAGATTTTAACGAATCAATGAATGGAATAAATTTTTTTGTAGTCAAATATTGGGTTTATTAAACCTTTAACATAAAAAAATTCAAATCGAATTAAGAACCCCTCGTTTTAAAAATTTGTAAAAAAAAACACCCGATTTAATGAAGACATGCAGAAATAATTTGATAAAATCTGACTAAAATACCGGGTTTTTATTTCCGTACATTGTTAAGTTTTTGTACTCTGTTTCGATTCGCTAAATAAAATATTATTTTGGCTTTAGATGAAAAGAAAAATTTATTGTACGAAGAGAGATAGATTTTTAAAATAAAACACAAAGGCAATAATAAGGTATGACGAAAAAGAAGAATGATGATTAAGTGAACATAATACCAGAACCTGCGGAATTTATTTGTCGAGATGACAATAATAAAAAAGTTTTTTTTTATTTTTTAACAAAGACGATATTCAATTTTTACATAATGATTCTCAATAAATCAATTTTTTTTACTCTTGTCGAGATTATTATAAAACGTACATTAAAAATAAATTCAATTTACAATTTCTTACGTTAAAAATTATTTTTAAATTTAGTTTTCTTTGGCTCTGTCGAGAAGTTTTTTCGATTCGGACCGCTGAACATGTCCACCTTAAGTTAGCGTACTGTGGAACGTTTCCAGAAATGTTGGTGTTACGAAATATCTGTGAGTATTTTAAGAGGACTGTTCAACTGATGGCGAATAGTAGCCAGTTTTATTATCAAGCAGCGATATATTTATTATATTCTTCAGAAATCGTTATAAATCATTGAATGTGAAAAAAAGAAGCCTTAATAATGAACGATCAACCTACCTGGTAATCCTCAAGAATATTTGGCGAATTATATACAATAATATGACGGAAACCTTTACGTGTTTGAAGCATCGTTATAAAATACAACGTAAACCGGACTGAAAAATAAAAAAAAACAAAAACAATAGAGGGTGAGCCGATTTACATTTACATTTACGGGAATGGGCAGCCTAGAACGCTTTAAAAAAATGATTTAATTTGACGGACCCTCAAAAAACTCAGATTATCAATTACTAATATTATATTTAAAAAAAATTTAATGTGTTTTGTATTTTTCATTGTGAAAAATATTTTCTATACACATCCTTTGCCAGATCCATTATTTCAAAAAACCCAAAATCAAAGAAAAATATCATATTTACGCTACTTTTTTTTTTAGCAATTTTCCGTATTGTAAAGTGAATTGTCACGGTTAATTTAAGAAACGAATTTAAAACCAAAATATTCAATTTCTTTTTTCTTTTTCTAAAACTGTTTTATCACTTTTTAACAAAAATGTTGGTTAAAAAAATACATAAACTTATTAGCATATAATAAACCAAAAAAAATAATAAATAAATAAACTTATTTGAGGTGTTTAACGCAACGCCTTTAAAAAATTAAAAATTGTTACCAGGTAAATCCCTCACACAACCACAACTAAAATCTTTGCGACTTCAATTACTCGTTTTATAGGACTGTCAGAGTATGCTGTAAATATTAACATCTGAAGCGAACCAGATAATTTTATTTTAAATTACTGCTAAGATTTCGCATGAGACTTACTAACGCGGTATCTATTGATATATACTATTTTAAAAAGACGTAGAGTGTTTTTATCTGTTCGGGATAAACAGAAAACCAACTCGATCAATCGCAACCAAATATTTAACCAGGGATAACCGAGAAGGTTTTCAGATATATTTCATCTCGAAGAAGAAACCGAACGATTGCCTTCAAATTTTCAGGATTCATTCGTATTGCACCACGGAAGGTTTTAAGCCGTCGACCGAGACCCTAGCTCCCATGAAGGTTAAAATATGAAAAAAATTCGTTATATCTTCACCCACAAGGAGGGTGAAAAGGAAAGAAAATATTAAGCCTTTTACATCAATTGTTATATTTCTACCACCTCCGCGGCAAAAATATACGTTATGAATATTTCGTCGTCAAAGATGTATGTGCTTTAGTTACGGATACTATTATTCTGTCTTTTGTAATTTAATTCCTTTTTCAGGTCTCTACAAAGCGTCAATAGTTTAATTGTTATTTATCACTATAATTCTCAGAATCATGAGGATAACGAACAGTGCGGGGGTCCAGGAGGCGGAGCCCTCTGGGTAGACGGGAATGGCGACCGAAGCGAGCTCTGCGGGTATCCAAAGCGCCGTGTCTCTGCAACAAGGGAATAGGGAACGAAGCGACCTCTGAGGCCCTAGGTTAAGGGCTGTGGCCCTGAGGAGCCCCTTAGTTGGTCCGGGATACGCCTGGGCCCTGTGGGTCCAGGTTCTGGCAAGACGGGCCGGCTAGTTAGTGAATAGTTTTCAGCCGTAAGTAGTTTTGTTTAAATGTACGTTGGTCCACGAACCCTACACATACTAATCGGATAACTTTAACGTAAATAAAGTAGCTTATTTATAATAATCCAGCCGATTAGAATTTAAAATTTGATTCGATCTAATTTATCACAGATTTTATTCAAGGAGAGAACTGTGCTAATGTTATCTAAATAAACTCATTGTTTATTAAAACAATAAAATTAATATCGATAAAAATCTAAAATGTGTCGCGCATTTCGATTTCACAGTTATGTCTGGACCTGGGAAGTGCTGTTAATAGTAGCGTTATAAAGCTTTTTCTTTTTCATGTTTAGCCTCCGGGAATTACCGTTCAGGTATGAATGTAAATGAAGTGTGGTCTTGTACAGTCTCAGTTCGACCGTTCCTGAGATGTGTGTTTAATCGAAACCCAACCACCAAACAACACCGGTATCCACGATCTAGTAATCAAATCCGTATAAAAATAACTGACTTTACTGGGACTTGAACGCTGGAACTCTCGACTTCCAAATCAGCTGATTTGGGAAGACGCGTTCACCACTAGACCAACCCGGTGGGTTATCGTTATAAATCTAAGTTGTTTTAAGCTAACTCTAACGCTTAAATTTGTGCTGTATAAAGTGTATAATATAGCTTTTAATCAATATTTGTTTTTAAAATATTTATTTTACGAATAAAAATGTCGAATACTCGTTTTGCAGAATTATCGTTAAATGTTTATTTCAATTTCATAAATATTGTTCTTTTTTTTCTTTTTCATTCCTTTTACTTAAAGTTTCACTATTTTATAGTTTATTTACCTTAATTTCCTATCGACTGAAAATGATATTTTAGTTACAGAAACAAACATACGAAATCCATTCGTATGGATTTTTATTAGTTGTAAACGCTTTTACTTTTTCTGTTATTTATTCAATTTAAGAAAAAATCAATAAACTGTAGAGGTCCCAGTAAACGAATCAAAAAAGAAAACACATTTTAATAAAAAAAAAAAAAAAACTTACAGATAATTTTGATTTAAAATTATGTAAATTCAATTCACGTAAAAAAATCATAAACTGTTCATCTGATATAGTTATTTACTTAACAGAATATTTTCATTTCCTTAGAAACATTAGGGTAACATCTTAAAAATTTTGTAATTCAGGAAATAATATAACCAGAGTAAAATATTTATAAAAAAAAAGTATATATATACATACATACATACATTCAATCAAGGATATTGATTAAGGGAAAAAGAGCGTTAAAATAACAGTGATCACTATAAATTATTATATCCTGCATAAAGGATATCCGCAACGAAAAATTTAAACATTAAATCTGAAATAACTAGATATAAGTCGTCAAATAAATTAAAAATTCATGCGCTACTATATAGCTGGAGACATTTACGCATACTTTTTATTGATTACCTGTGCCATAAAAATGATATTAATAATAAATGGAAGATCTGACAGTAAAGGATACGTTAAGGAAAGAAGGAATAACGTGTTCTTCTAGGAACGATGTGGATGCACGTTGCGCCTACTCAAGACTGCTTTAAAGTTCGATGACACATGTTTTTTTTTTTTTTTGTATATTATATTATCTATATTGCACGTTAGAAGATATTTTCGTTGTTTATGGGCTACTCGTATCCGTTCCTGTAAAACAGCAACAGAATATTATCAAGTTTGTTCTCTGTTTTACACAGTAACACAAACAACGAACAAATATATATATATATAATTCCAAACAACCATGAATGTCCATTATTTGTATTTGTAAATGCAAAACAAAACAATAGAAGAATTATAACTTCCAAATTGATTTTGGAGTCAATTAATTCATTTGAAAGGAAAACGTATTGACTCGGTTATAAACTTGTACGGTTTATCAAGAAGATATTTTATATAATTCACCGCTTTGAAGATGAAGCGATGTGGAATAGAGATAACAATAATATCAATAATAATTATAATTAGAAATTTAAAAAGTATCTAAAGAAATAAATATTGTATATGAAAGGCAGCTTTTATAATTTAAATACAAAATGACGTTTTCCAGCAAATTAAACAAAAAAAGACGACAAAGATATACGACTGTGGTTTGTTTCTGACGCACGGAATACACGCACAACTTAATTCTAAAATACTCATCATTTTATTTAAATACAATATTTTTTTCGTTTATTTAATTCAATTATTCTAACTAAAGCGCGAGCGCGCATACCGAATTTAATTCGCGCGGGTGTGGTGGTACGAGTGGCGACGGTCGGCACTAAACATATAATTTCAGAATTTACATAGAAAAAATTCCGCTTGTACGGTCGGCAGACTGGTGTAGCCGCAAGGCTTAACGCACCAGGTGCCGAGTCAACCAGGGTCTCGATTGAGTTCGAGACCCAGCTAGACCAAGCTACTTTTATTTTGTCTAACCACACGGCTCTGTTTAAGGATGCGCGCCTAGTTGTGGAAAAGTCCGTGACCAGGGGAAGCCCGCAGCGTTCCGTCCTTGATCCTCTGCTGCGGAACCTGCTTTTGACGGATTTCTGGAATTCACGTTCCCAGAAGAGGTCACGGTCAGGCTTTCACCGACGACTATCTCCTATTAGTTCGTGGTGATTCACGACCGAAGCTAGAAGAGCGCAAGCAGCTTTGTCAACTGCAGAGGGCTGGATGGACGGTCAAAATTAAAAAGATTTCTGCACCCAAGACGAAGTATATACTTCTGAAGAGTGCAGACAGATTATCATACAGCCATAACCCCTGCATTAAGTATAAAAGCTGTGTATCAGCCGAGTGAGAGTTCACAAGTTCCTAAGTTGTAATGTTTGATGAAAAGTTACTGTTTAGCAAACATATCAAACAAGTAGCGGCGGACGCCGTTTCTGTGATGCACAAGCTTAGGTATATTGCTCGAAAGGACTGTTGACTGTCGGACCGCTAGCTTCTACTCTTATTTAATTAAATCGTGGAGATAAATTTTTAATTTATGACGCTCATATATTTTATTATAAAGACGGGGTGCGCCTACTCGTTTAGAAAATATATGATATGTGAACAGCTAAACACAAAAGTATCTGGTATAATAGACCGTGCTTATACCGTTTACGCGATTAAGAACTATGTCGCTTAAACTGTTTCAAGGTACAGTAGCACTTCGATGGACGAACATTCGTTATCATGCTTTAGAGCGACCGAACGGGGTGGTGGCAAAAGAAATGCCAGTAAATCTAAAAACACTCACGAAACTCGTGAGATGGATCGACGATATCCATAAAGATACAAGAAATAAACATCACCGATGAAGAAACACGAGACCGATCACATTTCGAGACAAAATCCACAATTTCAGTGGATTTCATGAACCAACAAAGAAAGTTAAGAACAACTTGACGTTGTCCGAGAAGAGAAAACAGCTCCATTCACAAAAAAAAAGAAAAATTACTGGAGTAAAAAGATTAAAAATCATATGTAAAATGTCTTCATATGGTTCATACAATAGCCTAAATCCACAAAAAAAAAATTTTTTCATTACTATTATATATATGTATATAGTACACAATTTAGTATATTAGAATTATAACATTATATATACACTAGTAACGGTGAGATTGATCAGGGTGAAATATAAGTGTAATTAATATTTTAATATTCAAACAGCGTCGGGATGAAAAACAGGTTGATAAACCGTCACTCCGTGTGGAAAACCAATCGGATAGCGGTCTAGCGGTGAAACTTTAAGTTTTAATAAATCGATTCTTGGATCTATTTTCCAGAGAGCATTTCTACTGTCGATACTCATTAACAACTCGAACGTGACGTTGTAATAATTACATAAATAGTGTTAATTTACGGGGAAAACGCATATATTTATGGGTTTTGTTTAGCGATAAGCTACACGTATTATCAGGATTTTCCCGATCGATCTTACGTACATTTATTTACGATGAATTGTGAAAATTAGATAGGAATAATCGAAATAACAGAATAGGGAAATGAAAGCACGCATGAAAAGTGAAACGCTGCTCTTGATTGTGGGTTTACGCGTCACCTCATTCTTCTCAAACTTTTTCAAGATTACCTAAAAAGTCGATAGTCACGGATTTTATAGAAGCGTTGGTGACAGACGTGTTAAATTACTCGAGAACTGTGAAGATAATGAACGGCATGCTGTTATGGTTTTTCTAGAGGTTAAGTAATTAGCGGAAAGTAATCTATTTGAATTCATCCAAGGGAGAACACAAGCGGCTAGGGGCTACGTTCCGCAGAAGAGAAACAGCAACAATTTGACGTGGTTTCATAGGTTTAAGTGGTGAAGCCGCGAATATCTGTTATTTATTGCAGAATCAAGTCGGTGGTTAGCCAGAGTAAGTAATTATAATGCGGCGATGAATGTACTTAGAATAGTGAGGAAGTAATAAATTCGGTGTTCTATTTTTATTTTTTCATTTACCGACTGTAAATTTCGACGAGAACTTTACTAGATCTACTTCTGTTCTACCGCCTTCGATCGAAATTAATTTTGAGTATGATTAAGATCCGTGGGATTTACCTATTAGTAGTCGAATACACGGTACTGGGAGTAGTTTGTCTAATGTGAGAGTATATCTGGAAAAAATTAAAGGATAATGATGGTGGACCATTACACCACGCCATTCAAGCTCGGAGGAATTGATTTTAAAAGGAACCAAGAAAGTGTAGAAAATAAAAACGGTTAATAAATAATATATAATATAAAACGGTAAATAATAATAGGTGAAAAATATAATTGAAAATGATTTAAGAGCATCTAAGAAATACTTTGCGCCAAAAAAATCAGCACAAAATAGTAATGAAAGAAGCGAGTCAAACTAGCAAAAAAAAAGCATATACAGAATGTTCCACGAAGGAACGGGGAAACTTTCGGGTTCTACTGGTGAAACTAATTAAAAAAGTAAATATAAACATAGACTTGGAAACGCTTTATTTTCGAGTTACGGCTAATCAAAAATTTCGTCCGAATTTCAGCACTTCCAAAAAATAGAACCCTACTGTAATTTTTGGGACCAAAATTAAACAGTAAAGTTGGTGGTTTCTTATGTAATTTGAGCTAGGAAATAGGATAAAATTAATCCCAGGACTGTACTGCAGTAGTTTTTAAGATATCCGACATAAAACACAAAATTCGGTATCGAAAACCACGTTTTTTTAAGTTTAAAGTGCAATAACCTTTGTTAAATGACTAATAAATGCGGAAAATTTAGTAAGAAATTAATAAAGAATTAATTTTGAGAAAATTAGTGTAATTATGGTCAATAAAAAGTAAATTAAAAATTTCCCAATTTCCCTGTGGAAAATTCCCTCTTCCCTTGTCCTCTTGGAACGGAAAATTTTAAATTCAACAGGACAGCCAACAATTTTTTTTTACAATTTAAATATTAATTATGTATTTGATTAAATTTATTTAATATTTTAAAGGTTGGTAGCACTGACGTACAGCCGTTGTAGTCGACTGCTATGTTGTGACAACACACGTGATCGGTAGAATTAAATAAATAACATTTAAAGCGTAAACAGGTAACTCGGTCTGGCCGGAGCTCAAACTCGATTGCCCGGACGATCCGATACCTGGAGCGCTCACGCGGCTACACTATTCCGTCGACATTACACGCGAAATTTGTTCTAGGCAAGATGTAAAATTACATGATTTTGGATAGTGCCGACCGTCGCCGCTAGTACCGCCACACCCACGCAATGCACATACCGTAGGGTATGCGCACGCGCTTTATTTAGAATCATTAAATTAAATGATCGAAATAATATTATATTTAAATAAAATGATAAATATTTTAAATTAAGTTGTTCGTGTAAGCCGTGCATCAGAAACAACTGTGTTGTCAGCTTTTTTACGGCTTAAAAGAACGTGCAGTACAAGAGGCGTAATTCCGGGCTTAGTCTTGCCTTTTCTTGAGAAAAATAACGTTCTTCATAAAGCCTGTTATGTAGAACGCAAAAATGAAGTTGTCACTTTTACGGGTTAGTGTAACATATACAGAGTGTTTCTAAAATGGTGGGTTGGCTATACTTTTTCGGATTCTACCTGTAAAACTAAACAAAAAATGTCCTACGAAAAATGTCAGTTTCTCCTTCGTACTCCCCACGTCCACCATTTTGTTCTTTTTATATAAAAAAAAATCTATATCTCAAGTTCGGATTAATATTTGGTAAACGTCTTGATAAGTTTTAAAATTAGCAAAAATTCAGGACTTAAATACCTTCGCTTATTATAAAATGGCAGCCATGTTTATTTTTCAATCCGTTATATCTCCATAAATATTAGTTTTATCAAAATCTATGTTTTCTAAAGTAATAAGCCTTTATTTTGAACAAATGACATTTTATTTTTTTTAAATCGGTTAACAAATAGCCGAGTTACGGCAGAAAATTAATGTTATAATTTTGTGTTTGTTTGCATATCGGCAAATTTACGTTCAATTCGATTAAATATTAATTGTTTTTATCGATTGTTAATTCTAGTATTGTAAATTAGTATCAGATTAAGTAATAATTTTTTCATAAAAAATTTAGTATTAAATAATAATAAACCAACTGATAATTTTTCACTTTTGAATAATTTTACACAGCGACTATTACTGCTGATCATGTTAACAATATAAAAATGCAACGCATATTATTTAAAAATAAAACCATATGATTTTAAAGTAATTTAAATTCATTGTTTACTTGTGTGTGTTTGTTCAACATTCAGTGTCATCGGTTTAATTTTTAAGTTATGTTTTATCATCATGGGAGTGACATGCATTCAATGTACGGTTTAGCAAACTGCAACAGGACAGAAGGAAAAAGACTGTATGAAAACAGGTTTCCTGATAGACGTGTATCAAATGAAAAAACCTTTAAAAGATTTCACATACCTCTTCGGGAAACAGGTTCATTTACACCAGAGAATGATGACTGTCTGGCAATACGAGAAGGTGCAACTGTCTTTATCCTTTCACTTGCCGCGCGTACAAGGACTGACTGCCGATGATTTTCCACATAGACCGGCTTTCTTTAACTGGTTTCGAAGAACGTCAATTGAAGACCCTTTATTTCGACAAAGATTCTGTTCACAGACGAAGCTTCATTCAACGGAAATGGTGTTCGAACTATCACAACCAGCACATCTGAAGCGACGAGAATCCTCACGGTACCTTCCAAAGTAGCCATCAACAAAGATTTTCCCTCAACATACGGGCAGGTCTTTTTAATTACCATCATTTGGGTCCTGTTATTCTACCAAATCGTTTAAATGGAGAAAATTATGTAGCTCATTTGAAAATCTTCCACATATTTTGGAAGAGCTACCTCTACAATTAAGATGAAATATGTGGTTTCACCACGATGAAGCTCCAGCATATTTCAGTCAGTCGGTATCAGATTTCCTGCATGAAACTTTCGATGAGAGATGGATAAGCCACGAAGGGTCAGTGTCCTGGCCTACCCGATTGCGTGACTTAAACCCTCTTGACTTCTACCTGCGGGACCGTTTGAAACAAATTGTTTATTCAACTTCAATACTCAACCCGACAAGGATGTTCCCTATCTACGTTACCTTTTAATCTTTACATGGAACTAGCAGTTAATGATGTTAAAGAACAATTTAGATTCGGAGTAACAGTACAAGGTGAAAAGATAAAGATGCTACGATTTGCTGATGATATAGTAATTCTAGCCGAGAGTAAAAAGGATTTAGAAGAAACAATGAACGGCATAGATGAAGTCCCACGCAAGAACTATCGCGTGAAAATAAACAAGAACAAAACAAAAGTAATGAAATGTAGTAGAAATAACAAAGATGGACCACTGAATGTGAAAATAGGAGGAGAAAAGATTACGGAGGTAGAACAATTTTGTTATTTGGGAAGTAGAATTACTAAAGATGGACGAAGCAGGAGCGATATAAAATGCCGAATAGCACAAGCGAAACGAGCCTTCAGTAAGAAATATAATTTGTTTACATCAAAAATTAATTTAAATGTCAGGAAAAGATTTTTGAAAGTGTATGTTTGGAGTGTCGCTTTATATGGAAGTGAAACTTGGACAATCGGAGTATCTGAGAAGAAAAGATTAGAAGCTTTTGAAATGTGGTGCTATAGGAGAATGTTAAAAATCAGATGGGTGGATAAAGTGACAAATGAAGAGGTATTGCGGCAAATAGATGAAGAAAGAAGCGTTTGGAAAAATATAAAAAGAAGAGACAGACTTATAGGCCACATACTAAGGCATCCTGGAATAGTCGCTTTAATATTGGAAGAACAGGTAGAAGGGAAAAATTGTGTAGGCAGGCAACGTTTGGAATATGTAAAAAAAATTGTTAGGGATGTAGGATGTAGAGGGTATACTGAAATGAAACGACTAGCACTAGATAGGGAATCTTGGAGAGCTGCATCAAACCAGTCAAATAACTGAAGACAAAAAAAACAATACTCAACATAGAGGAACTTCAACAAAGGATCCAAAATGAATTTCAAGAAATTAGGAATACTCCCGAAATTTTTGAACGGTTAAAACAATCTCTCCGAAAATGATTGGATACTTGTGTAATTTAAAACGGTGGAAACTTTGAACATCTCGTATAACACCTAAAGTTCTACAAATAACGTAAGATTTTATCACAGCTAGTTTTATTTTTTTAATTATTATGAGAAAGTTATTACTTAATTTGATACTAATTTATATAACTAGAATTAATAATTAATGTTTAATCGAACTGAACGTAAAGCGGAGGACATGAAAACAGAGGCAAAATTACAACATTCATTTTCTGCCATAACTCGGCTATTTGTTAAACTATTTTAGAAAATAAAATGTGATTTTGTTCAAAATAAAAGACCTAATATTTTAGCATGTAACATACATTTTGATGAAACTAATATTTATGGAGATATAACGGATTGAAAAAAAAAACATAGCCGCCATTTTATAATTTGTGAAAGTATTTAAGTCCTGATTTTTTGCTAATTTTAAAACTTACCAAGACGCTTACCAAATATTAATGTGATTCGTTTATCCGAACTTTAGATATAAATTATTATATAAAAACAAAAAGGTGGACAAGGAGAGAACGAAGGAAAAACTACCATTTTTCCCAAGGATATTTTTTGTTTAGTTTTACAAGTAGAATCCGAAAAAGTATAACCAGCCCACCTTATAGAAACACCTCATATATCTATCGGTTTGGGTGTCGTGTATATTTGTATATTCGGCTCTGTAAAGGTAACGTGACATTATTTCAATTTTCACTTCCTTAGTAAGTTTACCGTGAGAAACTTGATATTCTTGAAAACGGTTACATTTACGGGAGTGACTTGCAATTCATAACTATAACGGTTTCGATACGAATACAGATGATCGAGCCAGATCCGATGTGCATGTCCATCTCTATTCTCGTTTAATCCCGGCTAAGCTTTTTTTAAGTATATAACTGTCTCAATGTATAATTAAAATAATTTTATTGAATAATTCATATTTTTTCTTTACTTTTTAAAATACCATTTTAATAAACGGAAAAAATGAGAATCGACTTATTAAAAAAAAAATTATAGTAAGCAAGAGAAAATTACGAAAGAAAATTAAAAACGTCAAATTTATTACGAATCTAAATGTAAATTTACTACTTGTTTTTTTTTTTTTTTTACTTTTAAGGTCGCAAAGGACCACTTTAGTCAGAATAATTCAAGTATTTTTTGCCAATTTTTTGGTTTTTAAGTTCTTAGCTTTTACTTTCTCCCAATATTTAGTCATTCTTAATGATCTTGCTTTACGATCCTCTTCTGAATAAACCCTTTATGTATAATTAAAGTTCTTACTTTAAAGAACTTAGGGGATGTACGACGTAGGGGGTATACTGAAATGAAACGACTAGCACTAGATAGGGAATCTTGGAGAGCTGCATCAAACCAGTCAAATGACTAAAGACAAAAAAAAATATAAAGTTGGTATTCGGATCTTTAATAACAAATTTTGATTTTTTGGGTTTATTAAGTAAATCTTCGTAAGTCAAATTTAATTCTTGCACGTCTTTAATTTCTTTGATCCATAATGGCGGATTTTTTAAAGACCAAAATCGATCGATAATTCTCTTAGTAATCCTATCCTGCGGTAATCTTAACAAGTGTGCGCAGAAAGAAATTCGCTTCTTTTTCGTAGTATCAATTAAGGATTCCAAGTTTTCGTACAGATATTTATTAGGCGATAATCTGTATTGATTTTCGCGTTTATATTTTTTGTTTATGCAGGTTCTAAGAATCCTGAGTTTAACTTTAAGCAAAGGTTCAGTCCTATTTTTCTGATTTAATCTAAATAAAGTCTCGCTCGCTTAAGTAATTACTGGTTTAACCATAGTTTTGTAATGTCTAATTTTAGTGTTAATCGAGAACGATTTTTTGTCGTAAGTATTTTTGGTTACTTGTAGCACTTTAAATAATTTTATTAAATCTTTCGGTCCAATTTTGTTTTTCGTTACAATTACAAGTAATGATCTCTCCAAGATATTTAAATTTTTCTACAAGTTCTACTTTGTTTCCGTTAATATTCACAGAATTAATAACTAAAGGATCTATAGCCATCATTTTAGTCTTTTTTGTAAGAAATTTTAAGTCCAATTTTATTCGCAAGTTCTTCTATACTTGTTATTTGTATTCTGGCTTCTGCGATACTATTAGCTAATAAAGCTAAGTCGTCGTAAATATAGCTAAGCTAAATTTACTACTTTATATTAAGAAAATTACTATGTCAATTTCTTTATTAAAAAGCCTAAGAGAAAATATATAAACCAAAGAACGATTTAAAGAAAAATTAATGAAAGGTGTACAAAACATTAAAATTAAATGCCTAAGAGAAAGTAGCGGTAAATAGACAAACGGAAGTTTAATATCTTTTGAAAAGCCCTTAGCCACACTACTACTAAACTCTACGATAAAAATAGCGAGCATTAAGTGGCCAGTCGCTGGATTCCACGTGGTGTTCTGGCCGGTCGTTACGGATCGATCTCAATCCCTATTAAACAGCACCTGTTACCCGGTTAAACTAATTTTCAATTTTAATAATATTAAAGAAGAACGTTTGTAACAGGAAATAAATTATACATTTAGGAAATTGTGAAATAAAATGTTCACGTTTGTTTATTATTTTTTCTAAATAAATCAATTTGTATGCCAACAAATTTAACGGTTTTTTAAACCTAAAATAAATAGTAGCCATAACGCGTGCGTACATCATATACGCACACAAACTACATATTTTTTACAACTGTATTTATTTGTAAATTAAAAAATTTGTGGTTGTTTTCTGTGTATTTAAATACCAGAAAACAATCATAATAATTATAAGGGACGTTTCATCCCCTACCACAATTGTAAAGAATGTCCAAAGAATATACGCATTAAAAAAAAAAAATAGTAATTTTATGTAGACTATATCTGCAAAACGAGGAATTTATAATGTAAGAGGGGAAAAGATTTTTTCCATGGTATCATCCGCCCTAAAAAATAAAAACTCGTAAAATAACTTCAAAATACGGAGATTGTATAACATCTCACACCGATATAAAATTAATATTCTGTTGCTAACACAATCTGTGTTCAATGTTTTCACTATCAGCCGAACAGTTAATTTTATGTCAAGTGGGGTGATAAACAAGCCACTCCATATTCTTAAATATTTTGAGTATAATTTTAAAATGAATTTCCTATATACTTGTTAAAACGGAGATCATCGTAGAAGAAAATGAAACAAATCAAAAGTAAGAAAAAAAAAGGTGACGGCTGTTTATGATACACAGTTTACATACACATAACATCATTTAAAATACTTATTTTATTTAAAAATAATATTTTTTCGTTTATTTAATTCAGTGATTTTAACCAAAACGCGCGCGTATACAGTATTTAATTCGCGCAGGTGTGACGGTACCTGCGGGTCGGTCGGCACTAACTAAACTAATGTAATTTCACGACTTATATAGAACAAATTTCGCTAGTACTGCCGGCAGACTGCTGTAGCCACGGGAATTAACGCACCAGGAACCAAGTCTACCGGGCGATCGAGTCGAGACCCAGGTAGACAGTATTATTTTTTTACGCTTTAAATATTATTATTCATTTATTTAATTCTACCGCTCACCTGTGCGTCGCAACATAGCAAGCTATTACAACAGCATTCGTTTTTTTGTGAGGGGGTAGAATTTGGAAAATTTGTTCTTGAAAATATTATTTCTTAATTATTAACAAATATGCCTAAGAAAAAGGTCCTTAACTAGACATCTCGTGATACTGAGGATGACCTTGCTCTACAGCCGCACTCCCCTGACCTTTTAAGTCGAAAACGTAAACGCATCAACAATGCTCCGTATATAGAAGTAATCTGACCAAGTTTGGTGAAAATCGGTCCAGTAGTTCTGGAGACAGTGATTTAAAGTCCGAAATCGAACATACACACAAACATTAACATCAGGAAAATTTCCATCCGATTTTTATTGTTACTTAGGTGTCAAAACAACAAGATCCGATGAAAACCGCATATGCCCAAATCAGACCGATTAGAATACTTTCCGTTCTAGTGCTACACAGATCTGCTATACCGCAATCTAGACGAAAAGTAAAATTTATATTTACGTATAAGTCTAATATTTTACATGCTATACGTAGAGGATGAGAAAAGGTAGAACCTCTTGCACTACAGGTTTTGTAGACTCATGAGTCATTACAAAGAGAGACAGATCGTATAAGTCAATAAATTAATGTATTCCTTTCCATCGAAAAACGATCTATTATATAAACTCAAAATAATAAAGAATAAATGAGAGTGCGCATAATTAATGTAAGATATGTGACTATTCTAAAACACTTAATTGACCGATACCGACATTCTTACAATTTATTAAGAGTTAAAGGAATTTCGTACTTTTATTTTAACCTACCTTATCTCTTTCAATACAGAAAATTACACGAACATTAAATGAGATGCACTTTCATTCGGAAAGAAGTGGACGTTAAAATAAACCCCTACGTGTCACCACATATGGGGTTTCTTTGTAACTTCATTTAGTTGCAACTAACAAGGATAAATCGGGTTGTAAATTTTACTTTATATAAAATTATTGAAAAGAAATTTTTTTTTTGCGTACGAATTATTAATTAACATAAAAATGTTTTAATTGCAGGTTAATACTACGCACTGTGATTACAGGTAAATAATGAAATAATCCGTTTTCCAAAATCAAACCGATCACAGTAACAAAATTAAATTGAGATAAATCGTCCAGAAAAACGCTGATAGCCGAAATAAAAATAACCAGTTTAATTTTGGTCTATAGTAACTTGAAAGAGATTGTACAAAGCAGGTGGATGCTTGTGCAGTATATAATTGCACTCCGATGCAATGTTTTTCAAAGCACGGGTTTTGCGATGTCGCGTTGCAATTTAGTGTATTTTATTCAAGATACTTCGCTGTCGGTAATCTTCTCTAATCTTTTTTTCTTTTTTTACTTTTTCTTTCGATTAAAAAAAATCTTAATGGCTTCCGTTCATACAAAACTACACGATCAACTTTTATAATAAATTCTTGTCGACTGTTAGATATAATTAATGGAACAACTTTTAGGGTTAGTACATAATGAAATTTATCTCCTTTTATAAATTTTTTTTTTTTTTTTTTAGCTTTATTTTAAAATAATCTTTAACTTTAAGATAACGTACATAAAACAAGAATAAAAACCGACTAATTATCTATTAATTAATTTAGTTTTATACTCAATCATCTCTTTTATATATATAATTATTCAAATATTTAGAAAATATTTTTGATACGAACAAAAAATATCTTATTCGTAAAAGAGATATTTACTGAAACTTCTCCTGCTCAAAGCAGCACAAAAACAAAAAAAAAAAACATATACCAATTATGTATAATTTTGCACACGGATATAAATAAAAATCATATATGCCGATCAGAGCTACTTAAAAATCTGCTATGTTATATAAACAACTAATTAACATATTATTGAATTCATACACCTACTGCTACGCTGAATTTTAAATAAATTGACAAAAAAAGTCGTCTCAACCCAAAAATAAATTTTTTTCAAATCAAATACGTAGTAAAAATTAATCCTTGTGTCACGAAACGGTGCAATAGATAAAAATATGAATTTAGCATGTACGAGTTATATCTCAGTAGTTTATACTGTATTCAGTTAGCTTATAGAGTGAAGAACAAACGTTTCGTTTGTGTTAGTGATTTCATTATGTTTCTGCTGAGTCACGTCCCTTGTATCGGTGCCGATTCACAACGCGGCCGTATCTATATACAACGCGATCATTGTTTATATAGTCGCCGTATAATTAATTACTTATATAGTACTCGTGTAACCAAACGTTTATACATTTATAATATTACGTCTTCTTAATTCTACTAAAATCCTTCTCATCTTTATACAGGTTGATTCAAAGAAACGGGAAATTTTGAAAGTTGTGTTGGTAGCCATGGGCGATTGGTACCACTTGATAAGTGGGGCCAGCCTCTCTAACCTAACCTGCTATTTAGTTGTCATGGATCCTTGGAGCGGTGCGCAACGTGCATTTGCTATCAAAGCGTTTTACAAAAACAATAACAGTGTGGAGGGAACGCGTAGAGAATTTCGCCGTCATTTTAATCTGGAACGGCACGACCGTGTTCCATCAGCACGTGCAATTAAAACATGGATATCTAATTTTGAGGAAACCGGTTCGGCAATGAAAAAGAAACCTCCAGGCCGTGAGCAAACCGTCCGTACACCACAGAATGTTCAAGTTTTACAAGATGCTGTCACACGAAGTCCACATCGGTCAATCCGTCGTCTCTCAGCATCTTTACAGTCGCATAGTTCAAGCGTTTGAAGAGAATGTTAGTGAAGAAGGACTTGAAATACCATCCGTACAAGTTGCAGATCGCCCAGGAACTGAAACCGAACGATGCAGTTGTGCGAGCACAATTCTGTAATGTAATGCTTCAGAAGATAATTGATAACGAAGAGTTTGTTCACGAACTGTGGATGTCAGACGAAGCGCATTTCCGCCTCAGTGGATTTGTTAACAAGCAAAATTTCAGATACCGGGCACAAGAAAATCCTACGCAGCTACACCAGCGTCCGTTGCACAGTCAGAATGTGACCGTGTGGTGGGCTATGTCATCTTACGGTGTTATAGGCCCTATTTTTTTGAGGATGACAACGGTCTTGCGATTACAGTGACGTCGGCTCGTTACGTAGCCGTGCTTGAAACCTTTGTTGTGGAACAACAAAACAGATTTCCACCGATTCTTAACACAGCCTGGTTTCAACAAGACGGAGCAACGTCACATACTTCACGAATATCGATGGCAGCTGTACGCCGATTGTTTGGACAACGTGTCATTTCACGAAACGGTGACATTAGATGGCCTCCCAGATCGCCTGATCTCTCACCTTGCGATTACTTTTTGTGGGGTCACCTTAAAAGTAAAGTGTTCCACAGTAGACCTGCTACAACGGAAGAACTGAAGGCAAAGATCCGAGAAGCGATTGCGGAAATTCCAGTCAAGATGTTACGTCAAACCACGAACAATTTAACGAAGAGACTTCGTGAGTGTTTACGTAGAAGAAGAGGTCACCTGGAAGATGTCATCTTTAAAAAATAAACTAAAATGTATGTATCCTAAAATGGCAACATTTGTACAATTACATGAAATAAAATTCATTTTCTAAAAGAATTTTTCATTAACGTTATTTAATTTTTTAAATTTCCCGTTTCTTTGAATCAGCCTGTTTTACATATGATCACTTTTTTGTTCTCGTGCTCAATTTTGAGATGCCAGAACACTCGTACGCGCAGTTTATTTACTTCAACTCTACACGATAACTGAAAAAGATATAGGTTGTATCATTCTGTCACTTCCACGTGCAAGTACAATTATTGTTTTACGCGCATAATAAGGTACCGTAACATGGTACGGCGCCGTGACATGCCGATGATAAGGGATCAAAAAATTTTGTTTAGTCTTTGTTATTGATGTAAAATAACGATACCATTAGCGCGTTTGTAATGCTTCACATCGTTATTCAGATGAGCAAAACAAAAGTATTTCAGTCCGTGTTATCGCGTTACTCCAAACGGTATGATACAGTTTTCCAGTTAAAACAGTTTATTTCCTGTTATTTCCATTAATTTTAATTTATTCAGCTGTGGGGCCAATCGGATTTTAAAAATTAAGGATTCAGTCGAGAAACAAAAACCGGGAAAATCCGTAAGTATATTCGGGAAAAAACCCAATAACGTATATATAAATTTAAAACTAGATAAGACATGATTCGGAAAGCAGGTAGTGCGACTGGCGTTAGCGAAAGACCGATTTGCAATATAATAAATAAACATAAATAATATAAACATCAAGAACGCGCCACAACATCTTAAAATAAACAGAAATAAAATAGCCAGAATTGACAGGTTTAAATACCTAGGAGAATGGATAACGCAAAACAATAGTGAAAAAATAGCTCTAGAAAACAGAAAAAGCATACAATATCACGAAGAATAGCTACAACAAGAAATCCCTTTCCTGGAACACCAAACTAAGACGCTACCAAATGGTAGTTAGACCAGAAGTACTACATGCGGCAGAAACGCTGAAACTACATAAAGTACAGGACGTAAAGAGAATAGAGCAAATAGAGAGAAGAATCTTACGGAAAATATTAGGCCCGAAAAACAACACAGGACTAGATTATAAACAAAGATCAAACCAAGAGCTATATTCCAAAATAGAAAAAATAACGGATGTGATCAGGAAAAGAAGACTGCAACTCTATGGACACATATACAGAATGGAGAACACCAAACTAACAAAATACATCTTTACCTACTAAACACTCACAAGAACAAGATAACCTGGCTTAAAGAAATAGACGATGACCTGGTAAACGATTCAATAGACTCAGACATTTTAAAAGACAGAGCAACATTCAGAAAAAGAATACAGAAATTAAGAGTTTCAGGAGAGGAAAAATTCACTTGTAGAAGAGAGAGAAAATGAACTCAAGAAGACAAAGAACACCACTCTAGAAAAATGAAAGAAGCATGGGCTAAAAAGTTGAATAAGCGTGCCCTCTAAATGGGCTATTCGAAAAGAAAAAAAATAAACATAAAACTTATCGCAAACATGGTAACTCTAAAAAGACTCCAAAGCATTTGACGATTGAAAAATTTGACGATTTTACTAGAACCGTTACCAGAAAAACAGTTCATTCGTTTTATTTCAATAACGAGCTTCCTAATTTGAATAAAATATTAAATGCCGCGAATACAGATTGTGAACTACCGTATTTATCTAACAGTACATTATATCGTGTTGTGAAATCGATGAATTTTCGTTTCATGTCCAGAAAAAATTTCTTTATCGACTGAACGCGAAGATAATTTCACGGCTAGGGAATATTTAACAGAAATTAAACTATTTCGTGAAGAGGATAAGATAGTTTATTATCTAGCTGAAACTTGGGTTAATGCGGGAAATATACGGGAAAAGGCATGACTGGATAAACAAATAAAGAGCGCAAAAGACGCTTTTATAAAATGTTTGTCGACCGGTTTGAAAACTCTGCTGGAAAATGTAAACGATTAATACTAACGCTCGTAGAAAGGGAACGGTGGTTTACGGGTATTTGAATCCAGATCTTCCCAAAAGTATCACGATGAAATGAATGAATAGTGACAATTTTACGCAACGGTTTATTGTTGAAGGATCCGTCATAGTAATGGATAATGCGCCGTAAACCATTGCCTGAAAATTGAAAAAATTGCAAACGCTTCGATCCGAAAATGGAAATTTCCGAACTGTTAAAATCGAAGAAAATCACGTACACAAAATACATGTTGTATGTAGAACTTATAAGATAAGTAAAATTAGTTAAACAAAAATATATTCGTTATAAGATAGATGAAATAGCAAAATTAAAAAATTGTCTTGTTGCTTCTTCCTCCAAACCACTGCAATTTTAATCACACAGAATTGACATGGGCGCAAGTCAAAGGCTAGATTGGGAGTAATAACACAACATTTAAGTTAAATGATGTAAAAAAAATATTGATAGGTTTAATAGAGTAGTTTCAAATGCTTGGAAAAATTGTGCTCAACATGTAATTAAAGATAAGGGAACAACATGTAATTAAAGAAAAAACACAGGAAGCGGACAGTTTGAAGGAAAATATTACTGAAGATATTGTAACAAGACCGATATAACGGACCTGAGTAACGGATTCCTACCAGTTAAGAAAAAAGCGGTAGAAAATTTAATACTGGGAGTAATCCAGAAAGGGGATAAAAGGAACCTTTTTAGCAAAGGTAACAGGTCCGTTCAACAATCGTCTTTTCTAATACTGCCCGCTGACACGCATTAAACAGATGTTCTTCCGTGAGAAGAGTTACTGGACTCAGATTAGGAATGCATGGAAACGAAAGGACTCGGTCGATCTTTCTCACGGTAGAAGATAGTATAAATACTCCGGGGAAGACCAGTTGAAATGAGTTCTACGAAACAGTCCAAGCGAGACGTTATGATGTCAGTCTTCGAGAAGAGTATGAGAGTGCTACGGTAAAGGAGTTATGCGAATTCGACGCAATTAAGGTGACCTCACAAATAATATTCCAGTACACGAAAACAAGAAATGGTTCGGTGAATTACTGTAAGACTATAAGTGAAAGAGATAATGTACTAAATTTCACTCATAAATTGTTAGTGTAATTTTTACTCGTGAACAGCAAAGGTATTTGCAGTGAAAGAACTTTATACTTGTCTTATCCATTTTACTATTGTTGTTAATACAAGATTAGTGGTTAAAACTGATAAGACTAGCGGTCATGCTAATGTCTTTTGTCAACGGAACTGAATTCTGGTTTTCATTATTTACCTACCTATGAATAAATCCTGAGGATTACTTTAAATTCTGTTTAGTATGTAATCACTATTTATTATTATTATTGACATTATTATTGTGGTTATGATTACTACAATCGTTATTTCTTTATTTATTATTGTCATTATTCTAATTATTATTGTGAGTTATTTTGATTATTATTGTCATTATTATTGATTTGTCTTGTTTTACTTATGTTCTTTAACTAATACGTTGTAATTATAAAAACGTTTCCAACTGTCAATCTGAATATCCTGATCGAGCCGCGAAAATGCGACAATATTGTCATAAATTTAGGAAACTATGCCAATAGTTCAACAAACAGCAGCTTGTTGGGTATTGAAGAGATGCATTGAGGTAACAAATATCTTTTGCTGTTTTACTTGATGAAATTTTAATATAACGATAAAGTTAATATTTTGAAGATAAATACATAATTTTATCACAAATTTCTAATTTTTTAATTACAAGTTATTTTTATTTCATTTTTACGATTAAGTAAGGAGAAGTGTTTTTTCTCGGATATACTGCCGTAAATTAAACTAAATTAGAATCATCATATTGTTTTTCGTGAAACAAAATCTAAGTATTACACACAAATTATTTCCATGCGGTCTGTAACCTAATTAAATATGTAACTAATAAGCGAGCATTGGACGTCCCCGTCCCTAAAAAATAACCACACCCTGTTAACAGACATAACCCCAACGTTCATTGTATCACGCGTGTAATAGTATTCAAATACGAACGTCATAAATTATAAACTTTTCTAGTCGTAAATGAATATGTAAAATTTCTTTTAGATGACATTCACCCGAACTGAGGAATAAAGAAATATGTTACGACGCAAATGAACTTCGACGGTTGACATCACCCGTAACGTAACGTATTGATTCGTTAGCTTGCTCCACAGTGAGCGTCAAAATACGCTTGGGATTTATCTGCCTTTACTTAATTCACTAATACGCAGTTTTATGTTAATTATCTATATATTGAATTTCTGCCGTACATAGATATCGGATTAAAGAAACTTCATTATACAACTAATTCTAATTCAGATATACAAATTGACGTGAGTTTAAACAAAGAAACAAAAAACTGACGGTTTTTATGACCGGTTAATGAATACTTAGTTTTCTTTAGTCGACATAAATTCATCAAAGATAACAACCATAACCACAATGTTTATAAGCAACCTGACTCGAGTAACACCTCGTTCGCAAAGTTTACACAGCCATTCTCAAAAATATTAAGCAACTCATCCCAAGATTACTACAGAAAGTAAGGCGTTAAGCTGTTTTCCGTTACCTTTCTCACGCAGCGAAATTTAGCGTTAATAGTAGGCATCATTACTCTCAGAGAAGGCAACGCTATTTTGTATCTCTCAACCTCAGATGCTATATATATATATACGATACAGATATAAGAAAGAACTGGATAGGTAGCATAAAGCATCAAATCGGTATAAACCAACCCAAAATTAAACAAAATGGTAATGTTAATTTCAATAAGAGTACTCATGTTAATCTTTTACCTACCACAAGCTAATTGTAACTAATAATATTGTAATAGATTCTCATTAGTATTCATTAATATTAATTGTATTGAATATTAATGAGAAATTATGTTACGATTATCATAATTTCATAAATTTTACAAAATAAAATAATTAATTATTGAAATACTATCATTTTCATGAAGAAACATTCTTATTACGTAATTTTATGAGTACCGACGCAGTTGAAGCGGTTAATGTTAACCTTTCAATAAAGGCTATTAAATATTAAATGCATTAAACAGAAATTAGTTTTTAAATTGTATATAAGTTATTTGCTCTGTATAAAGTATGTTCCACACTTTATAGGCGCGTATTACTTTGTTCGTGTAAAAATAAGTTCCAGGAAAGCTTTATTTCCAATTTACTATTGCGAAAAATTTTATCCTCATTTCTGCCCCGATGATAAGTGAGAATGAACTGTAATCTTCGGAAACAAATTATGGAGCAATTGATAATTTGATACACTATTATGTATAGAAAGTAGGACACACACGCGCGCGTGCGCATGTGTGTGTGTACGGGCCTGTCGGTTTCAAGAGAACGTTATTTTCTGTTACGAGCAATCTCTGCCTGTATTTCCGCTTCGATGATGTAACAAATATAAAACATTTTTGAAAAAATTGAACCGACTCCAAAAATAATTTTTAAATATAAAAAAACAAACTAAATACTGCACTAAGAAGAAAAAAAATTTCCACAAAACAATCTTTGAAACTTACTTTTTGAAATCGGCGCCAAATTTTTAACGAATGAACGCACAAGATACGGTTTACGAAATTTATGTTACCTTACATTGATTATTGAATAATAATCACGGAAGATATTACGATATATAATTTTATTCAGTAAAAGAAATCGACTAAGAAGCAATCGAGAAAACGTATTTTTTTTTTAATTCCTTTAAAATTTGGCGGCGACTTCAAAAAGGATTTTTTTTCGTTATGGAGCCATTTAATTTTTTCAAAAATGTTTTATTTCATGTAAATAAGATACATATGAATTTAAATGACGAATTAATCATCATGTTTTGAAACGTTGAAATGAATGTTTTATTTGAAGAGAACGAATAACTTTCGTTGCGCAACATTTTAACAACAGTAAAATAGCATTTTATCACGATTTTGCACTTAAAATTGTCTTAATTTCAAATTTTCTATTTATAAATTATTCATAGAATTTTATTTCGATTCGATAATTAAATCAGCATTCTCTAAAATATTATATATGACTGTTTCACAGATTCGTTCAAACTTTCACCGATGAATACGGAAGAATTGTAAATCGATGAATAAAAGAATACACACAAAAAATAATCGCTCTAGAATATGAATGAAAATTACAACAATTTTTTTTGTATCAATTTAAATGAAATATTCGCTGAAATTATATTACGATTTTTATTTTATTTTTTAGCTTAAGGTTATTACTGGAATTGTAATTTAGTATATAAGGCGTGGTTAAAAGTTATTAATAATTAATCTAATGCTACGTAATTATATAGGCATTGTCTTTTCTTCGTATAGGAAGACGCATGAAGTTGTTTTTAGTTTTGGTGTTATGCACCCACAGACCAATTTCTTATATGAAGAGGAGCTAAATGAATATTTACAACGGTATTATTTTTAATCTCTAATTACACGTTTTCAAGCCTCAGTGTACCGAATATAGAATGAGGTATTAAAAAAAAGAAAGAAAGAAAGAAAAAGAATAATTAGTAAAAGTGAAATATTTAATTCAATGTATCATTAACGTTTTAACTAAGAACGTAGGTGTAATTATTTGTTTTAATAAGAGTTTGAAATAACAAGTAATTAATGAGAGTAAAAAGTTAATTTTAAAAAACCCGTAATGATATTGTAATATTCTACTAGTATAAAAATAAAATAATACTTACCTTCTTTCTTGTTTTATATCGAATTATAAGCAATAAAATAAAATCGACAGTAATTACCTGAAAAAGGAAAAACAAAAAAAAATTATTAGTACTATACATAAAAATATTTTGCTTTAAAATTTTTGTAAACTTAAGTCAATGTTTTTGTACGTCACATTATTATCATGGGTTTTTTTATACAACGATTAAATCGCAGATGCTTTTCTGGTCACATCGAATCTTAGCGGTACATTTTCTTCAACATTATTTCACTTATTTTCTTTCGTATCTTCTTTTTTTCTCGTAATTCCACTTTCGTTATATACTACAGTTACTATCCTTCATTTATTTCTTCATTAATTCGGTTTACGAACTTCGATTGGTATCGTTAACCGATTACATTCACAACTGAATTTTCTTCATCAGTAAAAATTATTCGCAACGCAATTTCAGTTGTTTAACTATTTTTTTTTCTTTTAATCTATATTATTACATAAAGAGGAAGAGTTTTTGTTTCTTAAATAAACAAAAAACTACTCGATCAATCTAAACCAAATATTTACCAGTGTTTCATGGTATAACTTAGAAGGTTTTTAGATATATTTCATCTCAAAAATTAAATATATATATATATATATATATATATATATATATGTGTGTGTGTGTGTGTGTGTGTGTGTGTGTGTGTGTGTGTGTGTGTGTGTGTGTGTGTGTGTGTGTGTGTGTGTGTGTGTGTGTGTGTATACGTAGTACTGGAGATTTGCCGGTTGAAGAATAAATTTTAATGAATTAAATTAATGAAATGTGACTCTCTATCACTATGTGAGCTCGATTTGAAATGAATGACTTGAATCAATCGAACGAATGAAATTAAAAAAAAACAATAGAATTGAATTTACGTTAAATAAAATAATATTAAATAAATTTGAAAAATTTTTGATTAACAATAATGGACTTCCCGAGGAGAATGCGTGTGAAGCTAGAATGATGAGGTATGGGAGCACTTCGTGGGAGTCTACACCGATCATCACCATCAACCGGTAACAAACGGGTTGCCCCTAGGGCGCTGTTATAGGAGGTGCAGTAGGGTGCTCTTGCAATATCTATGCAAGCAATCGTCCGATTTTCAAAATTCAAACGGGGTTATTTGTCAGTAGGCTGAAGGTTAACATTCGCACGCAACAGGGTGCATTCTCGATCTACCAGGTCACGGTTATTCGGAAACGTATATTACGAGCACATATAAAGTTTATATGTTTGTTTATTATCGCGCATCACAAGAGAACCGATCCACCGATTACTTTCAAATTGAACGATGCATTCCTGTTATCCCTGGGAAGGTTTTAAGCCATCGACCCAGGTCCTAGCTCCCTTGATGGTTAAAATATTAAAAATATTCATTATTTCTTCGCCCTCAAGAAGAATGAAGTCCTGAATTAAAGATATTCATTAAAGAAAAATTAGATTAATCATTTTACTTCATTATTACTCGTATATTTCTGCCACTACGGCAAGTTATGAATTTTTCGTAGTCAAAGGTGTGTGTACTTTAGTTACCGTAGTTACTATTATTATATCTTTTGTAATTTAGTTTCTTTTGCAGGTTTCTATAAAGTCTAAGTACTATAATTATTATTATCAGTACTATTCTCACAACCATGAGGATAACGTACGGTGCAGGGATCCAGGAGGTAGAGCCCTCTGGGTAGATGGGAATAGCGACAGAAGTAAGTTCTGCGGGTGTCCAAAACGCCGGTCCTGCTGGCAAATAGAGAATGTCGAGCGAAGCGAGCTCTGCGGCAGGGGTAGTCTCCGGGAGGCCCCGAGGAGTCCCTGAGTTGGCTCTGGGGTTCGCTTGGGTTGACTTGAGCCCCGAGGGTCCAGATTCTGGCTACGCGGGCCGGCTAGTACAGCATATAAAGTACAGATGTAACGTTGCAATTATATGGTTATGTAAAAATTATTGTTAGTATTATTATTATTTTAATACATAAAAATGACTATTTTTGTGCTTCGTAAATTAGCTTTTAACGTAATACTACTGATTGTAAACATTTATATTTTGCACAAATCAATAAAACCAATAATCTGAAATATATTTAGAAATACGAGGGTTATTTAAAAGTTAGCTCGACAATTCAAACGGTCAAGTAGTTAACTCGTCGTCAGAAATCAGTTGTTTAACAGCTGATTTTGGAAGTTGAGGGTTCTGAAATTTGAATCCTAGTAGAATCTAGTTTCTTTTATAGGGATTGGAATACTAGACAGTGGATGCCGGTGTACGTTGGTGGTTGGGGTTCAATTAACCACACATCTCAGGAAAGGTCAACCTGAGTTTATACAAGACTACACCTTAATTACATTTCATACTCATCTCGTTGGGCCAAAGTTGCTTATTGTTTACTAGTTGAACAGATTGCAACGAATATATATAATTTACAAATTAACCTCTGGTCGAGAAAAAAATTAACAAAAATAAATAGCAACAAATTTGCTATATGCAAACGTTACATACATACTTAACTTCTAGACATAGTGTCCGCTCAAATTGAAGTTCTAGTCGTGTCACGTCCACCAGCTTCTCTATCCCTTTTTCAAAGAACGGCGCCGCCAAAGCACCCGTCGTTTTGTCGACTCAACCTGTGAGTTCATCAATACTTCTGGAAGTATAGAGTAGCCAACTATTCTCCCTTTTTGTAAATACAGTAAATGAAAATCAGACGGTCCCGAATCAGGAGTGCGAGGACGATGGTAAAAAAGTTGCCACTTCGACTTGTTTAGTACACCTTTACAGCTAGCAGCAGTAAGAGGTCGTGCAACAATACGATCGTTTTTGTCAGCAACCCCCGCCGTTTATTTTTTATCGCTTTCTAAGCATTGTCAACAGTTCAAAATATACGTATGCGATTATTTTCGTACCCGTTGGCTACACAAAATCTGCTAACAAATTCCTTTACGGTTTCAAAAGACGATAGCCATAATTTTTTGGGGCTTGTTCGGCACCCACTATTTGGATTGTTCTATCGTCTCAATATTATTGAACCGTATCCACGTGTCTTTCCTAGTTACAGTACTCTCAAGTAATCTACTTCCTTTACTTTGGTATCGCTGAAGAAAAGTCAATGTCATTCCCATTTTTTTTTTTCGTTTTTATAGGTAGCTGTAACTTGTTTCGGTAACGTATTTAAGAAAATCCAATCTGTCTGTAGCGTTTCGTAAAGACTATGCCTAGAGATTTAAGAAAATGTTTTTTACTAATTTTTTTGATAAAAGCTTCGGCTTTTATCAAAAACGGTAGGTTCAATATTTTCAACGAGTTCATCGCTCACAGTGGAATGTCGCCCGCCCTCTTCCTTTCTCGTCGTATACAATTAGTTCGCCTTTCCCTGAATTTCCTGTATACTAATTTCTCACAGATTTATAACCTAATACATTATTACCGTAAATCAGGCACAACAGACGGAGGATATCGACTGCAGATGTTCATTCAGCTTGCGAAAATGAATGACTCTTCTTCGTATCACGCAACTGGCGGAAAGTGGAATCCATAATATCGCCTCCATATTTCACTACAAAACTACTCGACCGGTGCTGAACAAACTAGGGAGTGATGGTATATGTGACGTTATTTAAGCTTCTGATATCTACTGCGCATGCGCTAAATTGCTAAGAAAATCGGTTTGTTTGTAACGGCCAGCCAGAGGTTAATCTAAAAATACCACACTTATTTTGTGGATTGTTGTACTTTCATCTGTTAAGTTATTCGTATTTAACAATTTAACAATTCTTTGTTTATTTTATAATTATTTTACTATTTGTGAGTGTACGTGTATTAAATACTATAAACTCGCAGTTATAGCTCTGATAAAACGCGCGCATACAAGTACACACGTAGAAAATAATTTAACTTAGGATAACCGCCTTCAACCCACCGGGTTGGTCTAGTGGTTAACGCGTGTTCCCAAAACAGCTGATTTGGAAGTCGAGAGTTCCAGCGTTCAAGTCCTAGTAAAGCCAGTTATTTTTACACGGATTTGAATACTAGATCGTGGATACCGGTCTTCTTTGGTGGTTGGGTTTCAATTAACCACACATCTCAGGAATGGTTCCAACTGAGAATGTACAAGACTACACTTCATTTACACTCATACATATCATCCTCATTCATCCTCTGAAGAATTATCTAAACGGTAGTTACCGGAGGCTAAACAGGAAAAAGAAAGAAGGATAACCGTCTTCAAAAATAGTAATATTTTAATAACGTAGTACCGTTAGCAAGTTTTTTAATTGAGGGGTGGAATGGTTTTCCGTTGTTTCCATCTCTGAAAAGAAAAGAATAGCATAAAACTGGAGCTCCGAAAATGAAAGCGATATTAAGTAGCTACATATATTAACGACGTTCTGTGTTCTACAAATACTTAATATATAGTAAACATCAATACTCTCAGAGAAATAAATTACGATTTTATACCGCAGTATTTTACGTGTCACAACAATAATGAAGAATAGAATCGAAAATGTACGCAAAAATTTATATACTACTTTTTGTAACGAATCACTCGTTCATTATGTAGCTCTCGTCTACAATTATTTTTATTCGTAACATAACATATCAAAATCTGAAGTAAGGTTGCGAGTAGAATCATTAATCGATAACTTTTTTAAAGGTCAATTTTAAAAAAATTTATACCTTATATTACGAAAATAAAATTAATTACGATCGGGAAAATCAATCACAAGAATCGAATCCGGGATTACAAACCGAGTTATCAAGGCGATCGAAGATCCCACGCTTCAAATGATCTTTACTGATATCGTAAACTTCGATTTAAAAAAAACAAATCATAACCGTCCACCCCTATTTAAATTTAATACATCGACAAAATAATGCAAATCGTATATTTTTAATCCCAGTAAATACCTTAATATTATAAATAATGATGTAATTGTATTCTTACAGACGAGCTTAATTAAGGTATCTTAAAACATGAATCGACTGAGCATAATATTATAATCAGAAATTGGTTATTCTCTCGAATAAATAGAACTTATGAACGCATAGTTTAACATAATACGTGTAATATTTTCAAATATAAAAACATGTAACGGTATAAACAAAAGTCCAAACGACTACAAACTTCCTATTATTAAGACAAAATAAACCGATTTCTAATCGGGATTGTAGTTAGCTTATGTCTGTTCGTCGACTCAAAAGTCGGTTAAACTTTCGTGTAACGATACAAATACCTGTTTTAAAAAGCCTACTCTTTATTAAACAGAATTAGTACGATAAAAATTTAAGATTTTATTGGCCGGTTCATTTCTTCCTCATTATTACGTAACCGCAAATTCAATAAAAAAAATTTATTTTTACGTATTTTACGAAATTCAAGCTACAAATGATAACCTCCAAAACATATACGTACCGGTACAGCCTACATAATTAGTATAGGGTGCGTCCTATTAAAACCGTCGATTGAGATTTTTAATTTTACGTGATTAGGTAATAGATATTTTTAAATGAATCGACTTCAAACATATTTTTCACACTTAATGTGTAAGAAGTAGACCCGTGTCTTTGTTCCAGCTCGTTAACCATCTGTAACTAAGCGTATAAAACTTTTAACGAGTGCACGATTTAAATGTAAAAGTTTTTTCTTTTATAAGATTACTAGTAAGATCCCTAAATTTCTCCGTGCGAAAACTACAGCCAACACATCAACCAAATTACTTATCTTTAGCGTATAACGAGAATGTAAAATGCCTCAAAAGTTTAAATTAAAGACTAGACTTGACTGTTCTTTTGCCAGTTTTTAACTGTTGCTCATCAACCCTAAAATCGATTGCAATTTTCTTCGCCAAATTGCCTGTTTTTAATCTTTCTAATGTCTCCAACATACGTAATGAAATCATAATGTTTAATTATGTGGCTTACATACTTATTCGCAACAAAGACATCAGAAAAGCGGCTTAGCATACAAATGCAAACATCAGAAACGACAGAAAAAACACACACAAAATAAGATAGTAAGTGAAAGTAAAATAGTAAAAATTAAATATATCAACTAATCTACTATTATTACGTGAAATATATGCTACAGAAAAGCTTTTTTCTCAAAAAAGAGTTTAGAAGCCACCGGAGAATAGGTACCGAGTTCCTCAAAGTACATACGAGGTCTGTTCATAAAATAAACAATCATTTTTAATTACGCGCCAACGGAGATATTTAGTGACGATCGATTGGCAGCATTGTGTTCCGCATAGACTCCTCTGTAACCGTATTTTCTTGGATTGTTGACAACTCGTTTAATTTTCGTGTTATTGTTATTTTTGTGCAACGTATTTTAGTGTCAACAGCGATTTTTGTAAGGCTCGATTTTCGTGAGCGACGATACGTCGTAAAATTTTGCGTGTAACCGGTTGAAAACTTTCACAGAAACGTTTCAACTTTTGACATAACCTTACGAAGATGATGCTCTGGGTCGTACGCAAGGTTACGAAAAGTTTTTCACGATATGAAAGCGGTCGTCAGTCGATGAAAGATGATCCACGACCGGGAAGGCCTTCGACTTCAACCGATGACACCCGTGTTAAGAAAATAAACGATCTGGTATGAGCAAAGCGAAGATCGGCTGTCAGAGAACTTACAGAAGAGGTTAGAATTTCGATCGAATCGTGCCGTGATATTTTGATTGAAGAACTGAATGCTCATCGAGTCGCAGCAAGGTTGTTCCTCGTTTGACGACCGAACGGCAGAAAGAACATCGAGTGGACGTTTGCCGGCGATTTCTTGAACAAGCTGATGACGTTGAAACGTTCACGCTAAGGATCATTACGGGAGATGAAAGCCGAGTTTACGGCTACGACATCAAGACAAAAGTTCAATCATCACAACGGATCGGCAAAGGATCACCGCGCCCCAAGAATGCGCGTCAGTCTCGATCCGATGTCAAACTGATGCACTATGTTTTTTCGATTTTAATGGAATCGTTCGTTTTGAATTCTTTCCTTTAGGTGAAAAATTGAACCGTGCGTACTACCGTGGCGTTTTACAAAAAATCCGCAAAAAAAGACTCACAGTTCCTTCATCACGACGATGCGCCCGCACACTCGGCTTTCTCGATTCTTCTATTTTGTGCCAAAAATCAGACGACTTTCCTCCGTCAGACTCCCTACTTTCTAGACCTGGCTTCTTGCGACTTTTCTTATTTCTGAAATTAAAATCGACGATGAAAAGACGCCGTTTTGAGATTATTAATGATATTAAAGCGAATTCTTCAGGGATCTTAAAGGCCGTTTCAAATGAAGCTATCCAGGACTGCTTTGCGAAGCGGAAACACCGCTGGGAAAAGCGTGCGAATAGGAACGGGGAGTAATTTTAAGGGGACAAGAACCCCTATTTGGAGGGGACAAGGATTTGTAAAATTAATAATAAAGATTAAAAAAATAAAGTTCGGTTATTTGCCGAACTGACCTCGTATTTGCCCGCGCCTAGAATCATGTGGAACTACAAACCGTTCCGTCAGAAACAAAATTACATTAAGTTACAGTCAACCGTATTTAAATTAGTAAGTCACAATAAACATGTACAATTTGATAAATGTGGAACCGTATAATGTCGTAACTTAATACTACAATGCACGGTCATTTGATTTAATACAATGCTGATAACGGTAAATTGATAAATTCTGTTTTTACTGGCGTACGATTTGAACGGTTGTTTTTTCAGTGAAAGTAATTGATATTTGTATGTAACACACAGTAGTCTTTATACAACATATTTACAACAAGTAAAATCAATTTAACAATAACGGAAATGAGTGAACAAGTTAAATTGACTTTAAGATATCTTAACTGAGGATTTCATAAAAAAAATTCCCATGCTTATTTAATGACTAAGTACAGTTAAATAAAACATATAAATAAACTAAAGGAAAAAATGATTGCAACATAACATTTTTTATTTAAAATATTATTCATAAACCTACTTTACCTTGTTTGTAAATGACATTCACTTTATTTTTATTGGTGAGTATAAAAACAAATAGAAAGAATAAGCGAGAACGATCATACTTGTATCACCGAACAGAAGTGTTATTCATCCACGTCTTAACAGCATCGAATGCCACTTGAATTTTTCAACGTAAAAAAAAAAGTGTACAGTCATAACATTTCCGGCTCATTTTTATTATCATCTTTAATTCTAAAATTTTTATCTATTCATTCATAGAAACGCACGGTCTGTAAAAATAAATAAATAATTTATCAGAACTAATGATTAATTTTCAGATTTGACTTTTATTCCACATATGAAAATCAAGTGACAAATAAATATAAACTAAAGGTTTTTAAATTTTAAATATATTTATAGCGGTATACTTTTATAACGAAGTAAAACTATTTGTGAGGTTTTTCCCATGAAAATGCCACGGTAAGATAATTACTTATATTCTGTAACATTAAGCCTACTTTTAATGTCAGATGTATATACAAAAACGCGGAAAAAGTATGACAATCTTATTGAAAATCATGTTTCCACTGATTTTTTCCTCCCTGTCATCGGGCACAGGTGTTTACAACAAGTCAATAAATAAAAAACGGTGATAATTTCTATCGGTTCTCATGTACGTATGCATGGATGTGTGCGCGCGCGCGCTTATACATGAGTGTTAGAGTCTTAACAGGATTAATAACTCCAAATCGGACCAAAATTTTCGAATTTGGATCACTTCTATGAAAACGGGGATTGACAATGAAGAATGGAGTAAAAGATCTCTAAGAGGTGAGGAGTTAAAAAGAATAAAACGATCCTTTGCAGAAAACGTTTAACACCAATGTCGCGAATTTATTTTCAAACAATATTTTGGCTCGACGAGTTTAAAATCTGTTTTAATCGCATCATTTTAATGTTTTAATTTTATAGTATACGAAAAAAGCGGGCCTACGGCCCGCTACGAAAATGTTACACGGTTTATGTTTCATTACACACGACTTTTTTAAATGTTTTTGCCAGTCAAACTAAACAACGTTCATTAATTTAGCGTACTGACAGCAACAAAAACCTTTAAAACGAAAAGCTTCAAATCCAGAATATTTTTAGCTGTTTCTCGATCTAAAATTTTTACTCACGATGTCCTCGTTTTTTAACCCCAAAACAAAAATATAATTTTAGATAAATCGTTCGTAGCAAGAAGAAGAAATCGTTCGAACGAATGAATCGTTCGTGCGCTGCGCGCAGCCGCCTGGCGCACAACCATGGGGGAGGGTCCGCTCTGCGCCAATAGCAGCTAAAATAAAAATGTGAGCGCATACAAAAAACAATCAAACTCACGTACCATCCTTTTTTATGGAGTGAAATTTTTATTTTATAATTTACTTTATTATGTTAGCACTACAGAAAGAGCAAAAATTCAATTTTTAACTTATAATTTAATCTATTAATTACAATCGATCTGTATCAGCGCGATCCGAGTATTTTAAATGTTAACGAATTAAGGTGCAGAAGATTTTATGGAAAGTTCAGTAAAGTAAAAAAACAACGTAATATTTTAACTTAATATCGTTTGAATTTTAAAAATAATTATTTCGTAACTTGTTTTTTTAATCGCTTAGTAGTCTATCCGCGTAAAATTTTATTGTAATTTTTAGAAAAATTTAATACACCTAGTAGGGATAATATAATAGGGAATTTTAAATAAATATTTTAATTAGCCAGAAATAAAACCGGTTCCGGGCTAATCAGAATACAAAATGTCATAAATCTATGTAATATTAACGACTGAAGTTTTCAGTAGTGAAAAATTCAACATATAAGGAATTATTTTCCTTTTTTGTTGGATATAAAGAATAGAAACTACTTTTACGGTGGATATTGCATCCTAACACTGCATGCAGTTGCTGGGGAAAAATTGAAGTACTACAATAAAATACAAAAAACATCAAATTTATTAATACACGTACGTTAAAGAATGATAAACCGTTACGATTTTATTATGAGTCGCAACCAGCTCAAGAAAAAAAATCGACGGCTACCCTACAGAATGTGAGAAGTGGTGGTTTCCCGTCGCCTTCAGTGAACTAAGTGTACGATCGCGTAACAGTAAACAGTACGACGCCAAGCCACTTAAAAACAGGTGATATTTAACCTTAAAAAGCGAAACCTCCAGTCGACTCGCTATGAATATCATCTATATTATACTGAAGATCTCTTTTCAGTCGTACAAGACCGATGCCTCATGCGTCTCAAGCGCTTTAATGCACCACAACCGTACAAAAGACTGGTATAGAAAGAGATAGTTTGATTAAACACCCAAATCAATGTACCCCTGTTTGTCGTGGAAAAATGCTGTACACACTATTTTAACTGGAAGCTGAAAGAATATCATAATGATTTGTAAAAATAATCGGTGGAATTATACGTGCGCTATTCACTACCGATCAGCCGATCAATCAAAAAGTAAAAAAGAAACTGAACTGAAGGTTGTTTCTTATTCACGACATACACACATAACTTAATTTAAAATATTTATAATTTTATTTACATAATATTTTTTTTCGTTTATTCATTTCAATGATTCTAACTAAAGCGCGCGCGCACACCGTATTTAATTCGCGCGAGTGTTCCGGTACTTGCGGCGATGATCGGTACAAAGTAAAATAATGTAATTTCCCAACTTACGAGGACCAAACTTCGCTTGTACTGTCGGCAGACCGGTTTAGCCGCGAGGATTAACGCAACACGTACCGAAAAGACCGGGCGATCGAGTTTGTGACCAGACCAGACCGAGTTACATTTTACATTTTAAATATTATTCATGAATTTAATTCCACCGCTTACTTGTGACGTCCCAATATAGCAAACAAAAGCATTTTTTTAGGGTGGGGAGTGCAATTTTGCAAAATTTTGCTCCATACATAGAAGTAATCTGACCAGACGTTTGGTCAAATTCTATTCAATAGTTCTGGACGCATAAGGAGTACAACACTTAACATAGAGATGTTACGAACATTAACATCCGTAAAGTTTCCATCCGGTCTTTTGGATTTCTTAGGCGAAAAACATCAAGATCCGGTGAAAACCCAATTGCCCAAATCGGGCCTGTTACAATACCTTTCCCTTTGAAGCTATAATTCTGTCTAGACGGCAAAAAAAAATCAAACGAACGAGATATTATACATGTAACCATTACGTTTAACAAATCCACGTCGTTCAATAATTATAAAAATAGAGAAATTCCATAATCTGATACAGCTAAATTTTTGGTCTGCATTTTTAAATTTAAATTTAACTGATATTTTTGTAACTCTAGATACAAATTAAGCCGGTAACCGATCGGTAAGCTTCCATGATATTCAAGAAAATTGTATTTGCTAATTGGAAAGCAAGTAATCTAAACCTTAAATATGTTGATTATTTTTACAAATAAATATGCAAATATCTTCTAAATTATAACAAAACAGCTTTTGAAGTGGTTCTTCGAAAATAAGTTTCAGATATAAATTATTATCTTTCACGCCGAATTAAAAAAAATATACATAAAAAGTACCTGTCATGTTTTCACCGAAGTAGGCCAATTTTTAATCGTTAAAGTTTACTTATACGTAAAATATTTGTAATTTTCTGTTAATTAATATTTATGTACCCAAGTTTTAAGTTTATCCGGACACACGTACTCTCAAAGAAAGAGAGAAAGATCGGAATTCTGGATCTAGATCGGAATGAATAAAGTACGTTCACTTTGAACCGCTCACCGAAATGAATGATAACTTACAATTTTATTGAAATTATAATACTTCATATGACATCATTATTAGGTAAGCAAGACGAAAACACTAAGTCTCTACTAAATCACATTCTGTAAGACGTTAAATTAAAAAAAAAAAATTAGTTTGGTATTTAATTTATTGAAAATCTGGTAAATAATATCATTGACACAAAGTACTTAACAGAACATTTTATTTTTTTAAGGTGGAAGACGACGTTACGCGTCATAGCGAACGCTATCAACGCCTACGTATAGTTAATTAAAATTCAGTAATATATATAATTATTATACGGTTTATTTTTACGCTGTCTTTGCGTTCCTTACAAAAATTAGTTCCATACGAAACACGAGTAACCTATTTTATCGAAACTTGAAGAATGGATTTATTGTAATTACAATATGGATTTATTGTAATTTATTTAATAATTTACACCCTTAACATTACAAGAGTATCTAAATATTTATCATCGGTCGATCCTAATAATAATCTTTCTTTGCGTTTATTCGAGACACCCTATTGAAAAAAAATATATGATAATAAGAAATAAGACAAAGAATTAACACAAAAAGCCTTCTTTTTTTTTTGTTTACCCGCGTTCACGATGTATTTCAGAAAAAAAAACCGCGATATAAAACTTCTCTAGAAACAATTTTTTAAATTGTTTTAAAATTTAAAACGTGGTATTTACTCCTTTCTTGTGGGGAAAAGCTTTATCTTTTTTTTTTATTCTTTGTAATTGTAACACCGAGGATGAATATTTGGAAAAGATTTCAATTTAAAAATAAGTAAAGCCAATAATTTTTGAAACAATTTTCCTACTAAACAATATTTAGAATTTTGATTGAGGTTTTCCGTTTAAGTAATAAATAAGATCTGTTAAAAATTTGGAAAAAATCGATTATCGAGTATTACTACTTTTTATGTAAAAATTTAAGTTAAAACTGTCAGTTTAATCGTAACAGTGAAATTATTTCAAGACTAGACAGAACCTGGACCCTCGAAGCCCTGATTAACCCAGACGAATCCCGGACAACTCATGAGGTCCTCGGGGCCTCCCGGAGCCAAGGGGTCTACCCCATAGCTGCACAGTTCGCTTCGCTCAACATTTCCCAATTTGCCAACGGGAACGGCGTTCTGGACAACCACAGAGCTTGCTTCAGTCGCCATCTACACAGAGGGCTCCACCACCTGACGTTATCCTTATGGTTGTGAGAATAATACAGATAAATAATAATTGTAGTATTTAGGCCTTATATAGGAAAAAACTAAGAAAAAGAAACTAAATTACAATAAACAGAATAGAAGTGGTAACTAAAGTACACAGATCTATTTTTACAAAGATGGCAGAAATATAATAATGAAGTAAAAGGATTAATCTTTGAATATTTTTAATTCACACATCAACCTCAGCTAGGACTTCGGTCTACGGCTAAAACCTTCCTTGAAGCACCGTTACAGATTATCTATTATTTACAAGTTTTAATAAATAATTTTTCATATTAATGAAGCCAATGGCGCTTCGGATTACATAATGAAGCTACTGTTAAAATTTGGGAGCTAGTAGTTTAGCGGTTTTTGAGGTTTTTTCTAACATACAAACAAACAAAAAATTGGTTGCGAAGATGCAACAAATTTCCGAATAACCGTGATCTGTAAGATCGAGAGTGTACTTTATGCATGCAAAAGTTAGCCTTTTGTTTTGGGTATTAACTAACAAATACGCCAATTGAATTTTAAAAATCGGACGACTGTTTGCAGAGATATTATAAGAGCACCCCATTGCATCTCCCAAAACAGCGCCCGATGGGCACCCCGTTTGTTCGTGATGATCGGTCTAGTCTCCCACGAGATGCTCGCGTACCTACTACTCTAGCCTCACATGCAACCCCCACGGAAAACATATTACTGTTAAACAGAATTTGTTTTAAATATAATATTTTATTAAACGTAAATCTAACTCTTTTATTTTTGTAATATTATTCCATCGATTGATTCGAATCATTCAATTTAAACCCAGCTGAACAATGATAGAGAGAACTCACAGTTCGTTAATTCATTAAACTTTGTGCTTCAACCGGCAAATCTCCACTACCGCATATACACATATATACATATGTTAGAGATTTTTGGAAAATAAATATATTTAAAATGTTTCTTATTTGTGCCAAGAAACATGGCTAAAAATTTGGTTGTGATTGATCGAGTAGGTTTTTATTTCCTTGTATGAAATAAAGGAAGTGTTGTAGATCGCGAAAAATTTAGGTTTTCAGATTTCAACAGAAATATCCATTTTTACAATCCTGAATCCATTTTGATTAGTTTCGGCGTGACATCTGTACGTACGTACGTATGTATCTTGCTTAACTGCAAAACGATTAGCCGTAGGATGTTGAAATTTTGAATTTAGAACTGTTGTAACATGTAATTGTGCTCCGCCCCTTTTGATTGCAATTGACCGAGCCAAAAGTGTCCAAAAAATCCCGAAATCCCCCAAAAATTGGATTTTGAACTTTTCTTAACCGCAGTTATAAGCCCTCACTGAGAGCATTTTAACGATATATCATAAGTGGTACTTATTTTCATTGTTTCTACCCAATAAAATTTTAATTAAATATTTGGATCTTACAAGGGAAGGCACATCGGTTCGAATCAAACTTCATCTCCATTTTAACTTTTCTTATTCATTTTTTTAACTGTTTTTTTTTTAATTTAAACATATTGATTTATTAATAATTATTAACCTCTGATTTAAAAAAAAGTACAATAAATAATAATTTATTAATAACAATAAAAAAAATAATAAGTTATTAACAAAATAAAATTTTATGTACTTTTAATTTTTTTTAAAAAAGTATATATGTCATTTAAGAGGCGTACAAGGAAGTCATTTAGTGTCCACATCAATTTTTTTTTATTCCGAACAAACAAACACCTTCTTCTTATATAATATTACACATACATAGGTTAAGAAAATGCACGATATAATTTATATTAAACGGCTACTAGGTCGGTAAGTAAATTTTGCTCTCTCTTTTCCTGTTTAGCCTCCGGTAACTACCGTTTAGATAATACTTCAGAGGATGAATGAGGATGATATCTATGAGTGTAAATGAAGTGCAGTCTTGTACAATCTCAGTTTGACCATTCCTGAGATGTGTGGTTAATTGAAACTCAACCACCAAAGAACACCGGTATCCACGATCTAGTATTCAAATCCGTGTAAAAATAACTGGCTTTACTAGGACTTAAACGCTGGAACTCTCGACTTCCAAATCATCTGATTCGGGAAGACGCGTTCACCACCAGACCAACCCGGTGGGTTAAGTAAATTTTGCTGTGCGAGAGAAACTAAACTTACACTGAATTTTATTACTGGATGGAATTTTCTGACACTTTCTCACAAATAGGATATTCACCAAGGATATTCTTATAGGATATTCAAATAGGATATTATTCATATAAGATATGAAGAGTACGCTGAGAACCGATGAAATTATTTTAGCAATTCAAAAAAAGAAAGAATTTCAGGACTGTGACGGTGAATTTCTTTGTATTCTATTACGCTCGAGGTGACAAAATTCCCTCGAGTATATAAGAAACAAAATTAAAAAATATAAAAAAAAATAGATGTTAAAGAATGAAAATGCTGGAGAGAAGTAGTTGAACAGCGAGAGAAAAGTATTAAGCAAATATTTCAAAGCTGATTGCATGAGGAAAATGAATATAAGAGATGTACAATAAAAGTAAATAAATTTAACTAAAGAGCTATGTACAAAGGAAATACGTAAAAAAAGAAAATACACAGAGCACGAGAGAAGATATAGAATGAATTATAGATATAAGCTATTTCAAAACGTGCGCAATTATAAAAGCACGAACCTCAAACGTTTGAATATATTATTGAGAATTATTATTATTCATAATTATTCGATAATTCTATTATCTTATGAAATGAGATTATAAACCTAACATACCACCGGTATATTATTTTTTTACTTCTAATTTATAAAACGAATTAAAATAATTAAATTAAAAAAAAAACTACATCGTACGTAATTACAAATAAATTACAGTAAAGTAAAAAAAATGACTAATACTTCTTTCATCTCAACAAAAACGACATGACGGAGAAGAAGGTATACATTATGCCACCTAAGACCTTAGATCTATTTTTAAATCAACTAAAAAATATTACTGTAAACATATTACACTGTTTTGTAAATCACCCTGCTCTGTTGCTACTAAAACATATCGGATAAAAATACGCATTCACTTCATTTATGTTAAATTTATATAATTTAACGTAGCAGGGCACACCCCACAGAAATAAATCTTTGACTCGTTACATCGGCTGTATATTTTGGATTCTGATGATTTTTTTGCACGGAAACGTATTTTAAAAAATGAATACAGTCATAATACCGGTTATTCGATTTTAATTATTACTGTCTGCCTAAAACATAAACGGCATAAATCGTTAATCGAAAAAATTGATAAGGAAAAAACTACAGACATAACGGGTTGGAAATAATTCTCTTAGTATTTTAATGTAAAAGTGAAAATAAGTTTCCTTTTAATATTTCGAATGAAGTTTATTTAACCGATTTGTTTTAATCGATCACCTTTCCCCCATTTTTGAGATTAAATATAATTCCGTCACAGTATAAACAAACTTTTGGACAAAATATTTGACGTTATTTTCACAGGCTTCTTTTGAAGCCAGCTTTATACGGATAAAAGGACCGAAACGAACGGTAGTCTTACGGCGAACAGGATCAGAACTATACGGCGGATGCACCGAAAATTTTCGGCCAACATGGCTGAATTTTTGAACCGTGATTAAAGACGTATGGTGTCTGGCGGGCGACACATATCCTATTGATCGATCGGTCGTTTCTCTTCGATCGCTTGGCGTAATCTTTCCCGGGGTTAACAGTTAAGAGCCGAGTATACTTAATTGGATGTCCGGCCCAGGGATGTAGGGAAAAAACAGTTAAGGTTAGAATCGATCGAATAACCGGGCGGCATCAATTTGCACGTATAATTAACAATTCCTTTACGACGCTACCGCAGACACAGTTTTAGTTTTTCGGACAATTCTGATCTTTCCCACAGATTACGGCGCTTCATCGTGCTTCGACCGTACATTATTTTCGTAAGGGATCAATTTTTATTCCCCCGTAATGAGCCGTTATAAAAACGGTTCGATTTCGTTCTGTTTTAGCAACAATTCGAAAATGAAAATCTGATCCAATAAATTTGTAATTATTAAATAATGCGGCATCAAAACATCGAGTTATTTTTTTATCCGGCCTTCTTCAAAACATTTGAAATGCTTTGGTTAATGTTTGGTTCGCTACTGATCTCATTATTTTTTTAATAATTTCATTGAATTTTTCAGTCACCGGCCGATTGGGGTACACCATTGACACTAAAATATTAAAATTAAAAACGCTTGAACCAATGCATACTAACACTACGTACAGTCCATAAACATTATAAATTTTTTCAGCAGCCAGAATCGCAATCTTCCTTTTTATTTCCTTGTTCGAAGTAGAGGAAGTATTGTGATCGCGAAAAATTTCGGTTTTCAGATTTCAACGGAAATATCCATTTTGACTATCCCTGAAGTGAGTGGTGTATGGTACAATACACCACACAAGCGTACTATACACCACCTAAAGGCGTGAGCGGAATAAGCAACTTATTCCGCTCACGCTTTTAGGTTAGCTCTAGGAGCTAGTTAGGACATTGGTCGCTAAACTGTTACGAGGCTCAGCAGCCGTTTGCGGCACAGACATTCGGTCTTATGCTTTAGGGCCAGCGAATGGAGTGGTGGCGGTAGAAATGCCAAGTAAACTAAACCAAACCGTTAGGTCGAAATTAATATTTGTAACCGGTATACAGGAGTTCACTAAACGGAATAGTTTATAATTAGCTTTTATTTATCCGACACACCAGCAATCTGAAATTTTTGTTAATCAACAACTAACGAAGATTCGAATAATACTGATCTAGTAATACGAGTAAAAAAGGGATTTTTACTCTATCGTAATATTTCATGTAAGATTGTTGAATTAATAATCGTATAAATATTTGATGTTAATAAAAACTAATATTTCAGCAACTGTGTAACTGTTGAAGAATTGGAGGATCGTATCTCACTTTCAAATGAAGTAAGTTTAAATGAAGCGCAGCAAAAAAAATGCGTCAATGTAATTTAATAGGCGTTCAAGTAAGTCATGTGCTGTCCACATTAGATTTCTTTTTTGTAATAAATTTCAAAATGAATCGTTTTTTATTTACGTTTTTATTTTCATTTATTCTCAAGACTGAATAACTTTTAAATAAATAAACTAATGTAATCTTAACCTATCAAAAATATCAATCCACATGTCGCCTTTTAAAAGCACGAAAATATTGACAGATTTGAATAATATTACCCTAGTTATTCCAGCCTAAAACCACGACCGGTGAAAATATGAAGACAGTTTTATTCAATCCCAATATATGCAGGTATCTCACGAAGAAACTTTCATACGTTCAACTGGTGAAAATAATGAAAATAGTTCATATAAAAGTGGCTATCGAAACGCTTTGTTTTCGAGTTACGGATAGCGAAATATTTCGCCCAGATTTCAGCTCTTCTAATAAAGCCCTACTGTAACTTTTGGGACCCAAATTAAGGAGTAAAGTGGAAAGTTTCTTATGTAATTTGAGTTGGGAAAAAGAATAAAACAGGTCCCAGAACTTCAACTCCAGTAGTTTTTAATATATTCAAAGTAATACAAAATCAGTGTCGAAAAAAAAGTTTTTTCAGGTTTTTAGTACAACAGCTTTGTTAAATGACTAATAAATGCGGAAGATTTAGTAACTAAACCTTTAGAGAACTTTATTCAAATACAACCGACAAATGTAAATAAAAACTTTGAGAAACGCTTTTTTATTCAAGCCAAAAAGAAGAAAAACAGACAGAAAATGGTATTTATTCTTTCTGTACCTAATAAACATTATAATTAATATAACAAAATAAAAAAATGAACTCCAAGAAATGATAAATTTTAACAGAATAATAAACCTCAGTTACAGTAATTGTCCGAAATTCCCGACGATTCTGCCTGACGGAAAAATATTTCCGATGGCTTTCTGTATCATCTCAGGATCGTTTCGTATAAATTCAACAGCTTACTTTTAATAAGTAATTCTTCTTTAGTATTAACATTTTGTTGGTATACTAGCGTTTAGGTCCCGAATAAAGTAATATAGCGGCGTTAAGTCAGGTGACTGTGGTGACCAATCGATCGGTCCACCGCGTCCAATAGTATTTAAGTGATTTCTAGATACTGAAGAAAAATGTGGCATTGCACCACATGGAAAATCATTTACAATGCAGTTTGTAAAGGTACAACTTTCAAAAGATCCGGAAAATTATTTTTTCAAGAAATGAAGGAATGCATCTCCCGTAAATTTTTCATTGAAAACAAACGATCTCAGAATTTTGTCATAAATAACGCCACACCAATCATTAATGTGATATCTATGTTAGGAACTAGTTTCCACAGTACCATGTGGATTTGTTCTTCGCTCCATAAACGACTATTTTGCGAATTGAAGAATAAGCTTCTCGTAAAAGTGGGTGCATCAGTAAATAAAATTGATTAGCGTTGTCTAGAAGCTAATGACAGAAGTTTAATCGCTAGGGATTCTTTTGGGTGTAAATTTCAATAAAATACCGATTTTTAAAAGTTTTTATTTACATTAATTTTCTCAGAATTAAATTCAGTACAAGTTTTGTTATGAAATCTTCTGCATTTATTCTTCATTTGACAAATCTATTGTACCAAACCTTAAAAAAACTTGTGTTTGAACGCCGAATTTTGTGTTTTACATCGGATATCGTAAAAAAAGCTACTGAAGTTACAGTTGTGGGACCTGTTTCATCCTATTTCCAGCTCAAATTACATAAGAATCCACCGACGTTACCCCTTAATTTTGTTCCCAAAAATTACAGTAGGGCATTTTTATATTAGAAGAGCTGAAATTCGGGCGAAAGTTTTCGCTAACCGTAATTAAAAAACAAGGCATTTCCAGATCTAAGTTTATCTGACGTTTATATGGATGTTTTCATTATTTTCTCCAGTGAATATGTTCTGAAAGTTTCTCTGTTTCTTTGTGGGCCACCTGTATAAATATCTGTTTAGGTTTTGAAAGTAAATTTCATAAAACCGCACTAGTTGTGAGTAAACGTTTAAATATATAAATACAATGTTTAAAACGTTAGCAGAGTAGTCCTTCCTATCGTTCCTAAAGAACTTATAAGAGGTAAATCCCTCTCTCTCACTGTTAACACAAATTGGGTTTCTTGATAGTTCTTAAATGACTGAAATAATTTCGTCACTACGTATTTACGAGGTGTGTGAGAAAAGTAATGAGACTGACTTTCTACTTACCAAAGTTGTTATTTTTTTCAAGCAAAAATATTATCCCCTTCAAAGTAGTTCCCTTCGGCAGCTATACACCGGCGGAGTCGTTGTTCCCACTCCTGTTAGCAGCGCTGGAAGGCTTCAACTGGTAGGGCATTTAACTAATCGGTCACAGTCTTTTGAATGTTCTGGAGTTCCAAAATGACGTCCTCTTAACACACGTTTCAATATCGGGAAAAGAAAAAGTCACAAGGACTCAAATCAGGCGAATAGGGGTGTTGAGGAACCGTAGGAATGCGTTTTGACGTCAAAAATTCCCTGATGGAAATGGCCGTGTGACACGGGGCATTGTCATGATGAAGCACCCGCTTGTCTGCAATGTCTGGTCTCACGCGAATCACTCTTTTCCTGAGCCTATCAAGGACACCTTTGTAAAACACTTGGTTGACGGTTTCTCCCCGAGGAACAAATTCTTTATCCACGATACCCCTAGTGTAAAAAATCAAATCGACACGGTTTTGATCTTTGATTTGCTCATTCGACATTCGGTCGAGGAGATGACGGAGTGTACCACTCTTCGATTTGCCGCTTTGTTTCAAGATCGTACTCAAATATCCAGGATTCATCACCTGTGATCCCACGATTGAAGAATTCTTTGTAATTGTCAATCCTCTCAAGAAGATCAACGCGCACGTTTCTTCGATTGTCCTTATGTTCCGTTGTGCGGTTTTTCCGCACCGATTTCGCACAAACCTTTCGCATGTCCAAATCGTCTGTCAAAATTTGATGTACAGTGAAAGTGTTTAAAGTTAACTGTTCACTCATCGTCCTAATTGTTAAACGACGGTCTGATCTCACAAGAACCCTCACATGCTCAACGTTTTCGTCAGATTTTGAAGTCGAAGGTCTTTCTGAGCGAGGTTGATCTTCAACGTGTTCTCGGCCTTCCAAAAATGATTTGTGCCGGCGGAAAACTTGTGCTCTTGATAAGCAATGTTTCCCGTAGGCCTGTTTCAACTTTTAAAAGGTCACACTCGTGGATTCCCCAAGTTTAACACAAAACGTGATCGCACAACGTCGCTTTACATTTCGATGCTCCAGTTTCGTAACACACAAAAAAACACAACTTCACTGATGGCGCTGTCAAAAATAACGTGTTGGCTGAACGGAGTTGAAACTCGTACCGAGCATGTGGAAGGGATGAACAAACCGGTCTAGCAGAGACCGATAGACACAGCGTTGCCAGATGGCTCGCAGTGTTACCAATCTCATTACTTTTCTCACACCTCGTATATATAGATGTCATAACAATAATGACTTAAAAGTAAACGACTTAACATGATAGAGTCACTCCATTCGACTGGTATCGCCTTCTTTTCCAACATTTCTCAAGATACTTAGGCCGTCGAAATTCACATTTAAATCAGCCGTGTAAGTGATATCTTAATTATTTTTCACCAAATGAGACGGAGCGGGTATAACGATCATTACTACTTTCAGGTGACGTTCGGATTAGTATCATCAGTACCGCGTAAGTTTTACAAGCTCACAACCGTAAGAGGAATGAAATAAGAAGTGAAATGGAATTTGACGTATCGCTTTTCTGTTGAGAATAAAAATTTAACATATTTTTTAATGTATTACATTTTTGTATCGACCATAAATTACGTAAACATTTTATACAGCACAAGACAGTAACACGCTTAAATAATATGAAATTCAATTAATAACCCTCAACTTAAACGGGACGAGCGCATTAACATGCTTAAATTCCCGGAAATTAGTAAAATAAAAAAATAACAGTATCGCTAAACTAGTTCTGCATACGCTCGATCGATAATGCAATACAGAATAGGTTCACGAGGAGGGGCAACAAACGTGCAATTTATAGGCCCAGATTTTATCCTACAGCTGACCTTTTTCCGGTAATATATCGTGATAACAATGAGACAGCTCTATGTCAAAACCGTCGTTTCATTTATTAACAAAGATTTAAACCTCTTTAATACCGATGATTCATTATATAATCTAAGGCCATCTAATATCACCTTTATAATACCCCGAAACGATCGACCAGTCTACAGAAGACATTTCATGTATAATTCTGCTAAAGTAATAAATCTTATTCCTGCTAAATTTATGTATAGACGAGAAAACAAAACACATCTTAAGAAATAGATGAGTGGATAATGACGAACATTGTGTACGAATCGCTCTTCTAAACATGTTTTTGCCTTCCTGTCGTAATCTGTTAATTTTCTAATCCGATCATAATAACGTTTTGGTTTTTTATATAAAATCCTATAACGGAGGTAATCCAAACAAAGGAAGGCAAACTTATTAAAGGTAAATTTATAATTATAGTGATAATATTAATGCTACGATTATTTTGTATCGATACAAAATTGTATTACCGACATAACAGACGTCGCAATATTCATTTTACTCCAATGTATACAATATACTAAGGATAAAATTTATAACAATATAAATATTATTGACATCATCTTCCTATTCTTCTAATCTTTTTGATATTACTAAATTTACAATGCACGGGTACTGTGTTCATTTATTATAGTATTATCATATTCAATTTTTTTTCTTCCGTCGTTTTTCAAAGACAATAACTTTAAATTTTAATCGATCTTATTCTTGAACAATTAAGTTTTAGTTTCCGAGAACTTTTATGTAGGAACTTCTAGTTACTAGGATTTATTTTAAAATTACTTTTAATTCTTATATTTCCTTTTATATAAAATGGCTCACACCTGCGCATAGGTTTGTTTACTAATTATAAATTGTGATTCTTTTTTATATCGTATTTTGTATAAGGGAAATAAAAGTTCATTCATTAAATCAACTTACGACAACTGACAAATTAATTCATTCGTATTATGTCAATAAAAATAACGAAGAGCGACGTACTATTCAACTTTTACTTAGAAGGATAATATTAATACTAGGAAGAATACTAGAAGGATCTAATTGCTAAACGATGAACATCATTAAAAAGATTGCTATGTGCTAAATAAATGACGAAGGCAATGCATAATAATATCGCAAAGGTATTCTGAAAGCACAATTACATATATTTAGAAAGCAGGTCTTCTCGTTTTTATTAAAATAAATAAAAAAAATTGTTTTAACGAAACTTATTATTCGTTCTGAACACAGAATCATCTGGTTTCGGATGTCTTTAAACAAAGAAAAAAAAAAGATAATATATTAGCCGATCTGTTTTTAATTAGGAGATAATATTATGAAATAAATTTATATATACGAGTATACAAAACCCATCGAGGTAATAATAGGAAGCAAAAAAATAGGTAGACGGATGGCTTCTGGCACCGCAGGTGAAGTCGATTACGATAACTAAAAACCGAATCAGAAATACTGCGATTTCCATTCCGTTTGTTTACATCGTGTTCGTCTTCATATCACTGCATCAGTAATTGAAACCTGCTTATAAATAATAATGAGTTAGAAGGAAGCATTCTCTTTCCTTTTAAATCTTTTTATACATTTATGAATCTGATAGAAACCGAACGTAAATTATAATAATTGACGTATTTTATAAACTTAATAAAAAATTTTAAAATTTTTTTCTGTACCCATACTTATATCATTTACAGTCGGCTACATTACCAATATATATAAAAATAATACGAAAAAAACAAACATTAGTTATACATTCTATAATCGTGAAGATATAAATGTTGAGAATTAATGGAAGTTCAGTTTCAAATCCATTAGTTTGGCAGAAAGACGGGTAAACACCCTTCTCCATTCTTCTCTTCTCTTATCCTACTTCGCTTCGACTCATCCTTTACGCATCGAGAAGGATAAAGGACGATTTAAAATTAGAACCGTGTAAAATGAGAAATAGATCTATCTATTAATTTAACAGCTTAGTTCATTAGGTATTCAGGAGATGCAAACTTTGAAATATGATATCAACACGGTGAACGAATGTACGCATTACACGGTTAAAAGTGAGAACTACATGTGACGAGAGAAAAAATTCATTTATCTTGGTTATCGCCGGCAAATAAAAAAAAAAGTAAATAAATAATAATGTATAATAAAAAGAGTAATTATAAAAAAGACAAGTCATAAAGATATACCTCCTGTAATAGAAGTACGAATTTTCTCTATATTAAGTTTTACGCAAAAGCGGAATAGAAAGAACAGCCGTGTTCTTAAACGAAAGACGATTTATTTATATTGATAAGTTCTCGGGGAATGATCAAATTGATTTCGTTTGTACTCAAAATCGAGCCGTATTGTTTTGATTTGATGTTTATATTTAATAATTTACAAATAATATTTATTAAATAGAACGGCCACTTTAAAAAAATAATACATTCATTTTTAACAAACCAGACAAATAAATTCGTTTCGTATAATTAAAGAAAATACTTCAGCTACAAATATAAATTATTCAGCTTATATAAATTAATAAATTACCGAACCGTTTGAAAAATCTTACCGCCAATTGATTGAAAAATACAATTAAAAGATTTTTTTACGGAAACAATGTTACCTTGTTGATGAATTTCTAATAATCCTAATTAAAAAAAATGTGATGTGGACACCACATGTCTTCCTTGTACGCCTATTAGATTACGTATACACATTTTTTAAACTGAAAAGTACATAAAATTATATTTCACGAATAATTTCTGATTATTTATTTTTATTTTTTTGTTATTGAATATTATTTATCGTAACAAATTTTTTTACTCACAACGAGGGTTTATTACTGCAGTTAAGAAAAAGTCCAAAATCCAAATATCGTTAATCGTTAATCGTTTTTGAGTTATGCGAGATACATACATAATACGTACGTAGAGACATCACGCTGAAACTAGTTAAAATGGATTGAGGGATAGTCAAAATGGATATTTCCGTTGAAATCTGAAAACCGAAATTATTCGCCATTACAATACTTCCTTTACTTCGTACAAAGAAGTAATAAAGAAGTTAAAATTAAAAAAATTAATAAAAAAATGTCTCAAAAAAACACATAGGGCATTGGTTTGTTTGTGGTATGTGCTTGCATTTTTATTTTAGCTGCTATTGGCGCAGGCGGACCACGTGGTGCGCCGGGCGGCTGCGCGCACCATTGTTGAACGGTAACATCTAGCGGAAAAAATAAATTAACAACTGTATAATAAATTGTATTGTTTCTATATACAGTACGTAGTTTACATTAAAATATATTATACTTAATATTTTTCTACATTTTGTTAAAAAAAAACTTGTGAACAAGCTTTTTTTATACATTTTTTTATAAAAATAAATAAGTATATAAGCAATATGATTCTTGATACAAACGATGTGTATGTATAATATGTATATGTATTTATCCTTTTACTTCATTATATTTCTGTCACCATGGCAACAAAATTACAATTGAGAAAATTACTAATTTTTTTACCTATTTTTACGAAGTTAAGGAACTGTGATAGCGAAAAATGTCGGTTTTCAGATTTCACCGGAAATATCCATTTTTACTATCCCTGAAGCCATTTTGACTACTTGCGGCGTGACTTCTGTACGTACGTATGTGTGTATCTCGCGCATAACTCAAAAACGATTAGCCGCAAGATGTTGAAATGTTAGATTTAGGATTGTTGTAGCATCTAGCTGTGCAGCTTCCCTTTTGATCGCAATCGACTGAACCAAAAGAATCTGAAAAAAGCCCAAAATCCAAACAAAATTTGGATTTTGGACTTTTTCTTAATTGCAGTAATAAGCCCTCACTGTGCTTTTCAACAATATATCATACGTGGAACTTATTTTCATTGGTTTCACAGTTACAGACAAATGAAATTTTAATTCATGTACTATTTGGTTCTTACAACCGGATGGCACATCGGTTCGAATCAGACCTCATCTCCTTTTTTTAATCTTTTTTTTTTTTTTTAATTTAAATATATTGATTTATTAATGATTATTAACCTCTGATTGTAAAAAAAATTACGATAAATAATAATTCAATAATAACAATAAAAAAAATTTGAAGAAATTTCGGAAGTTATTAATGAAATAAATTTTTATGTACTTTTCATTTAAATAAAAGTGTATATACGTAATCTAATAGGCGTACAAGGAAGTGTCCAAGTCGTGTCCACATCAGATTTCTTCCTTTAATGTATATTTGTAAAATACTTAATATTCTAACAAACATAAGGATACAAAGGCGTCGAGTGTCCAGGGGGTGGAGTCCTCTGGTTAAACGATAACCACCTAGTACTAATTAAAAATAATTTTCAATACCAGAATTAAAAAATCAAATGAATTTTCAAATTCATTTTTACGAGTTTAAATTTAAATAATTTATAGAGACCTTTCACCCCAACGGGCTTGTCTTGTCGTAAACTCAACATAAACAACTGATTTTCGAAGTCAAAGGTTTTGTGGATCAAATATTACTAAAAGTTAGTCGTTTTATTCGGATTTGAATGCTAGGCAGAGGATACCGTGTACTTTGGAGGTTAGGCACACATCTGAGGAACGAATGTTATGAGTCTGTACAAGACTACACCTCATTTACATGTCATACATATCATTGTCATCTCATTGAGCCATACAGGGGCGTTGCTTATTGTTCGATTTAAATACACCGTATGGTATGGTTAATGAAAATACTTCACTGAAAAAAAATCTTTTCTATCTTTATTGAAAATCGAAGTAGTCATTTTTCTTATAAACTAAATAGCTGCTATATTAATACCGATGCATTAATGTAATAACGGCTAACTTATATTTAAAATAATAGAAAAAAACATTTTAAATATGTAAACTATTGATTAAAAACACGTTGGTACAAGAAAGTTGAGCTTTCATCTTACGAAAATTCTGCAAAAAAATTACTGTGGAGTGTAGCTCACTTTTTTACCGTTCAAAAGTCATGACCGACTAAATGACGGTCAGCTAAAACGATTAAATATAATGAAAAACACAAAAAATCTTTTAGTAGTGGGGAGATTTGTCGGTCGTGCACAAACTTTAATGAATTGAATTAATGGACTGTGAGTCTGTATCGCTGTGTGGTAATATTAAAATATTACCACGCAAATTTCAAAAAAAATCTTTTTAATAATAATGGGCTACCCGTAGGAACTGCGCGTTAGGCTAGAGTGGTGAGGTACCTCGTGGAAGGCTAGACCTATCATCACAATCGACTGGTAACAAAGTGCGCCTGAGGGCTGTTTTTGGAGGTTAAATGGGACGCTCTTATAATATCTCTGCAAACAATCTCAGATTTTCAAAATTCAAACGGGGTTTTGTTAGTAGATTGAAGGCTATCTTTTGCATGCGTCAGGTGCAATTTCGATCTAACAGATCACAGTTATTCGGAAACGTTATCTAAAAATGAGAAATTATTTATTACAACGTGTAAATAGTAAATAATCCGTTACGGTGCCGCACCCCTCATTCGGGCCGCTAGGTGGCGACCGCGCTCAAAATATTTTTCAGTAGAGATATTTGCAAGAGAGGTCTTATTTAAATCAAAGAAAAGATATCTTGAGCGATTCATAATCAACACGGAGCAAAAACTACTGAAAATAAATAAATCGATGAACATTTGTATGTATGTTCTTTTTACGGTGTAACTGCACAGTAAGAAACGATTTTTTTTCAATTTCTAGTTTAAAGGTTCAAAATGAAGTAACAATAAAAATTACTATTTTTTTTTTAACTTCTCGGTAACACATGAAGGTATCAGCTTGATTTTTTTGTGTGTGTAATCTTCATGTGAATAACTAAAAACCAATTCTAGATTTTTGAGATTCCGAGGTACAAGGGGTAAAATGAATGTTTGATTTATTTTTGAAACTCTGCAATTTTTTTTTAATTTCCCGGTAACAAATGAAGAAATCAACTTGATTTTTGGCGAGTGTAATCTTCACGTCAGTAAACCGATTTCTGGATTTTTTAATTTCGATCTTGAAAGGTGATGAAGAAAGGTAAAAAAAATATTCAATAACGATTGTAAATTTTCCTAATCCCGACTATGCTAAACGAGATATTCGGTAAAACCGGGCTTGCAAATACTTTTCTAATAAATATTTAAATGTCATTTTCGGTTTATTTTTAATTCCTTTCTTTTTTCCTGTTTAGCCTCCGGTAATTACCTTTCAGATAATACTTCAGAGGATGATATGTATGAGTGTAAATGAAGTGAAGTCTTGTACGGTCTCAGTTCGACCGTTCCTGAGATGTGTGGTTAATTGAAACTCAACCACCATAGAACACCGGTATCTACGATCTAGAATTCAAATCCGTATTCTAGACGCGTTCACCACTAGACCAACCCGGTGGGTTTTTTGAATTCCGATTTTTTTAAAGGATGCGAAGATATACAGCGCTGTGGCTCAACCGACACGCCACTGCCACCGTTAGTGTATGTGTGACCGACTGCACCTGCCTGCGGTTACTCGACTAAAAAACATTGACACGCAATCGGGAAACGCAAGTAACCATATAGCACGGGCGAATCCGGGACGGGGAGCTAGTTTTATATAAAACAGTCGATCACAAAAACAACAGTCCCGTTCCACGGTACTGAGAAATAAAATCGTTTTATGTCGCCGCAGAGCCGATATGCTATGCTGTCCACCGAAATACAGACGACAGTCAATCCTCTAAGAAATAATTTATCTCTGCTCATCGTACCGATTAACTATATAATATCATCATTAATTTCAGGAAAAGCGACGTATTAAAATTATATTCACCGTTTTTCTTCGGTGAAAGGTCGTAATATCGCAATAAACCGATACTTAAAAAAAATTAATAAATAAATAAACAAATAATAACGAAAAACACACTTAGTCGATGAAAACAAATAAAAGATTAATTTATATACATCTGTATGCCTGTACGCACACTTCCTTACATAGATACCTATTTCAAGCGATAAATTAAACGACAAGGTAATTAATAGCGTTTGTTAAATTACATACTACCAAGATAATTAAACATTTAAATGTTACAAAATGTAAAAAAATAACTCCATTTACATATTAATATCGCTAGCGTGCACAATTTTAGGCTTAAATATTAATTTAGTTAAATCAGGCGCAGTACTGAGATATTTATAAGACATGCAGGGTGACAAATTTTTTATTTTCTCATACTTCTGCATTCAAGTCGGTAGAAAATACAAAGTACTTCTTGCAAGTAGAAAAAAATAGGAAGCGGCGTCCGTTTGATTAAGTACGTACTAATAATTAATCGAGTTCGAACCTAAAATAGTCTTTTTTAACGGTAAAACTAAACAAACATCTGCGTACGTAAATTATATGAACTTAGCACAATAACGTAATCACATTAACATTTCCTATACGCTAAAAAATAGTTTCAATTAAGATTCAACCTAATAATACGATTAAATTACTCCGGATAGATTATTCTGTAACAAAACTGTAACGTTATTCGGTCGCTATAATAGAAAACATTTCAAATTTTTCATATTTAAAAATTTCTTGTCGTTACTTCAGCCGTATTACTTAAACGGCTCAACCTCGAAATCTAGCCTATTACAGAAATTAATAAAAAACTATACCTTTTCGTTATTGCAAACAGAATGTTGACGTTCATCACATCAACTTATAGACAAAACGTGGGATTTTGAAACACAACTCTTTGGTCTTGTAAAAAAAATATTTTTATAAACCGATTTAGAATATTTTTTATCACGTTTTGTAACATATTATACCGCATTTACGAAGGTATTCAAAAAATAATAAATTCGTTACACCATGTACGCTGCTACTATCGGCAAAATCTATAAAATATTATTACAAAAAAACAGCGGGCAATTTTATAAAATGAAGAAATTGTTAGGATAAACATATTCTCGTTCAAAAAAAATTTGCATTTCAATACGTCGCAGAAAAAAAAAATTCATATTTTATGACGATAATAATAATGAAAGGAAACGTAAAAAACCGTTAAAACAAATTATTTTAAAAATATACTTAGAAATACATAATTAGTTCAAATATTGCTGTTAAAAATACACGTGAACAAGCTATGATTATTCAATTTTTACCCTGCTAGCGAATAACGTTATATATTCAAGGATTTAAAGACATGCACGCGAGGGCGTGAAATACAGAAATTAAACCGATAACGGTTTGCAGTTTGGTATAAAAAAAAATCCAATAACGGTTCGTTTCAAAATAGGACTTAAAATTAAAAAAATGTATACGTAATGAATATTTAATAATTAAATAAGATGAAATTTAAGACCTACCCGTCAATTTAAACAAATCCGCACTATAATAAATCGTTCTCATATACAGGATATATAAACACATCAGATCGCACACGTTCTATTAATTCTCTTTGGTTCGCACCAAAACTGCGTTACTAAATCACAAAAGGACGGTCAATTGTCCGAGTTGAAGGCCGCTTGTAAATCAACGGAGACCGGCTTGTAATCCCCAGAAACGATTTCCTGTCATGATTTTCATTCAATCTACCTCCTCATCACCGTTCCCATTGTAGCTCATCCTATTCCTGCAGGACAATAAGGAAGATCGCATCTGTTGCCGTGACGAGCGTTGCGGTGCGGTGCGGCCCTATAGTCGTATAATCATACGTTATTGAAACGAACTCCGGCTATTCATTTTCTTATAATGACGGAAACTTGAATATATTTCTAACGAAATAAATTAAACCAAAAATTTATTGAAGTGCAGTACAAATAAACCGATGTTAAATATGCGTTTAGTATTTCCGCGGTCTTAATAAAAAAAATAAAATAAAATAAAAAATATTATTTTTATTTAGTCGTAAAACTAAGTAGTTTAAAGGAGAACCCCGACAGGTTTTAAGAAATGCACGAAAATTAGACAATATAGTCGTTGCTAGAATATGTTTCTGCTCCGAGGGCGGTTTAGCCACCTTCTAAAAATTTCTAGGTATCTAAGTTCCGTTTAGTAAGATTTACCTAAGTTGATCTTTATATGTCGGCCTTCATGGCGCGAGTGGTAGCGTCTCCGCCTTTCATCCGGAGGTCCCGGGTTCGAATCCCGGTCAGGCATGGCATTCTCACACACGCTACAAATCATTCATTTCATCCTCTGAAGCAATACCTAACGGTGGTCGTGGAGGTTGAAAAAACAAAGTTGATCTTTACGGCGAAAAGGATAAATAATAAAATAATTTTGTTATAAAAAAACAGAAAGAAAAACAACCACACGAAGTTACGAGGTTGGACTGCTGGTAGCTAGATTTCTCTAGTACTTCTTTCTAATTTTTTATGAACATTATCGTAAACACCTTTATTCGTAATGCAGTGAAAATAAACGTACAGCTTCAATTTTTTTCCAACGATTTATTCAACGTGTTTATTAATTCTCTTACAACTACTGAAGATGATCGTAAAACGATTGAAATGCGCGTTTATTTTCTTATTTTTAATTTATATAAAAAGGTCCTGAAAATCCTCAATTATTATCGATATTGTAAATAATGATTATCTAATATATAAATGCGAAAGTTTGTGTCGGGTTCCGTCCGTTTGCAACAGCATCAAGCGAGAACCGACCGACCGATATTTTCAAATTATCAGGGTGCGTTCGGGTTATCCTAGGGAAGGTTTTTAAGCCGTAGATTGAGGCCCAAGCAATTGAGACCTCAATTGCTCAATTGAAGCGCAATTAATTGAGGCGTTGGGGGTGAAGTTGTGAATTTTTACTCGTCAAAAGTCTGTATACTTTAGTTACTACTATACTCTTGTCTTTAGCCCCCTAACCGATTAGTATGAAATATTAACTAAGCCAACTTATTTTTATTTTTTTATTCAAGGACTGATGAAATTAACGAATAAAATAAAAGATTTACTTTGAATTTCATACGTTGAAATTGATGGCAGAGATTCCTAAGTTTTCCTTTCACTAATATTTCAAAACATGTTATTTACAAAAAATCTATCTTTTTTTAAAAGGGCGTGTGTCTTCCTACCCTGAAATTTGAGTTAAATTTTTTATCAGGAATATTCCCTTCAATTGTATCTTCTCACGTTCCCAACAGTAATATCTTGCTTCAGTAACGATGATTAAGAGATTAGCTTATCTTTATTTTACAGAGTTTTCGTTCCATCAGGTTTTTCTATATGCATATTGGCACCACAAAATATATTTTTTCAAATCTTATACGCATCACTGTGATTGCAACTCGCATAATAACTACAGAAGCTTTGAATATTTCGTTGGAATATAATTTTACGATCGTTCTGCAACTTTCTTTTGAAATTCTTAAGCGATTGTTAACAGCGACTAACTGATAAAGATTGAGTCATTACGATCTGCGTTTACAAAAACATGAAATCGTGAATTTCATTAAGCCAACGACATATCTTCGATGCACAAATTACGATTCCAATACAAATCTTTTAAAGGATTAATTCTCTGTAATGTAATTTTTTAACAAACTGACAAATTTAAAACTATCATAAAAATGGTGAAAAGGTGTAATTTTTAACAATAAATAAATTTAAATAAGATAATATGTAAACTGTATATAACCACCATTTATTCAATAAAATGAAACTTTTTGAAAAAGTTCAATAGATTAAAGTAATCTTTAAATAATAATGTTAGCTTTCTTCAGCGGGGAATTCATAAATTTGTCAAACACCACATGACAGGGTAGGAAAAATTTATTTATATAAATATACTAGCCTAGCTAGAACGTGGACCCTCGGGGCTCAGGTCAGCCCAGGCGAATCCCGGAGCAAACTGACGGGATCCTCAGGACCTCCCGGGCCCAAGGAGCCGCAGAGCTCACTTCGGTCGGAGATTCCATCTACCCAGAGGGCTCCATCCCCTGGACCCCGCTCTGTGCATTATCCTGATATTTGTGAGAATAATACTAATAAATAATAATTATAGTATTCAGGCTTTATAGAAACCCGAAAAAAAAACTACATTACAATTGACGGAATAATAGTAACTATGGTAACTGAAGTACACACACCTTTGACGATGAAAAATTCATAACTTATTTCTTTGCTGTGCGCGGCAGAAACATAATAATGAAATCGATTTTTTTCCTTCATGAATATCTTTAATTACAACTTCACAACTTCCTTGCGGGAAGAAACAATAAATATTTTCAATACGTTAACTTTCAAGGGAGCTAGGGTCTCGGTCGATGACTTAAAACCTTCACTGGGATAACACAGCTGTATAGTGAAAATTTGAAAGTAATCGGTCGGTTGGTTGTCGCGTGATGCGATAACAAACAAACAGACAAACTTTATATATATACAAACAAACACACATTTCCGAATAACCGTGATCTTGTAGGTCGTGAGTGTACCTGATGTCTGCAAAAGTTAGCCTACAACCTACTAACAAATATGCCGTTTGAATTTTAAAAATCGGACGACTGCAGAATTATTATAAGAGCACTCCATTGCATCTCCCAAAACAGCGCCCGAGGGGCACCCCGTTTGGTACCGGTTGATGGTGAAAATCGGTCTAATCTCCCACGACATGTTCGCGTACCTACTACTGTAGCCTCTCACGCAATCCCCACGGGAGACTTATTATTGTTAAACAGAAATTTATTTAATATTATTTTATTTAATTCTATTATTTTTGTAATATTATTCATTCGATTGATTCGAATCGTTCACTTCAAATCCCGTTCAAAGTTCGCAATTCATTAACGTTTGTATTTCAACCGGCAAATCTCCACTACTATATATATATATATATATATTTAGGTATAGAAGTGGGGCCCATTTTTTTAATATTTTCAGGTCAAAACCGTAAGGGAAAACTAGATTCGCTCTTTATTTACCTTCCCATAATTTCAAGAAGTCCTCATTTTCCCTGGGAAACCAAAATCCGGGGGCTAAATCTTTCACTAGCAGTAACTCGCTAAAGAAGCGTTTTCGGATCTATGTTTATACGAACCTTTTTCCTATTTTTTACTAAAGAATCATCTCCCTAGAAATTGCCATATAGTTTTGAATCACTCTGTATAAGAATACAACAAATACAATTCTTATTTTTACCCGTTTCTACTTTTGTACAAGATATTCCCTTTTATCATTCGATCGGTTACTTGCAAACGGAGCAATAAAAACGTTACACGTACAAAAAATAATCCTGGGATTTATACTCGTAGTTAGTAAAACGCAGTTCAAAATCGTTAATAGCAATCTCTAGTTCGGCTCTATTCCGCCCTCACAATATTTATAGCAAATGTAATCATATAGAGTTGAAGTCTTATACAACTTCTGCATAGATTACAAGGGAGTTAATTTAGAAAGAGATCGGAAGAAGTGAAGAAATAAACGAGCAATAAACGTCCTTCAGTTTCTTAAGTTCAGTATCATAACAGCACCAAAATGAAATACATATCGCAATTTAAAAGAAATACGGGTATACGAACTTCAACCTCGACTAGAAACGATTCAAATCTAAACACGGATATCTCTTATCGATGTAGAGAACTTGGCCCGTTGTTTTTATGATTTAAAATTCAAAACTTATAATCTAATTTGTTTATGAACGAAGCAAATCGTAAATACCTTTCTTTAGTATAAGTTTTATCGCGTTTGCAAATCGTATCTATAAGAATTTAAAATATAAAATTCAGAATAGAATAAACTAAATCGTGAACAACTTAGACAAATGATTCCTTTGTATATTAACAAACAAGAAAAAAGAACATATTACATAGAAAATCAATTCTTCCTGTAGCTTTAACATAAAAATTATCTGGAAATAATTATGTATAAAATAAGCGCCAGCCTCATTCGTTTAATCTCTTTTTAAAAATAAAAACAAAGTTAAGCCCCCCCTAGTATGTCATTATATAACTAGTAATAATAAATATGCGAAACTTTCAACTTACCGTATACTATACACATATATTTTATTATATCCTCGTTAAATCCTCTTAACCCGATTTAGAAACGTAATCGTTGAACTTGGTATTTTTTTTTCCTTTTTACTTTCAAACACATTATCTCAAGCTGATGTTCGACTCAAGAGCTTATTTATCAGATTTTTTACATGTTTTTTTGTTTATTTTTTATTTTTTTATTACAATACTTTAAATAAATATTCAAACAAAAAAGATTTTTTTGTATCTTTAATTAAAACTACAAAAAGTTATAGTTAGTTCAATAAAAATTAATTAATATCGCGGAATTTAAAAAAAAGATACCTTAAAATGTCAAAACAAGATATTCTAGCAAAAAAAAAAAAAAAAAAAATTAAGTGTAAACAAGAAATTAATTACAATATAAAAAAATGTTTGTCCTTGACACAAAAGGGCAGTTAATTTTTTAAGCGATGCACTCCTACTGTCTTTTGCCGAGAACATTTTTCGCTTATATCTAGAGAACGATGAATTTTTCTAAAAACACACAACAGGCAGAAGTGTTTTTTTATCGTTTAATGGAATACTATCCTTATAATTGGAAAATAGAGTAATTTTTTTTTAATTGTGTCTGCTAGTGTAGCCGCCCTTCCCCTTTTTGGTTAAGGTAACTCACGTTATTTCCAGACCGAAGACCTGTTACTACCCAAAAGTCGGTTCTAATCGGTTAGATCTGTAAAGCTACAGAAGGTAAAAAACAGTTACCACTAAGTAAATTACCTACCTACGCAATCGGTTAAAAACGGAAAAATGTTACTTAAGCTGCTAAAAAAAATTTGCAATGTTTATTAGTATGTGATGCTACAAAACTGTTTTATATCTGGAAATTTTTACATCGATGATACAACCCTCTCCGGTCGCTCAATGGCTTAAAAAGTCGATGAAATCAGCGGGAAAAATTGAGCAATACTCCGGAGAACTCCGAACTAAACATCGACCACAAAACAGTTTTAAATAGTTTGAAGAAGGCCGAATACAAAAAAAAACTTGATTTTTAGATGTCACATGTTTTAACTAGTGTATTTAAACTTGTACGGTGCTGAATTAAAAAATATTTGGTGATTATAGTATAATATACGAGGGACAATGATTAGGTTGTAACAAATTACTTTCAAAATTTCATGAAAATCGGAGGTAATTATGTACACAATTGTACATAATTACCAAATACTGTATTAAGAATTTCAGAAAATAAGTCAAACTAAACTAATAGTATAAATCATTTGTTATAATTTTCATAAATAACTACGCCAATTTATTTTGACGTAACCTCCTCGTGCAATTTTTTTTTTGTTATTATACAAACAATGTTACTGACCATCCTAATTAATATAATGATCAAATTTTGTATCAACAATTACTGATTTTATTGAAATTAATTTAAGAATAAGTAAACACTTCATAAAGTGTCTTGATAAAGAATCAGCGATTCAAAATATAAATGTAATAACGGATAAAGATGTAAAGATAAATTATAAAATAAATGCCGTGTCAGATAAAATTGGGAAATAAGACTTACCTAGTTTTAAAGAGTGTAGTAATATTTGTGTAATTCAAATGATAATGTACTCGTAAAACACAGATAATTTGCTTTTCATATGTTAAACCTGTTCAATGTTCGACTACGCGTTCGACGTTAAACACGTGTACAAATAAGTAATCGGAAGGCCTCGTGTAAATTCGGTTGCGTCCGTAACAGATCACAATTCATCATATCAACTCGACTCTACAAAACAACTGTGACCATACGCAAACCGATAAACGGACCGTCCAGTGTCTCGATAACTGAATGTAATTCGAATCGATAACGTCCGATTATTATCAAACTAAAATTAACAGACAGACAGACAGACAGATCGACAGACTATCGAGTGTATAATACTTTTTTTCAATAAACTTATTTAATGAGTGATTATAGTTTTACATAAAACTAATATTAAAGAAATATAATCATACGGTGAATATTAATAACAAAACAATCTAAACATTAAATTTATCCCGTTCTAACAAACATATTTTCATTACGAATTCTGATTCTTTTTCAGAATCCGACAGTCACCACTTTTTTCTTCCAAATCAGTGGATATTTCACGGTATTTGCAGAAAAATTATAATTTTAATCTAACCAAACTTAACTACGCTCGCTAACCTATTTTTTTTTTTTTTTTAATTTCTACTCGTCGATTTTATTCAAACACAGTCTTCCAAATGTATTTGAGAGAGGCCCAATATAAGCATTACGCTTATAATTATAAATGTAATCTACGCTTGCTAGTCAAGGTTATCGAGCGTAGGTTAAGTTTGGTTAGATTATATTTATAATTTCTCTGCAAATACCTCTGTAAATACAATAGATACTGATCTAGAAGGTAAAATTGAAAAAACGTGGCTGCCGGATTCCGAAAAAAATACCCAAATTTTAATTTAAAATACAGGATGAGGGACTAAAAAACGAACCTAGCCGGCTACAACTACAGCTGTTTGAGTATCATCTTTAACATCGCTACTACTGAAACGCTATCGGTCGGGTATGTTTCGGGTGTCGTCTATTGCTAACGGAAAACCGTTTACGTTTCAGCGAAGTACGGTTTCTTTCTTTGCAGTTGTATTATTCAGAAATACTTTATTCGATCAAGGAAAGGGTTGCTACAGTGGATACATAAGAAATCACTAATTCTGCCCCTTAATTAACGTCCTAAAATTTCAGTACGACTTCATATCACCGATGCGGCTGAAATTAGAGCGAAATATTTCACTAGCCGTAACCGGCAAACGAAGCATATTAGGACGTATGTTTATGTGAACTTTTTCCGTTATTTTTCCGAGCTGAATAGGTTATGAATGTCCTGGCAGAACTTCATGGTACACTCTGTATACTAAATACTTAAACGCTTTACTAAATACCTATATGTAGAAAAAGGAATAGAAATGCTAAAACGGTGCTATCGTATGGAAAATATTATACGTATAAAAAGTACTATCGTATATTGTATCCTAAACAAATATTACACAACTAAAATTTACAACCTTAACTTTGAACTACATTTACGTGCATAATTTAAAGATAAATAAAAACAGATTCGGTGTATAAGAATATTCCCAAATAAAAATCTAAAAAAAAAAAATAATTTTTGATACAACAGATTTCACTCGTAAAAAAACTATTCACAAACAAAACGTAACTTTCTGAAGGTTAAAAAATGAAACGGTTAAAAAAATTTCCTTTGTTTTATTTTTATTTTTATGAAATCATAAAACTAGTTATTTTTAGGTGTGTATGTGTGTGAACACACATATACACACCGTAGATAAACGTTTGATTTTTTTTTTCAATATTTTAAAATCTAAATAGGCAGAAAAAAGGTTAAAGATGCAATGTAAACCAAGGTTTTTTTTCTAATAGCTTTATTAGAACGATAATTTCCTACGGGCATAAATAGATTTCTTGAGAAGATGAGATTTTTAAACGCGTACAAAAAAATAATAATAATAAACAACCAAACGAAAGAATAGCCTTTTACGATGTGATAACATAGTTCACGAATATACTTCTTGAATAAATATATGTTTATTATACTGCCTATAGATATTTGTTGATCGGCAATTCAGTAATATATTAGGTTAACCTGCCGTATATAAAGTAATAATTTAAAACTTTAAACAAAACATATTTGTTTGTTTAATTAAAACGAATCGTCAAATAATACATTAATAACATTTTTTTTGTTAACAAAAATTATGACCAAAATGAGGTCAATAAGCTTTAATTATGAAAAAAAAGATAATGAGGTTAAAAGTTATACAGTTATATATTGCAGAATAATAAGGAATGACTACATATATTTTCCAAGAAACATCAAAGTTAGTAATATATGAATAATTTAAGTATAAGTCATTTTAATATTTATAACTTAATGAAAAAAAAAACGATCATATTTTTGTTATAACATTTTTGATTTGTCAGAACATAAGTATGATAAAATTCACAAAAAATGATGTAATTTTGATTAAAATAATCTACGAATTTTTTTTTTTTATATCAAATAAAACATTAAAATTAAATAAATCGGATAAGTTTTTGTGGAGAGGGAATTAATGAGCGAAAAACCATACACACTCATTAAAAGCGGGAAAAACGTTTCTATAGCGTGTAAATTATAAGAAACCATAATGTAAATATTTTGTGGAGAGCTGAAAAAGAACCTTGGAGAAAAACTCATAGATAACAACTTAAGACGAGAAAAGGAATATATTCAAAAATAGATATCATAAGGTGGTTATACGGTGACCTCTTCATCCTGATAAAAAAAACGGAAGACTAATGCGAAAAAAATTAATCAGAAAGTAAAAAAAAAACCGAATGAAAACATAAATACAAGAAAATAATTTAAAAGGGTAAATAATTAAAAAATATACTTATACCCTTCTATCTGTAGTCTTATTATTTATTTTCGTATTACTGAACGCGTTATAAAGCTATTATAAATTTAAAAAAACAAGACTCCGAAAGAAAAAAAATAGGATGTCCGGCCGGTGCAGATCATTTCAAGACGGTGTAACGTAGAAGTGAGAAGTCTCTAAATTTCGGATCGTTGCCATAAGATCCGTGAAGGCCTTTTGCCAATAAGACACGGTTAAAATGCCAACGTACTATAAACTTCCCGATCGCCTGGGGTTCACCACTCACTGACCCCCAGAGGCGCTGGTCTTGAATAGTTCGTTGAAGCCAGAAACCTCTACTTGATTAATGACGCAGAACCGTCAACTTTCTCTTGCGAACCGGGGGAAAGTTACATCGACGTCAATTTGATGACGGGCGACCTAGCCAGTGTGAGCATAGTGTGATCAGAGGCTCATTACCTATGAGATCGTTTACGGAGGCGGTCTAAGATCTCCAGATTCGGGTCGCTATAACCTAAGGGTCTGGATCAGGGCAGGCTGCGGTGCGAGTGCGCAGCTGCCTTGCAGGGATTGGAATGGCGCATGGAGCACAGGAAGGAGGTGGAATTAATGGCTGAACAATTCGGCCGGGCCATCAAGATTGGCTGCAATAGGGTCCTACGGCTGCCTCGGCAATGGTAGTGGCCAGTTCGCTGATCGGAGGAGTGCCTGGAGCCGTGGTGACCTCTGTGGCGACTTACCAGGCGTTCCTGGATACTCTGTTTTTAGATGCTCCGGAGGGTGAAGGAGAGGTCGGCGTTAGAGCTATGGCCTTCACTGGCGTACGGACTGTGGATCCCGTTGATATAGACCGAGTGGTTTCTCGAATGGCACTGAAAAAGGCACGACGGATTAACCAACTTGACCCGGATATATTATTTCATCTGCTGCCTGTCATAAGAGGGCCGCTTCGCAGGCTGTTCCCGGTGTGCCTTAGCTGGGGCTGCATCCCGACTAGCTGGAAAGTGGCTTTGGTGAGGTTGCCCTTAACACCGGGAAAGGATCCTAGTGAGGTCGGTAATTATCAGTCTCTTGCCGGTAATCGGCAAGTTACTTGGCTGGTTGTGGAACGGCTCTGGAAAGCATCGAGATGAATTGTTTTCTAAATCGAGGCCAGTATGGCTTCACGAAAGGGGTTGGCACAAATTACATTGTTATATGTGTATCCTCATTGATAGAACCCAAATATTTTTTCGAATTTAAATCTTATTTTTTATTTAAAAAAAAAGATATTACTTCATTATTTTAGTACTGTACTACAGACAGATGACAAATTTCAATTATTATTCCTAAAATTCCTTTAGTAATGAAAGAATTCTTTTTAAAATTATTTGTACGCTAACATTTCAAACATACTGAATTTTCTTTGTTTCATCTGTGAGGTCACAAAAAAAATGTATAATTTATATAATATTTTTAAATGAAGCAGTAAAACCAACAACTTATTCTATTCAAAATTATTTTGTCGTAAGCTTAACATCAGCGGATACTACACACGACTTTCTTTGTTTCCTACTTTTAAACAATGTTAGTATTCTGAAGTAAAACAAAAATACTTTTTTGTATCTCGAGTCTGATGCAAGAAAGAAGTAGAAGTGGTGAGGCGAAAGAAAATAACAAGAAGCGCATTACATAAGTGGTTATTTAGAAATATTTATTTCCTTAAACCTTTGTACATCATAAAAGCGCTTTATTTTCCTATTGCTAAAATAAAATATTGTACAGCAATTTAAAAGTATATTGTAGAAAAAACTGTAAAGATTTAATCCAGATATTTTCTGTCTAAACAAAAAAAAATAATAATAAATACTACAGGTTAATTTTCTCGGAGAATATTTCATTACGCGCGCAAACACTGTATTTTGCATTTCTCTCGACTGAATGAAAAGAACTTCAATCGCTTATCTTCTGAAAGAGAAGATTATCGACATGTTATTTAGTTAAATATTGAACCGGCGCACTAATTATACGCTTACAAATGTTAGTAGTGTTCATCCGTAAAGTATATTTATTTTCTCGAAAATACTATTTGTTGTTATCCGACTCGTTAACTTAAACGGTCTGTTAAAAGTCAAGTAACACATTTTAAGTCTATACGAAAGCATTATTTTGCCTTCGTGCAGACTTAAATTCTGTAACGTTCAGGAAATTTCGGTTTCGTAATCGGCAATAATAATCAGCAATATAATCGCTAATTAATTTTTATCAGACTCGTTTTTCATTTTTACCGAGAATAATATTTATTAAGTAATAAAGAAATTGTTTAATTCTTGAAGAATATTATACAAAAATTTCCTAATTTTCCTCTACCGCTAAAATTTGCTTAAGCAATCCGAAGACTTAAATATACCGGAGATATTGAAGGTGCTACAAGATTGGGTTTAAGACTAGTTCGACTGTAGAAAACAACCTTTGCATAAGTTACGCAAAAAGGTTGTCGCGAAGACGTTAATAAAGAGTCCTTGAACACCGACCAAAAAGGCTTCCGTTAGGTTGGAAATATCCAGAATAAGTTTAAAGGAGCCACCGGGTTGGTCTAGTGGTGAACGCGTCTTCCCAAATCAGCTGATTTGGAAGTCGAGGGTTCCAGCGTTCAAGTCCTAGTAAAGCCAGTTATTTTTACACGGACTTGAATACTAGATCGTGGATACCGGTGTTCTTTGGTGGTTGGGTTTCAATTAACCACACATCTCAGGTATGGTCGAACTGAGATTGTACAAGACTACACTTCATTTACACTCATACATATCATCCTCATTCATCCTCTGAAGTATTATCTGAACGGTAGTTACCGGAGGCTAAACAGGAAAAGAAAAGAAAGAAAAGAAAGAGAATAAGTTTAAAGACCCGGGTTCTATAAACGGGAACGAATTTGCGAAGTCGTGAACGCGTCTTCGCAAATCAGCTGATTTCGAAGTCGAGAGCTCCAACGTTCAAATCCTAGTAAAGGCTTTTATACGGATTTGAATACTAGACCGTGGATACCGGTGTTCTTTGGTGGTTTGGTTTCAATTAACCACACATATCAGAAACGATCGACATGAAACTGTACAAGACTATAATTCATTTACACTCGTACATATCATTCTCTGAAGTAATACCTGACGGTGATTCCCGGACGCTAAACAAGAAATAAAAAGATTCAAAAGGAACTGAAGCGTATAATTTCAAAATTACTTTATTCGATGGAGATAATTTTAACGGAAGGGTGGAATATTTTGAAAAATTGATTATTATTTTACGAAGCACATCCTCATTTCTTAAGCTCAGTGAACCGAGCGAACGAGCAAACTACCGTTTGTTTCAAAATAAATATCGGACGTTTTACAGCTATGTAATATTTCTCAAGTTTCACGTACAATGATTCATTATTCATGAAATGAAAAAAACAACTCGATCAGTTTTAGCTGAGGGCATGTTCATAAACTGTTTCCTGTACCTTCCGCTTGAAAGCTCTAATAGCAAAGACGGTGTCCCCAAATGATGCACCTTGACGATAAAGACATTCTTTATCGTATCGTATTCAGTGACGAATCAACACTTCACGTTAATGGAAAAGTAATTACTCATAATATGCGTATCTGGGGATTAGAAAATCCTGACTATATTGCAGTTTGAACGAGAGCCCCCCAAATCTGAATTTTTTTTTGCGTCGTATCTCGATGGAAAGTTTACGGGCCGTTCTTTTTTGCACAAGCAAGTGTTTTTGGAACGAACTTCAACTTGACAAGTTTAAAATTACAGTTCTTTCCTCGGCTGCAATACGAACCGCACAACTTTATTTGGCAACTAGATGGTGCGCCTACTCACTAGCATAACGATGTACATGATCGGTTGAATGAAATTCTTCCCGACCGCCGGATTTATCGCTGGGGACCAGATGACAGGACTTGTTTGACGTGGCCTCCACGTTCGCCCGATCTGACCCCATGCGATTTTTCCTTAGGAGGTCTCTAAAGGATCAAGTGTATGCGCCCCCGTTACCGACTGACCTACCAGACTTGAGACACAGGATTGATTCAGCCGTAGCATCAATTACTCCAGACTTGCTGATTAAAGTACTCTCTTAACTGCTGGATGTGTACCGTGAGACGAATGGTGCTCGCACTGAACACTTACAGGAAAAACTATTAGATTTGCTGATTCATTTCACGTATAATTTATCAATGTAAGTAAAGCTTAATTACTTAACTTTAAAACCAGATATTCGTTTTGAAACGCACAATATTATAATAGAGTTCATCGGTCTGATAATCACACTCGTGTAATTATAGAGAAGGAACCTCATGTACACGGTTTGGTCTCGGATCACAATAAAGTAAGTGTAACAGGCGATTCGCATCTTGAAATATTATTCCGTAAATTATTACACAACCTCTAGGATTGACGTCAACCGTCCCTACGCTTAGCAATAAGATGGGAAGCGTCATGTTGCTCTCAATCCCTAGAGAGTTAGAGACTATTTCGATCAACTTTTCTTGAACGGGAATAGCACGTCCGAGAAAGAAATGAACGGCCACTACGTCGATATGATTTCACGCACTCCAATTTTTCGTTTTAGAGTATCGCCAAAGAAATCATATAATTGTAATCCAAACGATCATATAACTTAAGACGACGGTCTTAAGTTATTCATTGATAAAACTCTTTAAAAATCGTGACCAAAAATTTTATTAATAAAAAAGGATATTTGAATACTTCCTCTAATGCTTACTGAAAATTTAAAGATAAAAACAGAGTTTCGCCTACTATTATTATCCGTTTTCATTTTTATTAAACTGATTTTTAGCGCGTTGGCGTAAGTAAAGCGGAAAAACAGTCGATTGTACTATCTTATCTCGTACATGGTGCTAGAAGCTACTAGAGTGATTTTTTAGTCCTGTTACCCAATTTTAAATGTAATTTAAGAAAGGAAAATTTAGGTGGAATAAAAAATTGTATTTGTAACTTACAAAAGAGATTTAATAAAAAGCTATTACTTACATAATTGTTAAAGAATATGCTCAAAATGCCCACGCCTTGAGGTTATCACGCACGTACACTTTAAAGCATATTAGCAGAAACCTTTTTAAGAGTTGCATTGGAAATATTCGTGATTAAGTCTGAAATATTGACTTTAAGTTCATCAATAGCGTGAGGATTATTTTTGAAGGCCTCGGACTTAATATAGCCCCACAAAAAGCAGTCAGCAGATGTGAGGTCTGGGGACCTTGGAGGCCATAAGCTCTAGCTTATTATTCGATCATCAAAGAACTCTTGCAGAAAATCCACGGTTTCTCGAGACGTGTGGCATGTAGCGCCGTCTTGCTGAAACCAGTAATACCGTTCTTGAGGTTCCAGGAGGGACACAAATTGGCGCAAAATATTCCTGTATACTTCACCATTTACTGTCTGTTCGAAGAATATGGGTCCGACTATACGACGACGAGATATCGCACACCACACACAAATTTTTTCAGGATGCAAAGATTTGTCTTGTAAAGCGTTAGGATTTTCAACCGCCCAAATTCGACAGTTTGACTGTTCTCATAACCATCGAGATGGATCCTAGCTTCATCACTAAGGAACACTGTGTTTAAAAATTTGATTCCGTTATCGTTTACGAGAGACCTAAACCAACGGCAATATTGCAATCGCTTGTTTAAATCTAGAGGCTGAAGCTCTTGGACTATCGTACGCGATACGGATAGAATTTCAATTTTTTAGCGGCTTTCTGGACACACGAACATGACAAACCGACTTGCGTGGAAAGTTTTCGTAAACTTTTCCGTGGAGAATTGAGCAATCTTGTTTTCACATTCTCTAAAACGTCATCTGTCAAGCGAGTCGGTCGACCACTACGTTTTCTGTCGCAAATACTACCTGTCTCTCGAAATCGGTTTGCTAGTCTAGAAATTGATATTTTTTCTCGCGGAGGAACATCAACAAATTTAACGATTCTTTTACACTCGCGTACGATTTCGTAGCAAAATATTGGCCAAGAATGAAAACTCGTTGTTCTATGGCAAAACACATTCTGTTCGTAACACGACCGGAAACGGCACAAACGTTTACACAGCTCAAGGCGAATTAACTCACACTGCCGTATCTATACCAATTGAATAGCGCTACCAACTTCGTGTCACAAAACAAAATTTCCCTTTCTTAGAAAAAAATTACCGGACATTAACAATTGGGTAACAGGACTAAAAAATCACTCTGTACCATTTTACAGAGAAATATAAGTTAGGGTCAAATCATTCCAAGAGCAGCAACCTATTTAAGATAATAATTTCAACAAAACTTAACTCTCAAATTACCGACAGAATTTGAGTGAAATATCTATAATTTTGAAAAGTCGAAAGGTTTATCATACTGATATATGGAACAGATTAGAGCAGAATTAGTCATTTCAAGTAAACTTAAGCCATTTTAAGCAAACTATATCAGATATTAAATAAGAATTTGAGTTAATAATCTCTCGCCGCGCTCACTCATTCAATCGCTCCCCTCTTACAAGGTCTCTTCACAAACTAACCGAACATTTTTGATTACGCGCCACCGGGGTTATTTCGTGACGTGCGACTGGCGGTTCCGCATATCTCCTCTGTAACGACATGGTCTTGTATTGTTGATACCCAGTTTAGTTTTCGAGTTGTTGTTATTTACGTGCAACGTGTTTAAGTATTAGTAGCGATTTTCGGTAGCAACGGCACATCGTAAAATTTTGCGTGAAAAGAAGGAAAACTTTCACAGAAACGTTTCAACCTTTAAAAAACTCGCGGAGATGATGATCCGGATCGTACGCAATGTTACGAATGGTTTTCATGATTTAAAAGCGGTCATCGGTCGACCAGGCGATGACAAATGCGTTCAGAAAATCAACAATCTGGTTTGGTGCAAATCGCCGATCGACTGTAAGAAAACTTGCAGAACAGGTTAGCATCTCGATAGGATCGTGCCGTGACATTTTAACTGAAAAATTGAACACGCATCGAGTCGCAGAAAAGTTTGTTCCTCGTCTGATGACCGAAGAGCACAAATGACATCGAGTGGACGTTCGACATCGGGCGACTTCTTTAAGAAGCCGGTGACGATGAAATATTCACACAAAGGATCATAACGAGAGACGTAAGCCGGGTGTACGGCTACGACGTCGAGACAAAAGTTCAACCATCACAACGGATCGGTAAAGAATCTCCACGCCCCAAGAAACTGCGTCAGTCTCGATCCGATGTCGAAGTTATGCTCTCTGATTTTTTTTTTTCTATTTTAAGGAATTGTTCGTTTTGAATTCTTGCCTCGAGGTAAACAGTGAACTGTGTGTACTATCGAGGCGTTTTACAACGGTAACGTGAAAAAAATTCAAAAAATGAGACCGGAGTTGTGGCAAGACGACTCACGGTTCTTTCACCAAGGGGATGCGCCCACATACTCGGCTTTGTCGATTCGTCAGTTTTGTGCTAAAAATCAGATGACTGTCTTCTCTCAGTCTTCCTACACGCCAGATCCGGCTCCTCGCCATTTTTTCTCATTTCAGAAATTAAAATCAGCGATGAAAGGACGCCGTTTTGGGACTATCGATGAATTTGGGAATATCCATGAATTCGCTGTAATGACCTTAAAGCAAATTCATGCCGGACCTGAAAGGCCGTTTCAAATGAAGCTATCCAGGACAGCTTCGCGAAGTGGAAACACCGCTGGGAAAATCGTGTGAATATGGGAGGGGAATACTTTGAAGGAGACAAGGACCGATAAATAATCTGTAAAATTAGTAATAAAGATTAAAAAAATAACGTTCGGTTATTTTCAGAACGAACCTCATTCACTCCAACTTTCTGAGTACCTGGAAAGTTGGCGATCGTTTACAATTCCGATAGGAAAACGTAAATTAAATTATTTTGTTTATTATCCTTAACGAGCTTGACGGAAGTGAATAAACCCGAATGCAATATTATTTCTTTTAGTTTTATTATCTTTTTGAAACGTGGCTATTTTAAATTTGTATTATCTTTGAGGAAGTAATAAATAATTACCGATTAAATTAATTTTGTTTAACGAATTCCGAGGAAATGAAAAAGGGTTGAAGCGGAATTAAGACCGCAATTTGGTTTTTATCCGACTTCGCATAGTTATTTACAAGGGCCGACGATAACTAAAGACCAGCGCACGTTTGCAGTATTTTCAAACAGATACTACTACTGAAAGACAAACTAGCATACGAATAACTCGTAAAAGATATATCTTTAACACAAAAAGTGTATTCTAAAAGTACAGTTATCTCTGTAAAATGCATAACAATCGCCGATTGTTGGAAAAAAACGTAATCTCAAATCATTCAAAATCGGCCGCGGCCAGAATCTTTCATTTCTACCTCTCGGATGGTCAAAGTAAAAACTGTACGCTTAATTTTTACGTTTATTATATTAGAGACAGATAATTTTTTTTCCGATTTTATGTAATTAGATTACGCATTTTGTTAACAAAAATCATTTATAAATCAAAAGGCAAAACTTAATTAAGATTAATTATCGGTTCTTTAAAGACCGTTGACGTTATTGTTGTATTTAAATTTTTAAAATTACGTGTAATTTAAAACACCGTAAATTTAAAATTCGTACAAAAATACGAAAATTTTGCTCGTTTCTATATTTGGTAGAAAGTAAAAGAAACATCGCATCAAAATAACTAAAAAAAATAGCGTTTTGTAAAATTATCATCAAGCAAAAGTATAAAATGTTAACGAGCTTAAAAAATGGAACAACAAATTCGATCGTTGCATCCGTAAGAGAATATTAAGAACCATTCATCCATTTTTTTAGCTTATTTTTCAAATTATTTCACAAAATAATAAACCTACAACTTTTTTAAATTATTTTTCGGAAATAGTAAAAATAACTAATAATGGAGCGTATTAAAGGAAATCGTTCATTAGAATACTAACGAACGTAAATTTTACGTACACGTCTGACAATTGCATGAACTGCTTCTTTGTCTTTCTCCACCCCGCACGTTTGTCCGAACAGCAGTGCTAAAACCGGTTAGTTGAGATCATGTTGTCGTACGGAGCGCACGGGTTTTATCGTTTTATTATTACAATATAAAGAAAAAGTTAGATCGATACGTGCGAAACATTTACGTACGTCCAGGATTAATGGAGTATGACAGCACGCAGAACAGACGACTCATTAACGTAACGAACATTATAATGTTACGCAAAAAAAATAAGCGTTAGATTACTTGTTTTGTTTGTGTTTCAGTTGACGACGGCTTCAAAACTATTAATGGCGAGAAGGAGCGTATACTGCATCTTTTGAATGAAACTTTGAAAAACGGTTACGGAAATAAACTTACGATCTAATGAAGATAATTACATATAATAATAATTTAAAACGGCCTAGTTTAAAAATTAGCAAAAGCCGACTTCAATATGTGAAGAAAGAAGAGAATAAAAGCAAATAAATCTACCGATGATCTAATCGATAGAAAAAATGATTTATCTAAGACAAGAAAGCTTGAAAAAACTGAGTTAGGCTCGATAGTCAAAAAGCTGAAAAATTAAGTGACCGATTTAATTAACGCTAAACTTTCGGGAAATTCTGGTTACAGCGGAAGAAAAACCAAATATTATTTGTAGAAAGATCAAGGAATAAAATATATTTTACATATAAAACAATCGTGTGGAAAACGTTAGAAAAAAGTGTATTCAAAAATGTTAAATGCAAATTTCAATTTAATTTTGGAGGATCTATAATAAATTTACTAATCTTTAAGATATGTAATTAACAAGTATACACGCTGACAAATAGATGCCGATCTCCGTGAAGGAATAGTAGCGTCTCGGCATTTTATCCGTTGGGTCCCGGGTTGGAATCCCGATCAGGCACGTTTTTCAGACGCTACAAAATTGCTACGGTTTGCACACTCCCACGTACAAGCTTTTTCAAGCTTCTGTGAAGAATTAATTTATGAAGCAGAAAAAATTTATAATATTGTATTTCACTTTTTTCTGATAAAAAAAAATTTATCGACCTTAATATTTTGAATAAATTTAATGTAACCCAGCAATTCGGTCTAGTGGTATACTCTCGGAGACGAGAGTACTCAAGTTTAACCCTTAATAAAGTATTAGGATTTCTTAAATTATTACTCTTTCATACGGATTTGAATATTAGATCGAATATACCGTTGTTCTTTGACGGTCGGATTTCAGTTAACCACATGTCTCTGGAACGGTCGGCCTGAGTTTGTTCAAGACTACAATTACCGGTACACACATTACACTGATAAGTCGGTAATAAATTGCTGATGCGACTGTAAATAAAACAACAAAAAAAACGTGAAAAACATTAAAACATAAAAAGCTGACGACACGGTTTGAGACTTTTCCGTCACACACATACGCACACAACTTAATTAAAAATATTTATCATTTTATTTAAATATAATATTTTTTTTGTTTATTTAATTTAAGATGTCTAACTAAAGCGCGCGCGCATACCGTATTTAATTCGCGCGAGTATGGCGGTACTATCGACGACGGTCGGAACTAAATAAACTGATGTAATCTCACAACTTACGCGCAACAAATTTCGCTTGCACGATCGGCAAATTGGTGCAGCCGCGAGGCTTAACGCAGCAGGTACGGAGTTAACCGTGCGATCGAGTTCGAGACCCGGCCAGACAGAGTTACTCTTTTACACTTTAAATATTATTAATTTATTTAATTCTACCGCTCACCTCTGACGTCACAACAAAGCAGGCGACTACAACAGCTTTTTTTGGGGGGTGGGGATGCCATTTTACAAAAACCATTTTGGCAATTATTATAATTTTTTAGTCGTTAATAAAGGTGCCTAAAAAAATATAACCTTAATTAGGCGAAAAATCTCGAGATACTGAGGGTGACTTTGCTCTACAGCCTCACCCCTTAACCTTTTAACAATTTAATGTCATACGTCCCACATAAAAAATTAATCTGACAGAGTTTGGTCAAAATCGGTGCAGTAGTTCTAGAGGTATAAGGTGATTTAGCGGCTGACACCGAACACATGTACATATCATCATTAACACGGGGAAAATTTCCATCCGGTTTTTTGGGTTCCTTAGGTGTCAAAACGCCAAGATCCGGGGAAAATCGCATATGACCAAATCGGACCGACTACAATACTTTCCCTTCTACAATTATAGCAGCTGTACAATAGCGCTATCTAGACGGGAAAGTAAAAAAATTATAACTAATAACCGCATACTAACTAACGTTAAAATTCTGTGATTAAAGAGAAAATATGACAAGCGAAGGTTTTAGAAAAAATTTTTAAAAACTATCGAACGGTATGAACGGGAAATTTAACTTTAAATGAACTAACAGTCAAGAAATAGAGACAAAATATGTAATATAAAATGATAATAATGAAAAAAAAATCATTCATAAAGATCATTTATTAAGAAATGTGTATTTTAGACGGTAAATAACAATTATTTTTTAACAGGATATTTCGCGAAAACAGAAGTAACAAGAAAAAATAATTCTACGAATATTTGGCAATCTTTCTGAATGTTTAGAAATTCTAAAAAGAATTTACGAAATACTTGTAGTACTCGCATATAAAAGACAAATGGAATAAAAGAAAACTACTTGTTGATACTTATATTAGCGCACACGTGGTTAGTCAGTTAGTTAATCTGATAAGAGAAGGAACTATTGAAAGTAAAACTTCAAAGGAGACAAGGTTAAATTAGCCTATAAATAAAACACGAAATGGTCAAATAAACAGAATATGAAACAAATAATAAATGTTGCTAGATACGTATTTTCTGCTAATCCCTCACCAGACTATACTTTGCTTAAAACGTATTTTAGATCCCATAACACTACAGATCCCATAACACTACGTCGTTATTACATTATTAAAAGCCTACTTCTGCGCTAATGGAGCAACACCTTTCATCCGGAAGCCGTAGATTAATTATTCAGGGTTCTTTAAGGTATTAATTCTTAGTCACTGCACGTCAAAAACCTGAAAATATTTCCGATAGTCTTTTTATTTTCGAATTTTATTTATCCCAAATTTTGTCCCTAAAAATTAAAAAAAAAATTATTTCCAAATTAAAAGATAAAACCCGGTTTCCATCGGAAGAATATAAAACCCTTAATTGGAAATTTATAAAACCCTTAGTTGGAAATTTCAGAAAATTTTTCTATTGAAAAATTTTAAAATACTATTTCAAGACACAAAAATCTCTTAGAAATCGTTCAAAGGCACTGAAACTCTTCACTATTCACAAAAAAATCTCTGTTAATAATTAAGCATTATATTTTTATTAAATACTGTTAATTTCGAAATTTTTTTTTTTATTTTACAAAGGAAGTTCCTCTAATTTCCTACCAGCAAGTTTTCCAAATAACTGACGTTAAAGATTTTTAAAGGAAAGGTAAAGACACGGTCTGAATACATAATTTGAAATTATCATCACCAAATTATTATTTGGCGTCACCATTACTCAGAAATTAATTTTTATAACAAAATATAATCAATATTGTGATTTCACAATATGAAATCAGCCCATAACACAATATGGGCTGATTTCAATAAGTAAAATTATTAAACCAAACCGCTAAAGAACATCGGTATCCACGATCTAGTATTATTTTTAAAATAAAAAACAGGTTTCTTGATTTTTATATTTTTTGCCAACATCTTTATTTTCATAACGCCAATGTTTTGCAGACTTACAGTTAAAATATATATCCGGTAATTAAAATTTCCAAATTTAAACCTTTGCAAACGTCTGGAATTACGACAATTAAAGAATCTAAAGAAACATATATTATCGGTTTTATTTCTATTATTTTTTTTTTATACCGTAAGTTGGTTTTATTTATTAAATAAAGAATAAATCACAAAACATTTTTTCGGCCAGACAGAAATGAGGATCTCTAATCAAAATAAAAAAAATAAAAAATTTCTGACAAAAATGGAATAATTTAAAAAATTAATTATATTATAGATACATTTTCCCATATATATATATAATATATATATATATGAGGTCTGCAATAAAGTATTGAGACTAGTTTTTTTTTTCAGCCGAAGTGGCAACACTGTAAAGATACTTGTAAACATATAGTTATATGAACAGCTGATTTGTTAGGTATTAATATTTTTAATCTATTGTTGCCACTTGAGACATAAACAAATTTTTCGTGAAACAAGTTTTTATTGTGCGTTACAAAAATGTGTGATACTAATTATGAGCAATCAAGTTTTGTGTTAAAACTCGGTGAGAATCCACGAACCACGCTCTGGAAGACCGTTAACGTCAAAAAGTGACGATAATTGTTGAGCGAATCAGAGACTTGATACGGTACGACCGGCGATTAACTGTCAGAATCATTGCAGAAAAACTGAATTTGAACACAGTCCATCAAATTTTGACAAATAAATTGGACATGAAAAAGGTTTATGCGAAATTGATCCCAAAAAACCCGTGTTGAACAGAAAAACAACAGGGTGGAAGTGCGCCACGATCTTCTACGGCGAATTGAAATTGATCCTGATTTTCTAAAAAAAAAAACAAAAAAAAAACAGTTATTACTAATGATGAATATTGGACATTTGAGTACGACCCAGAAACAAATCGCGAGAGCAATAAGTGGCACTCCTCAAACTCACCACGTCCCAAAAAAGCAAAAATTAGCAAATCAAAAATCAAAACCATGCTAATTTGTTTCTTCGATAGTAATGGCAATGTCTATAAGGAGTTTTTGCCTACAGGACAGACTTTTTTTATTTATTTTTCCTGTTTAGCCTCCGGTAACTACCGTTTAGATAATACTTCAGAGGATGAATGAGGATGATATGTATGAGTGTAAATGAAGTGAAGTCTTGTACATTCTCAGTTCGACCTTTCCTGAGATGTGTGGTTAATTGAAACCCAACCACCAAAGAACACCGGTATCCACGATTTAGTATTCAAATCCGTGTAAAAATAACTGGTTTTAATAGGACTTGAACGCTGAAACTCTCGACTTCCAAATCAACTGATTTGGGAAGACGCGTTCACCAGTAGACCAACCCGGTGGGTTGCCTACAAAACAGACTGTAAATCAATATGTTTACGGAGAAATTCTAGGAAGGCTGCGGAAAAAGTTGCCCCCCCGTGAGACAAGCCATCAAAGACAACTGGATGCTCCATCATGACAATGCATCTTAATTAACGAGTAATTAATTACTCTCAATTAATGAGGTTTTGGCAAAAAAAAAAACATCCCTGTAGTTCCTCAACCACCCTATTCACCTGACTTGAGTCCCTGCGACTTTTTCCTGTTCCCGACAATCAAAAACCACCTCAAAGGACACTATTTTGGAACAGTAGAAAACATTTTAAAAAATGTAACCGACCATTCGAAGGATGTTCAGGTTTCTGAGTTCCAACACTTCTATGAAGAGTGGGAAAACCGTTTGAAGCATTGCGTAACTTCTCAAAGGAACTATTTCGAAAGTGATAGAGTCTATGTAAAATTGGATTGTAAATGAAAAAATTTTCTAAACCAGTCTCATTACTTTATTTACAGACCTCGTATGTGTAGTAGTGGAGATTTGCCGGTTGAAGCACAAACTTTATTGAATTGAATTAATGAATTGTGAGTCTCTGTGTGAGCTGGGTTTGAACTGAATGATTCGTATCAATTTAACGAATATGTTACAAAAAAATAGAATTAAATTTACGTTAAATAAAATAATATTAAAGAAATTTAAAACATTCCTGTTTAACAATAATTAGCTTCCCGTGCAGACCGCGTGTGAGGCTAGAGTAGTGAAATATGCGAGCACATCGCACGCTGTTTGTGTGTGTATATATATATATTAATTACATCTGTTTGTTCTCGCGTGATACGAGAACAGAAAGACATGACAGAACAGACTGACCGACCGATTGCTTTCAAATTTTCAGGATACATTCGTGTTACTCCAGGGAAGGTTTTAAGCAATCGACCGAGGTCCTAACTCCCTTGAAGATAAGGATATAAAAACATTGATTATTTCTTCGCCCCCAAGGAGAGTTAAGTCGTGAATTAAACATATTCATTAAGGAAAAATATACTAATTCTTTTATTTCATTATTATATATCCGTCTCCACACCAAAGAAATAAATTAAAAATTTTTCGTCATTAAAGGTGGGTGTATTTTAGTTATGGTAGCCAGTTATTTTTACACGGATTTGAATACTAGATCGTGGATACCGGTGTTCTTTGGTGGTCGGGTTTCAATTAACCACACATCTCAGGAACGGTCGAACTGAGAATGTACAAGACTACACTTCATTTACACTCATACATATCATCCTCATTCATCCTTTGTAGAATTATCTAAACGGTAGTTACCGGAGGCTAAACATGAAAAGAAAGTAAAGTAAGTCTCTATACTAACTTTCGCAATTTAGTTTTTTTTCAAATTTCTATAAAGCCTGAATACTTTAATTGTTATTTATCAGTATTATTCTCACAACCAAGAAGATAAGGAATAGTGCGGTTGTCTAGGAGGCGGATTCCTCACAGCAGACGCGAATGGTGACCGAAGCGACCTTTGTAGGCGTCCAGGGCGCGCGCCGGTCGCCCTGAACCGGCAACACGGGAATGGCAGGTGAAGTAAACTCTACGATCCTGAGTTAGTTCCGGGGTTGGCCTAGGCCCCGAGGGTTCACGTTCGGGCTAAACGAGCCGGAAAGTATAAATAGAGAAAGAGAGAAGAAAAAATTGTTGGAATAAGACAGATATAATTTATTTACACAGATACTCGTATATCAGCAATGAATATTCAAAATTCAACGTCTTCATAACGTCGTTATAAAAAATAAATAGTCGATAATTAACAAAAAATAATAACACAAACATACAACGTAAAATAAACGAATAGAATAGAAATAATGGAAATCGTTCAATTAATTGCCGATAAACAACAAAAGTAGAGAGCAACACACACATTATGCGCTGCTATACGCATCGTATCCTTTTCTATGATTTGACAACTGGACAGACAGTCAGAATTATATAAAACAAAGAAGACTGAAGACTTGTACGTGAATGAGTGTAAAATACAAGAAACTTAACTCTTCAAGCGGCAAAGAATAAAAACAAAGACCGAAGCCGACAAAAAGATTTATTAATATTCATATACTTTAAAAAAGGAAAAACCATATTGTTAAGAAAAAAATACCTTCTAAAAGTGTTGAGAAATAATTACTACACGTTATTATTTATTGTGATGAGGGCAATATACGCATATTATATCAAATATTACCACAAAATATAAAAATTTCATTAAATTAAAAGGGCGTGGAAAATTGCCAGTTTAACGATTAAGTTTTAAAAATTACCTTAATAAACTCGCTTTGACTAATGTAAATACGGGTACGTTCATCGACTACACATATGTGATTTATAAACCGGGCGGTCATCCTACTCGAGACATATCATCAACATTAAAAATGATAAATAAAATGCAACCAGAATGCATTCTAGCGTTGTTGTACTAGTCACGACAAAGCCAGAACAAGTAGTAGTAAACGTTGGTTTTTGTTTTGTTTTATTTGATTTTATTTCAACTCGGTTGAATCATAAATAAGACGGGAAGGCGCAAACTTATCACGAATACAAATAAATGAATCAAAATATTAGTTTCGTTTAAAAGCTGGACGGAATATTTCAATACCTTATTCATTCTAGTGTATAAAACATAATAGAAAATCATAACAGTCTAACAACCTATCGTGTAATATTTTTTGTTGACTTGCGAACATTAAACCGACCGTAATAAATAAATAATGGATAGACATATTTAAACTTCGACAAAGTATTTACACTAAAGTGAAAAATATACTATTTATATTCTATTTTATATATTAAGCCTCTGGTTTTGAATTTTAATAATTTTTATCACATCACTAGTGTACAAGGGAAGTTAAATTTACAAAAAAAAATCGTACTAAAATTTTCTATTTATCATCATTCATCCAAATTAAGAAGCACGGTGCGTCGGTTTGTTTGCTGTATGCGCTCACATTTTTATTTTAAATGAAATGAATCGTAGCAATTAATGAACTGTAAACTACGAGCCTCTATGGCTGTGCGAGTTGGGTTTGAACTGAACGATTCGAATCAATATAATAGAATTCAATTTACATTAAATCAAATAATATTATATTAAAAAAAATTTGTTTAATAAATAATGATGGGCTTCCCGTGAGGACTGCATGTAAGGCTTGTGCGGTGAAATATTTACAAAAAAATCATGTATAATGCAACACAAACGATGTAACATTTTTGAGGCGGGTCTACGGCCCGTCTTTTTACTAGTGCATGATTAAAAAGAAAATTTTACTACAAAATGTAAGAAATAATAAATACACGAGATGTGTGAGAAAAGTAATGAGATTGGTAACACTGCGAGTGTTCTGGCAACGCTGTGTCTACCGGTCGGTGCTAGACCGGTTTGTTCATCCCTTCCACATGCTCAGTACGAGTTTCAAATCCGTGCAGCGCACACATTATTTTTGACAGCGCCATCAGTAAAGTTGCATTTTTGTTGTGTGTTACGAAAATGGAGCGTCGGAATTTAGAGCGACGTTCTGCGATCACGTTTTGTGTTAAACTTGGGGAATCCGCAAGTGTGACCTTTGAAAAGTTGAAATTGACCTACGGGGAACACTGCTTATCAAAAGCGCAAGTATTCCGCCGGCACAAATCATTTTGGAAGGCCAAGAACACATTTTGAAGATCAAGCTCGCTGAGGGTGACCTTCGAATTCAAAATCTGACGAAAACGTTGAGCGTGTGAGGATCATATGAGATCAGACCGTCGTTTAATAATAAGGATGATGAGTGAACAGTTAAATTCAAACGCTTTCACCGTACATCAAATTTTGACAGACGATTTGGTCATGCGAAAGGATTGTGAGAAATCGGTGCCCAAAAACCTCACAACGGAACAGAAGGACGATCGAAGAAACGTGTGCGTTGATCTTCTTGAGAGGATTGACAATTACAAAGAATTCTTCAATCGTGTGATCACAGGTGATGAATCCTGGATATTTGAGTACGATCTTGAAACAAAGCGGCAAATCGAAGAGTGGTACACTCCGTCATCTCCTCGACCGAATGTCGAATGAGCAAATCAAAGATCAAAACCGTGTCGATTTGATTTTTTACACTAGGGGTATCGTGGATAAAGAATTTGTTCCTCGGGGAGAAACCGTCAACCAAGTGTTTTACAAAGGTGTCCTTGATAGGCTCAGGAAAAGAGTGATTCGCGTGAGACCAGACATTGCTGACAAGCGGATGCTTCATCATGACAATGCCCCGTGTCACACGGCCATTTCCATCAGGGAATTTTTGACCTCAAGACGCATTCCTACGGTTCCTCAACCCCCCCCCCCTGTCACCTGATTTGAGTCCTTGTGACTTTTTCCTTTTCCGAAATTGAAAGAAGACGTCATTTTGGAACTCTGGAGAACATTCAAAAGACTGTGACCGACCAGTTAAAAGCCCTACCAGTTGAAGCCTTTCAGCTCTGCAACCAGGAGTGGGAACAACGACTCCGCCGGTGTATAGCTGCCCAAGGGAACTACTTTGAAGGGGATAATATTGTTTGAAGAAAATAAAAAATTTGGTAAGTAAAAAGTCAGTTTCATTAGTTTTGTCACACACCTCGTATGTTATATTATAAAAATATATGAGGACTTGTTTATATATATATATATATATATATATATATATATATATTATTGTAAACAATATAAATAAATATCTTACAAATAAATATATGTCAATCCATTATTTATTTATTTATTATGGTCGACTTAATGTAGATTAAAAGACGGTTAAAGAACCGTCTCTTTCTTCATCGTTGTAGAATTTTCTTTGTTTCCTTTACTGCATGCTTTTTGCCGAAACTCACTGTCTTCCGACACTTCTTTTAAAATAATCTCTGCGGTATTATACTATTCCATTTTTCTGACTCGTTTGAAATCATATTTGAAGAAATTAAATTCTCTTAGGTTGTAAAATCTCTCCGTAACGTTTAAATTTTACCGTTATTTTTTTTCCTGCTTTAATCACATAAGTATCTAGACCGACATGTAAGTTTTGATACTTTTAATTATTTGGCGAGCAAAAACATTTATATGCACTTTTATTTTATGTTATAACCTTCTTTATTAGTTTTCATTATTATAAACCATAGCGGTTTTGTTATAACTAAATCAGACGTTAGCGTACATAAATTTACAATAGTTATAACATTAAAATCCGTACTAACGGGCACCTGATCAACTCGTACCGAATCGACAGTCAAAATCATTCGGATCGACAGCTACATTTTTTCGATTCAGCTCCCTTCCTCAAGATGCGTTCCCGTTGTATCTCTTTTTTTTTGGGGGGGGGGGGGTTACGTAGGAGGAGGCCAAAACTTTTGCTCGCAGATACCACAATGCGCCCATATGTGGTCATGTCGGATTCCAGCCAAGCCGACCAGGGTTGATCAAGCCGACTAAACCTCCTCTCGCCACCGGCGACATGTCCGATGCCAAACTTTTGGCATCACTCGGAACATGCCGAATAGATTCGTTTGATTTCATTCTATTTATTATTGTTCTTATTTAGAAACACTTATGATCTAATCGATCGTATATCAATATATAATCGTATAAATTCATCTCATATTCTTTTGCAAAAAAAAAAAATACATTAAAAACTGTATGAAATACAAATACTTTTTGTTAATGTTATTGATAGTCGATGGTAGAATGCAGCATTACATCGTTCAAGGCCAATATATCATTGTGGCAGTAAAGTTGTTTTTAATCCTAAATATACAAGTACATATATGTATATACACGCGCGAAGCGTAAAAATATTAACACCGAGGAAAGTTATCACGTTTCTATTTTCTATTTATTGTAATTATTATCTAACGATGTCTATCTGCCATATGCAGATTCATTCAGAATGCACTATGACCGGGTCAAATATCTTCACCAGTATATTAGAATTTTCCTTGTTGACTAAAAAATAAATTTTATTAATCGTAAAAAAAAATAAAAACAACAGTGCTTTTTTAACAGTATATCTGTTCTACTTTATTTTTAACAGTATAACAGAATATTTTCATACAGTTAACAGTATAGTGTATTTGTCACCATATTTATTGTATTTATAATTAAAATTACTTTCACTTTCAGCCCACTACATACAATTAAGTCTGTATATTTCTGAGGGAGGAAAGAGTAAAATACCCCAAAAAAAAGAAAATAAATTTGGTACAATAGCCCACATTTCTCAAGAGTTTTGTTATTTATCTAAACTTAACAACATCTGATTAAGAACTGATGTTTGGCAATCCGAACTGAACTTTGGATCTCGATTAAACATGTATATCTATGAAAACATATAAAACACAAATCACTCTATGCTGCTTACAACCGTAATTAATTATTATATTAATTAATAAATAATAAATGAATAATAATTACGCCAATAATATTAATCTTTATCGGCTTTATATATCGTATATATTTTTATCAAATATAGTGAAGCGGTTGAACAAATAATAAATAGATTTTTAACCGCGAAACGATACTAAATATCTAATAGTTTTTAAACATTACAGATAAATTCAATTCTACTCTTTAATCGCCCGCTCTGTGAGTTTACATAACCTTGCACAGACTATTTTCATTAAAACTTTTACGTCGTTTGGAAGTAGTAGATGTTGAAACTACTTAATAAAATGGGCAGATTCTTCAAAAATAGTAAAAACAACAGAGGCCCGATATTTGAACTTTGCGGGAAACTAGAGATAATTTCATAACAAAATGACCTGTTTTATTTTTTATTTGCCCTACATCCCCGAGCCGGAGATCCAATTAAGTATACTCGATTCGTGGACGTGTCTTTTCCGGATCTTTTAATTGCCTGCTTCTAATCTCCAACGGAAGAACCAGGCCCGGCTATGCCGTTCCCAGCCCCCCCGCCGGAAACCGGGTCTCGGTCTTTCCTTTTGCCAGCCTCAAACCGACGGCGCAAGAGCCGAAGCCGCCAAAGCGTATCCGGGAACCCACACCGCCGGCCGGGTCTCGGTCTTTTCATTCATTCACGGACCCCAGGAGTCCCCGCTCAATCACGGGAACCCACACGCCAGGGCATGTGAGCCCTCAGGAATGGGGCTGTTTTTTTTAGCAAAATGACCTGTAACTAATGTTCTTTACAGTATTAACGTTACGTAAAGAATAAGCTATCGAATATTTGCGCTTTCGGATGAACACACGATTTGATCTCCCCCCCCCCACAGTATTAACACTTCTTCTGCACCTCCTCACTGGAGAATTAAACTTTTAATGTAACGTTAGTATATTTACCTAATATTTTAGTGTTCAGTACACTAGTTAGGAATAAATTAATCTAGTTCTCGCTTCGATTACTGAAGTTCTCGCTTTGATTACTAGTTCTCTTTCGATTGAATTACTGAAAGCAAAACTACGGTTTCGTATCGCTGACCGAATTTGTTACTTTTTAATCAAGATAACATTCGAATGTCGACGACTAACCTATATTTTTATTCAAACAAAACGTATTTTTTATACGTTATACGAAACTGTAAATCGCTTCAGATAGGCTGTGTTACTCAACAGATAACAAAAATAACTTCTACACTATTTACTTGGAAGGATCAAGGTGATTTTGATTAGGGAATCAAACTATATAATATAATATTAAGTAAAAAGGAAATTAAAGTTTTTTATAATAGTAATTTAAATGTATATCGAAGTAAATAAAAATAATAATTTCGGAACGGTTAAAATGAAAATTATTTGAAGATACATATACATAAAAGAAAAGCGGTCGGGCTTTAATTAATTAGCATTACGTAAAAGTTCATCGACGATGTAATTTTTGTTCTGTAACGGAATTTTTAATTTACTCTTCACACGATTTAGTTTGAACTCCGCAGTTCTTTTACGTATAAACATGGCGAACGCTACGACAAGAATGGATGTTTAGATCCGATAAACGATTCGTTCAACCAGTTTTTTAAATTTAGGTGTTTCAGACACTTCAAAAAATTTGTTTACTAATTAAATCGTGTACGCTTTACCAGTAGTTCTGTCGCTAAAAAAAATCCATCTATTATATTTAGTGTTTTTCTTTCCGTTACATTAAAATGATTTTAAATTTAAAAACACTTATTTAAAGGTTTTTTAATGCTTTTTAAATACACCGTTGATTAATAAAGAAAAACAATTTAATATCAGTACTTTTAATCGACTGAAATGTTGAAAAATCCAGTTATTTAACGTGTTACAAAGATGAAAATTAAATAAGATAAATTTTTTTAACTGAATGACTTTTACTAATTGGCTTTTTTTGTTGTTTCATTGGATTTTTATTATTATTATTTTTTAAATCTAAGAATACCAAAAACGTATAAAATAAAAAATTGAATTTTAACTATCTGAATATTTTAAAATCTTATTTGCACTAATGAAAAGGAAACTTTTTTTCGTAACGAGCGAAAGAATTTTAATCCACAAGTTTTTAGTTAACGCTTATACTCGTATAAATAAAAACTTCGGTTCGTAATAATTTACTAGTCGTTTAAGAGGGCAGAATTTAAAAAAAAAAAATGAAAGTTTACATATATATATGTGTGTATGTATATCAAGATACTCAGACAATGTCTCACGAGAAATTCTCGTTCAACAAACCGAACAAATATAAGACGGTACACAACATTAGATTCGCTGTGGCGGTACAGCATTCCATTACCAGATATCATCGGTATAAAACTGCAACCGTCTGTCGTCACACACCGCGGCGACCCTGTGGCAAACGGCCAGGTAATTTCTACAGTTGTTATCTCCCTTTAGTTCTTTTTATCTTATTTCTTCTTCCTTCTTCCTCTTTATCTTCCTAATCCTCATTGAGAAAACAAAATGCACCTTACCTAATCTTATGCGAAATCTAAATTGAATCTCGAATGAAAATCAATTGTCGATATGGCATCCGGTGTATAAAAATAAAAAATAAAAAGTAAACAATAAATACTCCCTCGTAAAAACGCGTACGAAATTTAAAATAATAGTTTAATATGATATTTTAATATTTTTGCCAGCACACATGCAAATTACTTTGTAAGGTCGAATTCATAGACTGAAATCTTTGTTACGTAAGGAAGTTCCGGTAAGTTTTTTCTTTGTAATGCTTCATACGTTTTGCAAATATTAAACTTATGTATCCGTTTAATGGAAACCCTCGATTAAAAGGGTGTACTTCTTTTGAGCATATGATAAGGGAAAATATATAAAAAAGAATCCGATAGTATTACACTGTTAAAATAATTATACGGTAGCAATTTGATTGATTTACTTTAAACATTTATTAGTCCCTATGAAAGTAATCAGAACCTTTTATCACCGGTACCACTATCACTGTTATCAGTTTTATTTACCGATCAATCTTTATCAATCTGACATCGCCACTTCATGCGATTTTTACCGAATACAGTTTAATTTGAAACGTAACAGTATTTTTAAAAAATCTTTAAATTACATCTGAAATTTCACTTAACGTTTCCAAAATCCATTACAGAAAGACATCTTTAAATTCATTCGGGTTTGGTTTCATACGAACGGTCGGTAAACTTGCCTCCACGAGGGATCTCTAATTGAAGATGACCACGAAATTATCCAGTTATGGGACAAGCTTCCAGTCGCCATTTTTCAACACATTTCACCTAAATTGTCTGATAAAATCTTTTCATAAACTCGAATTACTATTTTAACGTTGAAATTCTACTATGTCAGCAAACATTTCTACTTTCCCGACTAAATAGCGCTATAACCCTACAAGGGAAAGTATTATAGACTAATTCGGGCATATGCGATTATCACCGGATCTTTAGGTTTTGACTCTTAAAGAACCCCTAAAAATAAAAAAAAAACAGAATGGAAATTTTTCCGATGTTAATGTTCGTATGTACGTGTGTGTAGCTGGATTTCGGCCTCTGAATCACCTTATATCTCGAGAACTACTGGACCGATTTGACCAAACAGAATCACATTACTTCTATATATTGGGCTTTGAAGCCGTTAAATTTTCAACTTAAAAGGTCAAGAGGGTGAAGCTGCAGAGCAAAATCACCCTCAGTATCACGAGATTTCGCCTAATTAAGATTGTATTTCTCTTAGGTACGTTTCTTAACGATTAACAAACAACAATATTTGCATACCCGCTCCAAAAAATGCTGTTGTAGTCGTCTGCTATGTTGCGAGTCACAGGTGAGCGGCAAAATTAACGACATAAATAATATTTAAAGTGTAGAAAAGTAACTCGGTCTAACACGGCTGCACCAGTTTGCCGACCTTACAATCGAAATCTGTTCTACGTAATTTGTGAAATTACAATACTTAAATTACTGCCGACCGTCGCCGCTTGTACCGCCCTACCCGCGCGAAATAAATATGGTATGCGCGTGCGCTTTAGTTAAGATCGTTGAATTAAATAGACAAAAAAATATTATATTTAAATAAAATGATAATTATTTTAAATTAAGTTGTACGAGGTGCGACAATAAAGTAATGAGACTGATGTGAAAGAAAATGTTGCTTTTGGCCTAAAATATTTACATCACAATAGAATTACGGTGGTTTACTTTTTAAATTGATTATATAGAAAATGTAATTTTTTGTTTAATAAAAATTCATTCCGTTTAATGAAGTTATTCGATAAAAAAGTTTTAACGGGACTACCAAACGAACTTTTTTAAAAAATTAACTAAAATCGCTTTGCTTCGTGAAGCGTTATTTTTTTTGTCTTAGTTTTTGGGATTCTTTTGCTCTTCTGGTCTGAGAATACACAATAAAAATTATTCTACAAAAAATCATACCCATATATAATTTACAACCCCTAAATTTGAGAAAGCGGTACATAATCATTTACGAGAAACGCTTTAACTCAAATACGATTTATCCTAGAAACCTAATTCTTTAACCGATATACATAGAAAGTTTTGCTTTGTGATGTGCAGAGACAGTTTTTGTTTGCCAGTTTTCAGTCTTGTCAGAAAAAAACTTTTTGGCTAAAATTAACAAAAATAATAACGTTTGCTTGATATTTTATTTTTTATTTAATTTCATGCGAATAAGAGGTCATCTTAAAATGATGACCTCTCTACACACCACAGACTCATATCACGCATACAAATTTACTTATAAAGAGTACTTGTAAAATTTTACTTTATTATAACGTTTTAGCGTTTCTAGCGTTTTAAAATCGTGGAAAATATAAAACAACATTTTAAATACGTAATTAATCGATAAATCAGGTACATCATGACATCAGGTACATCATGACTATCTTAAAGTTCTGATTTTTGAAAATCAGACAGCCGTATACTAACATTTTCTGCGCTAATATCACCTGTACTTACATGAGAAGGGAATCTTGAATCTCGGGAGGTACCAGAGCAACTAGATTTTTTGCCAGACGTTTATCGTTCATAATTTGAATGTTTTTATTTTCGTCCTCTTATATTTTATTTTTGTGAAGGACGTTGTTTTGTCGGTACCGAAGTATAATTTACTTTATAAACTAATCATACAAAATTTTTAACAAACGTAAACAAAAAAAAAGAAAAGCAAATGTTTGTATCAATAATCACCAATACATATAATCTATGACCGAAACATAACCTAAATACTACAATCACATGTGAACAACGTTTTAAAAAACGGCACCTTATTTATCCCAAACAATTACAAAAAGTGAAATAAAAACAGTGGTTAATGTAAATAATTTACGTCATAAATTCAACAAATCGAAAAGTCCAAAAATATTACGCAGTAAAAAAAAGTGTACGACACAAACAAATAACTATACTGGTCATATTGCTACTAACATGTGGAAAATTGTAACTCACCGGATCGGTCTAGCGGTGAACGCGTCATCGCAAATCAGCCGATTTCGAAGTCGGAGTTCTAAGGTTCAAATCCTAGTAAATGCAGTTACTTATACGAGGTAATAAAGTAATGAGACTGATGTGAAAGAAAATGTTGCTTACCGTTTTAGTCATGTTTAGTGTTGTCTCCTTCAAAGTAGTTCCCCACTGATTGCACACACTTATTCCAGCGCTTCCATTGATGGTAACATTTCTGGAACTCATCTTCTGTAATATCCTCCAAGACCCTCGTCACAGCTTTTTGGACATCTTGTGTTGTTTGAAAATGGTGTCCCTTGACCGCCATTTTGACTCTTGGAAATACAAAAAAGGCGCACGGAGCGATATCTGGTGAATAAGGTGGCTGTGGTAGTACTGAAATTTGTTTTGAGGTTAAAAATTGCTGTACTGACAGAGCAGTATGGGATGGCGCATTATCGTGATGCAGAATCCAATTGTCAGCAATGTTGGCATGGACACGAAGAACTCGTTTACGAAGTCTTTCTAAAATTTCTTTGTAGGAATATCGGTTAACTGTTTGTCCAGGAGGCACTCACTCTTTATGAACAATTCCCTTGGAATCGAAGAAGCACGCAAGCATGCATTTCACTTTTGACTTTGACATGCGAGCTTTTTTTGGTCTGGGTGATCCCTTTGAGCACCGTTGCGAACTTTGGTGTTTTGTCTCTGGATCGTATTGTAAAAACCAACCTTCATCGCCAGTGATAACACGGCTCAACAAATCTGGATTGATTTCCGTTTGCTCTAACAGATCGGCTGCTACATATTTCTGTGTTTCTCGCTGTTGTTGTGTGAGATTTTTGGGGACCATTTTTGCCCAAATCTTTCTCGTACCAAGATCTTCAGTTAATATTAGAAGAACCGTTTCTCGATCGATGATGAGTTCTTCTGCAATCATTTTCACGGATAATCTTCGATCAGATCGTACGATTTCACGCACCATGGTCAAGTTGACATCTGTCCGTGAGGTTGATGTTCGTCCACTGCGGTCTTCAACTTCAACATTCGTTCTGCCTTCACTAAAAATTTTATGCCACCGAAAAACTTGAGCTCTCGACATAACCTCCTCTCCAAAAGCCTTCTGAAGCTTACCATAAGTTGTTGCGTTTTCACCCGATTTAACGGAAAAAGAAATGGCATACCGTTGCGCAATATTTTGCGGTTTCATTTCTGTGACGAGAGACACAAACACGTGTTCACTTATTACAGCACAACTTACGACCGAGCAGTTGCATCAATGTGCCGCTTGGACTAGAAGTAGCTTATAGACCAAGGTCAAAGATGGTGTGCCTACGCAAGCTGCAAGGTTGCCACATCTTGCAAAAAAAAATCAGTCTCATTACTTTATTGTCGCACCTCGTATATGTAAGTCGTGCATCAAAAAAACTAACAGTTGTCCCGAGGTTAAAGCCGCGTTCTGGAAAATCCTACAAATGTGTTATCAGCGTTTTTCTTTTCGGTCTGTCTGAATTATAGGATTTCACGAATGAAATCCGCACAATATCGATCGACTGAAGGAGAAAATTCAACAAGAAATTAACCGCTTTTATAATGTCTTTCGTCCGGTGACTATCAGTATGATAACTAGAGCACCAAAAGTGCATCACTGCGCAGGGCGTCAACTTTGCGCCATCTTATGTAAAAATATGGTAAATATATAAAACTTTGTTAATGTAAATAAAGAATTTAAGTTTTTATTAATTTTTTTTTTTACATTCAATTCATACGATGTTACATGACACAACTGTTTTGGTCTGTACATGTTTGGTTTTACGTTGCTCGCTCACTTCTTGTGAGAAGCTGTATTAATTCAATAACTTACCTTATTTTAAACGTAAATTTTCATTTTACTCTTACATATACCGGATGATATTTAAGTAAGGAAACGGCTTTATACTGCATAGCCGAGAGGTATATGGAGGCGGAAAGAAATGGGGTTCTACATAGTTAAAAAAAAATCTCCATTATGTTGGGGGTTTAATTTTAGTCCGTCATATGAATCACATATGTTAAAAAGACGAGTGTTGTAGGATGTCCTGAAAGCATTTAACGAGTTTTATTTAATAAATAACTAACCATGACCTACAAAAATTAAGATGATTTATGTCCTTGAAAACCTGTACGTGAGGACAACCGACAGGCTGATGCGAAAGTTAATTACTGCTCCGTTTGAATGGAGCGAACATAGAGAATATTTCCACTAAATTTTAATGTATGTTCTGTCATGCTATGTAAGTAAGATTTTTCATACTTAAAATAGCATCTTATCCCCGTTTAAATATTAAAAACCATACCCGATTCTATCCACGGTTTTTAAACCATCGACCAGAATAAAAAATTACAAGACGAATTCTGTTGTTACGAATCTTTCAAGTTTCAAACGTTTAATTATTATTGAAATATCGTTTAATATCGACTAATTATTTTAAAGTAATTAATTTTATATCGTACGTTGACGGTAAAATATTAAAAAAAAACTTAAAAACTTAAACGACATCTTATTTGAATCATTAAAACAAGGGACGAGTGGATTTTTCGAACTATATAAAAGCCTACTTTAAAATACCTTTAACCGTTAAATATTTGAGATTCGTGTAGCAAACAATACCCAGAAAGAAGCACAGTTTAAAATAGCGTCATTGCTACGGTCTTGTTTCGCGTTCGGTGATTTTACACCTCAGCAAGAAATAATATAAATCTACAACGATTAAAAATAAGAACAAAAATAACAGATCGAAAATAATAATTATTATTATTATTCCACAGAAAACCACAAGTATTGTACAACAATTAAAAAACTGAAATTAAATCATAATTTTTTTCAACAATGCATCGTGTTAGAAAAATTATTGTAATTAATCGATCCAAAATTTGAAACAACATATTAAAATTCGTTCGATATATTACAATTCAATATAAAATTTATTTCAATGTATACTCGAATTTTAAAACTTACTATTTTTAGAAAAAAGATAAAAGGAAACGATTTCTGACAAAATATTCAAACGATTAAATCGGTTGCTGTTATCACGATAAAAACTACGCATAACCTCAAAAATTAATAAATAAACAAATAGCTCTAACGATCTATGTGAACTTTCTGGATCAAATATAGCACGGATGCGCATAACCTTATGTTATCGCACGAACACAAAATTTTCTGTAAAAAAGCAAAACAATTAGTTAGTTGCTGATACGTGTACCAAAATGCGGTAAAAAAAAAACACGGAACTATGCAAAAAATAATCGATATATTTTTAAATTCATTAAAGAATTAAAAGATAAATGATGAATTATAAATTTATCTTGACCCTATATACTTCTTAAGAACCGTTTACGACGAATGGTGGTAGATATATATTAACAAAAAAATATTTACATATTAACTCGTGTCTACAGAATGCCTTTTTTTCATAATTCATTATAGAAAATGGTTCCGTGTATTACTTGTATAAAGAATGAACCTGTTTGCCATTCGTAGAGCTGAACACCAACTTATTTCGGTAGAATGGGTGTATGCAGTGACAAACATTATATTCAGCTCGCTGAAAAAAGCAAGCAGAAACAATAGCTTCGCTTGTTTTTCCCGTAATACGTGAAGTATGTCATACTAGTTATTTATGACATCGGCAACATCATATTTACTGTATTTACAAGTAAAGTTGGGCATTTAATAAATAAAAAATAAATAACTTTTTAATATATACAAAAAATAATAAAATACCTATCGCATTATTAACCCACCGGGTCGATCTATTTTTTTTTCAGCTGTTTTTATTAACTAAATATTTAAAGTCAAAGGTTGTAGGGTCGAAATAGTAATAAAGATAAGTTACTTTTATGGGAATTTGAATACTAGACAGTGCATACCGGTGTACTCTGGTAGTCGGGTTTAATTATCGCACATCTCAGTTACGGTCGATCTGATTCTGTACAAGATTATACACGACAAAGTTATCACATCCTCATCTCACTGGGCCAAGGGGTTGCTTATGCTCACAAGTTGAACACATTGCAACGCATACATTAACAGAAAAAAAACCACTTACATTTTTGATTCGATTAATTAATAACAATAATATCGTATAGCCGATTCTAAAAATTCTTAGAACATATTACTTTAAATTAAATAATAAATCATACGAAATGTATAAAATGCTATAAATGGTGTTGAATTTTTACTTTCCCGTCTAAATAGCACTATAGTCGACTGTAGCTCGACCTGCAGCTCTAGAAGGGTAAGTATTGTAAACGGTTCGATTGAAGCGAATGCTGCTTTTTTACCGGATCTTTACGTTTTGATACCTAAGGAACTCAAAAAAAACCGGATGGAAATTTTCCGGATGTTGATGTTCGTATGAACGTGTGTTTTTGGTGTCGACCTCTAAATCAACTTATATCTCCAGAACTACTGGACCGATTTTGACCAATTTTTATCGGATTACTTCTATTTATCTAGTACTGATGCCATTAAATTTTCAACGTTAAAGATCAAAGAGATGAGGCTGTAGAGCAAGGTCACTCTCAGTATCTCGAGATTTCGCCTAATTAAGGGCATAATTTTCTTAGGCACACGTGGTAACGATTAAAAAAAACAATATTTACAAAATCGCATCTCCATTCCAACAAAAGCTGTTGTAGTGGACTCTGTGTTGTGACGTCACTGGAGAGCCGTAGAATTAAATAAATTAATAATATTTAAAGTGAAATAATGTACGTCGGTCTGGCCGGGTCTCAAACTCGATCGCTCGGTCGACTCGGTACCTGGTGCGTTAACCCTTGCGGCTACACAGATCTACCGACCGTGCAAGCGATATTTGTTCTATGTAAGTAGTGAAATTACATTAGTGTAGTTAATGCCGAACACACCCGCGCGAATTAAGTACGTTATGCGCGCGCGCTTTAGTTAGAATCGTAGATTTAAATAAACGAAAAAATATTATAATTAAATAAAACGATAAATATTAAATTAAGTCGTTCATCAGAAACAACCCACAGTTGTAGGACATTCCCGGATTATAATCAGAGTTATCAAAACGTTGATAACTCTGTTATCAACGTTTTTAATTAAATTATTAACTCCCAATTTACACTAATAAAAGAATCAAAAAAATTCAAACCTTAAAATAGGTACAATATTTGTATAAAAATTATAATAGAAATCGCCAAATATAAATAATCTAGCAAACACATTCAAATTTTATATCTACCGAGCCCTTCATTGAAACCATTTATATATATATGGATGAGAGGTAACAGTAGTGGAACTAAGTGACTCTTTAAAATTATTCATACTGTATAATACAAAATTAGCAACAGGATAGTTGCCGTTCCATGAAGTCGTCTATCGTGAGACTACTGATCAATTGTTGAATCGGTCAGCTCTTTAAGGAAGTCATTAAATTTACATTCGTAAGTCATTTTTCTTAAGACTACTTTTTCTTTTTGTCTATTCTACGCAACATTATTTAATACTCAATGATTATTAGTAACGCGATTAATATTTCATTAAATACATAACAATGAAACTTTGTAGTTCATTTTGTTGTTTGTTTGACCACGAAGAACTTGATTCTTCGTGGTCGAATGAAAATAAAATTATATTCGATTTTTAGAATTTAAAAATTGAGCTTATTATAATTATACACTTATCCATCAGTATTATATATTCTATAAACGAATTACTAGAGGAAATCCATTTAAATTTTCCTTATCTATTATCAGGAGACGTCTCCCGGTGAAAATCCAGGAAAATAATTTTTCCTAAATTTCTTTCTATTTTCTTTCGCTAAACATAGATTTATCTTATTTAAAAAATGTTTTGAAAACGATTCATTGCAAAATTTATGAGCTTTACCTGCATTCCAATTTTAAATATACATATTCAGTGTATTAACAAACATTATAAATAGTGTGTTAACAAAGTATGAGAAGGCTTAAATAGTTTTCTAACATTTTAACATAGAAATATGAAATTCAACAGATGCTGAATTTCATATGATGCAATGAAGGCCGGCTCAAAAAATGTTAAACTACAAAGATTATGATTTGATACATCATTTTACAGACCGGTGAAACACAAAAGTTTTAATGTAAACATCATCGGGCTACAAAAAAATTATCTACACGGCTAACGTTTTTCACAATCGGTTTCAAAAATTGTTTAGTTCCTTATAAATAACAGTGAAAAACCAAAAAATAAAAAATAAATTGAGGAAATAATTCTACTTCAAAGCGAACTGTTGTTCGGTACGTACGAGGTTACTAGTTGGAGAGTACTGTATGCCATTTTTGAAATTAACTATGAAAAATATTAAACTGCCACCATTTTGGTAATGTCAAACATTGTATTTTTAGAATTTCCTTTAAACGAGTGCTTTTCCATTTAAAATCTTCGAGTTGAGAGCCCAAAGACCTTTCCTAAGAGAGGTGTGAGAGTCATACCCTAAGGGGTGTGATGGTCTCATATCGAACAAATAGACCGTTTTGAGATACGTAGAAGCATTTGCTAAATTTAATTTTTCTATATTCGATTAGACATTCCATTCATTAATCTCGATGTCAGAAAACAAAATCATCAGATAACGTCAAAGATAAAGTAGCACTACTGGACTCGGCAACCTTAGCGTTGATCTACTAAATTTCTCACATTACGTGGAAAAAGAGATAAAATTTATGAAAATATATAATGTCGGTACTGTGTAATGCGATACTGTTTGAATGGAGTATACAGTGATAAAAAAGCAATCTACCCGCGGAGTATTTACCAAATAAACGGTCCCATTCTAAAACGTAACTTACAATATCTATCCCGAAAGCAGGACTTTTTAACCTGGATGAAAGCACAAATTTTTTTAATCGATGATGGATCAAGTCATAATCTTCAACTATTTTTCATCCGGATATCAAATTGCAATAAGTAAACAGGCTACCAAAGGCACAAGATCGGTTATACGCGGAAGTTCTGGCGCAGGATTAAAAAAAAATATTGGCCTATCCCGGTAATGGAGTGGCATGTATAAATTAGGTTTTAGGAATTTTACTTTGCTTTCCGTGAAGGTTTGGTTGAATAATTATAGTTCAGTCGATACATAACATTTAAAAAGTTACATTTTTCTTTGAAAAAAAAAAATATATATAATTGCTGAATTACCATTTAATGAATTACCATTAGTATCTAAGCCATTCTAAGAGTGGCAGAAAATTGCCATGAACTTAAAATTCATTAATAAATTAAAAAGTAATTTCCTTAGAAATATCATCATGATTGTATTTTATCAGTTTTCTTTTAATTATTCGTCTTAAAATTTCCATTATATAATTTTTTTTTTTTTTAAATATGCATACAGATGATTAATGTTAAATTAAAAGTTTCAAAACCACGTGCAACACTTTAAAAATATAATTACATTTTACTAAGGGATAATATGGATCAAATTTATACACGGTGTGCTTTCACTAGCAGACGTCGTTGGCGGGGTTAGTACGCAGTACGTAAATCACAATTACTGCTGTGAATATTCCAACAAAATTTCATTTATTTTTATCCATTAAATGTTATACCACTTTAAATGAAACAATCAAAATATTTATTATTCTTTTACATCTCGATAAATAAAATGGTAATTTTGATTAATTATATTCCACCCGGGTCATCTTAAGTAACTAGTAGACGCGGCTTGTGAACCGCTGATAAATACTCTAACCTTGTAATAAATACGAATGTAATAAAAAAGAATGTCATTGACAAATAATTTTTACGAAAATAATATAATTATTTTCTGTTTTAGAAAACGAAAGGAGATTCATGATTAAGCAAGTTTCTGGTCATCCGGAAACGTCTGGTAGGCGTGGTTTATTCGTAATCAGTTTATGCTTTAGTTTCGAATATCCAACTGGATACTATTGTATCGATTTTTTACTTTAACAGATAAATAAACTCTTAATTTCTTTTTAATTTAAATAAATAATACGACATTTTTAATCATATAGATTGCAGCCAAGTCATCCTTGATATCTGGTAAGAGTAATTAAACATTTATTATTCTGTAAATTAGAAATGTTTGTATTGAGCCTTTTTTTTAGTACGTAAAAATTACTATAATAGATTTGTGCTAGAAGAAAGTTTTATAAAATAAAGGTATTTTTTAATAAACCAAATTTTTAATAACGTAAAAAAATAAATTTATGAACTAATAAGACGACTACGAATAATCTACAAGTCGGTAGTAGTAGTAAATTAAGTTATTTCAAACATTCGATTAACAAAATAAAAAAAAAACATGAACTACACGACTGACTCTATGAATCATGAAACCTTGCCGATGGTGACGGGGCTTGAGTGGTCAGTGAGACGGAGTAGCTGGAATGAATGTGCAACCATATCGGGAAAGGAATCTGTTCAGAGCCAGACTAAGGAATGATCCTGAAAGAGGATAGCAGCTCTTTCATTAGTTGTTAAAGGGGTACGTCAGGAGGACTTAAACGCCCATATCAACATCAATGCGCAGTACTCAATGTACAACAATGTACGCTGAGTACTGCGCATTAAACACTTTTGAAAGTATATGTTTGGAGCGTATCGTGGAAGTGAAAATTGGACGATCGGAGTACTTGAGAAGAAACGTTTAGAAGTTTTTGAAATGCGGTGCTATAGGAGAATGTTAAAAATCAGATGGATGGATAAAGTGACAAATGAAGAGGTGACGCGGCAAACTGATGAAGAAAGACGCATTTGGAAAAATGTATTAAGGCATGCTGGAAGGAGGGAAAAATTGTCCAGGCATGCAACGTTTGGGATGTGTAAGACAAATTGGTAGGATGTACGGGGTATACCTAAATAAAACGACTGGCACTAGATAGGGAATCTTGCTTGGAGAGCTGCATCAAACCAGTCAAACGATTGAAGACAAAAAAAAATCTATACTAGTTTTCAATGACAGCGATTCCGGTGAAATACTGAACACAATCACGAGTTTTTTTGCTTCCAGTCTACATCGTTCACTTGCGATTTTTATATGACACCGTAGTAGCGAGACGGCAATTAAGAATTAATGAATGAAACTTCTATTCTTTAATTATTCAATTAATGAACTAATTATATTTGTATTCCGATTGCCAAATACTTACGTTTATTTAATAAACAATAAATAACATTAATTTAGTAATAAATTATATTTATGCGCTAATTTAATTAAGAGAATTAAAATTAATTCTTTTAATATTTGATATATCGCAAACGTTTACCAGGCCTACGACAAATAAATTATCAGTTAATTTTCTATTATATTCGTAAAAACACTCACCTCATTCAAGTATGAATGAAAGCTACTTACAAAAAAATAAATAAATAAATTAAAGCATTACTTATAATAATATCTTTATTATATTACATTAATTGTAATATTTAAATAAGTCTATAAAGAGGAATTATTTGTTTTAAGTATAAAAATACAGGTTTCATATTCCGTCAGCTCTCAGGTTACCGTACAATAGAAAATCTGTCTGAAAATATATTTTTCACTTTTTTTAAAACGATTTTAGTTATTTATTTCTACACAATAAAATATACTTTAATAGTTCTTATATTTACCTTTGTATCACAAGAACTTTTTTTCATTGAAAAATTGTTTAACTGAATTAAAATTAATTTAAATTTTATTAATAAGCTATAAATTAATTTCAATTTTTTATAAACTAGCCGGTCAGGGCTCGCTTAACTCTCCCGACAGTCAACACGATGTGTTTATATCCTCACGTCTGCGGAAATATTATGTATTTTACAGATATTGTTAAAAGAAATAAAGATTAGTTATAGAACTTAATTTTATTTCTGTTGCAAAGGTAACAGATATATAATAAGTAAAAGGAAAATACATTTCATATTATGTGTATGTGTATATATATATATATATATATATATATATATATATATACACATACACATAAATAAAACAATTTCAAAAACTTATGTCCAACAAAATATAAAAAAAATAAGAAGAATTTATTATTAAAAAACCAAATTAAATAATAATCTGATGTGGACATCAAATGACTTCCTTGTACGCCTATTAAATTACATATATACCGTTTTTAAAGTATATAAAATGTTATTTCATTATTAACTTCTGATATTATTTTATTTTGTTCTTCTTATAATTATTATTGAATTATTATTTATCGAAAAAATTTTTACAATCAGAGGTTAATAATTAATTATTAATAAATCAATATATTTAAATAAAAAAAAAAGGAAATGAAGTCGGATTTGAACAGATGTGCCTTCCCCGTGTAAGATCCAAATATTTCATTAATTAAAATTTATTTGGCTGTAATTCTGGGAACAGTGAAAATAAGTAATACTTAAGATATATCGTTGAAAATCTCTCAACAAGAGCTTATTACTGCAGTTAACAAAAAGTCCAAAACCCTAATTTTTTGGATTTTGGGCTTTTTTGGAAACTTTTTTCAAGTGGATTTCAATCGAAGGGGAGGTGTACAACTAGATGTTACAACAGTCCTAAATCCAAAATTTCAACATCCTACCGCTAATTATTTTTGAGTTATGCGAGATACATACGTACATACAGACGTCACGCTGCAACTAGTCAAAATGGATATTTCCGTTGAAATCTGAAAACCGACATTTTTCGCGATCACAATACTTCCTTTACTTCGTACAAGCAAGTAATAAATAACTATAGAAGCACCATGCTTCTTGATGCGTACGATGCAATATATATATATACTTATATATAATACGTAAATGTATTAATCCTTTTACTTCATTAAACTTTTATCACCATGGCAACAGAAATACATTAAGTAAAATTACTTCTCGTTATTTCTTTAGCGATTATCTGTAAAACAGTTAATATTGTAACAAACATGAGGATACCCGTCTAGAATCCTGGCTAGACAGTCGGGCGAGCGAAGTGAGCCCTGATCGGTTAGCGATTTGAGTAAACGTTAAACGAGTTGAATAAACGGTAGTACGTACAAAATGTAATTAACTTAAATAGACTAAACATTTCAAACGCATCGAAATTTATTTACGTTCAGGTCCATTAGTATAATTAATAAACTTTTTTTTCTCTTGAAATGATAAATACTTGAATTTTCTACTAATGGTAGGTAAGTAGGTAATACATAAAGCGAAAAGATTCATTTCAACAAATAACTTTAATATAGATTAATATATTTTTCATAAATAGACAAATAGAAGTCATTTCTAAATCTAGTCGCAAGAATAAACACTTTTAAAAAATGCACTTCAGAGAAAGAATAAAATACTGTATTATTACTATAATTTGCGAAAGCTGCTTATTAATATTACCATTACAATAATTTCACGAAACACGCTAATTACTTTTTTTTATATTCGTTATAGAAGCTCTTTTATTTTACTTATTACACATATATCTTTTTTTTACTTAAAAACAATATAATTAAGATTCTATTAACTTTAATTTGAATTTACAGAAAAAAAAACACTAAATACGTTGTGAAAAGGTCATTCCTTTGCAAATTGTTGAAAGGTCGGTATTAGTTTGCGATTACAAATGTCGCCCGTTCGTTAACAAATAATAAAATAGGGTGAAATAACGAACAATTTAATTTATGTATCTAGCACGCATAAAAATTGCTAAACACAATATTTTTACAAAAATGGACTCTTTACATTTTAAATAATGCAGTCGTTAAAATAAAAAAGTAAAAGAAAACTTATTAATTATAAGAAAATAATTTTACGCAATAGAACATACGGTGTAAGATAAGATAATAAATTAGAACCTCTGTTGTAAATAGTTCAATGACAGACAACGTATACCGCTTGAAAAAGTTAATAGATGTTATAAAAATATATGCATAATTACGTAAAGATATCTTAAAAGAAAGTTAACTGCAAAATCACCAAGTCATATTATAAACTCTTAAATATATACGAGTATATAGTTTATTTATTTCGAATGCAATTGTTTGTTTCAAAGGCAACCGGTTTGATGGGCACAAAACGAAATTTATTCCTATGTCATCCTTTTCCGACGGTCCAGAAAGGAATCAAGAGGATTATAATGGCCTAGATACATTATCTAGATGATTATTAGATTATCACCCCTAAAATTGTAATGCGATCTAAGCAGTCGATATTAAAAGCAGACAACACAAGTGTAGGAATTTCCCGTCAAGCGGGAAAGTTCTACTTCTAAACTAATGTAATTTTACAACTTATAGAGAACAAATTTCGCTTACACGGTCGGCAGGTTGCTGTAATCGCGAGGCCTAACGAATCAGGTAATGAGTCGACCGGGTGATCGAGTTTGACACCCGGTCAGACCGAATGACTTTTTTACACGTTAAATATTATTCATTTATTTAATTCTACCGCTCACCTGTGACTCGCAACATAGCAGACGATTACAAGACCAATTTTTGGGGTAGAATACGATTTTGCAATTTTTTTTGTAAATATTTTTTCTTTTTAATGGTAAATAAATGCGCCTAAGAAAAATATGATCTTAATTACGTGAAATCTTGAGAAACTGAGGGTGATTTGCGCTACAGCCTCACCCCTTTGACCTTTTTTCAGTTGAAAATATAACGGCATAAGTGTCCCTTATATAGAAGTAATCAGACAGAGTTTGATCAAAATCGGTCCGTAGTTCCGGAGATATAAGGTGGTTTAGAGGCCGACACCGAACACATACACGTACGTATGAACATTAATATCCGTAAAATTTCCATCCGGTATTTTGGGTTCCTTAGGTGTCAAAACGTGAAGATCCGGTGAAAACCGTATACGCCCAAACTAGACCGATTGCAATACTTACCCTTCTGATTAAATGCCAGAAGGAGGAAGCACAAAATAATTAAAAGTAAAAATGAGATAAATAAACCAGAAATGGACTAAAAGTTACAAGGAGGGTTAAATAAAATGAAAATGGTAATGTAAGAAGTTACAAAAATCATTTCCTTTTTAAATTATACAGAATAAAAAAAAAGAATATTAATAAATTAACAGTTTCCTATCCGATAACAATATAAAAAAATAAATTTAATCAATAATTTAAAAAATAAGAAAATATCCTTGATATCAATGTACGTTGACTTATCCACAATTCGGATTCCTTATCTGTCAATTACATTTTCTCCAAGTATCAACCAGTTATAAAACAGGAACACACGCTATTTTGCTTGCGTGGATCTCTTTTACTGTAATTACGATCTGCAGCCTTCATCGTCAATTAAGCAGTCATCGAAAATGGTTGCAGCAATTTAAAAAATTCGTATCTCAGAAACTACTAGAGATAATCAAACGTGTTTTTTTTTTGTAATTCACGAACTCAAAAACGTTTTTTTTACATATAAAAATCAAATTAAACCTACGGATTGTTCTAAACGTGATGAATTCGTAAGTAAACGCTTATTAACATCGACGGTAACGAAACAATTTTAAAACGAGTTATGTTTCCAGATGAAGCGACTTTCCACATTAGTGGTTGTGTTAACCGGTATAATTTTAGGACATGGGGATCTCAATAACCCGATGAAATTATTTAGTATGTCAGAGATACCCCAAAAATAAAAGTGGGGTGCGGTTTGATGCCCGATGATGCGATCGGCCCGTTCTTTTTTCACGAGTCTTATTATCACAGGGGATGTTTATTTAGACTTGCTACAATTGTACGTTCTCCCGCAAGTTGACCAAATTAAACAAGAAAGTAACGTTGCTGTAATATTTCAAGAAGACGGTGCGCCCCTACACTTTAGCCTAGGTGTTCGACGCGCTCTCAATGAAAGATTCCCTAATCGTTTAATTGTTAAGGCCGGTCCTGTGCTTTGGCCTCCGAAAAGCCCAGATTTGATAACCCTAGATTTTTTTACGGGGATACGTTGAAAACATTGTTTACAGTGAAAAAATCAGGGATGTACAACATTTAAGACAACGGATCACCGCTGCTATTACCACAATTACGCCTGCGATGACCCAGCGGATCTGAGCAGAAGTTCATATCGTCTGGGTGTTTGCAGAGCGACCGACGGACCTCATATTGAAACATTCTAAGGTATGTAGAAAAAAAACTATCAGTTGGTGAATAAAAAAAAAAAATTACTTGTTTGATTATCTCTAGTGGTTTCTGAGGTATGATTTTTTAAAAATTGCTGTACCTTTGACGATAACCTTGTACAGGGGTCGGGTTTTCTTACTACAAATAAAAAATTCAAATAACTTTCATTATGCTTACTTTCCATATTTTTTTTGTTTAATTTAATTTGTATTGCAATTTACAAACTGGAACCGGTTTTGTAACTGGAAGCCAATTACAAAATTTAACCATTAGGCCCACGGGACAGCCACGGAAATTTATTTTATTTATTTACAAAGAAATCAAGTAAAGACGTAATAAGACGGCGAATTTGTGGAACGGGGCACCGAACTGAACAGGGAAACATCTTTTAAACAAATAATTAAGAACGAAAATCGTTCGGAAAGTTCTCGGCCTGTCGAAAAAAACAGAAATTTTTAATTTTCAAATAATCATTTAGTTTGCAATTCTATACATTTAGACCCTACCGGTCTCCAACTTTCTAAAATACTCAATATAATGCACTTGTCCAACTCTGCAAAATAAGCAGTTATCTCCGGATCGATCTCATAAATTGAAGTAAATCTTTTCGTCTAGCGAGCAATTTCTTCAGGTACGAGAAGAGAATCGCCGGGAGCCAAATCCGGCGTTTACAGTGCATGCGAAGAACTTCAAAACGTAGCTCATGGAGTTCTGCAGCAGCAATCCGAGACGCATGTGTAGGCACGCATTTTGGTGGTGAAAGAGCACTTTCTGTTTGGCTAGGTGTGAACGTTTTGCCGAAGTAGCACCGTTTAATTAGTACATTTGGGAAGAGTAACATTCCCCGACGTGGGCTTTCTTTTAACCTGTAAGTGTATGAGCACCACACCACGAAAATCCTAATAAACAGTAGCCGTGACCTTTCCGTGAAAGCAAAAACACAGAACGCTTTTCGCTTTCTTTCGGGTACTTTTATAAACTCCCAACCGCAGTTTGGACCGCCGTTTGAACTCTGGCGTTTAATGGAAACTCCACGTTTCATCTATTATTAGAAAACATCGAAAAACACAGCGGATTTTAAATAAGTCGTCTAACACCTTGATAACTGTTCAGTTAATTGCGTTTTCGGTCGATTGTTTCCCGAGCGTTCATTATCTTGAGAGAGATGTAGGCCAAATTGTAGCAGCCCAACTGTTTAACTGCCGAAAACGAAGTGGAAGAATCCTTTAAAGGAAATGAATCTAACTTTTAGTATGTCCGTCGGGTTTGAACTTTTCAAAACAAAGTACTTCATAATTCTCGAACTTCAATTTTATCCGTTTTTCAGAAAAAGCAAAACTTGTTCGCTTTATTCGATCGCTACAAACAAAAACTAAACTCAAGGTTTGAAATTTCGCAGCACAGCATTTAAAGGAACATACTTGACCTATGTCATAATCGTTTGATCATACTTCTGGCATCTCCGAGTCAGGCCTACAACTTTCCGAATGACGCTATAAGATGATGCACTGAATTCAAGGTCGAATACTATGAAAACAACAATGCTGACGTTGTTTTGAATCAGTATAACCACCAAATTATTTAAGTTACAACTTTGATTTAAGTAGCTTTGTCTTACCATTACAGGCGTTGCAACCACTCATTTCTACTTTCCCGTCTGGATAGCACTTTAGCAGAGCTATATCTCTGGAAGGGGAAGTATTGTAATCGGTCTAATTTGGGCAAACGCGGTTTTCATCAGATCTTGACTTTTTATATCTAAGGAACCCAAAAAACCGAATTGAAATTTTTCGGATGTTAATGTTGGTATGTACGTGTCTGTGTTCGGTGATGGTCTCTAAATCACCTGATATCCTAAGAACTACTGGACCGATTTTGACCAAACTTGGTCAGATTACTTCTATATACCGGACATCGATGCCATTAAATTTTCAACTTAAAAGGTCAAGCAGGTGAGATTGTAGAGAAAGTTCACCCTAAGTATCTCAATATTTCGCCTTTTTTGCAAAATCGCAACCGCACCCCAAAAAACGCTCCAAACTGGCGGCTAAGTGGGCATACTACGTCAATAGTACGTCATGTCATCACAAAGAGCACTAGTGTCGCAGTCCGTTAACTGGAATTTCCCTTTTTCCCTGTGGGAACTTCCCCTTTTCTTCGTCCTATTTGGCCGGGAAATTTGAAATTCCACAGGGTTGCCACCTAAATTGTATTTGTACACTTTAAATATTAATTATTTTATTTAATCTGATCAATATTTCGAAGATAGGTAGCAGACGTACAGCTGTTGTAGTCGTTTGCTATGTTGTGACGTCAAAGGTGAGCGGTATAATTAAATAAATAAATAATATTTAAACTGTAAAAAAGTAACTCGATCTGACCAGGGCTCGATCGTCCGGTCGACTCGATATCTGATCTTTAAGCCTTGCGGCTACACCAGTCTGCCGACTGTGTAAGCGAGATTTGCTCTATGTAAGTCGTGAATCACATTAGTTAAGTTAGGGCGAACCGTCACCGCTAGTACCGCCACACCCACGCGAATTAAATACGGTATGCTTGCGCGGTTTGTTTAAAAACATTGAATTAAACGAAAAAATAATATATTTAAATAAAACGATAAGTATTTTAAATTAAGTTACGTATGTATATGCAGTTCATCAGAAATAACCCACAGTTTTATGACTTTCCCGGATCGCGGCTTTATCCGCGTGACGACAAAGTCCTACAACTGTGTTGTCAGCTTTTTTTTTTTTTTTTTTTTGAAAAAATTATTTTTAATAAACGTTTCGATAAGAAGGTTCCGTTTATTTTATGTTATCTCTTAAAATTCAATTCCTGAACAGTTCTATAGATACCCTCTACCTGATTTTATCGATGACAACACCGGTTCTACAGGTTTCGACATCCTCAAAGTCGATTTAATAGGATTTTTATCTACATCCACCGAAGAGAAAGTGGGAAGTAGGGATATCAAGGATAAGGACCGCTTATCAAAAGAGGATCCGCAATACCAGAATAACAATTAAATCTAGATGGAAGAATGACTTTTACTAAACAGCGGCTGCCGACAACATATATTACTAATTAATGATTCTGTAGCGCCTAAAACATTTACAACAACAATTATTATTGTTTGTTGAAAATAATTATAAGCGGTTGCATCTTGCGATGAATCTTTTTTAAGAAAGACATGTCTTGCAATTAGTATTCTAAGTTAGAAATTAGGATAAATAATTACTACTTAAGTTCAGGCGTTTATATTAAATATTTGGTAATGTAATTACATCAAAAAATGTTAAAACTTAATTCACTGCAAATATTAATTAAAAACAAAAGGTAAATAATTATATTTCTAATAGTATACACATTTAACGGGATGATTTTTTTAAAAATAAATTACTCCCTTCGAGAGTAAAAACAACACAATATTACCCCCAACGTCCATTCTAAACCATTAATTTTTAAAAAAATATTTAAGGTATACTTTATAGGAAATTTTAAAGGTGCTACGTACAGCTTATCCGGGCGGCAAAGAGAGGCAGCAGTAGCATTGATTATAGACTAAGGATAATAATAAAAGTTAATTAACGTCTTGTTCAGCTGGGAACTTTAATAAAAAGATTCGGCTGACAAAGAAATGCCACCGGGTATACATCTAAATATTACGTCTTATTCGCGTAATGAAAGACAACAAAATATTCGATTAATTAATTGCGCCTACAACAAATTTATCCTGTCGAAATATTTTACATCGTATTTCTAAATAAGACTGACGTTTACCAGGATTATTTTAGCGATGTAGTTCATAAAAAAATTATGTAGATAATACTTTGTTCGACAAATTGAAACGAAAAGCCTATTATTTCAACCGGCAAGTCCAAAAATATTTTCTAGGGTCTACATTACAGGAGGACTACGGAATATTCCTTCTAAGAATACATACAGAGTTTTACGGGACGTACTCCCCGAACTTCAGGTACCGATTCAGGACACAAAAACGTTCATATCGACATAAGTCCTACTTCGCTTTGTTTTCCTTCTGGACGCCATTTTGTGATTATCAACAAAAATTTTTTTCCTACGAACGGGTAAACCTTTAATTAAATTTGACAAATTAAAATCGACTAGCGTCTTATTCTACAACATAAAAAATGTTGAAAACGTCATCTTCAAAAATTTCAAAACGGCGGCCATCTTAGTTTTTTTAATCTTCAATATCTTTGTAATTATTTGTTTGATCGAATTTTTACTTATTATAAAATTTATTGAGAATTTTATTTTGAACCGAATGACATCTTATCGGTAAAAATCCGTTGCCAACCAACCTAGTTATTGCAGACAATTAATCCTGCAGTACGCTTGCGCACCGCAATGCAAGCTGATAATTTTTTATCTGTTCATATTTCCTCTGCTAAATGCAATAAAAATTATTAATAATAAATAATATTAAAAAATTGTAAAAATTATCAGTTCGTATTACGGTGCGCAAGGGTACTACCGGGTTAATTGTCTGCAATAACTCTACTGTTTATCAACGGATTTTTAGGCAGCAATATTAAGTTTTTACCCTAATATTTCTAAGAAAATTAAAGGATAAAAAAAATTTAACACTTTTTGTGTAGATACTGACTTTCAAATGACAGATATGTAATCGAGAAATTAAACGTATCATACTGATTTTGAAAATTCCCCAACTCAAGCGTGACTTTACTTAACATGTTCATATCGCTTTTCGTAATTTTATTTCGGCGGTAAATATACTCGTATTTCAGATATCTACTCTTTAAGAACTCTGTAAAATCTTTAATCTTTTCAAGTAAAAGAAAGCACGGGATTTTGAATCTGCTTTTTTTTTTAAAAATCTTTTAACATAAATATAAAACATTTGATAATAATAACGTTGAAGATAGGTCCAAATATTCAAAATCATTACGGGAGGTAGATATGACGTAAAACAACCGGAGAAATTATAAGACATTTTTATGAATCGTCAACAAATTGATATTTCATGTGCAACTCAAATGGAAAAGTTCACAAAAAATCTTGTTTGAAATAACATTTTTTAAATGTAAATAAATTTAATATGTGTATATATTATAAACATTTAATACATCTAATTATACAATAAATATTCACGATCAGTGAATTTATAATTTATTATTTTTTTAAGTTCATCTGTTTGTATTTAAATTTTATAATGTCAAAACTTTTTTTTTTAATACATAGTATTTCTCTTTTAGTACGTTTTGACGATGCAGATTGCCAGTTACACTGTCTTCAACAAATCTTTTATTTAAAACATTTAATTAGTTACGAAATTGGTATAGTGTTTCCCGTATCAGTTTGCAGAAAAATAAAAATTAATTTGAGATTCGGCATTTCGATATAAAAACTATTAAGATTTTAGACGATCTCTGGTATCACTTAAATGGATTTCTTCTATATTTATACGGCTAATCCCAAAATAAGCCTTCAGAATCATGGCTCTTAAAACGGACTATTTTGTCGATTAACGTTACAAAACATATCGACTAGAAACGGCTGAAATTTTTTAAAGATAATCGACAATCGTAAACAGATTAAATATTTATCTACATTTTATGAAAATCTAACGATTTATTTCGGAGATAATCTACGTTCAAACTTAATCGTTTACAATATTAAGTCAAGTCGGTCAAATAAATACCGGACTTTTATGTTTTTAACATTTGTTAATACAAAATAAAAACACGAAATATAATTATCGCTTTAGTCTTCCTGAAGTACTACACAATTTTCCCAACGAACGGGTAGCTTGTAAATCCTTTCTTAATAAAAAGTTTGAGGCCGCTTCACGAGCCAATCGCGCGCGAACATCTCTACTTCGTTTTCGCTCTGTGATCAAAGTCCTCCCGGTACTTCCTTCGGTGCCCCCAAACAATAAGAAATCGCAGGGGGTTAAATTTAGATTGTACAGGGAAGCTGTACAGATGGCCGTGCTTCATCGTAATAAGACTATTGTACGCAAAAACGTTATTCCCCTGTCGTCGAGATCGATTCAGAAGTCTTCGGCAAATTTCCTGTAGGCCTGCTTCTGATTTCAGCGAAAGTTCTTGGAACCCTCCCTACACAAAAACCGCAATATATCATGATAAATTAAAAATAAAATATGACAATTTGCAATAAGTTAAATGTCCGCCGTGAAATTACAAATCATGGTAATTTTAGTGAATCGACAACCTCTTACGGCTTAACGTAGAGGACATCGACATCGAAATTGCATATTATAATAAGAAAACCCACACCGGTCTATGAGAACGACGTAATAAAATTTATCATCGAATGTGATGTTAGCTCAGAAAATTAAAATAATAGAATACAGACCAGTTATGCACAGTTTATAATTTTTATTTTATCTATGACATTTAATCGCGCTAATCTTTTAAAATAAACTTACATATCGCTTTTCACAAACTACGAAATAAAATATAAAATAGTTTTACATTACTTTAAAATTTACTGTTGTATGCAAATTTAAATAGAAGTATTCAAATAAGAAAATTATATACATGAATGAACAGTAAATATGTAGGTGTTAAAAATTGTGAAAGCTTATTTTATGAGCCCGTGTTTATGTTAATATAAATTTACAAAATTCCTTTTTCTTGATTATTTACAACTCAAAATGTTTTATTTTATTAAAAACAATAAATGTTAAATCTAATTTTTTTTTAATTTATTCCAGTTAGAGAGACGATTAAACGTGTCCCTTCTGTCGTAATATAAGACGCGGTTTACATACACGCGTACTGGTAAACACCTTTACCAGTACTGTAGCCCGATTTCCTAAATGAAACTACGGTAACTTAGAGGTTGTGACTTTTTTGGCAAAAATATTTTTTACTTTATCGCTTATAAAACAGACGATATGCAGTTTTTTCCACGCGTTATTCTATCCTGTTTGTCCACTGTTATTCTGAAATAAAATACAGGTTATCATAAAAGAATGGTGCGGTTTCAGTAATTCATAGGGAGATTGTAGGGAAATTTCTAGATGTTATATAGGTATCCCTGAAAGCCTCCAACCCAAAAGTTTGTTTATCAGCAGTTGTAACCACAACGTGAGTTCTTGTATTGTTGTTGCGGTGAGTTTAGTGAGTTACTATGTTCTCGGATAAAGACAAAGCAAAGTGTTTTATTGATGGCTGAATCAAAATCCGTAATTTTAGTTCAACGTTCGTTTCGACGTGAATTCCGAAGAGATCCACCACACAAAAATAACATAACACGTTGGTTCAAACAATTCGAAGAAACCGGATCAGTTAAGAAACAGAAATCAACCGGTAGACCAAGTGTACCAGACGAAACGGTTATACTAATTATAATTGTCGTCTATATATATAATTATCTAATTATATAATTAGGTTGTCTAATTATATAATTAGACAATCAGCAATTAGAAGTCCTGGGAAGTCCATCCCCCGTCTAAGCGTCGAATTAGGTATTCCAAAATCAACAGTTGACAAAGTTTTACATAAAAAACTGAAATTACACGCTTATAAAATCCAGATACTGCATGAATTGAAACCCGATGATGGTGTAAAATGTTACAATTTCGCTGTTTAAATATTGGACAGAATAAGTGAAAACGAATCATTTTTAGATGATGTAATTTTTACAGACAAGCTACATTCCGTGTGAATGGATGTGTTAACAGACACAATTCACCAATATGGGGCTCTGAAAACCCACACGCAATTATTGAGAAACAACGCGATTCGCCTAAAGTTAATGTTTGGTGTGGTGTGATGAAAAATCGTGTAATAGGGTCTTTCTTCTTTGCTGAAAAAACAATTAATGGAGTCGCGTATCTTGACGTGTTAACCGATTATTGCTTTCCTCAGCCGGATGAACTCGAAAACATTCATCAACTTCATTTCCAACAAGATGGAGCTCCCCCAAACTGCAATGCATTGGTCACGGACGCTTTGAATAAAAAATTTGGAGATCGATGGATAGGCCGGCAAGGACCCGTACTTTGGCCTCCAAGGAGTCCAGACCTGACAACTTGCGATTTTTTCTTGTGGGGGTACATCAAAAGCGTTGTTTATACACAAAAAAATTCGCGACCTAAACCAGTTAAAAAACAGGATTAATGAAGCGATGACCACCGTTAACGAAGAAATGTTAACTAATGTTTGGAGAGAAGTTGAGTATCGTTTGAACATTTGTCGAGCGACTAAGGGCGCACATATTGAAATTTATTAATTATGTAAAAAAATGTTTGAGACGACAAATTTGAAAAATAAAAAACATAAACTGTAAGTAATTCTGTTTTAATTTAAACCATGTTCAAAACCGCACCATTCTTTTATGATAACCTTATATTTTAGTACCTATTTTATATCCTCGGAAAAGCATAAGATAAAATTAAATCTGTGTACGGGAGGGGATTTATTAATCGAATCTCTAAAGACAACAACTGTAATTTAGGATATGTAGAACACACTAAATGAAGCTGCAATTCGCTCATTATAATTATTATTAAAGACCAGAGAAATCCGGATTTAGCGAAGCACTGCCTGGACACTGATCAAATAATAATAATACTCTACTGTATTCAGTTAACTTGTAGAGTGAAGAATAAACAAACGCTGCGTTTGTGTGAGTTAATTTGTCATGTCCCTTGCATCAATGCCGATTCACAACGCGGCCATATCTATATACAACACTATAAAAGTTATTCATTTATTAGCCACCTTAAAATTAATTTGTCGATTAGTACTCGATGTAATCAAATGTTTATATAACGTTATAAACATTACACGCTATATAACGTTCGATTCTATTAAAGCCCTTGATGTTTTCATACGATACTCTTTTGTTCTCGTCTTTAAATTCTGTGTTTCTTTAACTTATTTACTAAATATAATGTAATTTTTTTAAAGCTTACTGGAATGTGAGTGTAGTTTGGCTCTAAATTTGTGTTTTCTTCTTTCTTCTTTCTTTACTGTTTAGCCTCCGGTAACTACCGTTTAGATAATTTTTAAGAGGATGAATGAGGATAATATGTATGAGTATAAATGAAGTGTAGTCTTGTACATTCTCAGTTCGACCAATCCTGAGAAGTGTGGTTAATTGAAACCCAACCACCAACGAAAACCGGTATCCACGATCTAGTATTCAAATCCGTGTAAAAATAACTGGCTTTACTAGGACTTGGACGCTGGAACTCTCGACTTCCAAATCAGCTGATTTGGGAAGACGCGTTCACCACTAGACCAACCCGGTGGGTTCTAAATTTGTGTCTGTACGAGTTGAGTTACACCTATATTTTGACACCATTTGATACCGATTCCACAGATAATAGCGTACGATTATCGATAATATTCCCTCCGAAAAAACCCCTTAAGTGGTGCGGAAAAAAACATTTAAAACGCTTACAAAAGCGAATTACTGAGTAATAGATAATAATTCATTTATATTAGCAATTATTGCTTAAGAAGCGATGGATTCTTTGTGTTTACAGTATTAAGAAAGCGACATCGTATTTCAAATGCAAAAAAATTATTTTTATTTTATTTTTGATGCGTTTTTGCTTTTCCAGGTAAATAAATTCCAGTTCTGTGGTAATATTTAGCAAAAGGTTATTATCGCGGTTTTTGATTCAAACTTTTTAAAGTAGTTCGTTCACGTGCGAATAGTTACGGCTGAATTTAAGTCTGTTGTGAAAGATAAAAAACGTCGAAGACAGGGCGCGAAATTTTAAACAACGCGTATGATTTGACTAAGAAAAATTTTAGCTGTTGGTAAATTAAAAAATAACAAACATTTAATCGTTATACAAAAGTGTAGAGAGAACTGCAGCCGTCTGTGGCGTTTCCAGGACTCAGGTTCAAACCCTAAGAAAAGAAAAAACAGAACTTCTTCGATCCGACGGGTCACAATGTTTGTTGATCACCCCAAAAATGAAAAAGAAACCTTCCAAACGGTTTACCGGATTGGATGATTTTGATAACGGTGTAGGTAGACGAACTACGATTGAATTTCACTGAAAGATAGGGGAGCTGCCAACAGTTAACAAACTCTGTAAAGAATTGACGTTAAAATTAATTTTAACGGCAGTGAAACCGGTTTAAGAAGAATTTTAAAAGAATTAGGTTTTAATTGGCGCAAAACGAAATAAAAACTGTAAAAAAAAAATAATATTAGGCAGAAAAGGATTTCATATTTGCAGGCAATCAGTGATTTGGGGAAATGTAACCGGGCGTTCGTATACTTAGATGAATCCTACATTGTATCATAGTCTGACAACAAATAAAGGTAACCGCTTAATTATAATTCACGTCGGAGGTGAAATGGGCTTTATTACATACGAATTGTTAACTTGGACAGCCCAATCGAAAAGCGACGACTACTATGATAGCATGAATACTAAAAATTATTTGAAACGGGCTGAAGAAAAATTAGTTCCTAACCTTCCTCTTGAGTCTGTAAGTTATCGACAATGCTCCGTATCATAATACCCTTTCTGAAAAACGTGATTGAAAACTGATTGATTATAGAAACATCATGTTCCATTTTCGTCTCAAATGCTTAAACTACAAAAGTAACAGAAAACGACAACAATTTGACAGATATCTTGAAAGAAGTTTTGCGGCTTCCATCGTACCGTCCTGATTTAAATGCAATCGAGATGGTAAGGTCAGAGGTAAAACGACACAATGCGAACCACAACATAACGATTAAGATAAAATGAATTAGATGAGAGATAAATACTGTAAACCTTACTGTGAAAAGTTTAAAACAGTCAATTGAAGATGACATGGAGCCAAGAATCCTTAATAGATTCTCCGACATCATCTTTCATCGTCTCTTTATGAAGTAATAGTGATAATAGCGAAAATTACACTGAAGATACTGATGACATTAAGGAGAACGTTATACCTCAGGAATTAAACGGATAATTCATTTTTCAGTAAGTAATTAAAATTACAGTAATAACCATCTATCGTAATATTTACCGTGTAATATTTTGTCATCCTTTATTACATTTTAAAATGTACAGTACAGAATTAGACGATTGTATTTCATTTCAAAATTGTTGTATTCATTTGTTAAAAATAAACAATTATTTGGTAAGGGGATTACTTAGAGCGAGGAACATGCTTTTACGTTGGCTAGTAATCGTCGACACACCAAGCTCGTCGTTACTTGGCGGCGACTGCACCGTACCACCTTTACCATGCTGCTCTTGCTGCTGCTGCTGCTGCTACTACTACTACTACTAGTGTTAATATTGGCCGTGTATTTTACACTTCTCTCGTCTATTGTTGTCAATTGTAAACTGTCCGTGCTTTACTGCAGTATAATTTTGTTCTTTGGAGTTGTCTTTTTTTAAAACGCTAGATTCGATCGAGGAAAGTGTACATACGAGGTCTGTTCAGAAAATAACCGAACGTTTTTAATTACCCGCCAAAGGAGATATTTAGTGACATGAGGTTGGTAGCATGGTGTTCCGCGCAACTTCCTGATAGTTTACTTGTTTTGTTATTTGAGACCAACGCGATTACATGTAAGTAGCTATTTTTTTAAAGTACGATTTTCGGAAGCAACGAACGTGTAAAATTTTACGTGAAACTGGGGAAAACTTTCACAGAACGTTTCAATTTTGGAAACCGGCTTACGGAAATGACGCTCTGGGTCGTACGCAATGTTACAAACGGTTTTCACAATTTAAAAGTGGTCGTCAGTCGATCGAAGATGACCCTCGACCAGGAAGGCTTTCTATTTTAACCGATGACACCCGCGTTCAGACCATCAACGATCTGGTGCGTGCAAATCTCCGATCGACTGTCATAGAACTTGCAGAAGAGGTTAGCATCACGATTGGATCGTCTGTGACATTTTGACTGAAAAACTGAACACGCATCGAGTCGCAACAAAGTTTGTTCCTCGTTTGACGACCGAACAGCAAAAAGAATATCGAGTGGACATTTTCGGCAACTACTTGAACAAGCCGATAACGATGAAACAATCAGGCAAAGGATCATAACGGGACAGGAAAGCCGGGTTTACGGCTACATCGAGACGAAAAGTTCAATCGGCAAAGGAACCCCACACTTCAAGAAACCATGTCAGTCTCGATCCGATGCTCTCTGTTTTTTTCGATTTTAATGGAATTGTGCATTTTGAATTCTTGCCTCCACATGAAACAGTGAACAGTGCGTACGATCAAGACGTTTAACAACGGTTTCGTGAAAAATCTCGAAACAGAAACCAGAATTGGGGCGATACAATTCACGATTCCTTCACCACGACGATGCGTTCGTTCACTCGGCTTTGTCAATTCGTCAGTTTTGTGCCAAAAATCAGATGACTATCCTCCCACAGCCTCCCTTCTCTTCAGACCTGGTTCCTTGCGTTTTTTTCTTATTTCTGAAATTAAAATTACCGATGAAAGGACGCCTCCGTTTTGAGACTATTGAAGACATTAAAGCGAATTTGTCACTAACTTAAAGACTATTTCAAGTGAAGCTATCCAGGACTGCTTCAGGAGGTGGAAACACCGCTGGAAAAAGTCTGTGAATAAGGGAGGGTAGTATTTTGAAGGGGAAGAGGAGCCGATAATCTGTACAATTAATAATAAAGATTAAAAAAATAAAGTTCGGTTATTTTCTGAACAGACCTCATATGTAAAAAGAAAAACAAAAAAAAAGGATCATCTAGGCGGTGAACTCAGATAACCAGGACTAACAGTCTCCGCTCTTCTGCCATACTCGAACAAAAAACAGTCTCAGATCCACTCATTTAACCTCCCCCCCTCAAAAAAAAATACCGGAAAACCATTACAGATACAGAAATAAAACTTTCGTAGAATATTTAATTTTTTTTTTATAAAAGATGGCGTTTACAATAATTGAAAATAACTTGGGAAAACTCAATCCAGTCTAGTAAAAAAACAACATCTCTATTTTCCTCAGACGACTAAGATAAGTCATTAAGCGGGTTCCTGTTGCCGAATTGAATATATTCATTTACTGCAAGACCGCAACGATATTCAGGCCTATAAGCAACATCGTCATTCAGCTCAAAATAGATAATTAGGAAGAGATTACAACTTTTACCGGTGCTTACCGTACCTTAAAAGTTTATATATGCATCGACTCATATTAGTGTCATACTCGTATTACGGAATTTAAATTAAGAAAATGAAAAACTAACTAAACATTATTCAACAATACAAATTTTCATCAATTTTTTTGATAAATTGTTAATTACTTATAAACATATACGATTAAATAATTATTTTTCAAAAATACATTACTAATAATAACAATAGAGAAACAAAATTATGCAACGCTATGAAGAAAATTACACTAATTAGATAATCGGGTAATTAATAATACTAGTTAATAATAACTGATCAAAGTGTTTAATTATTGATTATTATTATTTCTTTCGAAATGATAGAAATGTTAATGACCTTCCGCTTGAGGCCTAAAAAGATCTAATAAATATTTTTAACGTTATTTTCATTTATTTTCATTCAGTTATAATATTTATTTAGTTGTGGCATACTTCTTAGTATAGGCTTCCATTAAAAACGTCTTAAAAAACTAATTTGATAATTTTAATTATCATTTACGTAGATAGAGATAACAGAAAATATAGGTAAACCCCATTTAATGTTCGGAAATTGGCTTTCTATTTGTATTGTAAAATTATTCGCCTTTTTTCTTTCTTTTCATAGGCTGAAAAAAAGATAATAAAATAACTACCGATGATGTAGATGAATCATTACGAAATTCTAGATTAACTAAAGAAAAACAATAAATAAAACTATACACAGATAAGCTACTCCGCTTTAAGATACCGTAAAAAAGCGGTTTTACTTTCTTCAGATACTTGACATCAGATTAGAAGACAAGTTCTTTCGGGATAATGAAACGGATTTCGTTTGTAACAAGGTAAAACTGTACTTTTTTTATTTAAAGCGCCTTAATGAAACTGTAAGGCTTCTCATCATTATTAAATATTTATTATTATGCCTCGTACACTCCTCTCTAAAATAAAATGTCATACGCTTAAGGCTACGAAGAAACTCTGACAATTAAAGAATCAAAATTAGTTTATATGATACGCGAATTCTCAGATCGTTGCTTGGCGCTCGTACGTGTGAACCTCGTATACCTACATATGTTAATTTACCCTTGAATTTATATATCTGAATGTACAATCTTTGCCAAAATCAACATTCGTTTATTCGTAAAAAAAATATGCACCTCTAACAAACCAAATCGTGAAATTATTTTCGTATAATTAACACGATAATTCCGCTTACGATAAACGGCCATATGATTTCCACAACTATCTATATCTATACTGTTATATAAAGAGGAAGGTTTTTGTTCGTTCGGGATGAACAAAAAACTACTCGATCAATCGCAACCAATTTATATCCGTGTTTCTTGGCATAACTGAGAAGATTTTTACATATATTTCATCTCCAAAAATATAAATATTATTTATATAATAGTTTCCACTTATCAGCAACCTTTAATAGTATGTTCGAGCGCTTTCGGATTAGTAATCCATCCTCAGAAACATTGATGGATTATAATTATTTACATCACATATCATTAATTATACTAACTTGAAAAAAAATATATATATATATATATCACAATTGATCGTGAAAAGATGGATTTATTACCCCCTCCACCGACCATTCAAAGTATAAAGTTAGAAAAGTATTCCACATTTGTTAATAAAACAGAATGAGATGAAGTATAGATAATTAAAAAACGACTGCGATTATTAAAGTGAGTTTTAAAAATCTCCGATCAGTTTGATAAGAATTTTACTAGGTTAAGAAACTAAAAAATACGATTGGTTTTAATTTTGTGACTCATACTGATAAGTGTTACTCACCTTATGATTGGATAAAAAACAAAGAATACGACTGGTTGGAATTTTGTGCCTAAGAATTTCTCGCACATATGATTGGTTAAAAAACATAAAATACGATTGGTTGGAATTTTGTGCCTGATAATGATAAGAATTACTTTCATCTTATGATACGCGGGTTGTTATTTTTTTCAATGTCCGATCGGTTACGAAATTAAAACCACAGTGAAAATAAAAAAATTGTTATTTCTAACTTACATAGATACATAGTAACACTATGTAACTACTTGCATAGTTATGCTATTTCTCTACATAGTAGCCACTCCGACATTTGTCGTAGCGTGGTACCAACTTTCCAATACCCTCGTCATAGAACGGAGCCGCTTGTGTTTTCAGCCATTTCTACGCTGGTCTGCAGCTCGTTGTCTGTGCCAAAGTGTTGTCCTCCTAGCCAGCGTTTCATGTGAACAAAGATGTGAAATTCAGATGAGCCATGTTTGGGCTGTATGGTGGTGATCAAACACTTCCCAACGAAAACGCTGCAGGAGCTTCTTTGTTACAGCTGCAGTGGGCGGCCGACCATTGTCATGGAGTAAGACAATGCCTGATGACAACGTTGCTCTCCGCTTATTCTGAATTGCCCTTCGTAGATGTTGAAGAGTCACGCAGTATGAGGCTGCAGTGATGGTCGTGCCACGTTCCATGAATTCCATCAAGAGAACTCGGACAGTGTGAATGGTCGGACAGCATCTTGGGAACCCATCTCCCACACAGTTTGCGATACTGAAGTCTCTCACTCACAATAGTGTAGAGAGCTGACCTTGAAATTTCAGGAAACGAATCGCTCAATACAGAAATTGTGAACCGACGATTTTCTTGAATCGCCTCATCCACTCGCTCAAAGAGATCATCGGTTGACACTCGCTTCCTTCCCTGACCGGCTGCATCATGAACATCTGTACGTCCTGTTTTAAAGTTCCTGCACCATCGTCTCACTTTGCTGTCACTCATTGAAGTTTCACCGTACAAATTACTTATTCGTCGATGAATTTCAGCCGCATTACACCCCTCAGCCTGAAGAAATCGAATTACCGCACGCACTTCACACTTGGCGGGAGATGCTATTGTTGTAGACATGTTTACGTGTTAGCTGCGTGTTCAAAACTAAACGAAGTGACGCGGCGTGATTGAAGGCCATACTAGAGACGCTGCGCAACACATATGCGCAAATGTTTATCCGATTTTTGCGAGGGTTTTTATTTCGCGACCGATCGGACGTTGAAAAAAAATAACCGTCGTATTTAAAACTGTTCAGTCCTGAAATGTCAATTTAGAAAATCATTTTTTTTTATATTCTTTAAATATTTTTTTTCTGTATATTTTTCGTATAAGAAGTTTTATGAAACTTTTTTTAAAAAAATTTGATTTCATTTGGTAATACTATAATTTTTTTAAGACCTAAAAACTACGGAAGAGTGATTTTGGTGAAATTCACTATATCTATGTATAGCACCCAGTGAGTTTCCCCATTACCCTTGAAAATTCTGATTTAAACAATAACAGAATAAAAACGAACTCCGTAGTGCACAAAATTACTTAAAAATTAAATTATTCCAGACAAAAGATAAAAGCCGAACAGCGGCCACGCCACAAACACACACACACACACACACACAGACATGCTTCACGTTCGTGTAACATAATCTGCGGCTGAGCTAAGCCCCCGTATCATAAATTAGAGTATTTAGTAAGTAACGGGCTGCAGTTTAACGGTTTAATATTTATCCCCGAAACCATTTCTGCACATGAGTAACTATGTTCTATATATATTATACACCCTGCTTCCCGTTTGCTACATATTATATAAGAAAAGAGAAGGTGGATTCGTTGTATACTCGATTCCCTTACTAAGGATTTATTATGACTTTTTTTTAGAGTAGGAAGAGTTCAACACGTCAAGGAAACAAAAATCCTTCGCGATAATTTTTGTAAGCCAGCAACACAGTCAATTTTTTCTAAAAGATTTGTCCGTCATCCGTGATCGGTTTTTACGTCTACATACGAGTATATTCGTACACCCGTTTTAATAATGTCATCATCTCTTGCGGCTCCCACAAAAAGATCCTTGGCGTCTATAAGTATGATCGTATGGACCGATATTTAGAAAATTAGATACGTTAACTTATCTTTGCGTTTAAACTTACGATGTACAATTTTTGTTAATAGATTAGCGACTTATAACAACATGTATCTTTACCAAACCGGATAACAGAAAGAAAAAAAATTTTCCCGTTCATTTAATACGATTGAAATATTTTATTTAAATTAATGAATTTAATTGTTTTCATTGACATAATCAAAACAATGCCACCAGCAGCAACACTTAATAAATAATTTGTAAAACAAATATTAATTTTTGATAAACTTTTATTCAACTATTATATTTTATTAATATTCTTTTAATTATTTTCATAGTACAGTAGAGAAAGGAGAAGAACAATTTTTTTTCAATTCACATTCCACGCATAAAATTAATCAGAAATTTAAAAACAATTTTATTCTAATTTTTAAAGTAAAACAAAAAAAAAACATTCAAATATATCGTGTTTTAAAATTTATAAACTTAAAATTATGAATAATAACTAATGGATAATTGCTATGGATAATTATAATAATAAATTAATTATTCTTATAGTGCCGCTATTTTTTAACAGTTCCAAAAGTAATGAGAAATTTTTATCTCAGTTTTGAATTATATTTACGTCAGATACGACCGGAAGGTTATATTTCACATCTGGAATACCTTCGTAATAAAATTATAAAATATTTGCTCTTTTCGTTCGATAAAGAGAATACAAGGGATAACCGCAGTCCGGCTAATTGAATCGAGGGGCGAGCTTCTGACATTATATTGTGTCATTAAGGTTTAAAATGTACCTTCGAAAAAGGTTCTGTTCCTTAATATCTATACAGGCAGTCATACCAGACAAACGATGGGTGTATTATATTTATATTCCTAATATAACATTTAGTTTTAAAAAAAAAGGCTTAGTCATACATCTTCTTAATTCCTACGGGAGGAGGACATCCCTGACCGACTACCTATCGTGCCTAATCTGAGGAATATATATATATATATATATATATATATACATATATTACAGTAACCTTAAATATAAAACTGAATAGCAAGCATTTTTTTCCGACTTACTGAACGATCCCCTTCGATGCAATCTGTTTTTGTTCTTCGACTCCTCATTGATACACGGTATCATAGAAACCCCAAAAATGTTTACTTTCCTGGCAAGAAGAAAAGTATAGTAATCGATCAAGAAATGAAATATGATCTTTCCTGAATTTCTCGACTTTTCATAGACCCACAGACCCCAAAAAACAAAAATTGGGGGTAATATTCGTACGTACGTGTGTTGGCGTGGTTGAAGCTTAACGTTCGACTGGATTAACCGATATTGATGAAATTTTGTAGACTTGTGTACATGGGGAAATTTCTTGGTAAACTTTTGGGGCCAATATCGCCAGCAGGTGGGGTAGAAAGTTTATTGGAATCAATTTTATCAAAATTTTGCAAACATAAACAAACTTTATATTACGCACAGCGCTTGAGTGCGTGCTTAAGTTCCGTTTTTAAAAAGATTTTGCACCAAAATTTCCCTTTCTCCATAAAAATTAAAGTTATTTTTTTATTCATCGCATATTTCTTAACCGAATTTTGTTTACGTCTTCCTAGGCATAGTAGTAAAGCAGGTGACCCCAAAAAAAGTACTTTGGAGGGAATATTATGGGTGGGGGAAGCCGATCGATGAATAAAAATTTCAATTTTTTGAATTTTTTTAATACGTTTTTTGGTTTACTTAAAATTTAAATATTAAAAGTTTAAATAAACTTTATATATAAACTTTAAATAATAAATCTAATATTAAAAGAAAATTTCATCAAAACTCCCTCCATCTCCAAAAAAGAAGTTTTAAATTAATTTTTTTTTGTTGTGTCTCGGAACAAAGTTATCAGCGAAATTTTTTTAATTTCTTCCATTTAACAAAGTAAACGTAGAAAAATCGAACAAACTTTCTTGAAGGGAACAGAAAAAAATATTTAAAAATGTTTTAACTTTATTTGGTTTATTTAAACATATAATGATAATTTTACAATAAAACATCATAAAAAATTACCCTCTCGGGAAAAATTAGGTAACTTTTTTCATGTATCATTATTTTTCCACTATATAAGGATAAATAACCAATCCCGTGAAAAAAGTATTAAAACCTTGTCAGCTTTTTACTTTCCCGTCTAGATAGCGCTGTAGCAGGGCTACGGCTCTAGAAGGGAAATCATTGTAATCGGTCCAATTTAGGCACAACCGATTTCACCGGATCTTGATGTTTTGACATTTAAGAAATCCGAAAAACCGGTTTAAAGTTTTCTCCGGATGTTAATATTCTATGTACGAGTGTGTGTTCGGTTTTGGCGTATAAATCACCTTTTATACTCCAGAACAACTAAGGGCATTGATGCCATTAAATTTTCAACTTAAAAGGTCAACTAGGTGAAGTTGTAGTGAAAGGTCACCTTCATTCAGTATTTTGAGATTTCGCCTAATTAAGAACATATTTTACTTAGGGAAGTTTGTTAACGATTAAAAAAAAAACAATATTTGCAAAAAAAAATTTGTAAATTCGCACCCCCCCCCCCAAGCAATGCTCTAATTTACTGCTATCTTGTGACGTCACAGTATTTAATTCTAAGTGAAAAAAAAGTAACTCGGTCTGGCCGGGTCTTGAACTTGATCGCCCGGTCGACTCTGTATCTGGTGCGTTAAGCCTCGCGGCTACACCGATCTGCCGACCGTAAAAATTTGTTCTACGTAACTCGTGAAATTACATTAGTTTAGTTAGTCCGACCGTCGTCGCTAGTACCGCCACATCCGCGCGAATTAAATACGGCATGCGCGCGCCCTTTTGTTAGTATCATCGAATTAAATTAAGGAAAAAACATTATATTTAAATAAAATGGTAAATATTTTAAATTAAGTTTTGTGTGTAAGCCGTGCATCAGAAACAACTGTGTCGTTAACTTTTTTTTAATTAACAAATAAAAATCTTTTTTCAATTTTTTTTTCATAAGAAATAATATACTACAAGGACAATTCCGCAGAAAATCCTTTCTAAATAAGCGACATTAAGAAGATGAATAATTAGATATATCATAATCAAAATATTAGACGTACACACAACAAAGCAATAAGTAAAAATTTATTTTTGTGAATGGAATGGTTGTTTCACTGATTTATTTAAAAACAAAGATAAATAATTAAAATAAAGAATAAAATTATTGATAAAATGTGGTTAAATAAATAATGGAAAAGGACCATAGGATTTTTTCGGAGGACAAATTTTTATTCGTATTTATTAAACTTGATCTTAATATTAAAACAATAATATAACAAAAATATTAAATTTGGGCGAGGTTTTTTTTTATTAAAGAAAAATGAAGGAAGCTACATTAATATATTAAAGGGAAATATACTTAATTAATTATTAAATAACTGATATAATTGTAATAAGAATACAGCGACAAAAAAAGACCGTTACAATAATTCCAAGATATACCTTGGAATAAATATGTATACCTTGTAAATATTAAACCTATTTAATATTTTCGTTCGGATATTAATATTATTTTAAAATAACGAATAAATACCAACGTAAAAGTTGTTCCATTATAGCAACCTGCTATTTAAAAATTAAATTATTTATTATACACATAAACCGAATTTATAATTATAATAATAAATATCACTAACCTCACCTAACAATCACGAATATGCAAAGCACAATATTGTTTTTTATTACTTACAATAACACCGAAATACTACTTTCAAATATATTCTATTTTTTTTTTTTTTGTACCTATAGACCTATAAAGAAAATATATAAATAAATAAGATAACACAAAAATAAAAGGTTATCGAAAGATAGAATTTTAAACCTAATTTAATAGATGATAAATAAGGTTAAAAAGTAACAATAATTATATTAATAATAATTAAAATAAAAATAAATAAATCTTTCTTTAATACGTACATAAGAATTAAAATTATTATATATTATCTATAGACGTCATGTGTAAAAATAATAATAATAATTAATAAATTAAATGGTGTCAACTGGATAAAAATGTCGAGATTAATTACAATTATAAATTCATGAGTAACAAAAGTGATGATTAATGAAAAATTATGATTTAATTTTTATATCATTCATTTACATTAAAACTTCATAGAAAAGTAGGCTGATCAAGCTTTAAATTACACTATTATAACCGTGCACTGAACACTGTAAATAATGTACAAAATAAAAGTAATATAACAAACATTTTAAAAAACCAACACGGTTGTAGGGCTTTCCCGTCACGCGACTAAAGTTTCGCGAAAGTCCTACAAATGTGGTTGTTTCTAATGCACGGCTTGCACACAAGTTAATTTAAAATATTTATCATTTTACTTAGATATAATTTTTCGTTTATTTAATTTAATAATTCTAACTAAAGCGCGCGCGCGCATATCGTATTTAATTCCCGCGGGTGTGGCGGTACTAGCGGCGACGGTCGGACTAACTAAACTGATGTAATTTCACGAGTTGTATAGATCAAATTTCGTTTCTACGGTCGACAGCCGATGTAGCCGCGAGGCTTAACGTACCAGACACCGAGTCGACCGGGCGATCGAGTTCCGAGACCTGGCCACACCGAGTTACTTTTTACGCTTTAAATATTCGTTTATTTAATTCCGCAGCTCATCTGTGACTTCACAACATAGCAGATGACAACAACAGTTGTACGTCAGTGCTACCAAGCACTGAAATATTAACTAAATAAAATTATAAAAAATAATTAATATTTATGGCGAAGAAAATAATTTGGGAGCCAAACCTGTGTAATTTCAAATCTTCAGGTCCAAGAGGACGAGGGAAAAGAGAATTTCCAACAGGGAAACGACGAAATTCCAAGATGACGAGATTCAAATTCCAAGATCTTCTGGTGACAGAGAATACTATTGACGCAGTATACCCATTTAGCCATTAGTTTAGAGCATTTTTGAGATGGGAATGCGAACATTGTTATTTTTAATTGTTAACAAACGTACCTAACAAAAACATGCCCGTAATTAGGGTGACCTTGCTCTACAACCTCACCCCCTTTACCTTTTAAATTGAAAATTTAGTAACCTAAATGACATCAATGCACCATATATAAAAGTAATCAGACAGAGCTTGCTCAAAAACGGTCCAGTAGTTCTGGAGACATAAGGTGATTTAGAAGCAAACACTGAACACACGTATGTACGTACGAACATTAACATCCGATAAATTTCCATCCGGTATTTTGAGCATCCTCAAGAGACAAAACGTCAAGATCCGATGAAAACCGTATATGCCCAAATTAGACCGGTTATAATACTTTCCCTTCTAGAGAAAGCTATAGCTCTGCTATAGCGCTATCTAGAATGGAAAGCAAAAACTGTTCGTTGAAAATACCCTGTTTATTCGTACAGTGGCACGATCCTTTTTTTGAAACAAGAGAACGGGAAAATATTAAAATAAATATTAAAATAATTAATAAATATTAAATATTAGGGGAGAGCCTAAATAATAACATTAGCTACAATCTCATTCGTATAGAAATTACAAATACGGTATAAATAAATATTTTTGCTTAGTTTATTGTAAAGTTTTGATACAAATTTAATGAAAATCTAAAAAAAAGTCAAATGAACACCTCATGTTTGACTGCCCTGCTCTTGGGGAACGCAGAGATCGGACCGCCCTGGAACTTAGAGGTCAAGGGGAAAATTGACCACTCACAAGCGGCGAGTCAATGTGACGAGAGCCGTACTGTCGGACTGTGTGGGAGTTCCTAGATGCGGTTGCCTTGTTCAACCGGCATCCGTAGTTTACTTAAGGGAAAGACTCTTACCGCATTACCGTGGAAAGCTAACCCTGAATACGGCTGATCACCAGCCAATTATTATGGCTTCAAGCGCTATAAAATGGTGGACAGGTATTTGCTGGCACTCAACGACCTAGGTGTGGCGGCAAATTGCTGCCTAGACGAAATAAATTTTATTATGGATGTCATATATATTTTTAGTAGTTGACGGGATGCACCTACCCATTTTAGCAAATATATGAAAAGTGAGCGGTTTGTCCAAACGTGTCCAAACCAAGCGTGTCCAAAAAGTGGTGTATGGCACCGCGCTTAGTTCGCTAACGCTGGTAGGTAAGCTCTAGGAGCTATGTTAGGATACTGGTCGCTAAACCGTTCGAGGCTCAGTAGCCGTTTGTGGCACAGACATTCGGTCTTATGCTTTAGGGCGACCGAATGGGATGGTGGCGGGTGAAATGCCAAGCAAACCAATCGGCTAAAAAAATCCTCATTTATCATCTAACACCTTACGGTGGTTCCGGAGGCTTAACATAAAAGAAAGAAAAAAGGTAGCGACTGCACACTTCGTGCGGAGGTCGCGGGTTAGAATCCCGGTCAGAGACGGCATCTTTTCATACGCTACCGATTTCCATCGGGTTAACGACCAAAGCTGTTGCTGCCCGCTCTTTCATAACAACAAAACAGGTATCATATTTGTTACAAAATATCGTCAATAATGCCACCTAAACGTTTGAAATGCAACAAAAGAAATGTAAAAGATTTCTGAACCTTAATTCTCCTGGACTACCGCCCCACGGCATTAAAATAAACTCATGACCGTTATTTGATTTGACCCGAATTATTTCTTTTGCGTCATATAAAACGTCCTTTAAATATAGATTTTATACAAACGATAAGCGGTTATAACAGCGGCATCTTCCCTTGAGAACGATAACAAGTAGTAATATTTCCGTTCAAGAGAATTATGCCCGTAGCTTTTTTATTTAATTAATTTCCGCAGCAAAACCATATGTTTTCAATGTCGGTCATATTTCACCCTACTTTACGCCCGATCGATTATCCATTCGATATTTTTTTCCTAAATATATCAGTAATTTAATATAGAGAACTTCATTTCTAGTTGAATCATAAGATAGTAACTTTTTTCCGTTTCCCATCCCGTCTGAACAACGAAATATATTCGCTTTACATACTCCGATTTTATGATTTCTAAAGTCTTAAACTGTAGTCATAAACACCCTACGAATGGCCTTTGAAATATATATACATACAAATCTAAATTCAAATTAGAAGTTGAATATTCCACACAAAGAAAGGTGCGTAGATTGTTTGGTAATTACGGATTCATCACAAAGAACATATCTTGATAAATTTTTAAAATAAAAACAGACATCGCGTAAATAAGTAGTATAATAATTAGTACGTAGTCCACGTATTTTAATCTCTCCTTCAGCAGATTCACGCAGTAGATTAACATGTCTTTAAATATCTGTCGGTATAATTATTTAAAGAAATTAAATTATTATCGATGCGGCTTAAAATAACTCGACGTAACCTTGTAAGATAAACGAAGACGATCTTAGACAAGATATGTACAAGAAGACCTTGGCAATTAAATATCTATAACCTATAAATAAAAGTGATGTACCGTCTCTGTATTCGTAATTCAGAAGTTTTATTTAGCACTTAACGATTAAGGAGCTGAAAGATTTAGGATTAGGAGAGAGTTTCAAAAGAACACCTCAATTAAAGCTACCACAATTAAAAAAAAGAAAAATTTTTATAAGCGTGCCAAATCGGCACGCTTATACCTTTTCTTTTAAAAAATGAAGTACCCTTTGTATTGTAAAGAAGCGGCTTCAAAATAGACCAAACCAATAAGCGTAAACAATTATTGTTCGTGCACTTTACGAGATTAAAAGTACCCGGTAAAATTTATTTTAAAATTTGTAGTCGAATAACTTTAAAACTGTTTTAACTGAAAATCATAACGGCATTTGTCGGAATCCGGCTTATATTAATCACTTATTCGACGATTAATTTACCGTAGAACCTCGCAGTCGGTACCTTAGGAATATAAAATGGAGATTTATAACGCTCGTAAACTACACATGCTACCAGCCAAGTGAACTAACCTATCAGTGTTAATTAACCTAACTTCTTGTAACGTGGTTGTTTACGCGCCAAATCAAGCGGACGTTAACAGGCCTAGTTTTAACCTCTGAATTTAAATAAAATATTTTAATTTAATCTTATTATTCTTAATATTTTTATCACTCAGAAATGATGCTTATATATATTCTAAATAAAAATATATGCACTTATAGTACTATAAACAAAATTAAACTTAGGTTCACCACGTGGTGAAGAGTGAGATGTGAACTCGTACAAATAAAGCTTAATAAATAAATAATCGTTAATCGTCTCGTACTCCGAACTCGTGTGATTTTTTGTTAAACATCAAAACACAGTTTAACATATAATACACACCGCATAATAGGTAATAACCACTAGTAAACTAAATATCCGCTGATAGTGGCAAAGTGGCTGCCCCACTATCACGAAAATGTCATACGCCTCCACAGCTAGGCCCTCCAGACGGGTTGCCCTGGCGGGCGGCGTCTCGGAATGGGATTATAAGTAGTGCAAAATTGATTTCCTCTTGTGTAAAAATATATTTTTTTTTAATTGATGAAAAGTGATATAAAAAAGTTAAATAAGAAATTTAACTCTAAAAATTGAAACTAATGAATCGGGAATCTCCGCTAGTGATCGATGCCTACTTTTTGGTTATAGTTCATTATTTTATGAAGAAAAACTATCACATAAACAAAAAAAATGTTTTAAAACACCGCTAATAAATTAAACGCACTAAAATATCAAGAAATAATTCTAGGACAGTATCACAGAATGGATTTGACAACAAGCTTTGATGGTGATATTACGTGAAAGCCATAAGCTTCAAATTAAAAATTGTATGTTTTTGCCAATATTTTGTATGCGTGATGAATGGCCTAAAGAGTAGGGTACCGTTGCACCACCCAAAAAGAAAAAAAATTATATATTTCTTATTTTCTGCTTTTTAGTCTTCATAAGGTCATACTTTACAGCGGCGCTAGCGCACAGGTTTGAGCGTATTTAGCGAAAGATATGTTCGGTAAGTTTTATGCTGGGCGAGTGCAATCAAAACAAACGACAAAACGATTTATTTCCGGATATCCAAGATCCGGTCGATCAAGAGTGTACCCCGTGCATTAAACAGTTAGCGCTCGACTTGCTGATACATACACCGTTTGAATCGTGAAAATCGAAGGAGCGGTTGTCGAGATATTACGGTAGCACCCCTTGCATCACCTCACAAATTTTTGAACGGCGCCCCGGAAGCAGATGAAAATATTACATTTCGACGGGGACCACTAGGAACCCCGCGACCCTCCCCCCACCCCGAAACTTCGCGGGATCGAACAAATTTTCAGAGCGCTAGGACCAACCGTTTTTGAGATATTTGCGTTTTTCGTCCAATAATTCGAATCCGGTTAAAAAAAGTACTAAATTTTCCCAAAACCTTTGATATGTACTTCACATATATATCGATATATATATATTCGGTATATCGATATACAGGATTTCCCATATAAAACGCAATCCAACCTTATATTGGTAGGTATTGAAATAATAAAAAGGCATGTGTAAATGTAAATGTAATTTTTATTATTACCATCCATTACCTTACATTTAGAGTAAATGTTGGAAGTGGCCGCCATCTTCTTGAATACAAGCTTCAATTATTTTTACAGCGTTTCTTGCAACTTTTTTCAAAGTTTGTGGCTGGATATTTAATACAGCTTGTTTAATATTGACTTTCAATCGTTCAAGTGTTCGTGGTTTATTGCTGTAGGCTTTTTCTTTGAGGTAACCCCGTAGAAAAAAATCCGCCGCAGTCAAATCTGGAGATCTTGGTGGCCACAAACCTCGACCGATAACACGATTACCAAAGAATTCCTCAACGAAATCAGAAGTTGAACCCGCGTAGTGCGATGTCGCACCGTGTAGTTGATGGAGTGTGCCACTCTTCGCTTTGCCGCTTTGTTTCAGGATCGTACTCAAATATCGAGGTTTCATCACCTGTGATCACACGATTTAAGAATTCTTGGTCGTTGTCAATCCTCTTAAGAAGATCAACTCACACGTTTCTTCGATCGCCCTTCTGTTCCTTTGTGAGGTATTTCGGCATCGATTTCGCACAAACCTTTCGCATGTCCAAATCGTCTATCAAAATTTGATGTACGGTGAAAGCGTTCAAATTTAACCATTTACTTATCATCCTTATTGATAAACGACGGTCTGATCGTACAAGAACCCTCACGCGCTCAACGTTTTCGTCAGATTTTGAAGTTGAAGGTCTCCCTTCAACTTCAAAATCATGTTTATTTATTATGTTTTAAACGAAATTTTTTATTTAAATATACGTAATATTTAAATGAATTTCTCTTATCCTACAATTTATTACCGATAATTAAAAATACATAATAATTTACGGCTGTCTAAATTACTTCTGTCAACTTTTATTTTGTAAAACGTAAGCGAATAGAACTTTAGCGAGTTTACGTATATTTTTCTGCATTATATTTCTATTTTCTTTACGTTGTCTTTTTTTTTACAGTTTATTAATGCACGAGTAAATACCTTCTTTTTGGGGAAAAAGAAAAAATCTACGAATGGAATAGAAATGTTAATCTTATAAATTGCTAAATAATTACACGATAAATTTTGAAACAAACGCTTTTACAATCTTCAAAAAACTGTTGTGTATGTGTATGCACGCGCGGAAAGGGACATGTTTATATTAATTATATTATAATACTCTATAATTAATAATAATTGTAATTGTGAAGCTCTTTAAGGTTTTTATGTTCAGATTTATTTTAATTTTTCATTAAATCATTAATATAAGTTAATCGTAATAATATTCATAATAATACGTTAATTTTTATTGTATTCGTAATCATCAGCGGCTATTAAAATTATTGTAAATTTTTATGTCATAAATAATGACCGGTTTCTATTCGTATGTGTATACGATATAATTCAAGGTTTTTTGTCATCTTTTTCTTTAGCTGCATTATAAGTTCATACAACTAACTAAATAAATGATGTAACCAACTTATATATATATATATATTATAATTAATTGTAAATATATTTTATTCGTATCTAAAGATTTTGATGTTTTATTGTAATTATATTTGTCTAACATATACCGCTATTTTATATTCGATAATAGTTAAATTTCATAATTAGATTCTACAACCGATTTATTATACGTACGTAATATATTATAAACCTTGAAAATATTAAAATGTAGGAAAAAATGTAGAAATTATATATAGTAAGTAAAACTAATTACTTACGCAGTTGTAGTATGCATCGTTTATTCTTGTTTGATATACATCATTAAACGTGTACATATTTTTTCGATAAAACGGTTTTAACAGTTTGTCGTTAGCTCCTTTTATTATAATAAGATTATTCAATAAACTAATTAATAAGATTGTAGAGGTAAGCTGATTGTAATTTTGGCAATAAATCAATTTTAAGAAAGAGAAAGCGGCATTTAAAACTAGACCAAGTTATTAACAACAGGAGCAGATTAAAATACTTATGATCTCATTAGTAAGCGTATATTTAATAATAGTTTAACATTAAAGCGTTAAACAATTTCTATAAATCAATAAAAATCGTATTAAGTATTTTATTTATTTACTTTTTTTTTTAATGCGGTTAGTTACATTATATTGAAACCGTTCCAGGTTGTGTAGCCAAAATTCATGTGTAAAACCGTCGATGAGAAATGGTCATAGGTAGGGTAATACATTGGTGTTCACTGACAAAAGCAGGATCTGCTCTCAAACAAATCGCAAACAAGAAAGCAAAAAAAAAAAAAATCATGAGGAGGACTTACCGTTCCTTCCGGTCGTATCTATTGTTCTCACAACTTCATAATCCCTTGAAAGATCAGGGTATTTATTTCTACCCGTAATAATATTTCTAAAAAGTGATTTTGCTTCGAGTTGCTCGATTGTACGCTTAAAGCAATTTACTTCTTTTGATAGAATAATCAAAAAGGTAATTGAAAATACCCACGGGTCGGTCTAGTGGTGAACTCATCACAAATCAGCTGATTTCGAAGTCGACAGTTCTAAGGTTGAAATGCTAGTGAAGGCAGCTACTTTTATAAGGACTTAAATATTAGATTGCGGATACGGTGTTCTTTGGCGGTTGGGTTTCAGCTAACCGGATATCTCAGGAACGGTCGACCTGATACTTTACAAGAATACACTTCATTTTCGTTTATACATATCATCCTCTGAAGTAATGCTTTACTAGAGTAGGTAAGAAAAAGAGGGATTCATCCACGGCTCCTACTCACTGCGCATGCGTGAGGTTGCAGGCGCCTGTTCAGTGTGCATGCGCGAAGGCCCAGACGCCTCAGCCTGCCACAAGTGTGGTCACAGGCGGGGTGCCTCGAGACGGTCTATCTGCCTAGGTAGAGCAGTCAAAACCCACCGGGTTGGTCTAGTGGTTAACGCGTCTTCCCAAATCAGCTGATTTGGAAGTCGAGAGTTACAGCGTTCAAGTCCTAGTAAACCCAGTTATTTTTACACGGATTTGAATACTAGATCGTGGATACCGGTGCTCTTTGGTGGTTGGGTTTCAATTAACCACACATCAGGAATGGTCGAACTGAGAATGTACAAGACTACACTTCATTTACACTCATACATATCGTCCTTATTCATCCTCTGAAGAATTATCTAAACGGTAGTTACCGGAGGCTAAACAGGAAAAAGAAAGAAAGGTAGAGCAGTCGATCGAAATCTAGTATCTTGTTACGGTCGGGTGGAAGCGTAGATTTTACCCCCACCACGACTCAGTTTATCAGAGATAATATAAGTGACATCAGAAACCTTTATTTTTTAAAATAGTTGTAAAAAATATTACATGTTATTAGTTTGGTCACGGACATCGGAGCTCGAAGATTTTTACGTCAAAAGTTTTGTTTTTAATCGCCCTTTAAAACGATTCACAATCCTTTCTTTTCCGTTTAATATCTTTGGGTCGCCTGGAGGTTTCTTGTGCCCGAAAATAGATAGTTTCCTCAAAAGGTTCTTGTAAGCTATCCCGGGTTAAATTTTACTACACTACGTTGATTTTAATTTCTATTGCCGAAGTGTAAGTTCGATGCTTCTGTTAACAGTGGTCCTTTTTTTGCGGAAACCGAATTTTTTTTATTAATTTAGTTTTGATTATATGCAATTCGTTGCGTTTTTATATATAAATTCCAGAAATCAGTCTTTTTCTTCGATGGACTTTTTGAAAACCTTTACGTTTCAAAACGAGTTAAAAGTATACGTTCCTTCTAAAAGAATTTAAAAAGGTACCGGTTTGTTATCAATTTTCCAAAAATTTTATCTTCAGTCAAGGAAATGGTAAATCGCTTTGGTCTCAGGGAATCTGAAAGTGTCCAAAAGTGTAAATATATATAAAGTGAAAACGGTAGGGTAGAAGTTGAACGATTTTTACGTAAAATAAAAAATATTTCCCACAACAATTTAAAGAGGCTGTTGCTGTTTTTTTCTTATTGGTATTTATAGTTTTGCTTATCATCCTAAATTGAAAAAATTGAAAAAAATAGATTCATGTTTTTTTTTTTTATGAATGAAGCATAACCCGCTTATTAATAGATTTGAACAACGTGAAAAAACAGACATTCTCTGTGTACAAGGATTAGCCTGAGAGTGTCTGGTCTAGAATAAGAGAACGGTTATTGAATGAGTGTGGTGTGCCCTCAAGGCGGTTGAGAATCGTGTGAAACGCTTGGAGACATTAAGCGGGAAAAACCAGTGTATATATGAATTATATAAAATTTTATTGTAGCTATAAATCATTTAGATTATGAACCGTCATATACTCTTTTTCCATTTGCTTTAGTTTAAAGATTTTATAAAATTGTGGTTCCTTAATAAAAGCATGAAGGATTGAAATGTTTCAGTTGAATTTTTTTTGACGACGCTTCATTAATGCTTTGTTTAACCTAACGATACTTAACACTCGCTTTATAATATAATAATTTATATTATAGTTAATTACAATTTTAGTTTCGATTTTAATTTTTCGTAATCGAACCGAGCAATATTTTTACGTAAAATTTGTTGTGTTTTGTTTAAGTTTCACGCGTATGTTGTACTCTATTTTATTTTATTTTATTTTTACCTTTATATATTCTTTTTATTAATGTTTTCTACGTGTATTAATAGCCTTAAAGATATTGTACTGAACCTTCTTGTTCGATTTAATTTTCTTTTCGCAAAAACGATAGATTTAAGTGGATTTCTTAGTGTAGTAAGCTTTGATCGATTAACGGAGAAAATCAATAAATGCCGCATTTAAAAGAATTAAACATTTGTTCAAAGATAACTGTAAACTATAAGGAGAATTTTTAATTTTACCTTTACACACAGACTTAATGTGCGGGTCTTAATAATCGTCATAATTATAACAGATTAACAGAACATAAAACGCAAAACGGAGTAGTTTACTAGACATTCAATTGCATCTTAGCATCTATAAAAATAGGGTAATAAAATATTGCGTTAAATTGGCTACCTGCAATTTTTTTTTTTTTTTTTTTTAATAAATTGTGTTTTTATTATTCATACGATTTGAATTTAATTTTTGTTGACTTAATCCGTTTAAATTTTTTTTAAATTATCGAAAATTCCATAAAAATAACATCAGATACAATCTTAAGATCTAGTGCTGCCACTGGTACAAGTTCTTCTGTTATCCATTTTGTTTATTAAATTTAATCGAGTCGGGTTTTATGTTGATTTACATTCGGCCATACTTTCCTAGAGTTTTCAAGAGCGTAAATCCTGGACAATTTTCTTTCGAAAAAATTAAATAACATCGCTCTCTTTATATGATCGAAAGGTTTTTCTTACTTCGTATAAAACAATATAACATACGGTTTTTACTTTCCCGTCTAGATAGGCTATAGCTCTACACTAGAAGGGAAAGTATTGTAATCCGTCCAATTTGGGCATATGACAGATCGTGACGTTTTGATGTCTACATTACTTCAGAAAATGTTAGTATACGGCTGTCTGATTTAAAAAATCAGAACTTTCAGAAATTCATGATGACCAGACCTGACTTTATCAATTAATCCTATCCTACCAAACGGCATTTGTATGTGTGTCTGTGAGTGCGTCCCCGTTAGTTTAGCACCTGGATATACCGATCACTAGCGGAAAATCCCGATTCATTAGTACATGTCTCGTGGTGGTCGAGTGTATACTTGTTATATTATTATACAGGTGCCCATATAAAACGCAACCCATAAATCACTCATCCATGAAATTTCAAAAGTCAAGCTTACTCCCCTACTCGTTACTGAAATGGACTCGTCCAACATCTGAACATCGCGGCGATGCAGTAGAACACTACCGATAGTAATAATAATCCAATCATAAAGTTCAGTGTATTGCTACAGACAAGATGGTGTTTTCGCTAGATGAACGTGTTTTCATTGTCGAGTCGTACTTCAGTACGAAATCAGCGATCGCAGTGCAAGATTTGTTTCGCCATAAGTACCCAGATAAACCGGCTCCTAATAAAACATCAGTATTAAGGTTAGTCGCAAAATTTAGAGAGACCGGTTCTGTTCATAACAAGGAACAGAAAAGATCTGCGTCAGTGTTGAATACAGATACAGTCGCTGAAATTAAAGACCGATTACTCGTCTCGCCAAATAAATCGATCAGACGTTTGTCTGCTGAAATTAATTTGTTTAAATCAACTGTTCATCGGGCGACCAAACGATTACAATTACGATCTTATCGCATTCAAGCGGTTCATCGACTTCTTGAACCCGACAAAGAAAAACGGCTACAATATTGTCAACGGTTCCGTCGATTTCTGCGTGAGGGAATTAACGTTATGGAATCGTTATTTTTCACAGATGAAGCACGGTTTCATTCGGATGGCTACGTAAACAGCCAAAACAGTAGAATTTGGAGCGCTGAAAATCCCCACGTTTATCACAAAAAACAATTACACCCGCAGAAGTCGGGGGTGTGGTGCGCGATATCACGGAAGAAAATAATCGGTCCTATTTTTTTCGAGTACACCATTAATGCAGAACGATATCAGGATATTTTATTTCGGTTCATCGCACTCTTGGAAGAGGAAGACAGACACTGCTGGCTACAATCAAAGATCAAAACCGTGCCGATTTGCTTTTTTCACAGTAGGGGTATCGTGCATACAGAATCTGTTCTTCCAGGACAAACTGTAAACCAAGTGTTTTACAAAGGTGTCCTTGAAAGGATCAGGAAAAGAGTGATTCGCATGGGACCAGACACTGCAGACAAGTGGTTGCTTCATCGTGACAATGCCCCGTGTTACACGGCCATTTCCATCTTGGAATTTTTGACCACAAAACCTACTCCTACGGTTCCTCAACCATCCCTATTCGCCTGATTTGAGTTCTTGTCACTTTTTCCTTTTCCCGAAATTGAAACGAGTCTTAAGAGGACGTCATTTTGGAACTCTGGAGAACATTCAAACAACTGTGACCGACCGGTTAAAAGCCCTACCAGTCTTCCAGCGCTGCTACCAGGAGTGGGAACAACGACTCCGCCGATATATAGTTGCCCAAGGGAATTACTTTGAAGGGGATAATATTGTTGTTTGAAAAAAATAAAAACTTTGGTAAGTAAAAAGTCAGTCTCATTACTTTTCTTACACACCTCGTACAATACAAAAACCACCATTAAGATAACTCAAATGCTGTTTCAAAACGTTATTTCTGATCGGCTATATTGTCAACCTACAAAAACAAATTAATTCATTCTGATAAAAAAGTAGTAAATAAATGATCAGCTGTTATTTGTAACCTGTGGACAAAATTAGTAATTTGTTGCCGTTAATATTCAATTTTTGTTAAGTAATTTATATGAATGTTTTCAGAATTATATGTTTTACATTTCTAACTGAAAAATAAAATATTTAAATTTTTTTCACAATTCAGTCTGTTTTGTTTTATAATAAAGTTAAATGTCAATATCCTGTATTCAATTTTTTCAAAAGTAATTTCCGTGAATCTTTTCAGAATTAAATACAAAATATACAAACTTAACCGTTTAACAAAGATTTGTTTTGTTAAACCCAAAAATGGGTTATTTTTTACCCCAAATTTTTGTGCTTTACGTCAGATATCTTTAAAACAAATGGAAGTACAGTTCTGAGACGAATTTTTTAAATGTTTGCCGGTCAAAACCCACAAGAAAATATTAAATTCGCCCTTAATTGACCTTCCCAGAATTTTAAAAATTCTTCATTACCACAGGGGTGTTGAAATTCGAGCGAAATCTTACGCTAGCTGTAACTCGCTAACGAAGCGTTTTCGGACATATGTTTAATGTATTCTTTTCCTATTTTTAGCTATAGAATCAGAAGAGAGACTTGCGTATTGCCGATGAATCATCCTGAATCGACGAAGTGGATAAATAGAAAGGGGGAGAGAAAAAGATATTTCGTAATTTAAGCGCGTAATAAAATTAATTATTACATAAGTTGTATGATATACATTTAACAGGATACGTAAATATTAAATACGGGTCGGCGATATAACAGCTCGGTTAATAATAAAAATCACCATCTAATTAAGTACTTCACGAAGGCTTAGTACCTTTTTTTATTTGCATACTCAGAAGTTACGTTAAAATCTTAATTAAATTATAACCGTACGAAAATCGGATATTAAAGAAATTAAAAGTAAAACCAAACCAAACCGGTTTACGAATTAATCGTAATTAGAATTGATTTTAACGATTACTAATGTAAGATAAATTCTACAACCGTTAATTTGAAAATAAATATAAAATTACATTAAAAAAAGTGATACGAGTAAATTATTAACTTTGTAATGACGGCAATAAAATTAAATCGTTTATTATTAACGTATAGATTTAACTTATTCAAAAATTTAATAAAGAAATTACGTAACAATAGTATAGTAAAATATAAATAATCTCTTGGCTAACAACATCAATAATTCGGAATTTTTTTCGATAAACATTAACAAAGTATAAGCGGTTAGCAGAAAATTATTTGTAGACAGACTGGTTAATTTTTTAAACAAAAATATATAACTTAAATATTTAAAAAGTAATATTATTAGTGAAATAATAATTCGTAACAAATCATTATTAATAATAATAGCGTTCAATAAAATTACTCTTAAAATTTTATGATCGACCCAAACCATTTATTTTTTTTATGTAGGACTATATAAAAAAATTGTATTTTATAAGTAAAAAAGAATGACTCTTACACTTTAGTTAAATAGAATATAAAAAACCCTTAATAGTAAAATTAATATTTAATAAGATAATTACGGATCTCTAGCAACTTGAAAAATAAAATTGAAGGGCATATAAATTTTGCTACACCACAAACTTATTTTTCAATGTTAAAAAGCCAGCTCATTATTATTGGTTTTATGTTTAATAAAAATAAATAATTAAAAAAAAATATTCGTAATTAATTACACAGAATTATAATAAATAAATATATATATATATATGCATGCGCGTTTCTGTGTTTTACGATAAATTTGATTAATCCGGTGATCATGCATAATAATCGATATATGTGATTAATCGCCTTCAATGTTGGAGAATTTAATAAATATATAGCGATTTATTAAATATACAGAAAAAGTGTGCTGCAATAGAAAAAAAAACAAAAGATAAACGATCTAATGTACAAAGAAATTGCAGAAATTCGCACACACACACACACACACACACACACACACACACACACACACACACACACAACTAAATAAGACTAAATTACTTATTCATTAAAATATGTATGAAATCTTTTAGTAATTTTAGAAAAATTATATTTCAGTTCTTTTAAATATTTAACCTCCGAAGTATTAAACGTATCGGCTCACCTGACTTTTTCAAGAAAAGATAATTTTTTCATAAAATAAAGTAAAAAAACATACACATTTTGATTTACTTCACTTATGTACCTGGAAAGAGTACAACATTTCTCTTTAGTTGGAAAGAGTTTTCATGAATAAAACCTTAAGTAAATAACGATTAAACCGTAGATTACAATTTGAAATAGGTAAAGGGTAAAAACTACTTTTTCTAACCTTAACTAGGTTAGGATCATACTTATTTTTTTACTTATTCTATAAGCTTAAACAAAGAAGGTTTGGTTAGTTATAATAATTTTATCAAAGAGCAGTTTACTGCTACGATGATAACGGTTGGCGCCGACTCTTTCAGCCCGGTCCCTTTTTTCCGTGACGTTTTGACACGGTTTAGGTAAAAGTAAGACAAACAAAAGAATATTTACTAAATCGGCGTAACATTTTTTTCAGTATGTTTTATTACTATCGTAAGCGATAGAATGTCTTTTAAATAATATATAAAAACAAAATACGAGTACGTTAATTACATGAAATATCCATTAGATTGTGCAACAGATTAATAGATTGACCTATAGAAATAAAAATATTATTCGTTAAAAATCTATTTCATAAATTTTATCGTAAAATATTATCTACGAAATTAAATTCTTCTATAAAACAGAAATAGAATAGACTAGCGATTAGCATGCTATCTTCTCTGATTATTTTTTAATAAAAGAATTATATTTATATATATATATATATATATATATATATATATATATATATATATTTAAAGGAACACCTTGTGTGTGGAAAACTGCCGTTGAGGTTCAAATCTTGACGGACAGTATGAAATTATTTTACTAATAGACTTACCGTTTAATTAAATATAAATAACAAAGTGAACTAATAAAATAAGAAAAATAAAATTATCAATATTTAACTATCTTTTACATTATTTGTTTATTAATTATTTCGTTCAGTAATTGGAATATCTAGAGTTCATTATTAGGGGGGGAAAATAATTACTGAGATACTGACATGACACATCGATTTTACCAAGAAATTCACTATTGTAACAGTTATTTTAAGAACGTTTTTATATCATAACTGATTTAAAATGCCAAAAAAGGAAACAATTAATACTATCATTGCGAATATTGTTATTACATAATGCATCTCGCTAAAGCAGATAAAACTGATTTTTATTTATAATTTCCAAGTAATTTTAAAGATTATGAGGAAACCAAAAAAAAAAAAAAAAAAAAAAAAAACGGTCAATGTTAAAAACTCAAACGTATTATCAAGAGTGACGTGTAGATCTGGATAACAATCTTTAAAAAAATTGATTCTCGTAGAACTTATCGTTTACCACAAATCGAAGCTGTTAAAATTTATTTTATGTTTCGTCAATTATTTCTACGATAAAAAATATTAAAATTTCTGTAATCATAAAACTACAATACTTCTGAAAAATTTAGGTATCTAACATACTTTACTAGAGAAATGTAAATAAAATTTATTTCGACGGCGAGAAAAATATATTCTGATAACCTGGAGATTCAACGTCTCTTAAAAAAGTATCTTATAATAAAAAAGTACCGTTATAATTTGGGGATTTTGTATACCAGGAGGCGGACCTGTACAGCTAATAGGAAAATCAGATCAATGATGTCAACATTTTCTTGTTCGTAGAGCATATAGCTAAACGACGATACCGTCTTTTGTAATCATCGAACTTACACACATATATAATTTTCATAGAACCAAATACAAAAATTAAGAAACATTCCCGCAGTTTTTTCAGATTAATGAAACTTAACACGATTCAAATAATCGTAGGGCGAGATCTACTACTGGGAAATTGAAGCTAACAAAAAAATGTATACCGTTACAAGATGAGAAATAACTAATCTATAGCACATATAAAATCTAATGGAGGGGGTCTCCTCCCTTCAAGCTGCCTCTTCTATCCAACTCCTGTAAACCTCCCTCTTTATCTATTTATCCTCCGTAAACACCGTAAGGTATTACTTCAGAGGATGATATGTATGAATGTAAATAAAGTGTAGTCTTGTACAGTCTCAGGTCGACCGTTTCTGAGATGTGTGGTTAATAACTCATACAACCCGGCATGCAGAACATGTGCTACTGGTCGTCACAAATTTAATGCGTACAAGTTATTTAAAATAAAATTTCCGTAAATAACTACGCCACGTCGAAGAAAATCAATCAAAAATACCGCATTACGTCATCGTTACTGTTTATTTATAGCAAAACCACGGTTAAACGTACTCGAAAAAAATATATACTTTCAAGAAATAAATAAATACATTACTTCATATATTATCTTGAACGAAACACTAGGCGTAAATAGTTTTATTTGTAGTAACAAATTACCAGAACTTATTTCGTTACTACAATAGTGACATCATAATTAGATACGGCGTAAGTCGATGCAAATTAATTGATGCGACTTTCGGAATACACTAATTTTTTGGCTGCTGGCGTGAGAAGTCGCCGATTGATGTTAACAGCAGTGGAAGGAATGTACAAAGAACCCGCCTTCAGGTATTACGTACGCTATTTCAAAAGGTATGACAAATGCGCTTAACTGCACGTTAAAAAACAAACGACTTTAGAACGGACGAAAGATCGAGCACGAGTGTTTTCTAGAAGGTAATTCGTGATTACGTAGTAAGAATTAAAACCATCAAATGATTTTTGTCTTAATGAAATGAAAATTTTCCGATAGAATATCCCTTTTCCCAAAAATATAAATACGGTAAGCTTTAAATCTACATTTTCATCGAACAGAAATGACACCAACTTCAATGATAATCACCAAAGGTTTAATTTTTTTTTTTATTATGACGAACTACGGATGCAATGATTTATGGCGTGCCCAATAAATTATTTCAAATTTTAAATTTCAAATGATAATACCATTAATTTACCTATTGCTTGTCACGCACAACATAAAATTTCGAATAGGTTAAATCATTTACCATTATTTTACATTTAACCTCTAAAATTTCTATTGAATAAATACAATAAACTAACGATATTTATTAGGTATATACAAAATCTAGAAAATATTTATTATTAAATAAAAAAAAAAAATTTTATCAATACTAATATCAAAACTATATTTTTTAACGATTTCTGTGCAAGTTTTAATAACAAAGTGCAGTAAGAAAAATTTTCAACCGATCGGCAAGTTTATGACGTAACACGCAAACATTATTTAACTAAGTAATTTTTGGGAAAACAAAAACTTTCAATTATGGTAAAGTTTCTTTTAATTTGCTGAAGATACCGCACTAATTTTTAATGCATCATCGTGAAATTTAGTATACACTAGGGAGTTCAGCCCCCTGAACGTTTCGCGGCCAGCATTTCAGCGTTTTTGTTAGCATGGTACGAAAAATAGCGTAATATTTAAAATAAAAAAAAAGTAGTAAAACATTTTAGAAAAAGATTTAATAAATCCTACTTTTAATAGATTGCGATCTAGCGTAGAAGCGCTTCATTCAAAATAAAAATGTGAGCACACGCAGCAAACCAACGCATCATGCTTCTTAACCGAAGAAATTTGCAAAAAAAAAAAATTATTTTTACTGTGAAATCACATTGCTCGATTTTATTTTTTTACTATATAATGTTTAACTATAATAAGAAAAAAAAATGTTATCTTCTCTCGTAATTCACTTTGAGCAATATTTTGAAGTCCCATAGTTCATATTCTTGTTTTTGTGATGTGGTTACGGTGGATGAAAAACTTGAAATGGAACCGACATATTAAATTTGTATGTAGGAAACTTATATTTACGATCTGTAAATTTTATAAAATAAACAAAATAATAGGATTTGACTATTTCAGAACGATATATTTTGCTTTTGTGCAATCTAATTTACAGTATGGGGTCGATATACGGGACGGTACTTCTGATGGTTTTGAGGATCTTACAGATACAAAAATGTATTGTTAAAATAACTAAAATGTACGGTGCGGATGCACTAAACAAGTTCTCCATCAAGCGGCTGTACGACAAGTTCCAAGAGACAAGGAATGTGGCAGAATACAGCCAAAAGCGGTCGACCGAAAGTTTTGACACCAGAAAGGTTGATCGACATGCAAGCTGCATATTCTGCCAGTAACAAGAAGTCTGTGAGACGCCTATCTAGCCGGTCTAGTCTGGTCTCTCCGTCGGTAGTGCTCACACGGCATCGCGCAAGCGTTTACAGATCCATCCGTACAGAATTGGTGTCGTTCACGACACCAATAACCTGCAGACACCGGGAAACGTGCAGCTTTCTGTAAGCGGTTGATGTCATTTGTAACGCCAAATCGGGAAGAACTCGATCGGTTTCGGTCTGACGAGGCACGGTTCCGCATCGATTGATACGCGAACGCACAAAATTCACGCATTTGGTGTACGAAAAATCCACATCAGCTGAACGGACAAAAAGTCAGCGTTTGGTGTACATTTACGTAGGCGAATCTTCACGACATTCTTTCACGGCACAGTGAACAGTGTGCGCTACATACAGACGATGCAACGATTTGCAGACCCCCACGACCGGCGAGAGCACACGTCGTTTCAGGGAGAAATTTCTACGGCTTATACAGCCGACAACACTATGACTTTCTCGGATCAATTTTTTCACGGAAAAGTGATTTTGAAGGGGTTTTGGTCCCCCTCCGGTCTTCTGATTTATCCCCTCCTGACCTTTTCTTGCGGTGATACCTTAAAAATTCCGCTTACAGAACTCATCGTCATCCCGTTCCCGAAATGCAGAGCGAAATCGATCGATGTGTCGCTGCAATTGCTCAACAAAGTTACAACATGCGTTTAAGTGCGTGCTGCGTCGTGTTCAATTAAATTATGTGAATCGCATAATGAAGATCGCTTTCAACTGTTGTAACGCACTCGTTTTCCCATAAGATTGCGTCACTTTTTGAACACTGTATTTTTTGTTGAGATAACAGTGCAATTTGTTTACTTTGAAACATTTCTGACTGCGACTCGCTGCCAACGTTATTTCTAATAACTATTATAAAGTTTAATTTATTTACAAACTAAAAAAAAATTTGTAACAAATACGTATCCGACATCTACTACAAATAAATAGATAAATGAATTAGCGATGTAAATTTAACATTGAAAACGTTGGCTAACAAATAAAAAAAAAAATAATTACCAGCGATGTATGAAACGAATGAAAGATTACAATATCATTTCGATTTCGAAAAAAAAATCATCGTTCGATTTCCCTCTGATGATTAGGAGTTTCTTGTAAATCGGTCACTAACGGGCAACCTGTAATATCATTACAGGTAGCATACAGGTAATATCGAGCTACATAGATATCTACAACTTTATCAATCGATGTACTTTACAAACGTCTTTAAACAGTTTAAATTTCATTTCGGGAGTGTTAAGGAACCAGAAGAGTTGAAGTAATGAAACAAAACTAAAAAACTTTCTTTATAATTTCGCCCGAAATTGAAAAAAAAATGTAATCATTCAGATAAAAAAAGATTATATTTAAATTAAAACTTACGAGAATAATAATTTCTTATTAGAGAAAGGTTAAACGCTTAATTTTACCACCGACTGCTTATCAACAAAATTGTTATCGCATTTATTTACAAATGATTAAAACAATAAAACGAAAAACAGTGTAAGTTGAGTAATACGAGAGACAATCTAGTGTCAGAACTATGTACACATAACAACACTGAAACGATACGGTACAAAAAGAATTTTGTCTAATTCGTGAACTAAAATCGTGAGAAAAATATTAAACGGTAATTATACAATTCCAGCCGCGGAGTAATTCGTCGGTTGGGTTAACTGTATACATTAAGTGAATTGCCGGATAACCAACTATTGTTAAGCGCTTCCTTTACTTACATTAAATTTACACCGAATTAATTATTACATTATGTTACAACAGTTTCATACTTTTAGTTAAGTTCACATTTTTAAACATATATTAAATATGTTGTCTAGCTAGAACAGATATAGAATTTAGTAATGTTATTTCTTCAACATTTTAAAGGAAAGTGAAAATTCACGCGTTAATAATTTTAACAATAATGAAAACAAATGAATCTGTACAGTTATCAATAATGTAAAAGTTAAAAACTTTTACCGCATAAATATACCAGGTATAATAGATGTAGATTTTATAACTGAAATTTTCCTACGATTAAATACTTATTACTTGCTGAATAATGCTTTGTGTATGTTACAAATCAACATAACTTCATCAAAAAAAAGCTGACAACACGATTGTAGGACTTAAGCCGCTTGTCCTACAACTGTGGGTTGTTTCTGGTGCACGGCTTACACACGTATACACGCACAATTTAATTAAAAATATTTATAATTTTATTTAAATTTAATACTTTTTCGTTTATTTCATTCAACGATTCCAACAAAAGCGCGCGCGCATACCGTATTTAATTCACGCGGGACTGGCGGCGATGGTCGGCACAAAATAAGCTAATGTACACAACTTACATACAAAAAATTTCGCTTGTATGGTCGGCAGAGTAGTGTAGCCGCGACGCTTAACGCACCAGGTACCGAGTCGACCGGGCGATCGAGTTCGCGTCCCGGTCAGACAGTTACTTTTTTTACCCTTCAAATATAATTCATTTATTTAATTATATCGCTCACCGGTGACGTCACAACATACCAATAGTTTAGAGTAATTTTTGTGGTGGAGGTGCGTTTTTGTACAATTTTTTTTTGTAAATATTGTTATTTTTTAATAGTTAACAAATTTGTCTAAGGAAAATATGACCTTAATTAGACGAAATCTCGAGATACTGAGCGCGACCTTGCTCTACAGAGTCATCCCTCCTCACCATTTCAATTGAAAATTTACGGCATCAATATTCCATATATAGAAGTAATCTGACCGCATTTTGACAAAATCGGTTCTAGAGATATAAGGTGATTTAGAGGCCGATACCGAACACATACACGTACATAAGAACATTAACAACCGGTTTTTTTTGAGTTCCTTAGGTGTGAAAACGTCAAGATCGGATGAAAACCGCATATGCCGAAATCGGACCGATTACAATACTTTCCCTTCTAGAGCTACAGTTCTGCTATAGCGCTATCTAGACGGGAAATTTAAATCTTGTAAAGAAAGAAAAAACAATATTTATTTAATCTTAAGCGCTACTAAATAGAAAATACAATCGCAGTATAAATCGATTATGTATCGATTATGTATTTAACCGTAAAATTAATTATAACTAGTCAGTAAAAGCCTCATACCGATTCGACGACTAACAGTTCGGTTTACTGATAAATTTATTGGAAATAACTATAAATCAAGATTATGTAATAATAAATAGTTCTTTATATATACCTGTCACCTACATCATAAATACATATACCCGTAACCTACATCAAAAATACATACCGTAACTGATTTCTTTGTACGCCTGAGTTCGATTTTTATTTCTACATAGTAAATTCTACTGTTAAAAAAACTGTCCGTTAAAAAAAAGAATAATAATAATTTATAAAAATTTCAAAAAACCTCAACTTTAGGCCATGCTGATGATGGCTTAAAGAGTAGGGTGCAAACACGCATAAAAAAACTGGCAAAAACATCAAATTTTTAACATGAAGCTATGACTTTCACATAATTTTACATATCATCAAAAGCTTGTTTTCAAATCCAATCTGAGATACCGTCCTAAAATTATATTTACCTTTTAGCACGTTTAATTTAATAGAGATGTTTTAAAACTTGTTTTTTATATATTTTTATTTATTTATGCGATTGTTTTTCTTCATAAAATAATATTTACCGATCACGAATGGAAAATCCTAATTCGTTAGTATCAATTTCCAGAGTTAAATTTCTAATTTAACTTTCGTCGTATCTATTTTCATCATCAAAAAAAAATATTTTTACACAAGAGGTAATTAATTTTGGACACTTTACGAGATACTGCTCGCCAGTGCAACCCGCCCGCAGGGTCTAGCTGCGGAGGCGGCTGTAGGGACGCCCTGCAGTTAATATATTAACAAATATATAAATCTCTTTAACACCGGTGATTCATCGTATAATGTGAGGCCGTGTAGTATCACCTTTATAATGCCTCGAAGTGACCTGTCTGTCTGCAGAACATATTTCACGCGTATTTCTGCTAAAGTAATAAATCTTATTCCTGCTAAATTTAAGTATAGCAGAGCGAACAAAAAACCGCTTAAGGAAATAGATGAGTGGATAATGACAAACAGCGTGTACGAATCGCTATTCTAAACATGTTTCTGCCATCCTATTTAAATGATTGCATTCGGTTAATTTTCTAATCCGTACGTAATAACATTTTGGTTTTTCATATAAAACCGTAAAACGGGGTTAATCCTTACTAAGGAAGGCAAACTTATTACGGGTAAATTTATAATTATAATCATAATTAAGATTTTTTTTTTTTGTCTTCAGTCATTTGACTGGCTTGATGCAGCTCTCCAAGATTTCCTATCTAGTGCTAGTCGTTTCATTTCAGTATACCCTCTAAATCCTACATCCCTAACAATTTGTTTTACATATTCCAATTGTGGCCTGCCTACACAATTTTTTCCTTCTACCTGTCCTTCCAATATTAAAGCGACTATTCCAGGATGCCTTAGTATGTGGCCTATAAGTCTGTCTCTTCTTTTAACTATATTTTTTTCCAAATGATTCTTTCTTCATCTATTTGCCGCAATACCTCTTCATTTGTCACTTTATCCACCCATCTGATTTTTAACATTCTCCTATACCACCGCATTTCAAAAGCTTCTAATCTTTTCTTCTCACGATACTCCGATCGTCCAAGTTTCACTTCCATATAAAGCGACACTCCAAACATATACTTCCAAAAATCTTTTCCTGACATTTAAATTAATTTTTGATGTAAACAAATTATATTTTTTACTGAAGGCTCGTTTCGCCTGTGCTATTCGGCATTTTATATCGCTCCTGCTTCGTCCATCTTTAGTAATTCTACTTCCCAAATAACAAAATTCTTCTACCTCCGTAATCTTTTCTCCTCGTATTTTCACATTCAGTGGTCCATCTTTGTTATTTCTACTAAATTTCATTACTTTTATTTTGTCCTTGTTTATTTTCATGCAATAGTTCTTGCGTAGGACTTCTTCCATGCCATTCATTGTTTCTTCTAAATCCATTTTACTCTCGGCTAGAATTACTGTATAATCAGCAAATCGTAGCATCTTTACCTTTTCACCTTGTACTGTTACTCCGAATCTAAATTGTTCTTTAACATCATTAACTGCTAGTTCCATGTAAAGATTAAAAAGTAACGGAGATAGGGAACACCCTTGTCGGACTCCTTTCTTATTACGGCTTCTTTCTTATGTTCTTCAATTATTACTGTTGCTGTTTGGTTCCTATACATGTTAGCAATTGTTCTTCTATCTCTGTATTTGAACCCTATTTTTTTTTAAATGCTGAACATTTTATTCCAGTCTACGTTATCAAATGCCTATTCTAGGTCTATAAACGCCAAGTATGTCGGTTTGTTTTTCTTTAATCTTCCTTCTACTATTAATCTGAGGCCTAAAATTGCTTCCCTTGCCCCTATACTTTTCCTGAAACCAAATTAGTCTTCTCTTAACACTTCTTCCATTCACCTCTCAATTCTTCTGTTTAGAATTCTAGTTAAGATTTTTGATGCATAACTATCCATTTTACTCCAATTTATATATACAATACACTAAGCGTAAAAGTGTGGAACATTATCAATATTTTTTACATCTTATATTCTGCTATCTTCTTGAAATCGTTAAATGTAAAATGTTGAACTTTAATGCAACATATTCGTTTGTTATAGTATTATATTCAATTTTTTTTTATTCTGTCGTCGTTTTTCTAAGATAATAAGTTCAAATTTTAATCGATGTCAATCTTAACGATAAGTTTTTTTTTTTGTAAGACTTCTATTTATTTATGTAGAAACTATTAGTTACTACCATTTATTTTAAACATAGTTTTAATTTCTATATTCCCGTTTTACAATTATATAAAGAGGTTTACACCTACACATAGGTTGTTCTTTGCACGTATTAAGTTTGCAAACTGTATATTGTAATTATTTTTTACGCCATATTTTGTACGAGGGAAATAAAGGTTTAACCTTTCAATATTGTACGAAGCGATAAGTTGTAATATTAACAATAATGTAATTTTCTATGAACAGCTGACCCCCCTTGGAGTCCTTTTGTATTGAAATTAACAAAGAGACCTCTAAATATAAATTTAATTAATTAAATACGACGAAAAATGATGTAATCTATTATAATTTATCGCGGAGGGTTTATCCGATAAAAAAAATAATCTAAGTATATTAGCGCACTAAGGTAAACGTTTCCAAGGACACCGGACGTAACTGACGACTGTCGAGGAAGTACTTCCATTGTAATACCACGACTAAAATAAGAAACTGCGTTATTGAAATTTTTCAACTACAGTATATCTAATATACAAATATATACACACATATATATATATATATATATATTTGTGTATATAAAGTGAAATCTCCATATTCGCGGTGAAATATTTTGCGATGTCTTTTCCATATTCGGGGTTAAAATTTTCCGTATTCGCGTACATTACATTATGCAGTGACATTGATAAATAAAAATATTAAAAGATTTAATGACGCAGGTAGAAGATACGATCCCTGGAAAACAGTTAAATTTCAAAACGCTTACCGAAGGTATTAAAACAACCCCGTGATCTTATTCGGTTTTTTACATTAGCTGATCCATCTATGAATAGAAGCTTAATCTTAAGGCGTAAAATAGAAGCTACCGTGCAAGAATACACACTACTTCACACGGATTTAAAAACAAGAGCGAGAAAAGGAAACGTAACAAAATCTAATAGGTAAAATGTTTACAAAAACATTTGTAAATGCAATCTAATAGGTAAATTTCGTAAACGGGTTAAGTTTGTAAATTTCCTTACAGTAATTTTAGTTTTAGTGTACGTAATACTGTAATGTTGTTTTCTTGACTTTTTAAGGCGATTACAGAGTACGATTACAAATAATACCGTTTTCTAATACAGTACCTACTCTACGTACTGTATGTAGTAAGTTTTTAAATCAAACAGTTCGTAAGTGGTTACGAGTAAATTAGGAAATATACTGTACTCCGTTAAATATTTTTTGTGTAGTGTACCTATGAACTGTACTAAACCAGTATAATTGGTACCTTGGCCAGCTATATTGAGGGCACTTCAAAGAAAAAATATAAGCGAGTACATAGTGACGCAAGTAGCCAGCTATCTATTCGAGAGACGAACTGAAATCAATACGGTGGATGGTGTGGTAAGTCATCAGATCTTCGGTGGAGTCCCGCAGTGGTCTGTACTCGGACCCCTACTTTGGAACATCTTCTATGATGAAATTTTCCGACTTCATTTCCCGCCGGGGCTGAATGTCGTAGGATACGCGGACGACATCTCGCTGCTAGTAGACGCCAGTACCTTAAATGAAGGGGTGGACAAGGGGAATATTACCTTAGAAATAGTGAATGAATGGCTCGTCAACAACAGTTTGTAGGTCTCTCCTTCCAAATGCAAGGTATCCTCTTCATTGGTAGGAGGATACTCAGAAGATTAAATCTGCGCCTGAGAGGAGAGGCAATTGTCGAGGTGGAGAGGGCTAAATATCTAGGGGATGTTACTGGATAAACACCTCAAATACTCCAGCCATGTGGCCATGATCTGCGACAGAATGGAAACAACAATCCGTGCCATGCGAGGTTTCTTTGCGAGACAAGGAATTCCACGTGCGTCGAAGAGGCGACTTATCACCTCGGTGATAACGTCGTCTATGTTGTACGCCGCCCCGGTATGGGCCGATGCGGTTAATGTCCAGCGCAACAGAAGAAAACTGACTAGCAGTCATAGGAAGTCGCTTCTGGGGGTAGTTTTGGGGTACCGAACGTTATCGTACGATGCACTGTGCGTGCTTTCTTCGGTGCCCCCGATAGAATTGCAGATTAAAGGACGAAAACTAAAAGCGTCCGGTGTAGCCAAAGATGAGGCCAGTTCTATTATACGAGAACAATGGAAGGTGGCACGGGCGGGTTCAGCAGTGGCCGCATGGACAAGAAGAATTATCCCGGACCTGGATGCTCGGCTAGATCGCTCTCATGTTGAATTAGATTACCACACAACGCAACTCATGTCGGGACATGGTACGTTTGAGCAATACCTGCATAGGTTTGGCAGGAGAGAGTCACCGATCTGTTGTTACTGCGATGCGGTTGACGATGCCGACACACTATTTTTGAGTGCAAACGATGGGAGGAACAACGTATAAATGCAGGACTGATGCATACCCGACCGGAGCAGCTCTCGAAGTGGCTCTTGGCTATGTCCGGAAACTGGAATAATTTTGCAATATTTGCAAGAACAGTTATCAGAATAAAAGAAGATGAGGCAAGACGACTGGGATGCTGAGGGGTGTAGTTTATAGTAGAGCTGGGCGGACAGCCCCGTTCCTGAGGGCTCACATGCCCTGGTGTGTGGATTCCCGTGATGAAGCGGGGACTCCTGGGGTCCGTTAGGTGCGAATGAATGAAAAAACCGAGACCCGGCCGGCGGTGTGGGTTCCCCGATACGCTTTGGCGGCTTCAGCTCCTGCGCCGTCGGTTTGAGGCTGGCAAAAGGAAAGACCGAGACCCGGTCTCTGGCGGGGGGCTGGGAACGGCATAGCCGGGACTGGTTCTTACGTTGGAGATTAGAGGCAGGCAATTAAAAGATCCGGAAAGGACACTTCCCCGAGTCGAGTATAGTTAATTGGATCTCCGGCTCGGGGAAAGAAAAAAAAAAACCAGTATAATTAATGTTGTCGTCTGTATTTCATCAATAACATCGCCGTAAGTACGCATGTTTTTTGTTTTTTTTACATAGAATCTAACCACCGTTCTTTCTTAAAAGAGTATTAGTTCCGTTCTGTATTCGCGACATTTTTACAGTCTCTAACCCCCGCGAATAAGGAAATTTTACTGTAGAGTTACGCTGCATAAAAATTTAATACCTTAAACATAGTGCAACCGAAAGGAGGTGACTCGGTAAGTTAGGGCTAATAGTAGGTGCTCTTTTCCAAAATCTGTAATGACTGCCGTTTTGTTTAAAAAAACACATTTAATTTAACAATCGAAACAATAACAATACATTTTCATTTTAACAATAAACATTTAATTAAACTTCTGATTAAAAAAAACACTAGTTCCGTCTAATAAAGCTACGAAACTTACTGTAACATTTCATGAAACTAGGGAAATGTGTTTCGCCAACACAAGAAGAAAAAGTAAAAAATTCTAAAACAAGAGCTACCTTCACTCGGCTAATTTTTATTATAATACATAAAGAATGACATCTCCACCCGTTTAAAAATTTCTTTATGTCAGTTCTATCTGCTTAACTCTTTCTGGTGGTGTCGGTTTCGTCCCGTTTCGTCTGTTAGGACGGTCCACTAATATTATTTTTTATTATTTTTTTAAATTACAGATTAAATGTTCGATGAATAAAAAAATACGATTACAAAATCTAAAAATAATTTCAGAAAATTTTCTCTAAAAAAAAAAAAGAAAACTTGTATCGTTAAACGACACGAAAACATACGCAACCTTCAAAAATTATAATCATCATTTATATAATAGCGCTGATCTCTCCGAATTTTCAATCGCAAACAAACGCTCTTTTGTTCATTTGTAATATAACATAACTCCACGATTACATTAAGCCACTGACGGGAAAAGACTGGAAATAATAAAAATGACAAGAGAAATTCCTAGAAAAATGCTCGAAACAATTTATTTTTCAAGTCGATGTATGCAGTAACGCGTGGCGAGACAGAATACGTAAAACAGTCTGAAAAATTATGTTACCTTTTTGCCATAAATAAATGATGGATCGATCAATATTTGTTTGCGAGAAATCACATTAACCGTTTTCAAGAAAAATTCTTTCAAGTTTTATAAAAATTATTATACTACTTGTCAGAAGACGTACGACTACGACGATCTTTTACTCTACTATTTATTCGTAAATTTTCATAAGAATGTAAACATCAGTTTAAATTTCAAATACAAATTTTACATATAAATATACTTAAAATTATATAATATACTTTTTACATATACTTATACCGAATTATTTTATTGAATAATTCAGCAGAATCATATCTTTTGCCTGCGTTGCAATGCTTCATCAATAACTCGACTCAAGAAATGCGAAAACAGAGGCTATGTTTATGTTAAAAAAGCTTTGTGAAACACGATATTATCAAAAAGATTTCGGTTATTTATAAAGGAATATCCTGTTTACATCCTTATGAGGTATTAATCGATAAATAACTTTTAGGGCTAACGCGCACTGACGCGGCGGCGGCCACGGCCAGGAAAGCAGCTGGCGGCAAGCGGCCAATTGCATGGAACTCGTATTAATGAACCCGCAAGCGGCCGATCCGGCCAGAGGTTTGTCGTTCAGGCCGCCGCGACCAACCATAATCTTGCGGCCAAGATTTGTATTAATTGTAATGAGACAACGCGCATGCCAGGCGGCCAGTATGCGATCAGACAGCGACCTGTTCGGTTTTGCGCAAACGTATGAAAAATTTTATTAAATTGTAATTTGTGTGCGTATTTTAGCAAAAAGGTTCAAACGAATATTTTTCCAATCGTTTTCTTCTCATGACTCTTCCTTAAAAATACTGATCTAATGTCGGAAATTGATTTCCATTCAGAAAAATTCATTTTGGAAAGACAAAGTTTACTGGATCTTCTTCCGATGAATATTCCAACAAAACTTCCTACGCGCAGACGCGATGGTGTGTTTATATCTCTTAAATTGTCTACAATTGTATTTAATAAATTATCAAAACTCTTGACTGAGATTCTTGTGAAATAAACTTTATTTTCTTGGTGACGAAAATCAAAAAAAAATTATAAAATTTCCCTTCTGAAAACCAATTTCGAAAAATGGGATGTACCCGAAACATTTTCCCTTGTCGTTTGAAGCGATTATATAAATACACAACCATAAAAATGCACAAATACACCATAAAAATCCACATAAACACACGGGATGATATGGATGTCACCTCGATAACATCCATGTTGCGCGGCTACGACAGCCGCAGCCGCATAATGCGCGTCAGCCATTATATTTCAAGCAAACAGTACAGGCTGTTTTATGGATACATGTCGGTTGCATTTTTTCAACCACAAATGATACAGAGCCTTATCATCGACACAAATCTTCGATCGCTACAGAAATATCACAAATTATGAGATAGATGTACTCGTAGACGCAAGAATGACTCGCCTTACCTATGCGTGTCGAAGTACTTAGAATCTATTCCTACGATTTAATAAATTAAACAATATTAACAAAAATTAATCACATCATAGTTTTTGACTGATTGCCAGTAATTTGTTTTGTTTTCCATATAAATTTTCGTGTTTAACTCATATATAATATAACTGAATATGACTGGCGCCCAAGTTTAACAGATTTTTTTTCCCTGGGCCGGACATCCAATTAAGTATACTCGGCCTAGGGACGTGTCCTTCCGACTCTAAGGAGGTCTCCCCATCCACCGGCTTAACATCCGGCACGACAGGTCAACCCCCCCCGGTTCTGGATCTTTTGTGCCTGCCTCTAATCCCCAGCGGGGGAAACAGGGCCCGGTTATGCCGTTCCCCGCCCCCCAACCAGGAACCGGGTCGCGGTCATTATGCCTTGCCTCAAACCAAAGGTGCCAGCACCAAGGGCGCAAGCACCCCCAGAACACCAACATTTTTTCTTTAAAATCTATGAACCCTCCTTGAGTAATCCAAATTTATACCCGCGTTTCAAACCTGGCAAAACGTTATATTTTTTCTTTCCCCGGCTGTAGCGGTATAAGTTCAGCGTAACTGCTATCGTAGCTGTTGTTTATAGCGTGAGATTTTATTGTGGCGTGTGCGTTTGTGTTAGTGCAGTAATGTACCGGGTTGGTCTAGTGCTGAACGCGTCTACCCAAATCGGCTGATTTGGAAGTCGAGAGTTCCAGCGTGTTCTTTGGTGGTTGGGTTTCAATTAACCACACATCTCAAGAATGGTTGAACTGAGACTGTACAAGATTACACTTCATTTACACTCATACATATCATCCTCATTCATCCTCTGAAGTAATACCTGAACGGCTCCCGGAGACTAAACTGGAAGAAGAGAATAATGTACCGGGTACCCACCGAATCGGTCTAGCGGTGAACTCGTCATCGCAAATCGTGTGACTTCCAAGTCGAGAGTTCTAAGGTTAAAATCCTAGTAAAGACAGTTACTTTAATACGGATTTGAATACTAGATATTGGATACCGGTGTTGGCGGTCGGGGTTCAATTAACCACACTTCTCAGGAACGGCCGACCTGAGAAAGTACAAAACTAAATTTCATTTACATTCATCCCCTGAAGTAATACCTTACGGTGGTTCCGGAGGCTAAGTAGAAAATGAATGTACTGTACCGGGTGACTCGATTAGTTAGTCCTCACCGGTATTTAAATAATATGTAATTTATCGTCTATGCGGTTTTGCCAACAGCGATATAATTTTCAATATAACTGCCGAGTAATTAATTAGTATAAATAACTCCGATTCGGTCGGTGCCAAATGAAAACATAAATAAAATCGTAAGTCAAACATAAAACATCAGAACGTGCAAATCGTATGCACACCTTCGAGACATTCTATTACGACGTCAGGAGGTTGTTTACAGCAGGATAGCTCTTAAAGCGAATCGAGTACAGTAAAGTATACGGATAAATCAAAAAGAATTCTAAAAATAATCGTCTTTTTTAAGTTTTGGGCCTTAAAAAGACATTAAAATAAATTAAAAATATATATATATTGAAATAAATCGTAAATAATCCGCAAATAAAACTTTTTATTCTGATGTTCCGAATCCCCAAAAATCTATTTTTCTGAAACGGAAATGTGTGCGTGTATACGTGTACACATCGGCCTGTATTTAGTCTTATAACTCTGGACCCCGTCAATCGATTTTTTCAAACTCGATGGGCAGCTTTCCTTCGAAGGGAATGAATGTATTAAATTATTGGGAAAAGGGTTGAGGATGTTTCGGTAGAAATAAAATAACAAATCTTTACCGGGGCGCTTTTATTTTTACGGGACATATATAATTAGAATTTTTTGTGCTTATCACCCGGATACGAAATCGAATGACATTTAAGTAAAAGTCACAAGAAAGCATTTAGTTTTAGTTTTTTAATGCAAAACGATTTTAAGTAATTAAAAAAAAAAAAACGAACTAATATTAAAATAAGATAACCGTAAATTTTTAGTCTAATTATGAAGCGAGTTATTACGCATTAGACTCATCGGAAAATAAATAAATATAGTTTTATTTTTATCTCTGTATTGACAAAATACCCTATTCGTAAAAAAAAATATATTCGTGAAATTCCTGTTTATGTAACAATGTTATTGTAAACAGTAATATTATTATACAATACCCTATCCGAAATTTATACTTATATATAGCTGTAAATAATTATAACGTTAAGAAATATATATATATATATATATATATATATCATTTTTTTTATATCATTTTTGATCGATCGCCTGAAATTTAAAAAAAAATAACAAAACCGAGTGAAAAATCTAAAAACTATTCACCTTATTTTTAAATAATATTAACGATTTTAGAATATTCAAAAACGGCACGACGGTGGAAGAACGCACGGGGGATGTTTTCAACAATTCACCCTAAGTTCAAAACAGCCACCACCTGCCGTATAACCGATGTAGTTCACAACATAATGATGATAGTTACCGAAACTTTAGGGTCGTTGAATCAAAAACGAACATTTTGTACACAAGCTAGGTTAGACCGACATACAATATCGTTTTACACAGCAGATGGAACGGCTACAGCTATACAACCGACGCCTCGGGGGTAAACTAAAAAGGTCTAGTTACGGAAATCACTGCTGCTATTATATTAACGAAAACACACACACGCATCGGTACACAATACAAGAGATACAGAATTGTGTGTAAACATACAACATAAACGCACAATTAAATTAGGGTTGGTAATTACCCCTAATACGAACTCGGTTCAAATACGCGTGCGTCAAGATATGTTAGCCGTAATAAAAAAAAAACCTGTCATCTAAATGATTATCGCTAAGAAATTAAGCACAGAATATAAAATAATTTAAGGCAGCATTTTACACAAATTGTCTTCTTTCTTTTCTGTTTAGCCTCCGGAACCACCGTATTACTTCAGAGCGTGAATGAGGATACCCAAATAGTCAGAAAATTTTAACGTCACGGTACTAATATATATCGTAGTTTCCCCTCTTTTTGAAAATACGAAGCGATCCCGTGTACGAAACATATTTTTCCGCCTTTCTTTAACTACATAGAAGTTGCATAAACGATGTAAAAATAACATTTAAAGATATTAAAATAAAAGATGTCTTAATAATATTGATCTAACGCTAAAATATTTTTTTTTTCTTTTCGCGAACAAAGAAATAGAATAAAACCTTTGAAGATAAGCCGACATAGTATTTAACAACTGTTTTATGCACGATCTACAACACGACTGATCGCAGACGGGGAAAAATTAACAAAATTCACCGCCTTCGAGCAAACTACATTAATCGATAGTTTGAATATTACTGTTGCCGCGTTGAAGAACGCACGAACAATAAAAATACAAGTACGCATTCTAGGAGAAAATAATATTAAAATCGTTATTATTTCATTTTTAAGTATAATAATATCATAAAAAATAATTCTCGCAACTTCCATCAAACATTTAAAGAAAAATTAACTAAACATAATCCGTCTAGTCTTCAGTCGGAAGTAAGGACGGTAAAAAAGGACGTAACACAGACAACGGTAAAATCTTAGCCGAATATTTCTAAAATTTATTAAATTGAGAGAAACCAAAAGAAACTTTTAATTTCAAAATTAACAATCAGAATGCAGAAAATTCCACACCTCCGGAATCGGATGAAATTAAAAACTTGATTAAAGGTCTTAAGAATAATGAAGCGTCCGGGGAAAGTTCAATTGTAGCAGAAATTAGGGATAAGGCGACGTAAATGCAAACGAATCCCTAGTCATAATTTTTAGCGAAATACGGAATAACGAAAAAATTCCCGAAGATCGAAAGAGTGCACTTATCCGCCCGCTTCATAAAAAAGGATCCGAAACAGACCCGAGTAACTATAGGGGAATTTTGCCTTTGGGAGTTACATACAAGACTCCATCTAAAGCTCTTCTTAATCGAACCGAACCTCAACCGGATCCACGACCGAGTGAATATCAGAATGGACTCTGAAAAAATAGATCTTGCGGAGAGCGCACCTTAAATCTCAAAAATATTATGGAATACTGTAAATGTCAAAATAGAACGTAAATTATAACTTTCATTAAACGATTCAGCAGATAGAACATCACTATTTTAAACATTAATATCATTAGGTTTATATAACAAAACGGCAAACTTAATCGAAGCGACATTAACTAACACGTACTCTTAAAATAAATTTTTTGGGAGAATTATCTGATAGAAACCGGCGTAAGACAAGGAAATGGACTTTCTCCACTACTTTTTAACTGTGCTCTTGAAGAGGTACTAAGAGAACGGAACAAAATTTTAGAAAAATATACTGGAATAAGACTGGGAACTAAAGGGTTAAAGGTTAACTGTTCAGCTTTCGCTGATGATGGCATAATTAGCTAAAAACTGGAACGAAGCCGAAAAACAAATGAAATAATTAGAAATACAAACTGGTAAAATGGGACTAAAAATCGCGTTAGAGAAAACGAAAATTTTGAACGATGATAAAAACTGCTCGAATTTCCTTAGTATAAATAATAAAAAAATACAAAAAGCGATAATTTAAATATCTCGGAGAACGGATCGGTTGGAATTCTTTAGATAAAAAAGCTTAACGGTTAGAAAAAGTTAACGGTTAGATAAAAACGGAAAACGGGATTTTTTTCTATTGAACGCGGCTAAAGCCACGTTCCATGGCTTTAGCCGCGTCCTACAACTGTGGGTTGTTTCTGATGTACGGCTTACACACACAACGTAATTTAAAATATTTATAATTTTTTAAATATAATAATTTTTTCGTTTATTTAATTTTAAGCGCGCGCGCATACAGTATTTAATTCGCGCCCGCGTGAGTGACAGCGTGTGCGACGGTCGGCTCTAACTAAACTAATGTATTTTCATAATTTACATAGAACAAATATCGCTTGTACGGTCGGCAGACTGGGATAACCGCGAGTCTTAACGCATCAGGTACTAGTCGACCGAGCGATCGAGTTCGAGACCCGGCCAGACCGAGTTAGTTTTTTACAAGTTAAATATTATTCATTGCTCTAATTCTATTGCTTATCTGTGACTCACAATATGGCAGACGACTTCAACAGATGTTTTTTGGGGTGGGGGTGCATTTTACAAAAAGGTTTTTTGGAAATATTAAGTTTTTAAATCCGCCTAAGAAAAATGTGACCTTGATAAGGTGAAATCTTGAAATCCTGAGGGTGATCTTGCACTACAACCTCACCTCCTTGATCATTTACGTTGAAAATTTAACGACATCAACCCCCGCAAATAAAAGTAATCTGATCAAGTTTGATCAAAATCGGTCCAGTAGTTCTGGAGATATAAGGTGATTTTGAGGCTAACGCGCGCGCGAACATTAACATCCGGAAAATTTCCAACCGGTTTTTGGGTTCCTTAGGTGTCAAAACGACTTTTAGAGCTATAACTCTGCTAAAACGCTACCTAGATGGTAAAGTAATAATTATCGTACTACCTTTCCTGTTAGATTAGAACTACGAAACGTATAAGTCCAACTGAATCTCATTCGACTAATATAAGAAAACTGGTAAAAACGGGAATTATAAGAATAATAATTGCTGGAGATCATTTTGTCTTCTCTTGGAGTTCACGATCACATAATAAAAAACATTCAGTTTAACCGTAAAATAATAAATTTAAATAATTTCATAACGGCTATGCTAAATAAAAAATTCAAAATTTAATAAAATTAAGACTTATGGAAATAAAAAAAAAATAAAAAATTATACTATTTTTTTGTTTTTTATTGAGAAAAAAAGGTATTATAAGAAATCATACCGAGAAAAATAAAAATGTAGTAAAGAAGATTAATGAATTAAATGAAAAAAAAATAATTTTAATGAATTAAAAAAAAAGACCGAAGTAAACTTGTCAGATATTCCATTAAGGAATAGAATCTCATAATAAATTACATCAGGAACCGTGAGAGAGAACAATCATGATTATCAAAGCATATTCCAAACTTAAGAAATATAATTTCTAATTTATGAAGTAGTTTGATAATAGATGAATGACATTAGAATATTGAATAGGATAGAATAGAATATAAACAACACATTCTCTCTCTCTCTCTCTCTATATATATATATATATATATATATATATATATATAGAAAGAGAGAGAGAGGGTGGAGAAGAGAGAGAGAGAGAGAAATACATCATATTTAATACCCTCTTAAATTCCGCGCTACTTAAAATAAGTAAATAAAGATTCACATTCTACCTTCACACGTTCACTAACGCTGAAACGCATAATCATACAACCAAACCTTAAAAAAAATAATACGCGGTAAAGATTTTAAGGAACGGAGTTCATTCACACGTAAGATAATGTCTCCTAAGTAATACTAGATAAGCAATTTAAAACTTATAACTAAGTTTAAGGTCGCAAATATTAAATTCGTTATATATTTATAACAAATATTATTATTTACTTAAGTATTTTTTTAATTAGAAACTCAAAACGTTTCAAATTAATGAAATTTACATTAACTTTTATTAGAAAGCTATAAATTAATTTCGTCTACAATAATTAACTTTATCGGCAAGGATATAATTCAACTTTTTTTAAATATTGTACGACTACCAGAAAATATACAAACCGAAAAGTAACTCACAATCGGTACAAAAAAGACGATGGATTTATAATTAACCTATTAAGAAAAAATTCCTTCGTTACATGACTTCCTAAAAACGACAGTTGTTCTACCCGATTACAAATTTTACGTCAGTAAAAATGTTTTTCGATATGCTTTTGCCCGAAAAATACTGACACTTCCGGTACCGTTAAGGATTCCAACGCGGGTCGTACATGTAAATCGGTTCAAGCGTTGAGCTGCTACGGTGGAACTAACATACATATAAATACATACACCCTAAGTACATTACACTTTCACTTCTTTTTGGGCAGACGCGTAGAAAAAGTACTATCAAAACTTTTTTTAAATGTAAAAACACGACAAAAATTTACAAACATATTTTTTACAATTACCAGCATACATAAAAAAATATAATAAAAACAACAATAACGGATTATTACAAGAATGGATCCGCACGAATTAAGATGGATGAAAAAAAATCAGTTTAATCATTTAACAATAACGGAACAACTTTCTGTGTACGTTTAGGCCTGGTAAAGACTGTCAACTACCCTGACGGATAGATTATCTTTTTTCACCATCCACCCCTTTTCGATTCTTTATTCCTATTTCCTCCTTTCTATTTTGAGTACAATTCTAACCCTATTAGACCTTTTACGTTGAAGATGTTAACACTTCGATTGTAGAACCGATGTGTGTATTCCTGGAAAAGGGAGGGGATATTACCGATTTATGGAAGACTCGGTAATTCTCTTTCCTGTACAAAAGTTTCACGATAAACCTGTCCGTTGAAGCACCTGTAGTATAACATCGCGTTTCCTAATCACCCCTCAAAAAATAGCTAATACGGTTTTGATCGGTAGAGCTTGTTTATTTTTTACTGTATTTAACAGATAGTGTTCTATTATTAAAATAGAAAACTGAATAAATTTCAAAACGTAACTGTCGATCGTAATTGATCGTCACACATGAACCGGTAATGTTATTGTTATAAATAATACCAAAATAACGAACATCATTGATTTCCTCTGTCGAAGAAGTACAATTCTCAATATTATTTTTCTGTAAAACTTTTTTTGGGTTCTAAATTTTTTTTAACATTAGTTTGTACAAAGAGCAACCGCCAGGTCACGATTTGGTGAATGCGTCACCAAATCACCGGTCGACACTCTTTACAAAGGTTAAAAGTCACCGATTTGAAACGGAAAATTACATCAAGATTGTTTAAATATAAATTGTCGTTTCACTCAAAAAGTAAGGATCTTAGTAGAAATTTTCATAATTTTTCAAAAAAGGAAAACGTATTTGATAATTAATTAATCGATCCACAAACACGTGAATTAATAACGAATTACGAGTCTCGTCTCGTAAAATTAACGCAAAAATCAATTACTAGATTGCATTCGACTACCTTATAGAAAGAAGAATAAACGTTAGGGTTAGTGATTTCGTCATGATTCTGCTGAATCACGTCCCTTGCATCAGCTCCCGTTCGCAAAGCATCCATATCCACATATCACTACAATCATTACTCATATGTAGACTCCGTACAAATTAATTTATCATATAGTAGATGCAATCTAAATATAACGTTATATTTATATAACGTTATGTATTCTCGGTTCTATTAAAATCCTTGATCTTTTCATGTGATCACTCTTTTGTTATCGCATTCGATTTTTGTGTTTCTGTTACTTATTTATTTACTCTAATGTTATTTGAAGTTAATATATGCATTAGTTTAAGTTCACTGGAACTTTAGTGTAGTGTATTCCTAGATTTGTGTCTGAACGAATTGAGTTATACAGTTATTCTGAACCGTGTCCGATACCGATTCTGCCGATAATAGTGCACGATTACTGATATCCTCCTCCGAAAAAAAGGCCGCAAAAAACACATAATTTTAAACGATTACAAAAGTGAATTACAAAATAATCCGACGGCGTTGATTTCAGATGTTAATAAACTGCTAAGTAGAAGCTGTGCTGCTTCACTGTACAATGCGATTCGCGGGTAAATCTACTAATGAATTACGGTTTTCTAAAGAAAAAAAAAACAAAACCCCGCAGCAGATCAATTAAAGAAAAGGTTGTTGAAGATTTCAATAAAACGCAATTCGTAAAAAACTACACGAATTTTATTTACTGAAAAATGGTTTAGAGATGTGTTACTTCTTCTGGAAGATAATTCTGTTGTTGTCTTAGACAATGTCCCTTATCATTCGTGTAAAAAAAAAAAAAAATTCCACTCTCGTCTTGGGAAAAGAATATCAAAATGTGGATTAGTTGAAAAGGAGTGATTTTGAAGAAGTTAAACTTAAGGTCCGATTATTGCAAAGGGTTTCGCGTATTAAAAGTCTATTTAATGTGTAAAAAAACGATGAGTTAACAACATGCATTGGTAAAACCGTGCTTCGATTATCTCCCTACCGTTGTGTAGTCGACCCGATCGAGTTAATTTCGAATCAAAACTTACGTAGCGTCAGAAAATACTGCTTTTAAAATATATGATGTTAAAAATTTACGGTTAAAAGCCGTCAACAAAAGAGGCCGGCGGGAATGGAAAAACTATAAAACATGTAACGAATACTATTGAACCAAATTATTGGGAACGGGATAACGTAATAGAAAACAAGATTGAGACCCCCGTTGTATCTCTGAATACTGACAGCGTTACGGATTTCTCCCAATCAGATGACGAAAACCGAATTGAATTTATCATTTGTTGATTACCATAGAAATTTAATTTAAGATAATAATGAAATTTTACTGTTTGCGGACAAATGACGATTTCATAACAAAAAACTCAAATAAAATGTCATAATTTATTTAAATTTAAAATATATATGTATCATTTTTGTAAAATATCATAGCGCGTGGTTACTGAATATTAACGTCGCGTAGTTTTTTTTTTATATGCATCAAGATTTATAGAAGATGCTTGTGAATCGGCCGCCTAAACACTCGCACGCGCAGTCTATTTGAACTCTATAAGTATAACTGAACAAGATATAAATAAATAATTAAAAAACAAAAACTCTTTCGTTCGCGCGCACACACAGAGAAAGTGAAAAAGGGAAGCGAATGGTGAAGGGGGAGAGAGAAAAAAGTAAAATTCTAAGAAGTTGTGATAGAAGCGTAAATTCCTTCCTTAAAAGCAAATGTACAGCCGCCGAAGAATACCCTTTGAAAGCGTAGATAACATTGCTTCCTATTAACGAGATTTAATGGAAATATAAAACGAATTAATTAATTTAATTTAAAATTATATTTATAGTAAATTAGTATCGTTACACACAATAATTTGTAATAAAAATTAGAATATAATCTGAATAAATATGTTAAAATTCGCAGTTACAGTTTTCGATAAAATAAAGAAAAATTTTACATTTAGAAATCTCCGCTCGTCGATAAGATACAACATTATAAAAAATATTTTTTCTATACTCGCAGACAAACTAAAAGAATAACTTCGTTACAAAAAAGAAAGTTTAAAGTTCAAAGATTAAACTGACCTATTTAATATGTTATTTTCTGCGGTCACATTACACCCATTTCCTCTAAAACATTGTAGAGACAAACGATCATTTATACTTGAATAGTACAATTTTTACTGATAAAATCCTATTAATCGATCACGTTTTTTCATTTCGCCGGACGAATATATTTTTCATCTTTGTCAAGTAAATTGCCGTTTCGTTGATTTTACTGTAATAAAAAAAAACATTTTCATACGCGATACGAAAAATAAAATAAAATGTCATGTAATTAATGGGAAAAACAAATTAAACGCAATTGATTAGATAGAGTAAGTTATTAACTACTACACAGACTAGAATCATGAACAATATCTGGTTGCCAACAACTTTATTTTCATAATCGTACTAGGAATTAACTTTTAATAGTCGCCTAACGTTCAAAAATTATCATAATAAAAAACATAGATTTACATTTTCTATTCAGAAATATACAGAAGTTGTTAAGATAATAGTTACGATTATCTTGTATGCTAACATTCCTATAGCGTATATGTTTAGTACTTCTTAGCTTAATAATAATTATTAATAATTATTACAATTACCGATGAGTTAGAGCATAACTCGGTTTAAAATAAGGATAAAAATTAGTACGTGGTCATAAGTGATCCTCAATCATTTATCTGTTAATCTTTTCAATTTCATTTCATTAATGAAATTTGATTTTAAACGAATCAAAGAATCGAAAACGTACTTCATTATTTAGTTTTTTAACCTAACGGCAATTTACTCCCATTCAAAGAGATATCTTATTCGTCGCTTAATAATTAAACTTTTTTTATTGACCTAACACGATTAAGGATATTTACAAAAAATAAAATAAACAAAATTCCAGCCACTCGCCATTATCAAAGTAATCCTTAATTCAGTTATTAATAAAAGTAAATAATAAAACCGGTTAAGTGTGTTAACTAGATAAACTGGATAAGAAAATGAAAATAATTGAAAACAATCGAAAAGTCGCACGTTAATTAATATTTGTATAGGAAATTGCGATTACTTATCTTGTTTTGGCAACACGAGCAATTATACCCCGAAACAAAATGATTATCCGCATTACATACAGTATTAAGACAACATCGTTACTATAGAGTTTTTTATTTTACACTCCAGTAATGTAGCGTAATTTAAAATATATACATATATGCAGAGCGATTCAAAACTATACGGCAATCTCTTGAAAGTCGATTCTATGGCTAAAAGCAGGAAAATGTTCATTATAAACATAGGACCGAAAACGCTTCGTTAGCGAGTTACGGCTACCGAAAGATTTCGCCCAGATTTCGGTTCCCCGCGGAAATGATGACTTTCTGAAACTTTGGGAAGGTAAATTAAGGTGCGAATTTAATCGTTTCTTATGGATTTTAAGCTGAAAATATTCAAAAACGGGTCCCAGAACTGTATCTCCAATAGTTTTAAAGATATCTGACGTAAAACACAAAAATTGGGGGTAAAAAAATAACACGTATTTGGGTTTAACGTAAGAAAACTTTATTAAATGGTTAATTAAGTTGCATATTTAATTCTGAAAAGATTCGTGTAAATGACTTTTGAAAAAATTGAATACAGGATATTGAAATTTAATTTCATTAAAAAACACAACAGACAGAATTGTGAAAAAAATTTAAACCATGAAATAACTACTTTGGTCGATATCGAGGTAACAGATTTTAACGTAAAATGTTATAATTTAACTTTGAAAACAAGGTAAAATGACATTGAAAAATTGTGATTTCTTACCCGTTTTCTAGTTAACCGTCGGCAGAATATCTTGTGTTTATTATGATCTTACGGTAATAAGTCTTCTACCCGTGTTACACGGAACGGGTACAACTGTGCGACTTGAAGTACCCGCCATACGATTATTTGTGAAATATTTAAATACCGTGGTACCCGTCTGACGCTTACAGTCGGAGACAAGTACACCATTTATTATTTTGCTTGTTCATTATTATGGTTTCTTGCGCTTCGTTGACGACCAGTATGTACTGGTTTCGGTTTAAAACTGCCGGTTTCGCTAAGTCGTCTCTCCACAGCTTCAAAGGTCTTGCGAACCTGTGCTCTTTGTTGCGGATAAGTACCACGGAATCCTTGAACCTCAGACAAACCAATCTTGTTTACTTTACCGTAAATTAATATCATCTCCGTGTACTCTTCAAATAAATACAAGTTTGTATCGTTATCCATTATGTATTTTTTTTAAATTTACTAAATTTTGTAAAAACTGTTTTTTGAATCGTATACAGAATCTCACGGACACCTTCATACAATAAACAAACCGTCATTAAGATTATTCAAACGCTGTCTCAAAACATTAGTCGATTGGCTATAATGCCAACCTATGAAAACAAATAAAAATTAATTCATTCGGATAAAAAAAGTAGTAAATAAATGATCAATTGTCATTTCCAACCTACGGACCAAATTAGTTATTTCATACTGTTAAAATTTTTTTTTAATAAAGTTAAGTTTGTCATCACCGATCAAAATTGGGCGAGGATAATGAGGAAAGGTTAATTATTACATAATTAATATAATTATGTTCAGAATTTTTGCGCGTCTGACACAGCGATAAAATTTTATGTTACAATAAAAAGAAATATCACTTTTCTACAGAAAAGTGTAAAATGAAAGAGAAATTTCAGTAATGTTAATACAGAATTTATGGGGGAATAATCAAATAAAGACACCTTGCATCTCTTTTACTGTTAATAGGAAGCGAGTTACGCATCAAACCCGTCGGCAACTATTACGCTTCGATTCGAATAGCGAACCTTGATCTAACAGGGGAAGTAAACAGGTAGAGTCTAGTTAAGATGCAACTGGAATACCGCTTTTAAATACCGATGATTTTATATCGATAAGGTTTTTTATCGACAACCCAACGCACGCAAGCCCTCGACAGTCTATCGAAAAACGAGTAAACGTACATCGACTTTTCTACAATTAGTCGGTTATAAAAACAGATTTGTTTTTACATTTTAGGGCAAGGTTATTCCAAATTTGGAATTACACAGGTTGTCTAAAAAGTTTTGAGCTCGACATGAAGGCGGCAGTACTCGTCAACAAAAGTTAGAGATTGCACTCGTGCATGCGTTGAAAGATGCTAACTAAAATTTCAACCGTTTTGTACACAGTTGTTTGATAATCGTTTGAGCACGTCATTGTGACTGTTTTGTGAAAATGTAAAAAATTGAATATCGTGCTGCGATTAAATACTTGCATTTGAAAGGTAATACGCCTACGAAAATTAAAACCGAGTTGGACACTGTTTACAGGGACTATGTCCCATAATTTGCCACCGTGAAAAGACGGGTAGTTTAATTGAAACACGGTCGTACCAGCTTGGTTGATAATGAACGTTCGGGAACAGCCAAAAACTGCAACCACCACCGATATCGTCGAAAAGGTTCAACAGATGGTACTGTACGACCACGAATTAACGTTAGAGAGATAGCAGAGACTACGGGCATACCGAAAGAACGTGTTTGTGATATATTAACTGAAGAATTGGATATGCGTAAGTTATCCGCGTGTTGGGTGCCGCGTTTGCACACTTTGGACCGAAAACTAATTCGAATGAATTTCCAAGGCCCTGCTGGAGAGGTTTAAGCAAAACGAGTTATATCTTTTTCGTCGATTCGTAACTGTAGATGAAACGTAAATCCAACACTTCGCTCCTGAGACGAAACACATTCAAAACAGTGGACTGCAAAGCGTGAACCTGCTCCGAAAAAGAAGAAGACAGTTCCAACGACCGGAAAGGTGTTGGTGACTGTTTATCGGGATAGTAATGGAATTTTGTTTATCCATTATCTTCGAAAAGGTAAAAAAATAACGGGACAGTAAGTTGAAGGCAAAAACTGCAAAAAAAATGACCACATTTGAAGAAGAGAAAGCGCTTTTCCATTAGGATAATTCGCCTGTTCACACACGACGGTCGCCATGGCTAAAATTCACGAATTGCACTTTGAATTGGTCGAACACTCATCGCATTCACCAGAGATGGCCCCAAGCGACTTTTTCTTGTTTCCTAAACTTTTGTTTAGGAAACAAGAAAAGGTCGCTTCTAAGTTTCGCTTGGAAGAAAGATACTTCATCGAACAAAGAGGTTATCGCATCCATAAATGCCTATTTTACGGAGAAAGACGCCGGCTACTATTTGGAAGGGTTAAAGAGATTATCAGGCATTGCTGAAAAAAGTGTATCGACTTGAAAGGAGACTTTGTTGAGAAATAAAACTGTATTTGACAGAAATTAAAAACCAGTGTTACTAAATATAGAATAAATAAATAAATTGTAACGGTAATTTCCAAATTTAGAGAAAACCTTTCTGTATTAAAACCTATTGCTATTATTTCTACTCAATGTAACTTAAAACAAATGCCGATGTTATAATGAATGTTATAAAAAAAGAAATGTTTTCTTTTTTTGTCGTACGCGTTAATAATATGGAACTGCAGTAAAGCATTAATGAAAACGAATAAAATTGAAGTTCGAGGTATTATAAAGAACTTTTTAAACGTTTGACCAGAGGAACGTAAAAAAAGGAATTACGATTCCACTTTAAAGATTCTTTCCCTTCGTTTTCTACGGCAACAAAAGCGGGCTGCTGAATTTAAACGCGGTCGTGGGTACATGCAAGATGATGACCGCTCGGAACATTCTAAAACCGCTTCGTTTTCACCGAAAACGCATTCGACCGAACACTTCCCTCCGGCGTGTAGACTATTTAAGCGCAATTACGCTGAGTTTTATCCGTGTTTTCCGACAGTATATGCCACATAAATTCATCATTTCACGCCTGGGACCGAACGATGGGAACGAGCAGATAAATATCTATCAAAAAAAGTAAAAACGGTGTGGGAAAAATCACGACTACGTATTTCTGGGAGGATTTTCGAGATGCGGTGCTCTTATAGCACCGCAGGAATATAAAGTATCACTACTGGACCGATTGAAAGGTGCTATTCGACCTAAACGTCCCTGGAACTTAAGAGATCGAGGAGAAAATTGGCCACTAACAAGCGGCGAGTCAATGTGGCGAGAGCTGCACTGTCGGACCGTGTGGGAGTTCCTTGATTCGGTTGCTATGTTCAACCGATATTAGGTATGTTTACCTAAGGGAAAAGAATCCTACAGCGCTGCTGTAGGAAGCTAACCGAGAGATATGGCTGGCTACCAGCCAGATTAAGGCTCCAAGCGCTTTAATGATGGACAGGTACTTGCTGGCATTCAGCGACCTAGGCGTAGTAGCGAATTGCTGTCTTTGACAAGATAAATTAATTATTGATAGTCATATATGTTTTAATAGTTGACGGGGTGCGCCTACCCGTTTCAGTGATATATGACAACTGAGCGGTGGGATACGCAAGCGAGTGGTGTATGGTACCACGCTTATTCCACTGAGGCTTTTACATTAGCTCTAGAAGCTAGTTAGAACACCGGTCGTTAAACTGTTTCGCGGCTCAGTAGCCGTTTGTGGCACAGACATTCGGTCTTATACTTTAGGGCGTCCAAATGGGGTGGTGGCGGGAGAAATGCCAAGCAAACCAATCGGCTAAAAAAAAAACCCAACCAGCCTAAACGTCAGCCAGACAAAGCAATGCCAAATAAACCAACCTAAACGTCCACACATCCGGTCAAAAAGAAAATTTGCAAAGAAATTCGCCACGATATTGCGCTTGGACACACCACTCCGATTAATGCTGCAAAACTTTACGACCTACGCTTCGAAGCGCTTTCACGTGCGCTGTATTCATCGGATTTGGCACCCGGCGATTATTTCCTATTTTCAAACCCAAATAAAGTTCTCGCCGGACAAAGATTCACTTCAAATGACGAGACAAGGCTGTGCCGACCGCTTATTTTGTAGGGCTGGCTACATCGGATAGGGTATCAAAAAGTCGGAAAGCAGTCGATGTAAATGTATCGAATCGCAAATCGACTGTAAAGAAAAATATACAAAAAATTTCTGAAATATTCTGCCTTTTCTTTGTCAAGTCGAGACCTTTCCGACAAGGCCCTTCTTCACAACGATCGCTCAATACTTCTAACCGACTAATCGTAGTCCGCACTGCGCGATCAGCATGGTTAGATGTTTTGTAGTATCCACCGGGTCGGTCTAGCGGTGAACTCGTCTTCGCAAATCAGCCGATTTCGAAGTCGAAAGTGCTCAGGTTCAAATCCTAGTAAAAGGCAGTAACTTTTATACGAATCTGAATACTACATAGTAGATATTGTTGTTCTTTGGCGGTCAGGTTTCAATTAACTCAGTAACGGTCGACCTGAGACTGTACAAGACAACAATTCCTTACATTCATATATATCATCCTCTGAAGTAATACCTTACGGGATTCCGGAGGCAAAAAACAAGTTTTGTAATTAAAGTACGAATCAAAGGATCGATTGAATAAACATATCCGATCAAGTTAGGCTATTTATTAAAAAAAAAAAAACGCGCTATATTAAATAAATAAAATTATCTATTTAAAATAGTCAATAAAAAATTTATTAACGGTTTATGTATTCGACATTCCGACCTTCGATTAAATATTAAGAACAAATACGAAGAAAGTAGAAAATACGTTAACGATTAAGCTTTTACTGGAAACCGTATGAATAGCTATTTTATATTCTTTTGATGTAATACGATAACGGATTCTAAGAAGATATGATATCGGTTACAAACATCAGCCTGCATTTAAATTACTGTATTCAAAGAAAAATTATATTAATTATATGTTCGCTAAAATATATACATTTAACGTGTACTAAGCAGTATATAAAATCTAAATCTAATCTACTGTACTCTGTTCAGACGTACATTTATTTTTAATATTAGCCCAAAAAAATAGATATTACAGTATTCTTACGACTAATTGTCAGGAGATAATTAAATATCGAACACATATTTTTCAAATCAAAAAAACTTTGCGTGACGAGCTCCAGGGGTCGTTTCAAACTTCAACACAGACCACCGCATTAATTACATTTGCTTATTTCTTACTCTTGTCGCGTTATTTTATTTGTTTTGCGAAGTTAGTTTGCACTACGGTAATAAACCTGATACTTATAAGCACATATATATATATATATTTAATACTAAATTAGTTAAACGTTTGTTACGTGTCTTATAATGTGAAAACGTTTCACGAATTTTTAGACAATGATAAAATTGATTTTTAATTTGGTAACGAAGCCTTTGACGACTTATATGACAATTCAGATCTTAAATGAAGTATACAACTAAATGAAGTATACAATGTAGTATACAACTACATACTTCTGACCAGTCATGGTCTACCTAACCGATAACCTGCCTAAAGGTAAATATATCAAAGTAATCAATTAAATTTTTCTCTTTAAAAAAAAAAGAGGATCCGTTACAAAACAAAATCTTCTTTGAAAAAAAGAAATTAAGTATTATTTTTTATCATAATATTATCGATATTTAGGGTAAAAAAAAATCTTTTCTTTTAACAAGATTAAATGAAAATACACGGTTAATTATTTAATTCTATCGATATTAATTTCAGCGTAAACTTTCAAAATAATACAGACTCTCACAATCCATCTAAATCGACTATGTTTTTACGTTCGAGTACCAATAGAAATTAATCGATTAAAAAGTTATATTAAGTAAGTAATTTTTAAAACCAAAAAAAAACATAACAACATAAGAAGAGTCGGCTTCACCGAGTTCCCCGAAAGACTAAATACAATTTTTGAAATTTTGATCAATTTTAATAAATTGAACCGATAGTAGGGCAGCGGTAGCACTAAGCCTTTCATCATTACGGTTCTGAGTTCAAACCCCGATCAGAATTGAATTTTTTCATCCGATACGTAATTTATCTAAAATAAAAAAGGACGAACGTAGGATTCTGTTCAGAAAATAGCCGAACATGTTTAATTATGCGCTAACAGAGATATCTGGTGACGTGCGGTCGGCGGCATAGTGTTCCGTATAACGACCTATGTAACCCCACGTTCTTGGATCGTTGACATCTCGTTTAGTTTTTGTAATTGTTAATTCAGTGCGACGCGTTTAACAACTGTTAGTAGCAACTTTTGTAATTGCAATTTTCGGGAGCGACGACACGACTTAAAAATTTTGTGTTAAACCTTCACAGAAACGTTTCAACTTTTGAAACTTACGGAAATGATGCTCTGGGTCGTACGCAACGGTTTTCATTGATTTAAAAGCGACGTCAGTCGATCGAAGATGACCATCGGTCGTCGACTTCAACCGATAACAACCGCGTTCAGGAAAACAAAGATTCGGCGGGTGCAACTCGCCGTTCGACTATCAGAGAACTCGCAAAAGAGGTTACCATCTTTTGATCGGACTTCGCCGTGACATTTCGACTAAAAAATTGAACGCGCATCGAGTCGCAGCAAAGTTTGTTCCTCGTTTGAGGACCCAACGGCAGAAAGAACATCGAGTGCAAGTTTGTCGGCGACTTCGTGAACAAAAAACAGATGGCGATGAAACATTCACGCGAAGGATTTTTTTAAATTTTTTATTTTATTTTAATGGAATCGTGCGTTATTAATTCCCGTCTCGAGGTGAAACGGTAAACCGTGCGAACTATCGAGGCATTTTACAACGGTTACGCGAAAAAAATCCGCAAAAAGAGAACACAGTTGTAACGAGACAACTCACTCTGTTCCTTCTCCACCAGAGTACGCCATCGATTCGTCAATTTTGTATCAAAGATCAGAAACGACTGTCTCTCTCATACTCTACTCGGCAGAACTGGCTCTTTGCGATTTTTTCTTTTTTCAGAAATTGAAATCGGCGATGAAAGGACGTCATTTTGAGACTATCGATGACATCAAAGCGAATTCGTCGCGGCCGTTTCAAATGAAACCGTCCAGGGCTGTTTTGCAAAGCGGAAACACCGCTGGGAAAAGTGAGCGAATAAGGGAGAGGAGTACTTTGAAGGGTACGAGGACCGATAATCTGTATAATTAATAATAGACTTTAATAAAATTAAGTTCGGTTATTTTCTGAGCAGACCTCGTATCGGGCAACAAAACTTGTTTTCCCGACCGAATATCGATAGAATCGAAATACTTGGCCGTAGCGTATTAAATCAAAACGCCAAGCGCGTTTTAAATCGATAAAGTGCATTTGTAGCCTTAACGAACGATAATCTTGTCTGTTGTTCTTGAGAAAAACTAAATTTGTAGCTCCACCGGTAAAATTATCACTACTCACTTAACAGGACCTCGGTCCAAATTTCTTCTTGTAATCGCTTGCAATTCATGAGATATACGAAATTAAACAACGCAAACGGTTTTAGCAGTACCAAAGGAATGAAATACTTTTGTAAGTAATGCCATAAAAGTAAAAAAACAAAACAAAACAGAAACACCAACCCGTTCGCCAACTTCACAATCTTTACATTTCTAACAATCCCCCTACAACGATTGAAAAGAGCTTCGAATAGAACTGTATTAAATTACTAATTTATGAACTTTTAATTCGACAATGATAAAATCAATAAATTATGAAGTCAAGCCCCAGCTGTGGGTGGTCCACGAATCATAATGTTTTTTTTTTTTCATTTTTTCCATCGGCCCATTTGTATAAAATTTTTATACAGGGCCGAATAAAAAAATCAATTTAATAATCTGTTTACATAAACTTATGCCACACATGTGTATTGTGGTCATCGGGAAATGAATTACTAGCTTTATCATATATATCACTAATTTTCTTTTAATATTACTAAGTTTCCAATTTTTTTAATCGCTGAACGATAAAAAAAACAACACATTTAATTTAAAAAAAACAGGTTTTTTATATTTAACGCATTTAATAAATGCGTTTATTCGATTGTTTGTCTATTATTAGAATGAAACGCTCAAAATTCTTGAATAAAACGACGAAATCATAAAAAAAAGCCTGTACGAAATAAATGCAAAAGAAAAAGAGTTTGAGAGATTATTTTAAAAAATTTCAAATTTTAAATTAAGTATAAAAATTCTAATCGATCGATCGTGCGAGTGAAATTAATACCGTTTAAACGAAAAGAAAATATGAATAACTCATAAATAACTATTTTTAACATACGTAGTACGCCGACACCCGTAAACCGGTCTACTTAAATCCGGCATCAAAAAATCATTCGATTTTATACAGGTCTTCCTCATATTAAATAAAACGAGTGTTTTATTTATTTTTGGTGTTAATTATAGAAAGGGTTCTGGGACGTATTCCCCAAACTTCAGTACCCGATTCAGGACGCCAAAACGGACGCCGTTTTGTGATTTTCAACAAAATAATGACTTATAAAAAATAAGAATAATAAAATAAACAAAATAGTACTAAATTAAAAAAAAACTATCAGCTTGCATTACAGTGCGCATGCGGACTGCCGGGTTAATTGTTTGCAATACTCTTGTTTGCCAACGGAATTTTACAAACAAGATGTCATTTTGTTCAAAATAAAACGCTCAATAAAATCTTTTTCACGTCAAAATTTGATCGAAAAAATTATTACAGAGATATTGAAGAGTAAAATATTACGATGGCCGCCGTTTTTTTAAATTATTAAAGGTTACGTTTTATTGTTTTATTTGTTATTTTGTAGAATAACACGCTAGTCTTAGATTTGCCGAATTTAATTGAAATAGGTTTAACCGTTCCCGAGAAATAAATTTTGAATTGAAAATCATAAAACGGCATCCAGAAGGAAAACAAAGCAAAATAGGAGTTACGTCGATATGAACTTTTTTGCACGTTTTGGTGTCCTGAATCGGTACCTGAAGTTCGGGAAATAGGTCCCGGAAGATTCCGTATACCGTGACGTTATAGAAACGGAATAATTAGATTAAAAACACTTCTAAAAACTTTTAACACCCTTCCGACCTATTTTTAAATACAGAATAAACTAAATCTGAATTAGGGCTAAGATAAAAACCGATGCGCTAATATCCCGAAGAGAAATAAGGCAGTTTGCAGTAAACGACCAAATTAACCGATGAAATTCCTTTATACTTTTTAGGAGTAGTAAAAACTGTTATTAACTTAACTGACGGCCGATAATTACAACGAAAGAATTTTAATTCGAGACCGTCAGCGATATTCACATATTATCTAAACCCGATTTTCCGACAACGGAATTAGATGGCGGCAAATTAATTTTATTAAATAACCTTCACCGCTGACCTCTCATTTATTATAGGTATATGTAAACAAAAGAACGCAAAGATTTTCGCGGCAGAGACTCAACTTTTCATCCGGAAGATCCTTGTTTTCAATTCCGGTCGATCGTGGCATTTTCATACGCTACAAAAAATTACAATTCCGAATTGTCACCCGCAGGCTTTAAGTCTACGTAATGAATAAATAAAGTAAAGAAATAAACGATTAAAAAAAACGTTAACACGCTTAAAGCTACAAAAAGAATAGAAACTGGATTTGTTTGATATGTCATATGTTTAATGGTTAAGCGTTATGGTAAATACATACATGTACTAACCGGTCCGTTACCGATGCGATTGCATTCCATTCATCACGACCGGTTCATATAGTGTAGGCGAATCCGTGTCGCAGACTTCTAATAAAATACTCACCGATATTGTCGTAAAATATCTGATATACTTCATATACTATACAGTTCATTAAAAAACAGTCGTCTCAATACTCCAGTTTTAGATGAAACAGAAAGAAGAAAATTAAAACTTCATCTCACTGTTTGAATAATAATTATAATGACACAACTTCAAAGTGATTAACCGGCTAAGGTACATTTAGATTCATTTACAACACACACCACAATCATAATACGCATCAAAATCGTAAACAACCAATAACTAGAAAATGCGGTTAGAAACGTATCATTCATGCACAATTCACATCTTTTGACATCAGGCTCTGTTCTTATAAAATGTTGATTAATTATCCCAGCGGCCATCCATGAACTCGTCAACAGAGTAGAACGCCTTAGACACCAAAAGGCGTCTTAGTCGAGATTTCAATCGACTCAGAATGGGAATTTGTTTGAAATCCTCTGAGAGCCTATAATTTATCGAATACCAACCTGCGACGGCAAACGTTCGAAAGCAACTGTTCTGTGCTGTTGGCCACGCAAGTTGTTCCTTCCTCTGGTATCGTAAAGATGTACATCCCTGTTCCGCACTAAATTTTATTTCCAACGGCAACACAACACATCCAAAATATAAAGACAGGACAAAGCCAGAAATCCCACTCCGAGAAGGCGTCCCTAGATGACTGAATTTTAATTTCATAATCACTCTAACAGCTTTCTTCTGCAGCCAAAACACCCTTCTCAGCAAGCTCCGACCACAGTATCCCCAAATTCGAATCCCGTAGGACAAGTGTGGAAATATTAGCCCGTAGTAGGCCATTTTCAACAGATCTAAAGAGCAGATGCGAGTATACGCAGGGCAAAGATGCCCGATGAAACCTTAGCCCAAACACGATCTAAATCCAGCGGTCTCCAAAGTTGGGTACGCCACGCTAACGATCTCTTGCAAGTGTACGATCGTGTATCACCTGAGTACGCGCAGTCTCAACGGTCGCTGCGTCTGGAGAACTCAACATCATAAATTCACCGGATTTAAAGTGCATGCACACGAAGACTTACGGAAAGCAAAGCGGTCTGCCGTTGGAGGGAAGAGACCTCTGAATGTTCGACAAGAAACTGCTATCTTCGTGCGCATCTCTTTAAAGCCGGTTCATTTGTGATGGGAGTTCCCCAGACGCTAGTGTCCGTGGTTTCACGTCCCGGAGACAAAATGTTGTAACCTATTTACAGATCTTTCTAGTATTAAAACAAACTTTCAACGGGTCGTGAACCCGTTTGCTGAAAATGTAAAAATAAACATCTTTCGACTGCAGCTCGAGAACACATATTTGACGCGAGAATAAGATCAACGTTACAATCCGAATATAAAGAAAAATCTCTTCGTAAATGGTGGATGGGATTGAAAACAGAATATTCCGATTTAGCAAGCGCAGCGACGAATGCAATCTTACCGTTTGGTTCTACACACCGGTGTGAAGTAACGTTTTCTGCAATGACAAGTAAAGAAATAAATTAAAGTTAGAACCATCTTAAAATTTCCTTAACAGAGGACATCAAACCAGATTTTTCCGATATTAGTCGACAAATACGATCACAGTGCTCACGTTAAATTCTAATTCAAAATATAAATTTATAATTTAATTTAAATGTTGTATATTGTTCAAAAAAAATAAATAACAAATAATTTTATTTCTTACAAGCGCACGCACGCATATATACATTATATGTGGTAATAATTATTTTTCGTCTTAGGGTTACGCGATCAAAAAAAGTTTGAAGATCGCTGCTCTAGCCCACCGAGTCGGTCTAGTGGTAAACGCATCGTCGCAAAATCACCTGTTTAACTGCTGAAGTCGAAGGTTCTGAGATTAAAATCCTAGTAAACTTTTTATCGCTTTTATACGGGCTTGAATATCAGACAGCAGATACTGGGTGTACTTTGGCGGTCGGGGTTCAATCAATCACACATCTCGGGTACGAGACCTGAGTCTGTACAAGACTAGTTTGTTTACCAGTCATACTTATCATCCTCATCTCATCGGGCAGTGAGGTTGAGGGGGGTTGCTTATTTGTTCAATAGTTGAACAGATTGCAACATACACATTGGGAAAAAAGAATTATCTCAAATACCAAAATCATACATAATAAGTTCAACGTAATTATTTTTAAACCGGATATGCTCGCGGCTTCACTCACCTGAATTTTGGATTTTTATGTAGAGTAAGCTTTTAAAAGGAACAGTAGATTTTTGTTAAAATTCTAGATTGTTGTATAAATGGGCGTATCGGCAAATCGATTTATTTACTTCAAATCGGTCTAAATTTTAATCGAACGATAATTAATAGTAAGTAATATTTAACTCTGAAAGATGTTGACTGGAGTCGTCAAATTAATTATTCATTACATTAATTATTCATTTACATATTGATCAGACTTATAATTTTTAATAAAAATTTTGGTCCATCCCCTTTGAGACCCCCAGATTGAATTACTGAAAATAGTGAAAGACGTGTCAATTTGCATTTTTTAAAGAATATTCTACATACCAATTTTCACGACTGTAACAACTTCGTTTAAAATTTACCCCCCACCCATTTTACCCCTTTATTAAGTGGGTTTCCAAAATGTGTCCCTTAAAAAAGCATTACACCCTCAAAAATTCACTTATCTACATTAAGGGTTTTTATATATTTACAGTAGCTATAAAAAAAAACAGGATGTTGATAACCTTTCCTATCAAACGTTTTTACTTTACGTAAGTTTCTGCCGCTTACCCATATTTTATTATAGTTGACTTACAACTTTTACATTTAGATGAAGATTTTTGGTCACCGAATCCTTAGTTATTAATCTTTTAGCTTAATAAATGAATAAATGTGTGTGTGTGTGCGCGCGCACGTGATGAAGAAAATAGTACAATACCTGATCGGCAACAACATTTTACTTACTGGGATCAATTTCGTAAAACAAAATCTTCATTAAGCCTAGCCCTAACTAAGATAAAACTCCCTGACCACCAATCATTACACAGGTTTGAAACAACACCCGACTCCAACTTAAATAGCATCAATATACGGTGTATTATCTCTACGTTATTAAGTTATTTGCCAAAGATGACAACAAGAATTTAACTGTAAATTATTTTTATAAGTGAAAAGTTTTAAGATCCTGTGAGCCCCTCCAAAAAAATAAAGATTTTTTTTGATAAAATTAACCAAATTACCTTATCGGTTAAATCGATAATCTATTGCCAGGAAATTAAAAACGTACAATGTATATTTCATAAAATCTAAACACAAAATAATAAAAAATGATTTTGAAATCATCGAAATGAAAATAACGATCGTATATAAAGAGTAAAATTCTCAGATGTTCGTATGACCGTTAGAAATGTGCTAATGTGTTAAATGTTATTTTGTAAGATTTTCAACGTAACAAAGCGTTTTTATTACTATTATAATTTTAAGGAAGTAAAATGTTAATCTTGTACGATCCGATCGTGATTATTAATTTACCTTGCAATGTAAAATTCACTTAAAACTTGTAATAAACAAAAAAAATTATTTCAGGCGAACGAAAAAAAAGATTTCATTTGCAAGTAAAAAAATCTATATTGAAAAAGAATTCGACGGTTAATCTAATCGGTTTCAAATATTTAAATAATTTTATAATCGGTAATGTATCGTCGTAAAAAAATATCAAATTTGAAATCAATGTCGTATAACACACACGGTTCAGAAAATGTGACTAACCGTTAGAAAACGGTTACTTAAATGAACATCACTTGACAAAAAAAAATCCTTACATACATTAATTTATCATTTCAAAATGAAACAAATAACATTTACAATTACGCGTGTTTTAAGAATAGAAAATGAAATTTTATCGTAAAAATTCTGCGGCTTAAAAAATGTATTCGTTACTTTATAATATTATACATATAACAAACAATATGACGTGACGTTAAATATATTGAAATTAAAAACAGTTATAATAAAATACGTTATTAAGAAAGTCCAGGAGAGAGGAAAGCGAAAAAATTCGCCCAAAAAAAGTGAAAATAGATAATTCAAGAGCATTAATCGGACTAACTCGTATTTATCGCGTTATAAATATTCAAGCGTTTATGAACATCAATCGATTGCAAACATCGTCATTAAAATTAAAATACGATACGGGTCACTAAATTTACAATATATCCAAATGTTTCTCATATTTAACAGATGAAATATAATTAATTGTTCTGTTTGATGTTTTTGATAAAAAATGTTAGAAAAAACTATACTTTGCTAGCCGACATAAATATTTAAATGAACTTTAACCTTTGTGTTTAATATATTTTCATCGAATTGTTTTTTTTTTTAATATTTTTTATATATATATATTATTATTATTATTTCTATTTTTTTCTAATCTAATGTATGTGCGGGGGGTGGTAAAAATTAGATACTAACTGAAGAAAAAAATGTGCGAGCTCAATCGCATAAGGAAATTGTCACGATGACCTAAAAATGATGTAAAAACATAAACATTCTATGAATTGGAGGAGACATGATTAAATATGTGCGTCTATTGCCAAGAATCTATCTTTTTATATACATAATAAGACATTATTATTTCTTTTTTATAAACTACTTTTTTATTTATTTTTTTACATTTCACAAATTATAACAATAATCAGCCGCTAAAAAAATGCATACAGATCGATTTATCTTTACTTTACACCTTTACGTTTTCAGGTTTCTTGTGTTATAAGAGAGGTTTGAGGCGTTATAAACTATCGTACAATGCGGAATAGAACTTATAGAACCCGATTATTTTAATTACCGTTATAAAGGAATTGGCAAAAAAAAATGGCCCATCCCTTCGTGAAATAAGACACCTTACTTAAAGGAACGCTAGCGATGAGAGTGCGGATATTATTTAACCTCAACATTATTGTCATTTAAATTTCAAGGTCATGCGTCTAACGAGTCGCTCTATTTATCTTTAACGATGCGCTTGACGCTAAATCTAACAAATAATAAAATCGTTGCGGAAAAAAAAAAGCACTGTAATTTCTACATACTAACATGCACTGTAAACTACCGTTCTAGAATGTTATCCTGTAAGATAACGTACCGGTTAATCATTTTCTTCCAAAAATTTCTGTAGACGAAATATATAATTTCTTCCAATAAAAAAATATAACTTCATTCGTCAAGTAATATCTTTATTTCAATAACGTTTTCTTTACGAATCTTATAATTAAAAGACGAAAATCATTTTTTTATTCTTAAAAATCACACCGGTTTTAAATATAATTATTACTTGGGTGATCGAAAAACACTAGAATTCCGTAAGGAAAATGAGAACATATTAATTAATAACATAGACCAAAGAGGAAGTAAATACGTTCCACAAGGGATAAATTCATTAAAAAGTAGTTAAAAACTACTTTTTAATGAATTTATAGTTCTTTAAGACAAAAATCAACAACGAAATAAAATTTCACAGTAAAATAGAAAAAAAAAGCTCAACCAGTTACAAATAGAAAATTCTCATACTTTTACGATTAAACCGTCGGTTTAAGATTACATTAATAAATGCCGATCTCCGTGGCGGAGCGTAGCGTATCGGTCTTTCATCCAGAGGTCACGGGTTCGAATCCCGGTCAGGCACGGTATTTTCCAGTGATCTCCATGTAAGACATCAGCGCATTTTTCATACGCTACAAAATTCAATTTGCATATCCCGCGCACAAGCTTTGAAGCTTACGCGGCGATATCATTAAACAAAAAAATACGGTTATCGAGCAAATAATTGTACGTAATTATTATAAATACCATCGATAATAAAAAAAAATTACTAACCTCTGAATCGGCCTGAGTGTCAAAATTTATGGGTGCCGCCGGTTCATCCTCTTCGTCGTTATCATCATCATCATCATCGGTATCATCGTCGACGTCATCGTACCCGTCACCTTCGTACGGTTTCTCGGTTTCCGAAGGCCAAATCAAAGACTGTTTCCATCGTTCCGTGGTAACAGACTCGTTATCGTTCTTACCGAACCGATCCGCGGCTAATATCGCATCGAGATTATTATCGTTTACGTGATAATTATCGGTTACGTTCAGTTTATCTATTAAATCGTCGAGACCTGTCCGCACTCTTTTATTTGCCCGCGGCGGCTGATAAGATTCAAATTGTTGTAGACGGTGATTATGATTATGGGAGTGTCGATAATACTGATTTTGATAACGATGGCCGCGATTACGGTGTAAACTGTGGGTCGACACTGATATAGTATTGTCGTAAAATATGTATAACACAAATGTAACAAAAATAAACACAAATTTGACCGACATTTTTTCAACACTTATAAATCACTTAAAACATAACCTAATTTCGAATAAATAAATTTTATTAGAAAAAATCTAAAACTTGAATTACAAAAATACTAATTAACGTTTATTAATTATAAATAAATAATCATCTTTTGAACAATTTTTTGAAAAAGGAATTAAAAATTTAAAAAAATATTTCCATAAAATCTGCTAGAAATAAATTTCTTGTATAAAAAAAAGCTAAAACAAAAAACCCAGAAATTAAATACGGCTATCTAAAAGAAATTTTATATAACTCTTAAGAAATGTCTATATTTTATTAAAAAAAAATTAATAATAAAAAGTAAGTTTAATAAGAAATTTCTCCAAAAAAATTAACTTAAAAACTATCAAAATTAAATAATTATAGATATATATTATTGAAAAATCCGAACGGATATTCGTAACAGCAGTATATACCTACAACGACCACAGTACAGACAAAACCGCATACGATTAGCTCTCGCTGTGGCCGTCTGCGAGCGACTGAATGCAGTCGAGTCAGGCGGTTACATAGGCAAGCGAGCGCATCTCATCAATCCCCTACTCCCCCTACCGAAGGCACGTGCCAAGTACTTGCACTATTCTACTAAATAGATAGAAACGGTTACCGCTCTTACACTACGTACGCGGTTAACTTAACGCTTAAATGAAATATTACGCCTAATTAAATTTAACAAATAATTCATTCTTAATAACAATTTTTTTATATTAAATTTCATTACCTGCAAATAAAAGTTTAAAATAATTACACGAATTCTAAAAAAAAAAACACAAATATAATCCGCATTATGTTTATTATTTAATTCTTTTTTTTATTATCTTTTACAAGTATTTTAAATTGTAATTTTTCAATCGAAATTTCAAATATCCTACGTAAAATTAAAGTCGACTCAAATTTTTCCGTTCGCTTAAATTAAAACACGTCGTTAATTTTTATGAACCTATGAATTTTTTTTCATTATTTAAAGTTTTCTTCAAAAATTACAATTTATAGAAAGTCCTTTCTTTTACGATCTCGTAACTTACCGCAAATTTACAAGAGCTTGAAATCAGTAAAAAAATGCTCTTTTACCGATTTATAATTAATCTCGCCTAAACTTTTCTTAGCCAGATTTTAAAATTGGCTAAACGACGGTTTCCCACTAAAATATTCATATTTTTAATTTAATAAATAAATGAAAAAAATAAAGATAAAAATGAAACGAATATTTCCCCGTTCACGTTATTTCCGGTTTCACTCGCGTGATAGTGACTAATCGTTTAATTCCTACCGCAAAAAACTCAACACACCCGTTTTGCGGTTACAGTAACACAGCAAATTAATAAACAAACCGATATAATATAGTCTATATCTTCTTTGCGTTAATTAGCATAAATTCAGATTCCTTAGGTGAATTTCATCTATCCCACATCCTAAAAAAAAATTGCGTTCCCGTTTGTTTATTACTAATTCATTTTTATAAGTTATTTCGAGGCTTTAATACGTTTTAACAAAGTATGAATCGACAAAATGGACTTCATTTTTTTTATATAAAAATGGATGCGACACCTGCCGATCCGATATTTGAATAGTTTCACGAGTCTTTTGAGCGGAACGGGGGAAGGAGTAATCGTGTAGAAAAATTACGCCTTTTGAGAGTGAACCCGAACGTTTCATCCTTGTACCGGCACTTTATTTTCCACCGTACGGGTTCTGTTAAGAAAATAAACGAACTTTATTTTTTAAATTTCTATTATTAATTTTACAGATTGTTTTTGACCCCCTTCAAAAGACTTCCCTCCCCTATTCGCACACTTTTCCTAGCGGTGTTTCCGCTTCGCGATGCAGTCCTGAATAGCTTCATTTGAAACGGTCTTTAAGTTCCGTGACGAATTCGCTTTAATGTCATCAACAGTCTCAAAACGGCGTTTTTTCATCACCGATTTTAATTTCTAAAATTAAAAAAATCGCAAGGAGCCACGTCTGGCGAGCAGGAAGTCTGTGGGAGGCCAGTCATCTGATTTTTGGCACAAAACTGACGAATGGACAAAGCCCAGTGTTCGGGCGCATGGTCGTGGTGAAGGAATTGTGAGTTGTCTCGCCTTAACTCCGATCTCTTTTTGCGGATTTTTTCATGTAACCGTTATATAAAACACCTCGGTTCACCGTTTCACCTTGAGACGTGAATTTAAAACGAAAAATTTTCAAACTAGGTCAGACTACTTCAACATATATGGGGGGGGCATTGATGCCATTAAATTTTCAACTTAAAAGTTGAGGGGGGTGAGGATGTAGAGCAAGGTCTGAGCAAGATCAGTAACTCGAGATTTCGTCTAATTAAGGTCATATTTTTGTTAGGCAACAATTACAAAAATAACGATATTTGCAAAGAAAAATTTGTGCAAGATCGCACCGCCAATCCAAAAAATGCTGTTGCAGTCACCGGCTATGTTATGATGTCACAGGTGAGCGGTAGAATTAAATAAATGAATAATATTTAAAGTGTTAAAAAGTTACTTGCTCTGGCCGGGTGTCGAACTCGATCGCTCAGTCGATTCGGTACCTGGTGCGTTAAGCCTAGTGGCTACACCGGTCTGCCCACCGTACACGAGAAATATCTTTATTTCCTAGACATTTTCTTATTTGTTTGTCGGCTAATCCGGCCCTGTACTTTTACCCGAGATACATAAAGTATAACGAAATTAATGAAGTTATTTGTTAAAAGATTACAATAAATAATACAACCATAAAGGGAATTTATGAAACGGTTGAAATTAACCAATAAAAATAAAATAATTAAAAAGTTTCGTAACATAACTGGAATATTTATCAGACGGACAAGCTATAACCATATTTAATTGAACAATGAAACTGCAGCCCACGGCAAAGATTTTCCATCTCTTAAGAGATCGTTAACTTTTATTAAACGTGGTTATTACTGTAAAAGCCAGTCGGTCGATTAAACAGTATTTTATCCCAGCCAGGGACTTTTAAATAGGCGCTATTTTTTATTTACCCAGAAATTTTTTTTATAACCTTTCTGTATAGTTTAGTTTACTTACGCTACCGGATGCTAAGATAATAATAATAATAATAATAATAATAATAATAATAGTAGGCTTGTTTATCTAGCTAATTCCCATAAAATGTTCCCTTTTAATGGTAACTGGTATTTAACTCCATAAGGTAGTAGATAAATTGGTAGTAGAAGAATTCAAATTTGATACCCTTTTTTTATTAATTAAACTAATTAGCAGGCTAGAAAAACTGCGTAATGGCAGTTAAATAATCCATTTAAAACAATATTATTCGGTCACGTTAAATTCAATCCAACACAGTAAAAAAAAAAAAAATAATAATAATCAGGAAGTTTAAGTAATCTAAAAGGCTGAATTTAACAAATTACTTTCATTTTTCTCCAAATAAACGAGAAAAATCACTTCATAAAATTAGTTTTTATAAAAGTAGACAAGTTCATAAATTTCATTAATCCGACGTAGTTTTACATTTGTGAAATTGCTAAACTGAAAGATTATTTGAAACGTAAAGTCTGAGATAAAATTCTATAATCTAGATGTAATTTAAATGTAATTCGATTTGAGATATTTTTCTAAAATTTAAATGATTTTGTTATGAAATTAAATAATAAAAATATAACAATTAAGTTGCGGTTACATATTTGTTAATGTATTTATATTTAAAACAGATAATCTAATAAATAACGAGTGCGTAAACCAATCTGGCGTAATCACGAGACAAAATCGAACGACTATGTAATTATTACAAACAATCCATATATAAGAATAAACTGGATTGAAACCTTTATTTATTATTTGAAAAAAAGAAAATTTAACCCATTTCATACGTACCTTTGGAATTAATTTGGAAGATATCATTTTTTTTCGCAAATTAATTCAATTCTCGTGCATGCAATTCATCCTGAAAAAATTAAAACACCAAATTAAAAATTAAAAATAATCCGTATATATATATATATATATATACAGGGTGTCCCATATAAAACGCAACCCATCAATCACTCATCCATGAAATTTCAAAAGTCAAGCTACTCTCCTACTCGTTACTGAAATGGACTCGTCCAACATCTGAACATCGCGGCGACACAGTGGAACACTAACGATAGTAACAACAATGCAATCATAACGTTCAGTGTAGTGATAGAGACAAGATGGTGTTTTCGCTAGATGAACGTGTTTTCATTTTATTTGTATCATTCATTGTATCATTTATATTATATATATATATATATATATATATATAGGGTGATATTTGAATATGGATACAGCTTTATACTGCATACCTAAGGGATATTTGGAGGGAGAAAGAAAGAAATACGGTTCCACACAAATAACAAAAAAATTTGCATTATGACGGGTTTTTAATTTTTGTACATCTGCCATTTTTTTTGTACATCTTGGATCTGCCATATTGGATCAAACTTAATCTTTTTAAATAATAAGGTGGACATGTGACACGCGATTTCAGTTTAAAATTATAAAGGAAAGACAACTGTGAAACCCGTTTTTCTGCAAATGCCTTCGTTATCGAGCTATAAGCATTCAAAGTTGCAACGACGGAAAAATCGTGTTAACAATCAAACGCGCTGAATGAACAATCTTATTCCATTTTACATTCATAATGCGTACAATAAAAACTTTAAACAGCTCTATAATATTGATAACAAACAACAACTAATAATTAATAATACAACAATAAATTAAACGGCTATATCAACTGATGTAATTTTTTAAATAAAAATTAACTTCCAGTGTTAATATCGGTTGTTAATTTAGAACGATGTAGTTTTTATTACGTTGAAACAATGCGAGTTATTAACTCCTCATTTCACCTTTTTACTTCAAGATATTTGTAACTGTAAAATTTTATAGCGCTAATAAAAATTAAGTTGTAGGCGTAGCTGTTCAAATTTGTTTTTCGGTGCAAGTTTTATTAGTTTCCTCGTTCATTTATTTAGTTTTCTTAAGTATTAAATCTTCAAATAACTACGCCTTCTTTAACTGAAACCGAAAGAATAACTTTGTCGATGACGTACGGGTACGGTGATAGAGTTCGACCTTTACAAGAGGTATGTGATTTATTTAATAATAGATTTCCAAACGTAAAATCGATAAGCAAATAAAAAGTAATCAAGACAGTACAACGATGTAAGAAACCGGTACGATAAAGAATCATCCTCACACCCTTAGACCGAAAACTATCACAACCTATGTGAAGTCATTAGATGCAATCCAGATCTTTGTGGAAGAACCCACCGGGTTGGTCTAGTGGTGAACGCGTCTTCCCAAATCAGCTGATTTGGAAGCCGAGAGTTCCAGCGTTCAAGTCCTAGTAAAGCCAATTATTTTTACACGGATTTGAATACTAGATCGTGGATACCGGTGTTCTTTGGTGGTTGGGTTTCAATTAACCACACATCTCAGGAATAGTCGAACTGAGAATGTACAAGACTACACTTCATTTACACTCATACATATATTCCTCATTCATCCTCTGAAGTATTATCTAAACGGCAGTTACCGGAGGCTAAACAGGAAAAAAGAAAAAAGAAGACCTTTGTGGAAGAATGGTCTGCAAAGAAACCTCAATTCATCGATTCGGAAAGTTGTTGTCCAACGTGACATCAGTTATTTTTCAATTCAAAAAATTCTTAAAAGAAATAAATTTCACCGTTATAAGATCCACCTGGTGAAAGAACTTTCGGAAGATGATTTTCACTGCCGAGTTGAGTTTTGTGTGAGTACTGTGAAAAAATTGACATAAACGCAAATTTTTCGAATTCAATGTTTATTGATGAAGCGACTTTTATGTTAAATAACATGTGATTAAGTAAATTTATCGTTATCGGAGCGAAACTAATCCTACATAGATGTCGGAAGCTCATACACAGCACCCTCAGAAATTGAATATTTGGGCGGGAATCGTCGATCACTGTATTGCAGGACCTTTTATTTTAGATGACAATCTTACAGGATATTCTTACTACAACTTGTTAGCCGATAGGATTTAACCAAATATCCGAAAAAATGATGGACAAGAATTAAATAATAACGTTTGGTTTCGACAAGACGGGGCACCACTTCATTGTTATCTAAGAACAAAGCAAATTTTAAATGAACAATTTCCAAATCGCCGGATAGGTCGTAATTCTTTACCACCTATCCAGCTATAGAAAAGCTATAGAATGGTATGCCTGGTCCCCAAGCCTGTCTGTTCTGGATTACATTTTTTGGGGGTACCTGAAATACAAGGTTTACAACAAAACAAAACCTGCAAACATTGATGAATAGAGAAGAAGAATAATCGACGACGAATCAACCTTTAGCACCAGAGATGATACAAGTCATAAACGGATATTACTTTTTGGATTGGTAATTTGCGGTGGAAAATATTTTTTATTAAAGTTTAAAATAAATATTGTAATATTTAAAGTAAATAATATCAGTTGATATAGCCGTTTAATTTGTTGTTGTGTTGTTAATTACACTGGTCAACACGATTTTTGTCTCACGAGCACTTAGGTGTACTTAATGCAGTTTTTATCCTGTTTTCAAATATGCATTCGGAATTTCTCCATCACCCACAGTTTCAAACAGACAGACGGTATCAAACTTGTCTGTAATACTGAAAGTCCCGTATTCGAGTCTGTGGCCGATTCCCAGCTAAGCTAAAAAATTGTAAAAACTCTAACCCAGTAATCTGTAAATTGAAATTAAGAAAATATACCGGTTAAATAAATAAATCTATGTCAAAAATAGATTACACGTTTAGAAATAAGAATGAAACATTCATTTAAAGTAAATTATATTTAACTACGTGTTTTACTAACCGCAACATATTGTTCCTGGTAGAAAATGCAATAAATATTCACGACGATATACCGATATTTGCATAAAAATGAATACCGGCATCTTATTTTGTCGCACCGATTTGAATAAAATTACTTCGTGTTATAGAGTAATTTATTTTTAATCGTTACAAATATTTCAGATATTTAACGTAGAATCGATTACGACAATTTTTTTCGATGAAGAGTTTCATTCATTTTTAAAAGAAAGTTAACAAAAATTTACGATTACTAAAATAAATAAAAAAGTAAATTAGTTTGTTAAATTAACGACCTTTTTGTAATATATAGTTTTTCTTGTTTTAAATAAATACAAAAGTATCGTTTTACAAATTTATGAGTTATATAAAACAAAAAAACAAACGGGAAGAAATCTGTTGATGAACAATAAAAACATTAAGCGATAAATTACGACAGTGTACGCGGTACCCGGCAGATTGCCATACGGCAAGAGTTGAAAGAAAATGTTTCAGTTTTAAACGTTACAGGAGGTGTAAAACAACTCGATGGGTTTTTAACAACTCGATAAAACTGAGCTGTATATTTGAAAATAGTATACAGTCGGCGGTTGTAAATAAATCAAGATCGTTAACCTATTTTTATAGGAAAATGTTCAAAATTTGAAACTTTTAAAGTTTATTTCTGCGGTTTACCGATGAACCGATTACTCAAGTCCGACTGGCCCTGTAAAGATTTTATTGATAGACCTATAAAAAAGAAAAAAAATTCTATTTTCTGTTAATAGTAAAAAGGATATAGTCACAGGAAGTTTAAACTTCCAAAAAAATAAAAACAAAGATTTTTTAAATAAATTTTTATTTAAATTGAATAAAGTAATGAACAAAAAAGGGATAATACAACGTGATTTAAATTTAATAAAATCAAAATATTAAATTATTTCTTTTATAAAATTCATCTACGAATGAAAACTACATATTTTCTTTACCGCATTCGTCTACTGTTTTATTTAAGCGCGGGGCGACTTATCGATAATATATAAACAATTAATAATTACATATTTATGAACGACTAGCCGGCCCGTCTACCTGGATCCTCGGGGCTCAGGTCAGTCCAACCGAATTCCGGAGCCGACCCAGGAGCTCCTCGGGGTCTCCCTGGACCGAGGGGCTTACTCCATGGCCGCAGAGCTCGCCATTCCCGATTTTCCAGGATGATCGGCGCTGTAGAAACCCGCAGAGCATGCTTCGGTCGCCGTTCTCATCTACCCAGAAGGCTCCACCTCCTGGATCCCCGCACTGTACGTGATATTCACGGTCGTGACAATAATACTGATAAATAATAATTATAATATTCAGGCTTTATAGAAACCTGAAAACAAAACTAAATTATAAAAGACAGAATAATAGTAACTACGGTAAGTAAAGTACATACGTCTTTGACGACGAATAATTCATAACCTATTTCGGTACTTACGTATTAACGCCACCGCAGCTTTTTTTAAAAACAAAGTAGTCAATCGGATTTCGGTGGAAAATGAACAGTCTCTTTATTAATTTTAATAAATGGTTATTTATATTTATTTATTTTATAAATATAATTTAAGCAAACTTAACCTACGCTCGCTAACCTTGACTAATTAACACCGTAATTTTTTGAGTATTTATTTAATAAATTCAGTAATTATTGCAATTATTTATTATTTAAATAATCAAAATACTCCTGTTAATTATTCAAGGTTAGCGAGCGAAGCGAGCGTAGGTTAAGTTTGGTTAAATTATATTTATAAAATAAATAAATATAAATTACTATTTATTTCTACTTTGTTTTTAAATACAGCTGTAGCTACGGTGGCGTTAATACGTAAGTACCCTTATTATTTCTTTGCTGCGCTGGGAGAAATATAATAAGGAAGTAAAAGAATTAATCTATTTTTTCCTTAATGGGTATCTTTGATTCACAACATTTTTAATATCTTAATCTTCAAGGGAACTACGGCCTCGGCCGGTCGGTTCTCGCGTGATGCGATAACTAACAAACAGACCAACTTTAAATATATACTTTTCCGAATAACCGTGATCTGTTAGATCGAGAGGGTACCTGATTTACCCAAAAGTTAGCCTTCAACCTACGGGACAAATGTCCCGTTTGAATTTTGAAAACCGGACGATTATGTCAGAGATATTATAAGAGCACCACCCAAATCAGAGTCCCAGGGGCACACAGTTTATTACCGGTTGATGGTGATGAACGGTCTAGCTTCCCACGAGTTGCTCGCCTATCTCATCGCTCTAACCTCACATGCATTCCCCACGGAAAGCTCGATATGTTCGACAGAAGTTTTTAAATTTATTTTAAATTATTTTATTTTATTTAACGTAAATTTAATTCTATTATTTTTGTAATATTATTCATTCGAATTATTCAGTTCAAACCCAGCTCATACAGTAATAGAGACTTACAGTTTACAGTTTATTAATTCAGTTCATTAAAGGTAGTGGTTCAACCACCAAATCTTCACTACGATGTATATATATTTTTTCGAGACGAAATTTACCTAAAAATCTTCTCAGTAATGCAAAGAAACACGGTTAGAAATTTGGTTGCGATGAATCGTGTATTTTTTTTTTTTTTTTTGTATACTCCGAACTAAGAAAAATCCTCTTTCTTTTTACATAATAGTACACATATAGAATGATTTCTTGTTCCACTAATCCAACAATAATTTTGAACTACACTTCCTAAATTTGACTGCACGACGATCGGTCCTTCCGATGTATCACTCTTGTTTCCATTCGATTGATTTAAAAAACGTTTGGAGAAAATTAGATGTTTGTTAGCGTACTCTATGAAAAACATTAAGGAAAGGATTAACTTTCATCGAGTTTAAAGTGATGAATGCCTAGGTTTACGCTTATTCACTTTTTTTTTAAATATCTAATCCTCATTCCAAACACTGGAAATACATGTAATTTAATCAAACGAGTTTTCGTTGACACGTGTATTTTTTCTTACGTGAAATGAGAAATAGGTACAATATTTAGCAAAATAGTAAAATAAAATTAAACAGGTTTACACGTAAGCGGGTCTATTTTATTTAAATAATACTAATTTTGTTACTTTTTTGTTTTAAACCCTCCTTTTTTCGTATTTTTTCACAAAATATTACTTTTTTTTTGTTTTATAATTTTTTTATAAATATCATGTTTTATAATAATCGATGAATAAAACATTAGAGAAATACCACAATAACCCTACAACTCGATAAAAATAATACTATTTTGTGTTATTAGAGATCAGTGTAAACATAGACATTATCAAACTATCATACACCTTTATTTTTCTTATTCGCGATATCAATAACGAAGAGAGTGCTGCGAAACCTTTGCAATAAACAAAAAGTAATACATACTATAAGAATTTGTAAAAAAAAATCACCAAATGAAATTGAAATTTCATTTAAAACATTCGCGTCGGATGTGTAGAGAAGAATTTGGTCTGAGAAAAAACACGTGGCTTGCGGGTAGTAAATTATCGCTTCAAAACATTGCGCTGTTTATATACTGTCGAGCTCATTAATATACAACGACTCATGAATATACAAAGTTTTGTTCGACAGAATGTCAAGTGAAGCGATAACGGATTGGAAAATGCACCTGAGAGAGGTGTGTGATGATCATTAACTAAAAAGGTGGTCTAGGAATGACGGTAGAAATAGACAGAGTTCTCATTTTCAAAAATGAAAGTACAATAGGGGGAAGAATTCTTCCAAATCGGTGATTATTTGGAGGTACGTATTTGCGGAGAAATGCACGATTGTTTCACGTACGCTGTTCCGTATCGTACCAAAGATAAATACATTAATCGAGATGATAACAGCAAGCACTGAAAAAGGATAAAGTCTGATAAATGGAAATCCTATGATGGTATTTCTTATTTGGATGGATATAATTTTCAACATTATACTGTAAATCTCTCAAAAAAATTTTTCGATTCCATCACTGGAATTCGTTCACAAAATATCAAAAATCTGTAAGCTTGTTCCAAAAAACGTAATAAGAGGGAAAATGGAACCGGTCGAAAAATGTTAGATTCGCATTAATGCGAATTCTTATGGCGTATTAGGCATAAAAATGAAAATTTATTTAATACTATATTAAAATACATTAGTGAATCCTATCCAGTGAAATGAACATTCTTTGTTTGACATACATTATTTATATTTCGGTTTAGCAAGTTAGTGTGCTTATTATGTTTAACCCAAACATGTTCGGTTCGGTTATGTTGATAAACGTACTATTCGTCAGTACACGGAATCGATATACTATAACCAAACTTAAACTGCGCTCGCTAACTTTTAATGTTTTGATTATTATAAACAAAAAATTCAGTAATTTTTACTCTAGTTGTGCTTTTAATATGTAAAATACGTCAATATGGAGAATGTTTAAAATGACCGGTATAAAACAGCATGTTAGTGTGTTTTCTCTAATGTTTTATTCATAAATTATTATAAAACATGCTATATTAAGGAAGTAATTTATTAATATTATATTACTTAATTAATATAATTGAATTAATTAATTAATATATTAAGGAACCGTATTTAATTCGCGCCGGTGCGGCGGTACTAGCGGATACGGTCGGCACTAACTAAACTAATGTAATTTCACGCCTTGCGTAGAACAAATTTCCCCTGTACGGTTGGCAGACCGGTGTAGTCGCGAATCTTAACGCACAAGGTACCGAGTCAACGGGGCGATCGAGTTTCAGACCCGGCCAGACCGAGTTACGTTTTTACACTTTAAATATTATTAATTTATTTAATTTTATCGCTCACCTGTGACGTCAAAATAAAGCAGGACTAAAACAGCATTTTTTGGGTGGGGATGCGATTTTGCAAACATTTTCTTGTGCAAATACTGTTATTTTTTCATCGTTAACAAATGCGCCTAAGAGAAGTATGATCTTAATTAGGCGAAATCTCGAGATAACTGAGGTTGACTCTGCCCTACAGCCTCATCCCATGAGCTTTTAAGTTGAAAATATAACGGCATTAATAACCCACATATAGAAATAATTTGACCAAGTTTGGTCAATATCGGTCCAGTAGTTCTGGGGACATAAGGTGATTTAGAGACCGACACCTAAAACACTCGCGCGCGCACTTACATATGAACATTAACATCTGGAAAAATTTAATTTGGTTTGTTGGATACCTGGTGACAAAACGTCAATATCCGGTGAAAACCACATATGCCGAAATCGGATCGATTACAATACTTTCCCTTCTAGTGCTACATAGAACTGCTATACTGCTATCTAGACGGGAAAGTAAAATGAATGAACTAAAAGTAAAACAATTCATTTTTGCTTCTATGTTAAGAGAACCAAATATCTAAATATGAAAAAAAAAAGCATCAGACGGGTTTATAAAATACAAATTAGAACCAAATTTTTAAGCACTTCTAACGGTATTCTATTAAGATGTAACGATACCTTAATAATAATATCTAAAAGTTTTTACTTCTAGTTACATAAAATATTTAAATAAAATGGCATATATATATGCCATTAAAAGTGATATCATATACACATATATATATATGTACATATATATATATATATATATATATATATATATATATATATATATATATATATGTACGATATCACTTTTAATATATTTTTAACTTCTAATTGTGCAATTTCTTATCTTTTTATTTTATAATAGGAATTAACACAGTCGCTGACTGAAGGATGAATCATTTTATACTTTGCTTGTATTCAAGATCCAGAATAAAATATGATATCGACTTCCGGTTGTATTTTATCTGTATACCGTGAGAGAATACCACAAGATTTTAAATTAGATAGGTTAAACACAGGATATTTAATAACGATTTAAAAGTAAAATAAAATGAATAAATAAGTAAATAAAAAAAATTATTACAGAAAGAAAATAGTTATTGTTACTATTTCAACGATAATAGAAATTTTTTGAATAAAAAGTTATTTAGATCTTACTGTATAGCTTCTTATAGTAGCTTTTAGTGTAAGGAGTTTAGCTTCACCGAGCTTTTTTTCCTTTTATCCCGAATTCAACACTTTCTCTGTAATCTTTCTTTTTCACAACTGTAGCATTAAAAGCACTCTTAGAAATTTTAGTACTTTTTGGATTTCTACTTTTATTTTTTTCCTTTCTATATAGTTTCTTTCCTGTTAAAGTACAGGCGATGTAAACACATAGTAAAGTAAAGACATATAAACATTTTTTTAAGTGATGTCACTTAAAAAATCAAGTTATTTTCATTCTTATCAAAAAAATCTGATGTGGACAACACATGACTTCACATGACGCCTATTAAGTTAGATTTACACATTTTTTTTTTTTTAAATGAAAAGTACATAAAATTTTATTTTATTAAAAACTTCTGAAGTTTTATTTTTTTTTTTATTATTGAATTATTATTCGTCGTAAATATTTTTTTACAATCAGAGTTTAATAATTACAATAAATCAATATACTTAAATTAAAAAAAAAAGTTAAAAAAAAAAAAGATGAAGTCTGATTCGAACCGTGTTGCCTTCAGTACGATCCAAATATTTCGTTAATTAAAATTTTATTTGACTACAACTCTGAAACTAATGAAAATAAGTACCACTTATGATATATTGCTGAAAAGCTGTCAATGAGGGCTTATTGCTGCAGTTAAGAAAAAGTCCAAAATCCAAATACTTTTTGATTTTAGACTTTTTTGGTTCACTCGAATGCAATCAAAGAGGGAGGTGCACAACTAGATGTTACAACAGTCCTAAATCCAAAATGTCAACATCCTACGGCTAATCATTTTGAGTTATGCGAGATACATACGTAAGTACGTATAAACGTGACGTCGAAACTAGACATTTCAGTTCTGCGGTGATGGCGGCGACTGAAACCGCTATTCCTAGAGGCACTGGCAGGGAAAGTACATCTGGTTGGTGGTCTCGGAATCTGACAGCAATGAAACAGTCTGTGAATCGACACAGAAGGGCTGTGCAACGAGAGGGAGATCCCGATTGGCGTGTGGCCCTAACTGCGGATTACCGCAGAAGGAGGGCTAGGTACTGTCATAGCATTAGGTCCTTCAAGAGTAATTCCTGGCGTTCCTTTGTTCAGGAACAAGGGAATAGAGATCCTTGGGGCGTTGTATACAGAGCCCTTGGGCATAAGCGCAGGTAAGATGTCCTCTTGTCAGCTTTGTCGACCCGCGAGGGTGTGATAATTGATAAGGACCGTGTCCTTAATATTTTGCTGAATGATTTGCTTCCGGATTATGGTGGGTGAGGTTTTAAACCACCGGCGTGTCAGACGGAAAGTCGCGGCTTTCGAGGCCAACTTACAATCTTCTGAGATCAATGAGGCAAAGGTGTGTCAGGTGATCTCTGCAGTATGGCACGACACAAGGTCCTCGGATATGACTGTACCACAGTGGATATCCTCGTCCGAGCGCTTCCAGTACTTCTTGGTCCTCTAACTAGAATTTATAATAGGTTGCTCCTCGCCGGCCATTTTCAGGCGTGTTGGAAGCGTGGAGACGTTGGAAGCGTTTTTCAGAAGCGTTGGAAGCGAGTTATTGTTCAAAGGTGGCGACAAAGATCCTACTGTTAGTTTTTCTTACCGTCCATTGACGCTCTTGCCTGTGACTGGAAGGTTTTTGAGAAGATCCTATATCTGCATATTAATGTTAGATTGGTCACTGATCATTTGCTAATGGATAACCAGTATGGTTTCCGACCGGGCAAGAGCACTGAGGATGTCATACTAACGGTGATGGACATAGCTTCCTCTAGTTCATGCAAATATATATTGGGGATTTTTCTAGGCATATCCGGGGCATTTAATAACTTATGCCCTCTGGACCCTGTTTCAGATGCAAAAACGTAAATGTACACGAAATGAATTACAAGTGCTCTCAAGTTATTTCAGCTATCGGACTGTTTCCCTGCGTGATGGCAGCTCGGAAGTTAGTAAGACCCTAACTAAAGGATGTCTTCAGGACAGTGTTCTGAGTCCCCTTTTTTGGATTAAAGAATCGATTCCGTATTTGCGTTTCAGGTTGTCATGTGGCTGTCGTGTCATAGCGTATGCTGACGACGCGCTGCTGTTGATTGAAGGGGATTCGCGTAACTTAGTAGAGTTCTGAGCTGCTTATGCTTGTGAGACACTCCGGCTGTGGAGTCTCCAACATAAAATGATTTTCAGCCCAGAGAAAACCACAATGATGTTGCTTACGGCAATTGACTGCTTCCCACGAATCCGGGTTCGGAAGGCTCTCTCTTTTCCTGTTTAGCCTCCAGCAACTACCGTTTAGATAATACTTCAAAGGATGACTGAGGATGATATGCATGAGTCCAAATGAAGTGTAGTCTTGTACATTCTCAGTTCGACCATTTCTGAGATGTGTGGTTAATTGAAACCCAACCACCAAAGAACACCGGTATCCACGATCTACTATTCAAATCCGTGTAAAAATAACTGGCTTTACTAGGACTTGAACGGGTTCGGAAGGCTGGTCTCCCCATTCGGTACGTTACGGCTTAAAAGTACCTGGGTGTTATCCTTGATAAGAATTTTCAGTTCAAGGAACATGAACAATATGTAACAAAAAAGGTCGCTGATGCTTTTTATGGAATCAGTAGTCAATCATCTCGATTGACTACCGTACCATGCGTATCCTTTACAAAGGTGTCAGTGAGGCTATATGCTCCACCTGTCTGGGCTCACCGCTTGGCTTTTAGGTGTTACGCGAATATTTTTCTGCGGGTTGGTTGGAGGTAAGCGCATTGGTATCGTGCCCCGGTTATACTGGTATCGTTTATGATTCGATTTGGGGCTCCCACTGGCGGGGGCGGTATGGTAGGCCGTGCAGCCGGGGGCGTGGTTTCGTTCCCCCCGTGGCGGTCCCTGATTGTGCTTGGTAATGCCGCGCGAGACTTTATGATGGGACCTGGTAGGAGTGCGGGGTTGTCCCCGGTTCCCGCTCGGACCGGAATGAGGTTACGTTCCCCTTGTTAGGTTATTTTACGATGTTTTTTTTTTTTATTAACAACTTTTTCAAATGCAAACAGACAAAAAACAAAATTTTCCGGTGAAAAAACCGGGAAAAAACACGTTTTTTACAACTTCAGCGCCACCTAGTATTTCAATTTCAAATTATACGGCATAACCTCACAGTTATTAATTGTAGAGGAGAATGTCCTCTACATTTTTGGTTTGAAAAACTTTTCTCTAAAATGCATAGATTCAGAGAAAAACGCATTTCAAAAACTTTTTGACTTTTTCAAAAATCTATGAGAGGGGGATGTTAAAAATCTGGAGTTAGCTTCCCTCATCACCCCTAACGCATGGACAAAAGATCAATCGGTAGGTAAGGATTTTCAAATACAGCCTATTTTGATGACAAATTGCTTGTACCAAGAATGGCTCGCCTTACGTTAATCCGTGTCGAAGTACTTACATTTTATTCCCACGATTAATATTAAAACTATAAACAAAAATTAATCAGTCATTGTTTTTGACTGTTGCCAGCAATTTATTTTCCATATAAATTTTCATGTCTTTAGCTCATATATAATATAATTGACTGTGACTGGCGCCGATTATCTATTTTACAGGCGACAAGACATAACCGGAACAAAACTTATTCGATTCCGTTGTTTTGACTGCAGTAAGAAATTGCGGTAAATTGTTTTTCATAATGAAGGAATTACATCTCCATTAATAATGGAATGTGGTTTTAAACGTACTTTTTTTTGTTAATTTATATCAAAGCATCATCATAAAGGTAAAAAATAAAACCCGATTTATCTTATTTAATTTCTGATTATTTTTACCGTTAGTTATTTTTTTTTTAATTTTAATATTGAAGTTTTTCTTTAAAATCTAACAAAAGAAAAATTGAAAAAAGTACCCTTCATTAAATTTTACTTAATCCAAAATTACATCCGCGTACCAAACTCGACAAAACGTTACCTCTTACTTTCCCGTCCTTAGCGAAATAACAGATTCGTTCTAGCTATGAACTCGTCAAAGCAAATCAGCTGATTTCGAAGTCGAGATTTCTAAGGTTCAAATCCTAGTAAAGGCAGTTACTTTTATACAGATTTTAATACTAAATCGTGGATACCGGTGTTTTTTGTCGATCTGGTTTCAATTAACCACACAAGACCTACTCTTTATATACCTTCATACATATCCTCTGAAGTAATATCTTACGGTGGTTCAGGAGGCTAAACAGAAAAAGAAGACTATAGCGATAATGCTACTATAGTTATAACGGAAAAACTTCAGGTAGGTAAAAATTTGTATTTTTTAACTTTTGTGCCTTAAGGAGACGTTAATACCTTCGGGGTAGACGAAAGAATGTATCAAAATTTCGAAAAAATTGAAAAAAGAGGTAGAGTGTTTTAGCCGAAATAAAATTTCAAATCTTCTTCTTTAGTATTTCTTCTTTAGCGGCTACGTAAAAGACATCGTTTACCACGAAAAACTCGTCCAAAGAATAAGAAAAATCGTGGAAGCGATTTTTGTAGACACACTCTATAGAGTGCGGAATGAGGTAGGCGGTTCCACATATGCAGCGCTGTAAACTCTGCTTATTGCGCGTGACATTAAGAGATAAAAAAAAAAATTTAGATTTTGTACTTTCATGTAATAAAATACATATGTTTTTAATTTTATATTAATAAATTTAATTTAAAACATCGGAATTCTTTTTCGGAGATTCGGTATGTAAAACAAAAATTAAGTGCGTAGGATACAGTGAATACGTCGAGATTAAAGGATTAATTCGAACAGCATCGAAAAAACTGTTCGTTCAATTTAACCACTCGTTAAATTGCAAGCGGTTTGGTGTAGCAGAGAGCCCCTTAAACGAAACAATTTTAGAAATCGGTGTAAAATCCATCGCTCGTTGAAAAAGATTCAGCGATACTAAAAGTTAAAGCGTAAAAATCGGCGAATTAAACATTTAACTAACTTTCTTTCTTATTTAAGAGTAAAGTAAATACATAAAAGCAAGATTAAAACCTTATGACAGTTAAAAATATAACTTCATTTTCTTACGTAAGATTTGAGCTGTCATAGTAATGAAAATAATTAGCGATGAACAAATACATAAGCGATTCACTCATGAAGAAGCAACGATTACAGATTTAGTCATACTAGTACAAATAATAATAATAATATTAAGAATACAGACCACCTCCTTGATCTATTTATAATAGGATGAAAAAAAAAATGATAACTGTTAAATATGTACTCACTATGGAAATAAAAATTCTTATTAAAATTAATTTAAATCATTTACATAATGATATTAAACGAATGACAAATTAACCTGAAGGAACGGTTTATTATTTTATGTTAATAAGTTAGTACTGTATTTCCATCCAACTGTCCATTGTTATCACAATGTTCATTGTTCATTGTTAAGTTTCAGTTTCGATTTCAGGTAACGTATTTAAAAATTAAATTATCCGATTATCAAAAAGAAAAGAACGCAATTGAAGTTTCAACTAGTAAGGTACAGTAAAAATATTTTACGATTCAACGAAGAACTAATTTCTAATTATTTTAATTATATATTAAATGTTTACGTTAGAGATTACATAAAACGCTATTCACTTTTTATATTTTGTTTTCGATTTAATTTAAAAGCGATCTAACGGAAGAAGTTAAATTATTCAAAAATAATACAAGTCCTTTTAAAATATAAACGGTAAATATTATTTTAAATATCGCTTAACAGTAATGAATACTGTCTGTTATTGAAACGAAATTAATAAATTTCTCGTTAATTCTAATCAAGATAATTTTGACAATCTTCGTATTTGTAAGTATTAAATTTGAAAGTTTAAAACATTCTGAAACACGACTGTGTTGAAAATATAATTATCGAACGATTTTTTTTTTAGGTTATAACAAAATTATACAATATATACAGATGTATAAAAAAGAATGTCGGTGTTTTAAAGATATTTAATATCCGACTTTGGGCCTTACATTAATGCATCAAATAAAATGGACGAGTAATTCTTACACTTGTGTTGTGTTCGATGCGAGTATCTGAACCTCGAAGGGGAAGACACCCGCCACGTAACGTATCCGTCCGTCGCACCACTCCCTCCGTATCTAGCCCTTAGGGGCTTTACCGGAGGTCATCTTCTATAAGCCTCAAGACATCTTGTAGTCTGGCCGCAGATGTTAATGGCGCATGTGACGTTCCCGTCGGTGTACTAAAACCTAAACGGATCCTACAAACGTTAATCAAAAGTCTCAAATAAGACCGTCCCGATCGAGCCGACTACTACCTACCCAAAGATAAGTCCAACACGTCAACCCGTCACGTCATGCTAACACCAAAACCGTAATTCAAGACGTAAAAACTTGAACGAAAACAAAAACCGACTAAACAAACCCGTAAAACATTATTGACCAAACTATCCCGTAAAATCATCTCTACTATCTCTAACTATCTCGCAAAATCATGTTACCGGCCAAAGCCACTGCACTTCCTACCAGTGTTTGATGCGGGTTTGGTAGTCAAGACACCTGTGTTGACCAACTTGACCGAATATTTTTTACCATTTGCTGCCTGTCATAAGTGCCTTAGCTGGGATTGCTTTACGACTTGGTTTTGGACGTGGTTTTGGTAAGGGTACTCTTAAAACCTGAAAAGGATACTATTGAGGTCGGCAATTATCGACCCAACAGTCTCTTGCCAATTCTAGGTAAGTTGCTTGAAAGGCTGGTTGTGGAACGGCTCTGGGAAAACATCGATGTGAACGGTTTTCTAAATTGAGGCTAATATGACTTTATGGAAGGGGCTGGCACCGAGGATGCATCTTAAACGCTATTACCGAGGTGGAATGCTCAGACTGTAAATATATTTTGGCAATTTTTACTGACATGAAGGTAGTATTTCCTTCCTTGTGTTGGAGTTCTGTCCTCTACAAGTTGGAACGCCGACTTCGGGCTTGTAGGGCTTCGGGAACTATGTTCCCGAACTCCTACAGGCCGTTATGCGCGACTATTTGTCAAACCGCACGACTCTGTTTAAAGATGCGCGCTTAGTTGTGGAAAATTCCGTGACCAGGGGAAGCCCGCAGCGTTCCGTTCTTGGTACTCTGCTGTGGAACCCGCTTTTGACAGATTTCTGGGATTGACGTTCCGAAAAGGGATCACGGTTCAAGCTTTCGCCGATGACTGTATGCTGTTAGTTCGTGGCGATTCCGACCGGAGCTAAAAAAAGAGCGCAAGCAGCCTTGTCATCTGCAAGGTTAGATTGACATCAAAATTTAAAGATTTCTGTGCTCAAGATGAAGTACATGCTTCTTAAGGGTACTGACAAATTATCATACAGTCGTAACCTCCACATTAAATATAAAGGCTGTGTAATCAGCTGAGTAGGAGTTCACAAGGACTAGGTGTACCGTTTGATGAAAAGTTGCTGTTCAGCAACCATATCAAACAAGTAGCGGCGGACGCCGTCTCTGTGATGTACAAGCTTAAGAAAATTGCTTAAGGGACTATGAGCTGTCGGGCCGCGAATTGTAGAAGGTGTATCGAAAAGTTTTTGAAAGTACGATCACTTACGCGGACCCGTACGGGCGCAAAGGTTGGAAAAAAATAGAGCACTTATGCTAAATTTAAGGAATGCCCAGGAAGAGTTCTCACTGTATACACTGTTTTTTAAACAACCTCCTACAAAGCTACTACCGTATTGGGAAAGGCTCTGCCAATCGATCTAGTGGTAAACGTTCCAGCCATGTGGAAATTGCGAACAGGGCGGGAGGCGGAGGTGTTTGAGATGGGGTTTCGAGCCGCGCATGTACTGGAGCGTAACGGTGATCACAATGCTCCGGATATAAATTTCGTACATTTGCCCATCTCCCGCTTGAAGAGGCTTCAGAGCCTCGCGATGGAAGCACAGCAACTTGAATGAAACACCACATCTAAAGGAATGTCTTTAAACTGATGAAAGTAAACTGATGAGATGTGTGTTTGCGAGAGGTTCTGTCGAATGTACATATGATGTACGAGCTCTGGCATCGCTCTTGGGGGTGCCAGAGCTCGGACCACGCTGGAACTTAGAGGTTAAGGGGAAAATTGGCCACTCATAAGCAGCGAGACAGTGTGTTGTGAGCCGTAATATCGGACCGTGTGGGAGTTCCTTGATGCAGCTGCATTGTTCAACCGGCATCAATAGTCTACTTAAGGGGGAACTCTAACCGATTTATAGCTCCAAAGGACGGACAGGTATTTTCTGGCATACAACGACCAAGGTGCGGCAGCGAATTGCTATCTTTATTTAATTACATTGACGAGATAAATTTTTAATTTACGACGTTCATACATTTTATTGTAAGACAGGATGCGCCTACCCGTTTAGAAAATATATGACATGTGAACGGCTGGACACAAAAGCAACCGATGTAATAGATCGTGCTTATACCGTTCACGCGATTAGGTTAGCTCCAGGAGCTATTAGGAACTAGGTCGCTTAAACTGTTTCAAGAAACTGTACCCCTTCGAGGCACGGACATTCGGTCTCATGCTTTAGGCGACCGAACGCGGTGGTGGCTGGTGAAATGCCAGTAAATCAAACTAGCCTGTAAAACATTACCGACAATAAACAAACCCCAACAACCGAACGTTAAGAATGTAAACGAGACAAAAAATAAACAGAAATAAAAAAAAATTCATAATACTACACAACCAAAACGATCATCGACCGCAAAAACACTAACTAGAACACAAAAGATGCGAGGTAAGACCGGTAATGTACCTGGTCCCAGAATAACTACCTACAAACAATAAATAAAATAATAAATAAGACGAATCTAGAACAACTGCACCATCACAGACAACAAAACGTATATCTAACAACAACAAAACTAATCATCAAAACAGTACTGAACTCTTTTGAGATGACCCTTTGTACCGCAATAGGAACATAGCTCCTTTCCTTTACAAGACTTGGCCGCATGACCTAACCCCAAACATCTAAAGCAACGACTCAGCTGTAAGTGGTCCCTAGAGCCTTACATTAGTGAAACTCAACGAATGCTCTACCGTAATCCTCAACAAGCTCCTTTCTTATCTTCTTATCACACTCCACTATATAGTACACAACAGCACTATCCCTCTTACCGCCCGAAACACTATCTTGAATTTTTCACAGTCGTCACGTGGCACACATCCAACCGGTAGAAAAGTTTGTCCTATACTTTAACCGATTTGTCTGGAATAAAAGGGGGAGCTTCAATCCTGGGTCTGAAATCGGGTAGATCAGTAGAGATAGCGAAGGCGCATACACGAAATTCTTTATAAAAATTCCAAAGGAAAAAATCACTCGGGGTCGGTTCGATCGATCTTGGAGGGCGCGCAAACAAGCTCTGTCCACGGCGATTTATTCAACCGATCTCGTATGGAATTACGTTGGTGAGGAATCGTACAGTCTTGTCACAAAATAAAATTCTTCGGTCCATCTAGCAGTCGAGGAAGGAGCCATGTTCTCAACGCAAACAAATAAGTGACTCCTGCTACGATCGCTTCAACGAAAACGAAACGGGCCGTAAAGGCGAAGTCGGCACGCACAGCGTAATCGGTAGGCATATGTAAACGTTTCCTTAAAATATATCACACCGTCATCACCCGCCGCGACCGGCCTTCTAAACAGATTTTTTAGCATTACGCAGGAAGGACTTTCTTCAGTCGTTCTCGGTCGTCCGTTATCTTTCCTTTACAGAGATACCCGGTCGGTCATTTGAAACGTTTTCTGAAATTATAATTATTTTTTAACGTTTTTATCTATTTATCTGGTATCTTCGTGCATTCAATTCAACATTATTTCGTTAAATCATTATTACGGATTTAAATCGGTTGTATTTTTTTATATTATAATTAATTTTGTATTTTGTGACATTGCTCTTATAAAGGTTTCATCACGGTTAATTCATCCAAGCATGTAAAGAAGCAAACCTTATCATCCCCGTATACGCACCGATCAGAATAAAATACTTGAAAATGAACACGTTACTTTTAGCGATACCATACCTCAATAATTTCTCTCGTACCTTGACGCGCGTTACAGTTACAACAGTAATTGGGACAAGTAGTATAAAATAGTACGTTCAATAACTTACCCCTTTTTCGTTAAAAAAAATAATAAATAATAATTGCATTTATTAATACTTTAGAAAGTATTGTAATCGTTCTGATTTGGGCATATGCGATTTTCACCGGATCTTGACGTTTACTCAGAACCCAAAAAACCAGATGGAAATTTTTCAGATGTTCAAGTTCATACGTACATGTGTGTTCGCTCTCGGCCTCCAAATGGCCTTATACGTTCAGACCTACTGGACCCATTTTGACCAAATTTATCACATTACTTCTATATATGGGGCGATGATGCAGAAAAATTTTCAACCTAAAAAGTCAAGGGGTGAGGCTGTAGAGTAAGGTCATTTTTCTTATGCGCATTTGTTAACGAATAAAAGATAACGATATTTTCAAACACGTTTTTGCAAAATCGCATCCCCACCCCAAAAAAATTCTGCTGTAAACGTCTATGTTGTGACGTCACAGATGAAAGGTAGAATAAAATAAATGAATAATATTGAAGAGTGTAAAAAAGTAACTCGGTCTGACCGGGTCTGGAAATGGATCGCCCGGTACCTGGTGCGTTATTCATGCCGTTTGCTGCTAGCGGATGATAATTTTATTACTTTAATTTATGTAGGTATTTTAATTCTATGGAAGTTGTGAAATTACATTAGTTTAGTTAGTGCCGACCGTCGCCGCTAGTACCGCTACGCTCGCACGAATTAAACACGGTATGCGCGCGCGCTTTAGTTAGAATCACAGAGTTAAATAAACGAAAAAATATTATATATGAATAAAAAAAAATAAATCTTTTATGTGTGTGTAAGCCGTGCATCAGGAACAATTCACAGTTGTCACAGTTTTTAAAATATATTTGGACTAATTGTAATGATTTTTTTTTTACGTAATTTGAAAAATATTAATTTTATTTTTTATTAAAAACAAAATTTAAAAAAAATAAATAGTCTTTAATGCAAGAAAACATCAAGGTTTATCACTAGGAGGCCGGTACTACAAAATCGATAAAAATTCCACTACGCGATGCGTGAATGACTCCTTAAAAAAAAAAAATGCAACTTGTTCGGCCGAGGATATTCAATCATAATTAAATGTAAGACAGCTTATTCTTGTACACACCTCTCGATAAACGCTTTAATATGATAAAATAATTATTATGTAAAATTCATCTAGGCTGGTCGTGTAATCGCTCTATAGATATAACCGCAAACGCATTATTATTATTCTATAGTTTATTTTAGGTTTTGTTATTTCACGGTAATTTAATTTCAGCGGTGACGATGATTCATGCATTTCAATTTCATAATTTAAGTCCTTTGATTCATTATAATATATACCGGAATGTTAATCGCTACGATTCCAAGAAATATAAGGATCTCATTTTGTCTAGCGCTTTTTGTTTGTTTGACGATTCATCTCGCATTTCAGGTCAGTGCTTATTGATATTAAAATTACTATTTTATTTCACTTTCCGTTTATTTAACTGAAGAGTTACGTCATCTTTATTTTATTTTAAACAAAAGAATATATTATTTATTATTAAACTCGATGACAAATACTTAACAAAAGTTAAGTATCGTATATAAATAACAGAATGAAAACGTCGACGGCAAGGTAAATTATAAACTATCGTGTCAAGAACTATTTTCCTTTTTCCAACGTGAAAAATATAAAACGATCGCAAAATAATGATCGAATCGACAAATGCATTAGAATAAATTATAACGACGAATAAAAGCTAGTTATTACGTAAGCGAATCGTATGTGGAAAATGCAAATAAATTATAAACAATGTTTTTGCGCTTTTCACCAAATTATTTTTAATTTTCCTACACTATGCGAGACATTGTAAAAGAATTTATACGACGAGGGAAAATAAAATAACTCTGATATCAGAGGAGAAAGTTTCTCGCCGAATTAAAATAATGAAAAATACCTTTTTTGAAGAAAGGCGATTCACAATTAATTCGTACTAAACAGATAACAATATGCACCTAGTCGTTTGTAAGAGCCTAACGCGCTGTTATATGAACACGTATTAACCGTACATTAGAAACACGGTAATCCGGGCCTGACTGAACCGCATTCGGTCCGGAGCAGAAATTACTGTATATGTCATAGCGTATGTTTATATTGTACAAAAATTGCAGCTTCACTAGTTTCATTCATTAAAACAAATTTAAAGACGATAGATCGGTAATATGATGATATTCAGGAATATCATAACGATAATAATAATAATAAATCATAGAAAAAAATTAAATTTCAAAAGATTCGCGTTAGACGCTGCGTTCGATCAGCATTCAACCGTTTTTTAATATTACTCAGACAAAACGGTCAACAGTTACAACACATTTATAATGAACATGTAAACTTTGACATGTCTTTTGACGATTTAAATCATTGTGCGGTTATGTTTAAAACGCGAACCATTACAGTTTTACAATTATCGATAAAAATAAAGGTCGCTATAGAAACGGTATCGATAAATTTTATCGTTGTTGTTTAAACGATGATCAAACGCAAGATTATATCTATTGTTGGAAAACGAAATGACAAAATTAAAATAGCATAAAACATAGTGTATTTTATATTTCAACCTGTTTAGTAAAATCAATCGCGAAATAATCTCTTTTTCGATAAATTTATTGGATTTTTCCCATCACCTAAATTTAGATACATTAAAGAATCATTAACCCTGATAATATTGTCGTTAATTATTGCTGTTTATTGTAAAAATTTTATGGAAAAATTAAATTATTATAATAAAAAGAGAAATTTTTCATTTTCACTGTGTACATAAATAAAAAACGTGTATACAAGATTTATTTTTTCACATTACAAATTAAAGTGTCAAATAAAATAAATAAATAAATAAAGTGTCAAATAAACTGTCAAATTCACACCTTAAACTGTTAACGTTCATTCTTGTGTGAAAACGATTAGATTTATTTTTAAAGTAGAACGTTCTTAGATGAGACTGAAAAATTTTACGCTGTTTTGGATGAGATTGTGAAAAGTTTTACGCTGTTCGGATCTTTTAATTTTTCGTATAAAATGTCATAATCGGGATATCTTTTCTTTAGTTTATTGTTTTGCCGCCGACAATGTTTATTTACACGAAAACAGCGTAATATTTAAAACTAGCATTCGGTCGACCTTTATTCACGATTACAAGACTGTTTACCTTTGCTTGTCATTAGCGGTACGGCGCCGCTATATCTTTAAACGCCTTCACTTTATCCTTTAGTTGACCGTTTTGTAATATACAATTTCAATTTTTACGTACAAATTGATTGTGTTTTATTCGTAATGTTTGCACAATATTTTCAAGTTTGTAACCGAGCATTATAATCTTTGTTAAAATCATTGATGAAATAATCTTTTGTTGTATCATAATATTTATCGTAAAACTATTTTGATAACCACGAAGCAATATCGAGTAATAATTTTTTATAAACATACGTACAGGTAATAATTTTAGTTGTTTCCTCTTTATTATCACCTTTAACCTCATAAAATCTGAGAATCGGCTTTATTATTGTAAAATTCAATTAATTCTTTTTGTTCTTTTCTTTACGATACTGTGCTTTAAATTGTTTCCAACCATTTTGACATAATTTTGTAGCGTTAAAAAAAACCGTATTTGTATCGATAATTAGCTTAAAATCGGTTAAAATACCATACGAAAAGTTATTTTTTATCTATTTGTAACATACATCGATTAATATGCAACTGCGCACGCGTAGAAAAACTGTAATTTACATTAAGTATAGAAAACAGATCAATGCCATTGTAATATCTATCTAAACCGATATACAAAAAAAATTATTATTTCATTTAATGAATGAATGACATGAATGACTACGGGGAATTCCCTAACGTCATAGACAGTCTATAATATGTTATAATAAAATACGGTTAACAACAAACTATGATTTTTAATGTATAAACTGTCTGATCGATAAAGTTTACTGTATTTTGCAACTTTATATGAAATCATTTTAGTCTCGCATATCTTCAGGAACATATAAAATAAAGAATCTTAACTTGAAAAATGCTGCTGTGATTAAAAGAACGTTTATTTTTTTAAATAATATTTTAATTTTGTTATGACGAACAAGGTCACTATTTAGATATAATTTTTTATAATATACACATAATTACAAAAAAAAAATATATATATATATATAAAACATAAAAAGAGACATATATATCTATATAGATGTAGATCTATACGCTAAACTGCACGCTCTCGTTCTAGGTTGGCGTTTGTAGCGCCTCTACGATGGGCGCGGCGCTCTAAAGTGTTCACAAGACGTGTAACTTAGTGTGAACTTTCTTTGCTGGAACTCTATCCGTTCCACGATCCCTTAGGCTTAGTTCACACGATACAGTTTCGGTAGTTTTCTCGTATAGGTTTTTTCACGGTCTATAGTAGTGGCGCATGTATTAAGCATGAGCACGTTCACACGATTCGGTTTTTAACTGAATACGGTAAAATCATTGTATACAGTGGAATTAACACTCGGTTTTGCCAACAGAAACCGTATTCACCGATTCGGTAAAATAACCGAATCGTTTGATTGTGGCGCTTGTATCTCAGTAGCGCTGTTCACACCACAGTTTCTGTACTGTACGGCAAGGACAGACCAGTAGCCGTTTTGCATTGTGTTGATGCAGTTTGATAACTCCTGCTTCATTAGTTTTGTGTAATAGTGTCCATTTTATATTATGGAAGATATTAATAATATAAATACCGAATTATTGATTGATCTGTTACGAGAACGACCTGCAATACGGGATAAGTTTTTAGAATCCTATAAAGACAAACATATTAAAGAATCAGCTCGGCAGGCAATATGTATGGCGTTGAATGAAGGGTTCCAGGCTATGGAGCAAAATCAAAGACAACAATATTGTAAGTTAAAGAAAAAAAATGTTTATATTGTTTACATCCATCTTCTACAATATTAAAATCACGACTGGATAAAGAACGCATGAAGGAAAACTGATCTGTGTGGAAAACACAGAATTCAATCGTTTGAATAAACGATCAGGCAAAAAACCTAATCCAAACCGTATCGTGTGAACTCAGCATTCGATTCGGCGAAATAAACGATCAGGCAAAACGCCGAACCGAAACCGTATCGTGTGAACTAAGCCTTAGGACGCTCGAGCCGCGTGAAACAACTCGGCCGTTCGGGACGGTCTTTCTTTGCGTACTTGGAACAGAGTATATGGGGATGCGGATCTAAAGGTAAAACAAACGCATATAATACAACAGTTGTAATGATCATAAGATATTGCTGTTAACATTCACTGTATATATATTTATTCGTAAAAGATACCTACAACATATGAAAGATAATTTTCACCGGATACCTCGCCAAGCCAGTTAAGCCAAACGGTTTAAGGCGCCAGTCAACAGCGTGCAGTAATGAAGTGGTTTTTTAATAGCATTTTTAACAAACAAATTGTTTTTTTGAATCGATGTCTTGTAAGACGAATCGAAACTTTTTTTTTTTTTACGAAGCGTCCAGAGTACTTTTGTGCTTTTTAAAATGAATTTAGATAAAAATTCGTGAGGATATTCAATTTGTTATAAAGCAAAAAAAAATTGCAAGATGTTCGAAAAATTCCCTAGATTCTCCTAATTACCCGATTTAAAGTTTAGAAAATGCATTTGAAAGTTTGAGTGCTCTTTTATACGCGATTAAGTTTCCAAGTTCTAGCTTCACATGCAGTCCCCGCGGGAAACCAATCAATAAACAGAATTTTTTTAAATTTATTTAATGTAAATTTAATTGTATTATTTTTGTAGTATTATTCATTCGACTGATTCCAATCATTCACAGTTTAAACCCGGCTAACAGAGTGATAGAAACTCACAGTTCATTAATTCATTTCGTTAAAGTTTGTGCTTCAACCGGAAATCTCCACTACTACATACATATATATACATTCTTTCGAGATGAAATATATCTTAAAGCCTTCTCAATTACGTCAAGAAATATTGGTAAAAGTTTCCGTGCGACTGATGGAATAGTTATTTTTTTTGTTTATCCGGAATAAACAAAAACCCTACGATTCAAATTATATCACGTCTATTTTTAACAACACATTACTCACCAAACATCAAAATAATTATTCATATTCCCGGTTAAATTTACTTTTCTTGAAAATAAGAAATACGGTGTAAAGTATTTGCAAAAATTTTAATTTAGCAAATTAATAAATAATTCACCCCGAATGAAACTGAACAAACAAATTTCGGATCAAATTTTGAAAATATAAATGTAAAGATTCAATCTTCTTCAAAGACAGATAAATTACAGCGCAAACATACCTGCGCAACAGAAAAACAAAAGCCCAGTTGTAGGAAATGGACTGAAGAAAAAACCACCGAATCAAAACAAACAGACGAGGAAATTCTGGAAAGAAAGAAAGAGGACTAAAAAAATGATCTCTGCGTAATACGGTGACGATTTATTCGCAAAAAAAAAATCCACATAATTTCCATCCGGTTTTTTGGGTGTCTTAAATATCAAAACGTGAAGATCCGATGAATACCGGATATGCCCAAATTGAACCGATTACAGTACTTTTCCTTCTAGAACTCTACTATAGCGCTATCTAGACGGGAAAGTAAAAATATGTATAGGTTAAAGAAAAGGTCATTTAAGAAAAAAGAATATTACTTTAAAATTTGTTCTTATTTTTCTTTAATATATTTCACATTAAAAGACGAATCAATTTTCTTCGATAGATTTGTTTTTGTCGAAAAAGTAAAAAGACAGTTATTTTTTTTCTAAACAACAAACGTTGTTTTTTCCTTTAGATAAAACGTTTACGTTTCATTCGCAGTACAAAATAAGTAACATATACTAGCCGTATATTTATTAAAAATGTGATCACGGTCCATCAATTTTCCGGTCGACCGAGAGGGCAGAGAACTCGTCCCCTCTAAATCATGTATTAGTATTACCGCTACAAGACTGCGACTAGTCATCGTAATATCGATACCGTGCGCTGTACTGAACGCTCCATTTAGTTACAGGAACAGCAAAAGTCGGAAAGTGAAACGGAGAAAAGAATATCAATAGTGTCCCACCCTACTGTCCGCTTGACATTTCAAAACTGAGCTATTAAGAATATATATATATAAAAAAAAAAGAAAAAAAGATCGTTTTTGCCCCCATTAATGATATGCCACTGGGTGCGTCGGTAGTAATGGCCGATATTTACACCGGATCAAAAGACCAAAAGAGAGAGAGAAAGAGTAACAGCGATTATTTCCTTTTGTGTTTGGAAGTCCACCCTTACTAAATACGGAAAATCATCTGTTGTCGTCTCGTGTCTGTTCAGCGTTTACCTACTTTTAATACAACTTCCGCACGTTAAATTATCTAATCAAATTCGTTAAAACTAAATCTTTATTATTTTTTCACACTAAAATACCGGCCAAAAATAAAATACATCTTTATAAAACTGTGACAGATACAAAATTTTAACAACCGATTCACTATTACATTTATAAACAGAACAATTTTCTTGTTCGTGTATGAAATAAGCAATATACGATATTAAAAATCTTTTCATCAGTTTGTATTTTTTAGTCTCGCACTGTAAACCTTTATGAGTTTTATAGGTGTTCTTTAACAGAGATGGTTTCTACATTTTTAGAAATATTTTTGGCTGCATGTTCCGTTACAATACAAAAACCGTTCATTCACTATGAATAAATTACACTAATCAACAAAAAACAATTTTTTCGTGTATCTGGAAACATACGTGGCGATATCAACTAATTAAAAAAAAAATATTTAAAAATTAGAGATAAAACATTTCATAGAAGGTAATATTAAATAGTAAACATTTAATATTAAAAATGCCTAATTTATAAAAAAGAAAAATTATTAAAAAAATACGAATAATACACGTGTAATGACACGCTTATATAAGTTTATATTTAATATTAATTATAAAACAATACAATAGGATAGGGCAGCTCACACCTTAATATCAACGAATCATTTAATATCTAAATCATTTGAAAATTATAACGTCGTATTAAATAATTAAAGGTCCGACGTTTACTCTAATATAAACCAGGTCATGGTTTAAAATGAAATTTTATTCAAAATCAGTAAAAGATCTTTAAACAATTAAAAATAAATTATTTGTTTTTATTTTTATGTAAAATATGTATTTTTCAAACCGAATGAATTATCCAATTTTAAAGGGTTGTAAATGGGTAAAACCCCCCGAATTACAAAATAATTTACAATATAATTTCATTATATTTTTGGAGAGTCTAATTTTTTTGATTGATTTCATAAGAAAGCTACCTATTGTAATGGGTACCATGATTCATTCATTTCCGGAAAATTTCGACATATCTTTGCGTTTCACATCTCAGATCCCAAAACCCCCGTCAGTTTTCGTACAAAAAAAAATATCGGTATAACTTTCTTATTAAGTAAAATAAAAAATTAAATTTGTTTCTAAAACTTTAAAGTAAAGTTATTTCAGTAAAGTTTTTTGATATCACCAACCATTGGCTCACGGGGTGGCCCACAGGGTTTCGAAGACAAAAAACATCGTACCTCCCTTAATAGGCACAGTATCGAATCGTTTTAAAGCGGTTGTTAGTCCTCTAAATATTACCTAAAACTTTTGTCGGAAACAATTTTTTGATATGACCAACCCTTACAGAAAGGGATGACCAAAATTTTGCTGGAATTGTAAGATGGCTTGTCGAATGCTAAACATGTTAAACTTTTTTCACATGCAACCGTTGCTATATTGAGTAAATTTGAAGTTTTTCTTAACTTTCAGTTGGAAATCTTTTTTATTTCCTACTTAGGACTGGTGAAATCTATCTCTATTTTTTTGGCGTGCCGAAAGGGATTTTTTTTATTTAGTTTTCTCTAATATCCCACTACCAAAAAGAAACGCGTAAACATGTTTTCAGTTTTTAATCCTAAATTCCGTTCCTGTAACTTCTCCGTTTTCTTTTATTCTTTTAAATTTCAGTGCCACTTTACAGCTTCCAAACCGATTGTTTGTAATATCAGAGTTTATGTTTGAAAATAAAAGATCTATTATTTTTTTTGTATCGATGTGGGTCGAATGTTTCGTTATTTTGATTTATGTCTTATTCTTCCATTTCTTTTAATCGCCTCTTAAGACGAGCAAGGAAAACTTTAGAGGTATTCTACGGCTCATAAAATCAACCCGTTTTTAAATTTGGAGCGTGTTTATTTTATTTTTTTGAGCATAAAATAAATTGTATTCTTCGACTCTATCAAAATGTTCCCTTTTTCAAAGATCTTCTACGTACAGCTAGTTTGGCAGTTTCCTAAATTTTTGAAGGGATCTGCTACTGTTTTGCTGATACTTACTTTTTATAGCGGAGTATAAACCCTACTTATTAGATTAAATGTTACTCTACTGTATATAAAACAGAACTGAGTTAAATAAGCCGAGGGAGACACTTGACTCTCAGGAGATGTGCTTTTAGATTTCCAATATCAGTAAAATTAAAACGAATGTAATTATTTGTATCGATTGCTTTTGTTGTAAACGTTTAAAGGTAAGATAAATGTTACAGTAGTTAAGTAGAATATTCATAAAAAATCTGTTAAATTTAATGCACATCAATACAAAATCATTCATTAATCGATATTATTCTCATCGAGATAATTAAATCTATTTTTATTATTAAGAGGGATAATTCAGAAGTTAGAGCGTTGAGAAGAATAAATAGAATCTAATGAGAAATAAATTAAACAGATCCGTGAAAAATTAAAAGTTTGAACGGGCTATACTGGTGGTTATTCGACGCTAAACAAAATAGTCTCTTTAAAAAATAAACTGTCCAAAATTTTGCGATCATTTTCACATCTATACTACTATATAAAGAGGAAGAGGGTTTTTGTTTGTTCGGGATAAACGAAAAACTACTCGATCGATCGCAACCAAATTTTTACCCGTGTTTCTAGAAGATTTTTAGATTATATTTCATCTCAAAAAATCTCAGAGAAAAAACCGATCGATTGCTTTCAAATTTTCCGGATACGTTTGTATTATACCGTGGAAGGTTTTAGACCACAGACCGAGGCCCTAGCTCTCTTGAAGGTTGAAATATTAAAAATATTCATTACTTCTTTATCCCCAAGGAGGGTGAAGTCTTAAAGATATTCATTAAGGGAAAAAATGAATCTTTTTATTTCAATATTAAATTTCTGCCACCGAGACAAAAAAAATAAGTTATTAATTTTTCGTCGTCAAAGGTGTGTGTACTTTAGTTATTATAGCTACTATTATTCTGTCCTCTGTAATTTAGTTTCTTTTTCAGCTATCCGTAACACTTGAATACTTTAACTGTTATTAATCAGTATTATTCTCACAATCATGAGGACAACGAACAGTGCGGGGATCTAGGGGGCGAAGCCCCCTGAACACTTTAACTGTTATTAATCAGTATTTTTCTTACAATCATGAGGACAACGAACAGTGCGGGGATCTAGGGGGCGAAGCCCTCTGGATAAACGGGAATGGCGAGCGAAGCGAGCTCTGCGGTAGGCCCCGAGAAGCCCCTGAGTTGGTTCTGGGATTCGCCTGGACTCTGAGGGTCCAGGTTTCTGCTAGTGTATGTATAAACTTAAATTCTATCAAAACAACACAGATTGAAGTCACATCAGTAAAATCTTTTATGTACAAAACAAAATCTGTAGGTATAAAGGCAGAAACGAATTTACTTTATTTTTTATTATCAAATAAAAATTTGAAATGACTTTCTATGTAACTACAAAAGAAAAATTCGAATAACTTAAAAACTGAAATATAACGAAAATCAGTTATAGAATTAATTGCATAAACAAAATTAGCAGTTTGTTTCAGTTTATAATACGAGGACTGTCAAGAAAGTAACCTAAATTTTGGTATAAAAAATAACAGCTGTTGGAATATATTATTACATGCAATTTGGAAGTACAATCTTAAACTTTTTGTAGAAAATCGCCATGTAAATCGAGACACTTGTCATACCTGCGGATGGGTTTTTGTATCCCTTAACAAAAACTTCTGCTTCCTGGTTTTTCAGCCGCACAGCGATACCTTTCTGGAGCCTCTCTTTGTCATTGCCGGCCAGTTTTTCACGCGAGGGAACAAATGATAATAGCTAGGTGCCAGATCTGGGCTGAACGCAAGATGATCTAAAATTTCCGAAAAATTCTCGAGAACGGCGAGCCGAGTGCGGACGAGCATTGTCATGGATGAAGAAAATCCCAGAAGTCAACACGGCACATCGCTTGTTTTGGAACGCCGTTCGTCAGACAGAACACTAGGCCGGCCACATCGTTCTTCACCGTAAACATCTAAACGGTAATTTTTAAACACGAAGTACATCTCACTGCACCTTCACTCATAGCATCTTAAATTTCAACGGGTTTGTAGTTTATTGCCAAAAGAAATCTAATAATCGATCTCACTTTATAAGTAGCGGGATTTTTTTTATATCGGCACATATTTTAAACGCTTGTGCAAAATCAGTAAGACATGTCACAGACCTTTACATAGTACAGGTCCTTTACATAGGTACTCAGTCAGGGTAGCAACGACCACCAAAAGATGGCTCCGCTATCCCTATTTCTTCGCGAACAATAGCGAAACCTAAGTTTCTTTTTGGATAGCTGAAAAGAAACAGATTTTAAATATTTTCCACCGGTATTCTATAGCGTACAATTTTGCTACATTTATTTAAAGAAAACAAAAATTAAAAAAGTTTCTCTATCGGATGAAAATAAGGATATAATACAGGATCGTTCACGGGAACCGGATGTTTTTAAAATAATCATAAAAAATTGAATATTTACTCTAAAAAAGTAAATAATCATAAAAATTGGAACTGAAACGCTTGTTAAATCAAAGCATTTGTTACTTACTCGTAAACGAAAAATTATGTCCGGCAAGTGATGTCCATTTTCGGCAATACATTGTTGTAGCCTTTCACGGTAACCGGCCTCAATTCTTTGCAGCATGTCTACATCAATCAGGGTGACGTGATGACGAATTGCGATCTTTAGGTCCTCCAATGTCCGCGGTTTATTGCCGTACACACGCGATTTCAGAAACCCCCGCAGAAAAAAATCACAACTACTCAAGTCGGGGGACCGAGGGGGCCAAGGAATGTCGCCGAATCTGGAAACGATCCGTCCCGGAAACAAGTTACGGAGAACAGCCATCGTTGCCCTCGCTGTGTGCGCTGTAGCTCCATCCTGCTGGAATAACGCATTTTGAAAATCGATTCCCCGGTTTCGTAACTCAGGGATGAAAAACGTATTCAACGTCGCGATGTAACGATCGGCTGTTACAGTTACGGCAGCGTCATTTTCTTCAAAAAAATATAGTCCAATAACACCGACCAGTCAGTCACCTTTGGGCTATGAAGTGGTCTCTCGTGAAGCTGATGTGGATTTCTTTCTGCCCGATACCGGCAATTCTGTTTGTTGACGAACCCATTCAGATGAAAATGGGCTTCGTCACTCATTAACAATAACAAATTTTCATTTTCTTCAAAAACGGTAAGCATTTGTCGACAAAATTGTAATCGCTGCGTGAAATCTTGCTCGTTTAACTGCTGCACGACGGCTATCTTGTAAGGATGAAAATGCAGGTCTGTATGCAGACACGTCTTACCGTACTTATGCTCATTTGAAGGGCTGCTGAATGCCTCTGAATAGAGCGGCGTGGGCTTCTGACAATGGCTTCCCTTACTCGTTATATGTTCTCCGGAGTGCTAGCAGTTCGTCGGGGACCAGGTGGTTTTTTCTTCAATATTGAACCGCTTGTTCGAAGGTTGTTTACCCGTCGCGATATTGTGTTACGAGAAGGGACACTTGCATTACGATGGATATTAAACTGACGACGGAAATCTCGCTGAACAGCAGTTACGGATTCGTCATTTCGCACAAAACTGTCATACGCGTACAGACGTTGGTCTAGCGTCCACGGGAGGCGTGGACGCTAGACCAACGCCATCTCGTTGATGGCCATCACGTTGAGATGGAGCATCTCAACGACTAAAATGTAAATGCTATGAACAAAGGAAATGTCAGACACCAGCCACGTGCCCCTACCACCACGAACGCCCGAGTACAACCCACTTCAAAAACATCCGGTTCCCGTGAATGACCCTGTATAATCAGTTATTTTAATTTTAACATTTTGAAATTATTCTTACGGCGAGGGATACTCAAACGTTACTTCCGTGCGCAGATTTTAATATTTTACTGACCATAACATAACATAGATGATAAAGAGATTCGACAATACCAGCGCCAATTTTTAACATTTTCAGAATTATTTCGATAATGCTTTCTGTTTTTACGAGTAGAGGACTGACAATTTCAGGACATGTAACAGCCTATCCGCGTACAATGCATAATCTATCGGCTTAATAAATAGTCGAGAAACAAATATAACATTAACGAATTAGGATATCTTGCTCAAGAAATTCGGATCGTACAAACAGCGTTTTCAATAACATCGTCACTGTCAGCGAATAGAAATAAAGAAAGTGTAATGAGAGAATAGCCGTCTTTTATGCCATCATCTCTTAGGCTTAAGGACTACATGGCATAGAAATCTACTGATACAATGATAACGAGCAACTTCAAGGATTAGGCAGGAATGAATGAAACGTCTTTCAATCCGCTTATCATCTACGCCTCTTTCAATCGGTTATATAAAAAAAAGGCGTACATTATTATAAACTGTACTAAAATAAACTTGAACAGTTACCTCTTACTGCTGTATTAAATCTACATATCATCGTATCAAAAATCAATGATTCATCAAACGATCTATAATAAAACAGACTATTTAAACAATCATCTTCCCTTCCTCAAACCGTCTTTACCTACATAAGCCGTATTATACTTAACAAATTATTACGGTACAACCCATCTGCATCATCATCATCCCCGATCTCATTCGCAAACAATAAAGCGACACGGAGACATGTTGAGATGGATATACATTTTCTGTAGTTCGTATCATACCATTCATATTTTTTTTTTTTTAGCTGTATCACCTGCGACAAACTGAAAAGTGAATGCGAGATTTTTCCTCTTTATCATTAGTTCATATTTTTATAACGAATCATTAAATAGTTTTATTTTAAAACAACCTGTATCAGTTAGCCGTCCGAATATATACTCGGTTCGTTTAAGAGTACAAAAATGAGTTAGTCTTTGCAATTAGTAGCGGCTTCTTGCATTTTTATCCAATATTCACTTAAAATACGACGGACGGCTGAAATTTAACGCAAACCAGAACAAATTTAACGTTAACTGGAGAATAAAAGTCGCACAAAACGATATGTTTTGAATACCTGCTGTGTTTAATATGACAATTTTCTTTTACTACAGTCGTTCTCATACCAAAACCACAGCTAGTTAAAACAAAAATGATTGTTAAAGATATATGAAGTCTGTTTAGAAAATAACCAAATTTTGTTTTTTTAATCTTTATTATTAATGTTACAGATTGTTGGTGCTTGAATCCTTCAAAGTACTCCCCTCCCCTATTCACAATCTTTTCCCAGCGGTATTTCCACTTCGCAAAACAAGTCCTCATTCTTTTCTGTTGAGCCTCCGGAACCACCGTAAGGTATTTTTTTCAGAAGATGATATGTATCAATGTAAATGAAGTGTAGTCTTGTATAGTTTCAGATCGACCATTCCTGAGATGTTTGGTTAATTGAAACCCGACCACTAAAGAACACCGGTATCCACCATCTAGTATTCAAATCCGTATAAAAGGAAATGCCTTTACTAGGAGAACCTTAGAAATCAGATGATCTGGAGTGACGAGTCAATCACTAGACCGACGCGAAATAAGTTCTGGATATCTTTACTTGAAATTGCGTTTAAGATCCGTGACGAATTTGCTTTAATGTCTTCAATAGTCTGAAAACGGCATCTTTTCATCGCCGATTTTAATTTCGGAAATAAAAAAATAATCGCAAGGAGCCAGATCTGAAAAGTAGGGAGGCTAACGAGGACAGTCATTTGATTTTTGGCACAAAACTGACGAATTGACAAGGCTGAGTGTGCAGGCGCATCGTCGTAGTGAAGAAACCGTAAGTCGTGTCGCTACAACTCCGGTCTCTTTTTGCAGATTTCTCATGTAATCATTGTAAAACGCCTAGATAGTACGCACGGTTCACTGTTTCACCTTAAAGCAAGAACGTAAAATGCACGTTTCCATTAAATCGAAAGAACAAAGAGCATCACTTTTACACTGGATGGAAATTGACTTGCTTTCTTGGGGCGTGGAGATCCTTTGCCGATCCATTGTGATGACTGAACCTTTGTCTCGATGTCGTAGTCGTAACCCAAATTTCGTCTCCCGTTATGATCCTTTGCATGAATGTTTCATATTGGCTTATTCAAGAAGTCGCCGAAAAACGACCATTCGATCTTGTTTCTGCTATTCGGTCATCAAACGAGGAACAAACTTTGCTGCAACTCGATGCGCGTTTAATTTTTCAAACAAACTGTCACGGCACGATCCAATCGAGATTCTAACCTCTTCTGTAAGTTCGCTGACAGTCAACCGACGATTTACACGCAACAGATAGTTGATTTTCCCGGGTTCATAAGTTGAAGTCGAAGTTCCTCCTGGTCGAGAGTTATCTTCTATTTTTTCGATCACTTTAAAATCGTGAAAACTATCCGTAACATTGCGTACGACCCAGCACCTCCGTAAGCTTATTTCAAAAGTTGAACCGTATCAGGGAAAGTTTTCTCCGGTTTCACGCAAAATGTTCGTTTTATCGTTACTCACGAAAACTAAACGAGACATTAACAATCCAAGAACATGTCGTTACAGAGGAGGGTTATGCGGAAGAAGATTTAGTTGCCAACCGCATGTCACAAAATATCTCAGTTGGCACGTAATTAAAAAGGTTCGGTTATTCTCTTAACAGACCTCTTACATAAGAAAAAAGCTAAACTTGGAGCTCGTTACTTTACTTTTGTCACATAAAATCTTTATTCCGCTGACCCTTTAAATTTATTTACTCACCTTTTCCAGTCGCAATACTTTTTTCACTTCCACTTTTTCCCAATTTAGAGCGGATAGAAAAACAATCATCTACCGCTGTTTTTCGTTCCAGAGCTTATTTCTTCCCAATAAAACCTTTACTGAAAGATTTGAGTACTTCGATTCCGAAGCAGTACGTACATTTCTTATACAAATGTCAATGAAATATTCATTTTTTTCCACATAATTTTGCTCTACGGTGACAGAAAACGGTAATTAAAAAAACAATAAATTGAAAAAATTCGACTCTTAGGAAACAACAATTAATTACGTAAAATAAAAATATAATTAAAATTCATAAATGATGTGAAGCAACCGAAGTAAACTGACTTGTAGAGAGAAAATGGCCTATCAATGTTGGCTTGCTCGTTGATATACGCCTTATTATCAAAACATCACATTTAACTTACGGTACGATACAACATATCGTCGGATCATAATACGCTGAAAAATTATGAATGAAAGGTACAAACTGATACTCATCTTTTAGATTCAAGTGTGAGTACCAATTAAGGAAGCAATAATAATACTTTATCCTGTACAGGGAATCTTTCATACAACTGGTGGCGCATGTAAAGCGCTTCAAGTACGAGAGACACGGTCAGATCTGCTATCTTTGAAAGTAATGATGTTTACTGAACAGAGTGATTGTCCCTTTCAAGACTGAATATCACCTGCATTTCCTTAGGTTTCGCGTGTTAAGTCTACATTGGGATTTGTGAAAAAGCGACAAAAAGATAACAGGTAACAACTTTTTTCAAGGGTTTCATAGCATGCTTATTACTCATGAAGATGGCTATGCCAGTTTTGAGAACGACTTGTAACTCGTGTCAGGTCACCTGCAACCTAGCATGTGAAATAAGTACAGCTTTTGTGCGGTTACTATCAAAATATACGAAGTGAATTTAACAGTTCTAGGGAGTTTCAACGAATAACGATACGGGTGTATCAGTCAGAACATGGTGAGAGAGGGTAACATACCGATCGTTCGATAAAACTTATATGCTTCGATCGATGAATGGAACTGGCAAATACAACGTAACTCTTGGGTGAGAATACTTTTCCAGTAATATCTAAATTTTGTAGAATATCGGTAGAGATAGGTGCAATGTGGAAATACTGACGATCATAGAAAACATTACCAAACAAACTGGAGGTTTTTACGAATGCATAGCCTAAAGGAAAAAATCTGTAATCTGATATAAAAACAAATCTAGCTAGCTCATTTGACATCAATGAAAACGCAATTTACAAATGAAACCGAAAGGTTAATAGAATTTACGCCCGACCGATCGATACTGTTTCCTGAAAAGTAGAATCGCAAATGCAATAACGTTCGCCCTTTTGCAATATATGTACCCTTCTAGTGTGTGAGTCATGTTAGGGGAAGAAGATTTGACATAATTTAGGGTGAAATATCCTGATTCATTTCATAATGTACAATAAATAAATTTATTTTTATGTGAATTAAAACAAATGACTACGGTGCTACAGAATAATTAATTTATATTACACCATATACTAGCCGGTCAGGGCTCTCTGCGCCTGCCTGAACGTCTAGCCAGGGGGCGCCGCTGCTTGGACCTCCGACGTGCTTGTTATCCTCACGGTTGTAAGAATATTAAGTATTTTAAATATTCATTGAAGAAAAAATTATTAATCATTTTACGTCATATACAATATTTTTAATATCTTAGCCCTCAAGGGAACTACAGCCTCAATATACGGCTTAAAACCTTCACTGGAATAACACGAATGTATCCTGAAAACTTGAATGAAAGCAATCGGTCGGTTGGTTCTCGAGAAACCACGGGAGCTCGCGTGGTGGTGTTGCAAATAGACAGATCCCACAATCTTTTGCATTTATACAGAATGAATCACGACATTCTCCCGCGACTGTAACTTATTCTACTCGTGAAAATAATATAAAACGTTCACATAAACATATGTCCTAAAATGCTTTGTATGCGAGTTACGGCTAGTGAAAGCTTTACCTCGGATTTCAGCTATCCCGGTAAAGTGAGGTCTTACTGAAATTTTTAGGGCGTTAATTAAGGAGCAAAATTAGTGATTTCTTATAGTTTTTTGGCACGGAAAATCGAATAAAATAGGTCAGAGAACCATAAGTAGTTTTCGAGAAATCTGGAGTGGAAACCACTAAATAGTGGGAAAAAACCTGTTTTCTATGTTTGACGTATAATAACTTTATTAAAACAAATAAAACTTTTAAACAAAACTTGTAGAGAATTTAACTCAGAACAAATTGGGGTTAGTTAAATTAAAACAACAAAAAGTTGGAAAATTTCGAATTTTGTTTTTTTGTTTTTTTTTGTCTTCAGTCATTTGACTGGTTTGATGCAGCTCTCCAAGATTCCCTATCTAGTGCTAGTCGTTTCATTTCAGTATACCCTCTACATCCTACATCCCCAACAATTTGTTTTACATACTCCAAACGTGGCCTGCCTACAAAATTTTTCCCTTCTACCTGTCCTTCCAATATTAAAGCGACTATTCCAGGATGCCTTAGTATGTGCCTATAAGTCTGTCTCTTCTTTTAACTATATTTTTCCAAATGCTTCTTTCTTCATCTATTTGCCGCAATACCTCTTCATTTGTCACTTTATCCACCCATCTGATTTTTAACATTCTCCTATAGCACCACATTTCAAAAGCTTCTAATCTTTTCTTCTCACGATACTCCGATCGTCCAAGTTTCACTTCCATATAAAGCGACACTCCAAACATACACTTTCAAAAATCTTTTCCTGACATTTAAATTAATTTTTGATGTAAACAAATTATATTTCTTACTGAAGGCTCGTTTAGCTTGTGCTATTCGGCATTTTATATCGCTCCTGCTTCGTCCATCTTTAGTAATTGTACTTCCCAAATAACAAAATTCTTCTACCTCCATAATCTTTTCTCCTCCTATTTTCACATTCAGCGGTCCATCTTTGTTATTTCTACTACATTTCATTACTTTTGTTTTGTTCTTGTTTATTTTCACGCGATGGTTCTTGCGTAGGACTTCATCTATGCCGTTCATTGTTTCTTCTAAATCCTTTTTACTCTCGGCTAGAATTACTATATCATCAGCAAATCGTAGCATCTTTATCTTTTCACCTTGTACTGTTACTCCGAATCTAAATTGTTCTTTAACATCATTAACTGCTAGTTCCATGTAAAGATTAAAAAGTAACGGAGATAGGGAACATCCTTGTCGGACTCCCTTTCTTATTAGGGCTTCTTTCTTGTGTTCTTCAATTGTTATTGTTGCTGTTTGGTTCCTGTACATGTTAGCAATTGTTCTTCTATCTCTGTATTTGAACCCTAATTTTTTTAAAATGCTGAACATTTTATTCCAGTCTACGTTATCGAAAGCCTTTTCTAGGTCTATAAACGCCAAGTATGTTGGATTGTTTTTCTTTAATCTTCCTTCTACTATTAATCTGAGGCCTAAAATTGCTTCCATTGTCCCTATACTTTTCCTGAAACCAAATTGGTCTTCTCCTAACACTTCTTCCACTCTCCTCTCAATTCTTCTGTATAAAATTCTAGTTAAGATTTTTGATGCATGACTAGTTAAACTAATTGTTCTGTATTCTTCACATTTATCTGCCCCTGCTTTCTTTGGTATCATAACTATAACACTTTTTTTGAAGTCTGATGGAAATTCCCCATTTTCATAAATATTACACACCAGTTTGTATAATCTATCAATCGCTTCCTCACCTGCACTGCGCAGTAATTCTACAGGTATTCCGTCTATTCCAGGAGCCTTTCTGCCATTTAAATCTTTTAATGCTCTCTTAAATTCAGATCTCAGTATTGTTTCTCCCATTTCATCCTCCTCAACTTCCTCTTCTTCCTCTATAACACCATTTTCTAATTCATTTCCTCCGTATAACTCTTCAATATATTCCAGCCATCTATCGACTTTACCTTTCGTATTATATATTGGTGTACCATCTTTGTTTAACACATTATTAGATTTTAATTTATGTACCCCAAAATTTTCCTTAACTTTCCTGTATGCTCCGTCTATTTTACCAATGTTCATTTCTCTTTCCACTTCTGAACACTTTTCTTTAATCCACTCTTCTTTCACCAGTTTGCACTTCCTGTTTATAGCATTTCTTAATTTCCGATAGTTCCTTTTACTTTCTTCATCACTAGCATTCTTATATTTTCTACGTTCATCCATCAGCTGCAATATATCGTCTGAAACCCAAGGTTTTCTACCGGTTCTCTTTATTCCGCCTAAATTTGCTTCTGCTGATTTAAGAATTTCCTTTTTAACATTCTCCCATTCTTCTTCTACATTTTCTACCTTATCTTTTTTACTCAGACCTCTTGCGATGTCCTCCTCAAAAATCTTCTTTACCTCCTCTTCCTCAAGCTTCTCTAAATTCCACCGATTCATCTGACACCTTTTCTTCAGGTTTTTAAACCTTTTGTTGAATCTTCAGGTTTTTGAATTTTGTTTAGAAAACAGTAATTACAACAATTACCAGAAAACTTAATGTAAACAAAAACCAAATTCTTTTTTGGTGATATGAAAAATCTGTAAAAGATTTTTTTTTAAATCGCTATTAAAAAAAACTAAATTGCACCAGAATCGTGAAATAAAAATGACTTAGAAAATAATTTGTTATTAATGACTGAAATTCAAAAAATTATTTGAAAAATTCTTTCAAAACTGGCTATAAAATAACAGCAGATCAACAATGCGCAATACAATATTAGTGTTTAAATCATTCTGTAAGGCATTAAGTTTATCGGATAATGTGAACTGCGCTGTCGTTATGAAGGTTTTCCGTGAATTTTATTTTGAACCCGGTTTGCCACTGAAGTAATGCCGAACTTATTTACAACAGAGGAATACGATGATACGGTATTTATTTTGGGTGTGTGTAATGGAAATGCTACAGCTACTGCAGTGAACATGAGATATATTTTCAAAATCGCAGGATTTCAGATTCCAAAACAATTAGTACGACTTTTCGCAATTTTCGGGAAACAGGTTCACTACATCTTATGCTTAACACTTAAGAAGGATCTGTCCAAAACGACGCTGTTACTGACTAAATTGTTATCGATGCAGTTCAGCGCCGTCCAGGCGTTAGTACACGTCTTTCGCTTAAGTTTTACCCTTATCAACAATCAGTAACTTACTACAAACAGTCAGTTCAACATCTACACCAGGAGACGGTCCACTTCACCTGGAGTTCTGTCACTGAAGGAATACAAATCGACAACATTACAAGTATGTTTTGTTAATCGACGAGGCAAAGTTCACTCGAGATGGCATCAACAACTTGCGCAATGAGCATACATAAAAAGGAGTAAATCCTAATGAAACGGAGGAATGGAATTTTCAACACCTATTTAGCAGTAGTAAGGAAATAAGCATACGAGCGCCAAATCATTGACGTCACGAATACAAGATGGCGGTGGATCTTGGATTGTGACTTCAGTAGCGCCCGTAGCCTCAGAGTTGCCAACGTGGTTATATATTTTGTATTAAATATAAATGATTAAAGTAATATTTCAAAGGTTGGTAGCACTGTTGAACAGCAGTTATTTGTGACGTCAAAGTTGAGCGGTAGAATTAAAATAAACGAATAATATTTAAAGTGAAAAAAATATGGATCGGCTAGGTTTCGAACTGGGGACGGTTGGTTGTGTGAGTAGTTGACAGACGCCTTAGACGTTCGGTTACGGCGGATGATCGGTAGAGTGAGTGAAATTTGTTCTACATAAGCGGTGAAATGATTTAAAAATTTTTGCTGTTAGTACCTGTAGCGGGGTGGAATAGATTAGCTGATTGTGGTAGGCGCGGGGTCTTCTCCTCCGTGGTTTTCTTAGGCTTTTACTTAGTTCTTGAGGGCAACGTGGTAGCGTTAGGTGTCAGCCGTCTTCTTTGGAAGTCGGAGCTCATACTATCTCTCGTGACGAATTACCGATGTAGATGTCCCTCGGGGCATCTGCATCGGTGGCATCTCCCCGTGGCCGGGCTGTACACTGTGGAATGTGTAGCAGTTTGAGGGCAAGAAGATGTCCTTCGTTAAAGCCACTACTGGCTAGGAACGGAGGGGGTGGTGTAGCGACCTGACACGCTACGAGGTTGGGATCTTCTCCCCTCGGGGGGAATCGAGATGTTAGTACCTGTAACCGCCGCTGCAGTCACTGACGTTGAGTTTTAACGTCACACTAGTCTGTGTGTGTGTGTGTGTGTGTTTTTGTGTGAGTAAATATTTAGACGCCGAGGATGTTCCTTGTCGTCGAGGCGATCGCACCGGGAGGCGATGGCTGTTCACATGCGTGCGTCGGCGGAGCGGTGCGGGATGTTTACCGTGCGGGATGCGGCGCTCGACTGAAGAATCGACAGACCGACGCGGACGTCACAGCGAAGATCTCGTCGTCATCCGGGAGGCCGGCCACGCCCTGCTGGAGGCCTGGTCGCGGCGGCTGCGCGTGCGTGCGGCGCGTCGACCGACGGGACGGTGGTGGAAATGAATATGTTTAATCCTGTTTGACAGGATACCCCCAAAAATAGACATACCTAGAGAGCGCGGCGGCGGCTGCAGCGACGACGGCCCTGCCGAAGACGTACCTCGAGGATGATCCTAGTCGTCGTGGCGCGCTCGTCCCGTGGCGCGGAGCGACGATGTTCACCATGCGAGAAGCGGTGCTTGACTAACGTGTGACCAACCCGTTAGAGAGGGGTCGGTGGCGCGCGCGCGCCTCGAACCCGTTCCTCTGCCGCGCTTGCGCAGACAGAGCGACGGATGACAATCGTAACAGGAAATTAGCATGTTTAATCCTGTTCGACAGGTCGTGACAACAAAGTAGATTGCGTGTTTATCGTTTCGCCTACAAACACACACACACACACACTTTGGACTGGATGGGTGTGGTTGATCCGGTTAAAACCAGCCGTGTCTGGATATAAGTGAAAAACTTTGCGCGATTTCATCATTCGCAATCTGACGGTGAACGTGAATACATCGATTCATGTATTCACGTCAATTGCTAAACGCGATTTCATCTTAATTAGCAAGGTAAGTTTTAATTTAAAATGTGACGGTTTTATTAAATAACTTTCAAACAAATAAAAATTAAAAAAAAATACTTTAATTATTAAAAAAAATTAGTATATAATAAAAAAAATTTTAAAAATAATAAATAATATGAATATAAAAAATTAAATAGAAAAAAACAACAAAATAAATCAAACAATTCAATAGAAAAAATATATCTTCATTTACCACCACCACCTGAAACACTCACACAAACATAAAATAATTACCATGTTTTTATTGAAAAAAAGCAATGTTACAATATATTTTAATTTGTTTCAGATATTACCATAAAAATAGAAATGGCATCACCGGCAGTTATCCGAGCAATAAACAACAATGTCGCGGGATGTTTACCGTGCGGGATGCGGCGCTCGACTGAAGAATCGACAGACCGACGCGATCCCATCTTTGATGGGATCTGTCTAACTTTGAGGAGCTATACCTTCACTCAATCCTTCTACGGTATCAGACCAACATCCTGAACCGTTTGAAGGAAGAAGGTAGGCGTTTGACGGCAACGTAAAATGGTAACTATTATAAATATGTTACTTAAATTACTATTCATTATGTGTACGAAGATGGTATGTGTTATTAAAAATCTCTTTTTTCAGTTATAAAGAAAAAAAATACAATATGTACTAACATTAGTTTTCTTTCGTTTCTACAGGTATATTGCCGCAAATATCGAACTGATGAAGCAGACGCGTCTCGAAGACGGAGTAGAAACATCATTCACAAATCTGTATTTGCACGGAAAAACCAGGACGGTGATCAATTTGGAGGAAAACATCGTCGTCGTGGATGAACTTTGGATCGAATCTATGGAGAAAATCGTAGAGACGCTGACAAAGTTCATCAACAACGGCAGTGGATGGGTAATGGATGGATAAATTTCGTTATTGCCTTATTAATTCCAAACCTGGTAAAAACGGGTTATCTCGCTTCCTTACGGGTCTCACAAAGACTCACTGTAGCAGTCAATACTGTCCGTACTGCTTGCACCCCTTCGGTTCATCGGATCCACTTGTTGCTAGATAAAATTTAAACAAACATCTGGTGGAATGTAAGCGACACCACGGTGCACAACGGATAAGGTTACCCAATCCCAGTAAAGAAAAGGAATGTGTGATGAAGTTCAGGGACTACTCGTCCACACTACGCCTTATGCGGTGTATGCAGATTTTGAATCATTTGTACATCCGATGGACACTGGCACCCCTAAACCCAACACTTGTTTTACTGATAAGGTAGCCCAACATCTTCCGTCCGGTTACGCCTACGTAATCGTCGATGAGGAATGGCAGATATGTGAAGGTCTTGTAGTCTACCGAGCGAAAACTAGTGATAAAAAAAATCGTTGAAAAGATGTTAAATGAATTGCTCGGTCACGCCAATAGATTGTACAAAATTATGATTACCGAAAAACCGATAGTGATGACGCCCGAAGACACTGAAACATTTCACAGGGCTACCGAGTGTTTTCTATGTCATTGCGAGTTGAACGACGATCAGGTACATCACTCGCATACAACAGGGCGGTTTCTTGGTGCGTGTCATAACGAGTGCAATAAAAATTGTAAACGCATCGAGCATATTTCGGTATTTTTTCATAACATCCGCGGCTACGATAACCATCATATAGTTCAAGCTTTGGGAAAATACAAGGGCGATGAAAAAGATAAACTACATCGTCAACACGTCCGAGTGATTGCAGTCACTGTCTGTCGGTCCGTTGAAGTTCTTTGATACTATTTTCTTTCATCGTCTCTCGAAAAACTTGTAGAATCTGGTAAAACATTGTCAAGATAAAGACGCCGTATTTAAAACACTCACCTCTTGCTTCCCGCTACCCGATAAAAGGGATTGTTTAATCCGTAAAGGCATCTATCCGATACGCCAAGGCGAACAACCCAATTATTCCAGACCAGTATGACCCATCAAAACCCACGTCCTGGCTTCAATATTATGACTGCAACAACTTATATAGATCAGCCATGGTTGAGCCTTACCCCATGGCAACATTAGGTGGTTGAGGTTGATGAGATTGACGTCTCGACATTAACATTGTAGACGATCGCGGTGAAAAGGGCTATCTTGGAAGTGGATCTTGAGTATACGAAAGAATTACACAACCTCAAGTTGTACACCCGACTTGGTTTGAAAGTGAAAAAGGTTCACAGAGTTCTGGAATTTGTCGCCTTGGCTTAAACGGTACATCGACTTTAATACTGAAAAGCGTGCACAAGCACGAAAGTTTTGTAAAGGACCTTTTTAAGTTGATGAATAACGCGGTGTACGGTGATTGCAAAACCGAGAGTTAAGGATTGGTATGTCTATACCCCGGTGGTGATCGGAGTAAGTTGCACACGGAAATATTTCTCAATCGTCCTATATACATCGGATTCGCCGTATTGGACATTAGTAAAATGATCATGTACGAATTCCATCATGATTACATGATGGAAAAGTACGATCATAACATAAAGCTTCTAATGACCGATACGGATAGTTTGATGTATCATATCGTGACCTATAACGTTTACACGATATCGATCGATTCGACACTTCAGATTACCCCAGCGACCATAAATGTTTTAGTAATACCAATGAGAAACGGCTTGGAAAGTTCAAAGACGAAATGAATGGAAAAGTTATTCGTGAATTTATTGGTCTTCGTGCCAAGATGTATAGCATTCTCGACTTTAATAAGAACAAGACAAATGTAGCAAAGGGTATTCCTAGAGTATCCATTGCTAAAGATCTTAGGCACAACCTTTAAAAAAAAGTATTTTTAATGATTCCGTTACGTTTACAAGCACGTACGGAATCATAAGCACTCTGTACAATATCTATTCCATGAAGCAGTCTAAAAAATCGCTTTCACCATACGACGACAAATGTTACAATTAGAAAACAAAATCGACACTATTCCATACGGTCATTATAGCCTAAACAGAAAACGTAAAGACCGACGTCTTGTGGGCATTATCGCCATCATAAGATCATTTGTGGCGTATTCAACCTCTTGTTGATCGAACGTAATACACGTTCCCTTATCTCAAAGAAATCACGGAACGCAGCCATAAATACATGGCTCCACAGTAGACGCTGCCATCGTAAAAACACGCTCCACTGTAGGTGTAATCATGAGAAATAGTAAGAGAGAATGATAGAACGATATTTATAAGATATATATTTTATGTATATATATATATATATATATATATATATATATATATAGCTCAATACTAAGTTAACTGCAGTGTGATAACAAAAAAAACTGTTGTTTTAATTGCAGTGTATGATAACAACTTGGCTGTTTTGTTACCAATTTTTAGTATATGCAGTTTTACCCACCGGATTGGTCTAGTGGTGAATGCATCTTCCCAAATCAGCCGATTTGGAAGTCGAGAGTTCCAGCGTTCAAGTCCTAGTAAAGCTAGTTATTTTTACACGGATTTGAGTACTAGTCTGTGGATACCGGTGTTCTTTGGTGGTTGTGTTTCAATTAACAACACATCTCAGGAACGGTCGAACTGAGACCGTACAAGACTACACTTCATTTACACTCATACATATCATCCTCTGAAGTAATGCCTGAACGGTAATTCCCGGAGGCTAAACAGAAAAGAGAGAGAGAGAGTATATGCAGTTTTAATTGTAGTGTTATAACAATTACGCGGGTTTAATTGCAATTGTGTAACCACGATAATAAATAAATCTAATTATTATCACTGAGAGAGAGAGAGAGAGAGAGAGAGAAAGAGAGAGAAAATACATATGATAATAAAAAAATAATTTTAATTACTACTATCACTGTGAGAAAGAAAAAAATATTGCATATGATATCAAAGATATAATTATTTTATTAAAACGTGTTATCTCTGTATACACGTCCGTTAAAACTTATCAATTAAATGTTATTTTTTAATTGCAACTTTGTATAAAAACGTAATAAGATAAAAAGAAATATTTAGTTATATTTCTGTAACTGATAACAAATCGTTATTCAGCGGTTTGAATAACGTGACGTGATAACATAGAAAGAAATAATTATTCTGTTATATTCCTGTAACTGATAACAAAAGGTCTGCGGGTAGGTCCAGTCAAATGAGCACCTGATGTTTGACTGTCCTGCTCTTAGGAGAGGCCAGAGACCGGGCCACCCTGGAACTTAAGAGGTCAAGGGGAAAATTGGCCACTCACAAGCGGCGAGTCAATGTGGCGAGAACCGCATTGTCAGACCATCCGGGAGTTCCTTGATGCGGTTGCTATGTTCAACCGACATTAGTAGTTCATCTAAGGGAAAAGAATCCTACCGCGCTGCTGTAGGAAGCTAACCAAGAGATATGGCTGGTTACCAGTCAGATTAAGGCTCCAAGCGCTTTAATGGTGGACAAGTACTTGTTGATATTGTGCTGCCACGCCTAGGCGTGGCAGCTATTTGCTGTCTTTGACAAGATAAATTAAATATTGATAGTCAGTCATATGTTTTAGTAGGTGAGGGGATGCGCCTACCCATTTTAGTGATATATGACAAGTAGGATGGGACACGCAAGCGAGTAGTGTATGGTACCACTCACGCATGGTACTCAGTGCATGGTATTCCGCTCACGCTTTTTGGTTAGCTCTAAGAGCTAGTTCGGACAATGGTCGCTAAACTATTTTCGTCGTTCAGTAGCCGTTTGTGGCACAGATTTTCGGTCGTATGCTTTAGGGCAACCGAATGGGGTGGTGGCGGGAGAAATGCCAAGCAAACCAATTCCTCGAAAAAAGGTGGAACCGAAACAAATATCGGTTTAAATTTACATGGTTGGGGATCACTCGGGCTCCCGTTGCCCTTAAAAACGAAGGAGAGATATACCATCCCCCAGATCCTGTATAAATCTATACATGGATCTTCCCTTGGTCGTGGCGTGCCATTCTTGCTGCCATGCTTCCATCGTGAGGCGGGAGATGGGCAACTGTTCGAAATTTAGAACCGGTGCATTGAAATTTATCACCGTTTCGCTCCGATATATAGGCCCGGCTCGAAACCAAATTCCAAATACCTCGGCCTCGTAGCCGAATCAAAAAACCAATTAACAAAAAATTACGATTTTAAATGCAAAGGCTAACTTCCCAGATGGATTTAAATTTAAAATAAATAAACAAAAAATTTATTTAATAAAAAAAAATATTTTTTGTTATTACAGACCGTTGGAGCGAAACGGTCAAAACCTCTCTATTGTAGTCTGAAGGCCTATCGATGTATAAAAGACCAAATGCAATTCTTTTTTTAGATTTTTTTTTTACTGATCCACACACTTTGCAGCTAAAACTAAAGCTTCTGCAGCAGCATACATCGCTATAGAAAGTAAAACAAGATCTGCTGATTACCAAGCAGATTACCAGATCTGCAAGATTACCAAAAGGTTAAGTACCAATATGTACTTTGCACTGGGTATTTTTTAAACATTAATGAGAACACGTATACGAAAGTTTATTAACAATAATTTTTTCAAACGTTATTTTTATAACTTTAACTCCTACGCCGATTGAGTTTCCATAATTGGAGAGTGCTGAGGGAACCCGAGGAGGATCAGAATAATCGACACGATTGAATCTTTTACTGCACTAAAAATAGAAATATTGAATAAGAATGATTAGAACCGTGGAAGAATATTTATTTTCATCACCTGAAGCGAATAATAAAATTTATTAATTATTAAATTTATATAAATGAATGCTTAAAATGCAAAGGGATCCTTGATGATGAAGTAATTTGAAAACGAATGTAGAATATCACACGATTCCTTCATTTGCTAACAGACGGCTATAAGAACTAAAGAACAGTTGGATGAACAACAGTGTCGAAACTTTCAATTTCATGAAGTTTTTACTAACCTCCAAGAAACATAACTCTTCGAAAAATATGAGCTTATACATCCAAACTTTCAGTATTGAATTAGTGATTTTTTTTTTTTTGAATGTATAGCACATTTTAAAAAAGAAGGACACTATTTTATAAAGTTTATTTAAACGGTAGAAAGGCGCGAACTATTTATTTTCCTAAATAGTTTAACATTTTTTTTTAAGGTACATTACATTTAAAAAAAAAAACAGTTCAAATAATTCAATAAATCAATGTTTGTTAAATTTATGGGGCTAAAGGACAGAGATACATGGGAGAGGGGCAGGGATGCCAAAACCTCTTGAACAAGATTAAATTATTTATTTTTTTTTTCTTTCTTATGACAAAACAAATTTTGAAAAAAAATTTCAAATTTTTCAAGTTTTATTAATTGAGAGGCGTTTTAGATAAAACAGCTTGATACTCTTGGATGACACAACATTTTAATTATTTTTATTTTACAGGGAGGTCTAGAAGGCTAGAGGCCTTCAGGAAGAAAGGTGGTCGACGGTGACAAACTCAGATATTGATTTTATTTTTTTTTCTAATGATAAAACATATTTTGAAGAAATATAAAAGGTTGAAATATTGCGATATTTCATTTAACTAATTTAAGACGCCGAGGGTTAAAGGCATGCGAGACGGGGTAAGGGAGCGAGAAACTGTTAATTATCATTACGTATTTTAATTTACTTTCTTACGATAGACCATTTAAAACAGCTGAAACACAGTTGTTTCTGATGCACGGCTTACTCATACAACTTAATTTAAAATATTTATCATTTTAATTAAATATAATATATTTTCGTTTATTTAATTCAATGATTCTAACTTAAGCGCGCACACATACCATATATAAATCGCGCGGTTGTGGCGGTACCAGCGGCGACGATAAGCACTAACTAAACTAATCTAATTTCACAACTTCGCTTGTACGGTCGGCAGACCGGTGTAGCCGCGAAGCTTAACGCACCGGTACCGAGTTGACCGGACGAGCGAGTTACTTTTTTACACTTAAATATTACTCATTTATCTGAAGGGGTTACAGCAATTTAAAATCATTTCAAAAAGCGATGATATGTTTCTGATTCCAAAGTTTGCTGGATATATAATGAAATTCACAAGATGAGACTTTATTTTTTATCTGTTATTAATTCTTAAAGGTATACCAATAGGGGGGAAAAATATTGAGGAGTTATATTATGTAACTGTTGTATACTCTATTACACTCGGGATGTGTAAGCTTTAAAACAGTGTTGGCATTTTTTATTAGTTCTTGAGATTACCATGAACAAACAAACAAGCATACCAATTTCACGTTATACTAACATAATACTATAGTATTAACATACTATCATATAGTACATGTATAATAATACAGATATAGGGAGTTGTTAATCTTCAAATACATGCTACGGATAGCATATGACTAATACAGAGTAATTCTGAACATGAATACAAGCAAATGAATTAATAATGCGGTAGTTGATTCTCATACATCTTTTCTGTAATACCAGATATTGTTATTTTTCCTCTGTTAAAAGTAAAGGTAAAAAAATAAAGAAATTTGATTTTATATAAGGACGTTTTGATAACTATAATCTGGAAATAAATAGCTTATTATGTCAAACTTTTTTTTTACGGAAAATTTTTAACTTACTATAGTTTGAACTTTTTTTTTTAACTTATGGGAAATAACATTTAATTAATTTTGCTAACAATAATTCTTAGGGATGTACGATGTAGTGGATATACCAAAATTAAACGTCTAGCACTAGAGAGGGAAGAGCTTGGAGAGCTGCATCACACCAGTCAAATGGCTGAAGGAAAAAAAACAATAATGTTTCATGCAATTAAGCCTGAAATTCAGAAACCTTTTTTAAGGAATAAAATACATTGCAATAAGTATCATAATGCAGTAATATTTCCCACGATAATAATAAATCTGTGTTTTGTTTATTTACCTTTCAAGTTGATTACACTAGTCGCATAAAATTTATGTTGTTCTAACATTTTACACCACTTTTTTCACTGTAATTTGGGTGCTGATTTCAAATATGCTATTGAAATTGTTACCACGTAAACGTTTTATGTAAATTGTAAATTTGTAAACATTTTATTATAAACTCATTTTGATCAACTACTGGTTACAATTAAGAATAGTTTCTGCATTTTTACTTTTAAGCAATACGCATACAAGCTTAATAAAGGAAAATAAATAAATACGCACACTGTATCGTGGGAAGTAGACAAGTACAAACATGATATCTAGTTGTTGCCTACCGCAGAGCTTAAAATCTTATTCGGTCTTGGTTGTCTATACTTGTGTTGTGTTTCACAGTTATTAGTGTTTTGCTACATTTTCATCGATACTTTATAATACAAAAGTAAATTTTCTTGTTTTTATTTGTTACAACATGGTTTCTGCAATATAATTCATGGATATTCAAATCATGACACTTTTTGTTAAGTCTGTGGTAAATTTACGCCTAAATCTCAAAGAAGGACTATTTGTTAATCGATAAAAACAGCTTATAAATTTTATTTTCATTATGCACTCAGGCGCCTCATGTTATCTGCATATCATGCTCAATAACCAGGTTAATGGTTGAAGGGGAAATGACGAGCCATGCCGTTTGCTATACTGCTGGTTTGTCATGAACCTAAGGATCGCTTCACCGACTGCTACTTTTGTTTGAGAAATATATTTGGATTTTCATTCAAAAATAGAAAGTTTGTAAAACATGCAGATGTATCCTTAATTCTAAAGCTGGTACCACAGGAAGAGAAGATATCTGTATCCATACCACCATTTAATCTGACAATGCTAGAACAATCTAGAAATGAAACAGACTACGTACATAATATTGAAGAATTTCTTCCCTTATCTGATGAGAAATCTTTTCATCTTCCAACAGTATAACTTAGCGACCTGTGTTAAATGAATAAACTGGACATCCAAAAAAATTATACTTTTAAAAATATTAATTTTTTCTGCAAAAACATATTACATAATACTTCCTGGTTTTAAAGTAAAAATTATCTGTAGCAAAATCTGCTTTGAATATTTTTAATAACATAATGCATAACAATGACATTAAGTGTGACAATCAATACTTTTAATACGGTTTCTAGATTAGCACTTGATATTCAAGTACAAGGAACACAAGATGTACAATAAGGTAGAAAATGTTTGCAGCATTTCTTTAAAAAAAGAAATATTCAATTTGTGCCGTAATGCAGCAACTTATTGTTTTTATCTTGAAACAAGACTGTAACCAATTTATTTATATTCAGTTAAAAATTTAATTTGAATTTTATGCAACGTTGTTTGAAACTGTCTACTTCCACTTATCTACACATTTTATCATAGAAAAAAACATCTTACATATTTGAAGAGTGGAACGATCTCTGTAGTTTGAACAATAAAAAAAACAATTATTTATACCCAGATTTTAAAATAGAAAAAAAATTTTAGAATTAATCAAGAACAAATAAAAATCTCATTTCAAAATAATGTTAACTAATAGCCTCAGTTCAATATTTAAGGAACTTGATTTAAATGTAAATTATGTTTAATGAGGAAAATTGTAATTTAATAAACTGATACTTTAGAGCAAGAGCAGGGCTATTTTATCTAAATAATAACCCACGGAACCTCTGACTTTTGTTCTTTGGATAAAATGGGAAAAGAAGAGGTTGTAAAACATTTTATCTAGTGCTGCACGAGTTCAGTGTTCAATATTATACTTGAGAAACTCTACAGATAGATGAATTGAATTTGAATAAATGGTGACAGAAAACATTATGTTGCAGGTTTAGTTTGAAATAACAGCTTGACTGTTAGAGGAGACTTTTTTCATTTAATTACTCATTTTTTATGAACTTATATTTTTATCTTTCCCACTGATTTTTGTTAATTACAAACTAATTGTTATTTGTTGTACTTGACATTAATTTTTGATAAAATAATTCCAAACATATTGTTTTACTGTATTAATTACATTTTGCCAGTTTTGTAATTATTAATTCATATTTATTATAATTTGCTAATTGGAAGTTATTGCTGTTTTTGTAATTGTTATTTTTCGCTAGTTAATAATCAGTAATCTTAATATTTTATAATTTTTTTAATTTATTAATTATGAAGTTACTGTTACTTTTCCTATCTCTATTATGAGGTGATTATTGTTGTCTATTGCATATCTCATTATTTTTTTTGTTAATTATGAAAATGCTGCTGTTCTACAATTCCTTTGATGGTCATAACAGCAGAAGTGTACCTAGCATGTGTGTTTGTGTGTGTGTGCGCATGCGCTGGAAGTTATTCTGTAACTATTATATTAATAAAGACAAAATATCTGTTTTTTTAAACCAATTGTCATGTTATTAAGTTGATTTTAATCTTTAAAATTGTTGGAAGAACACAAATTTAAATGCAACATTTTAAAATCAGATTAAAAAAAGGAAAATGATGGAGTTAAATTTCTGAGTAAAATTGCATTGCTTATATTAATGATTGCCTGAATGAATTTAATTTTGTCATTGTATTTTTCATTTTCATTAAATAAAAGATTTACTTTCCTTCTTTATATTCCATTATTAGGAACATAGTGTCTGTTCCAGTTACATAATTTTAATACTTAAATCTTGCCTACTCTACAAAATAATGTTATACAATAACATTATCTTTCCATGAAGCAAAAATAAGCTTCATTTAATAAGCCACCTCTACAAATAATTCAATGATATATACATAATAATTATTTTAAAACAACAATAATATAAAAAGGTTATAATAAAGGGTGGGTAAATTTTTATAACATTGCTAAACAGAAATAAAATACATGGGAAAACAATAGGTAGAAATTGAACCCAAGATCTCTGTGTTCAGACAAAAACACTATCATTCAGCTTTATGGGTATTCAAACTTAATAATAATTGCCTCTTACAAGTTAATAACTAATTCTTGATATTCTTTTTAAAAAAATTAGTTTGTAAGTTAGAAAATTTAAATATCTATTAGCTTTTAACTATGTTGTTTAGTAATTAATTTATTTACAAATGGTACATAATAATAATTTTAAAATGTTTAATAAATAATTGATATAACATACAATAATTCTTTCATGATTGCAACATGCTAAAAAATTTAACTGTTCTGAATATAAAATTAAACAATGAATTACTCATTACAGCATTTTAATTATTTAGATTAATTATGTAATTTTATTTATTTTCAAATAGTTGTTTTAAATGTTTCATAAGTATAAAAAATTAATTAAATTAACCAATTAATTTAAATGAAGCAAAATAATAGTAATAATAAAAAAGGAGAAAATATTGTCAAATATCAATTGATGTAAAGAATGTTATAATTAGAAGATAAATATTTTGTTACATAGAGAATAAATTGTTGAGATGTTATGTTGTCTGTTAAACGGAACGAACTTCAACGAGCTGTTTTTTTTAACCTGCGGGACAACCGTTAGGCATTGCTTCAGAGGATAAAATGATTTTAGCGTGAGTAAAAAATTCCATGCGTTACCGGGATTAGAATCCGGGATCTCTGGATGAAAGGCCGAAACGCTACCACTCGTGCCATGGAGGCTGGCCATCCGGCCTCCGTGGCTGTTAGGATTCAACCAGCTATAAAAATTTGCCTACCCCACGTGCTGTGATTACCATCTACAAACACTAGCAGTGACGATTCATTAACAGATCTTTTTTCCGTTTAGTCTCTGGAACCACCGTAAGGTATTACTTCAGAGAATGAATGAGGATGATATGCATGAATATAAATGTAGTGTTAGTCTTGCACAGTCTCGGCGACATTCCTGAGAAGTATGGTGGTTAACGGAAACCAAACCACCAAAGTACACCGGTATACACGATCAACTATTTAAATCCTTATAAAAGAATAACAGATCTACACGAATAATTTCCTAACATTTAATTAAAACCTAATATTAGTAAAAATACTATATCAAAAATATTTATAGTAAACTTCAAATTTAGTAAAATGTTAATCTAGGTTAAAAACATGCAACGATTCACAAGTGCACAAAAGATATAACTTGGATTTAACTGGTTTTAGTTAAAATAATAGTCAAATATTAAAATTAATATTTACCTATTAGTTCTTTAAGCTTCGAACGTCTAATAAGAAAATCACACAAAATTCATTAACATGTTCAAAACATACCACACGAATTACTTTATAGCTGACCGACTTAAACACTACCTGGTGGTAAATAAAATAAACATAAATTAACAGCAGTAATTTTTAAAATTCATCTCCATTACGATAAAAGTTTATAAAACAAATTGCTGATAGTTTTACAGAATAAAATCCATTACCATTACAATAAAAGTTTATAAAACAAATTGCTGATAGTTTTACAGAATAAAATCCATTAAAGTGTAAAAAATTAATAATTAAAACAACTCTCTTTTGCCTTTTTTTCTCGTATTTGAGAAAGCGGTGAGGCGGAAGCGATTTTTAAAGGTTAGGTTGTCAGGAGTGATACGCGTTGCAACACTTTTTTTTCTGTTTAGCCTTCGAAACCGCAATTAGGTATTACTTAAGAGGATGATATGTATTAATGTCTCAGTTCGACCACTACTAAGATGTGTGGTTAATTGAAACCCAACCATCAAAGAACAATGGTATCCACGATATAGAATTCAAATCTGTATAAAAGTAACCCTTTACTAGAATGTGAACCTAGAACTATCGACTTCTAAATTGGTTGATTTGCGATGACGAGTTAACCATTAGACCAGCCCAGTGGGCTATATGCTTTGCTACTGCTTACCACAAATCCAGCAAAGGAAGTCAGGAGCTGACAGGATGTTTTGGTTTGTCTACTAAGGTAGAGTATTTATAGGAAAAGATTGAACTTGTACATCCCAGCAGGAGAACTGCACGTGGTAAGACAGTCTTCAGTAGTAATGAAACATAAAAATCGATGTGATTTCATTGATCGAATATTGAAGAGGTGAGAATTATCTTTGGATGCACAGTTTCACTAATGTTTACTCATTTATTACTGAATTCTTCAGCTCTCTAATTATGCAGAATATTAGAGAATAGTGGTGAAAGAATATAATTAATAGGAAATAATTTACTGTTTTGTTTTATCGTTTCAACTACTGACTGGAAATTTTATTGAAGGTCTTACTGGATCCATTTCTATTTTTTCCTTACTTTTGTTAACAAATTGCAGATGTGTATCTGATACTGGCCAAGAGTTTATCTATACAAAAACTGTAGAGCAAAATGAATGTTGTGAATTAAGATAAAATTCCACAGCCAAGGATACATTTATTTAATGACTAGTTCTGCAGATTATCAAAGTTGTGTAAATTTTCTACATGTTGTCATTTATTATGAGCTATCAATTATAAATCCATCAATTGTACCAATCGATAGTACTTTTAATTATCGATTATACTTTAAATTTACCAAAAAAGAAAAAAGTGAGGAAAAGTTCTTAATTAATTTAACACTCTTAAACAACTTATTTTTATCTTTATAACACAATCAAAAATACTTTGAGAAGCCAAAAAGTATAATACATGAAGTAGCAAAACTGGCAAGGTAACCTGAACAGTAACCTTATTACAGCTTATTTTTATTTTTTCTTATCAGTCTCATTGAATTTTAAGTGCTTCCCATTTTCCATGAAAGATCAATGTAACTTAAAGACATTTTTATTTGTTATGAAAGATCATAACTTAAAACTGTTCCTCTGTTGTTTTGCTATTGCCATTATTGTTAGGTTTGAATTACCAGTGCATCTTGGCCTGAGAAACACAATTAATGGAATACAATTACCTACACCTGGGTACTTTATAAACAAGGAATACAACCTTTGTTCCTACTTGTAGGAACCAACTATCCCAGAGACTTCTATATATTCTTATTATTAACAATTCCATTAATTATTTACTAGTAATAGAAGTTTATTTAATTAAAAAATACATTTAATTTCATTGAAAGTAAATTATCAGAAAGTGTGTGTAGGGTGTGTACATAGTATTGCTTTTTTTACCTCTGTGTTATAATATTTCAAGTCCATTGATAGATAAAGAACTAAGCATTATGCAGAACTGCATTTCTTATTAAAAAAAATATTTAATTTTTAATTTTATACAGTAAAGATAAAAAATGATCAATAATTTTTATATCATATTATTTTAATTTACAGCATAAATATAAATGAATACATGTATGATCATCAGTTGAAAGGCTGATTTATTGCATCAGTAACTCTATCCATTGCTAACTTCAAATGCTGTAAAAAGGTTTTGCGACTAGCAAAGTTTTTTTGGCCAAAAATTATTTGTATTGCCCTGTTCTTCCTCCTCGATTAAACTTGTACATGATTTTATTTATTATTGACGATATAAAAAAAAAAAATACAAAAATATATATATATATTTACATTGCAGAATTAATTAAACTCCACTATGTTCTGAATAACTGCTCAAAACATAACTTATTTAGCTAGATAAAAGTGTGGTGGAAACAAAATTATATGTTGTATTCAACACAATTTTAATTGTTAATTTTCACAAATCTATTAGTAGAAAAGATTTTTATTAAATATTTTATCATAATAAATAAATATTTCAATAGTTCAGCATTTAAAAAAAATTAGGGTTCAAACACAGAGATAGAAGAACAATTGCTAACATTTACAGGAACCAAACAGGAACAGTAATAATTGAAGAACATAAGAAAGAAGCCGTAATAAGAAAGGGAGTTCGACAAGGATGTTTCCTATCACCGTTACTTTTTAATCTTTACATGGAACTAGCAGTTAATGATGTTAAATAACAATTTAGATTCGAAGTAACAGTACAAGGTGAAAAGATAAAGTTGCTACGATTTGCTGATTATACAGTAATTCTAGCTGAGAGTAAAATAGATTTAGAAGAAACAATGAATGGCATGGATGAAGTCCTACGCAAGAACTATCGCATGAAAATAAACAAGGACAAAATAAAAGTAATGAAATGTAGTAGAAATAACAAAGATGGACCACTGAATGTGAAAATACGAGGAGAAAAGATTATGGAGGTAGAAGAATTTTGTTATTTGAAGTAGAATTATTAAAGATGGACGAAGCAGGAGTGATATAAAATGCCGAATAGCACAGGCAAAATGAGCCTTCAGTCAGAAATATAATTTGTTTACACCAAAAATTAATTTAAATGTCAGGAAAAGATTTTTGAAAGCATATGTTTGGAGTGTCACTTTATATGGAAGTGAAACGGACAATTGGAGAAGAAAAGATTAGAAGCTTCTGAAATGTGGTGCTATAGGAGAATGTTAAAAATCAGATGGGTGGATAAAGTGACAAATGAAGAGGTGTTGTTGCGGCAAATAGATGAAGAAAGAAGCACTTGGAAAAATATAGCTAAATGAAGAGACAGACTTATAGGCCACATATTAAGGCATCCTGGAATAGTCGCTTTAATATTGGAAGGACAGGTAGAAGGAAAAAATTGTGTTGGCAGGCCACGTTTGGAATATGTAAAACAAATTGTTAGGGATGTAGGATGTAGGGGGTATACCGAAATGAAATGACTAGCACTAGATAGGGAATCTTAGAGAACTGCATCAAACCAATGACTTAAGACAAAAAAAAAATAATATTTAATATAAATTTAAAAAAAAAGTAATGTAACTTATGTAAATTTAATAATATTAATTTTTTAATTAATTTTCATTTTTATAAAATTTTTTAATGTTTTATGAACAAAGAACTTGAAAAATGATTAAGACTGTTATAAATGTAAAATTTTGCCAAGGTTTCCCTAAAATTTTGAGGAATATAATTTAACTCAACTTTCTTAAACTTGGTGAACTGAAATCTGGCTAATCGAAAAATTAATTAACTGAAGTATTTCAATTATATATATCAATTTTATACATATGAAACAATCTTTATATACAGGTGATGCAAAAAAATGTATTAATAGTATTAATACTTTGAACTGTCATAGAAAATTTATTTTCTTACTTACAAGGTTAAATTTCCAGGAAAAATAAGGCTACAGTCCAATTTGAAAAATAGAACTTTCTGCATGTTTGAAATGGTGGCCTCAGCATCAATATAACAAGTCACGACTGATTCTGTAGCTTCCACCAAAGTTTCCAATGAAACTTTTGTACTCACCGCTTGAATCTCATCCAAAAGTGTGTCCAGTTACATGGTTTATGAGGATTTACTTCTTTTACTGTTCCCCCATAAAGCTGTGTAAGGTCTGGAGAGAGCTTGCAGGAAAGTCGATTGGTCCCCAGCATCCTATCCACTGGCCTGGTACATTTTGATGAAGGTATGCTTGCAACCAAGGGGTACCATCTTGTTGGTAATAACACCTGTCATTACTTTACATTGAATGGAATGGAAAATGAAACCAGCAAGCATTGTTACAGTTATTTTCAATATATTCTTATAGTATCTTCAAAACAGAAAGGCCCAATGATTCACACAAGGAAAATTCACAGCTTTTCAACAGTAATGTGGGGATTATCTTCAGCCCTGTACATGCAATTATGCTTATTGATAGTTACATTAAGTTTGAATTGCACTTCATCCGATCAATCAATCTACCCATAAATCCTGGTTTATGTGTAACCATCCCCTGAATCCATTCAAAAAAATTGAACCCTGTGATTTGAGTCATTGTTACTTAGCTATTTCACTAGCCTTGGAAATGTACACACACAACTTAGCTTTCTTCAAAATATATCGCACACTATTAAAACCTACACTGCTGTCATGTGACCCCTGCCTTACAAATTTTTGTGGTGAACGCTGAAACAGTTCCAGCACCTGGAGATTAATCACTTGCAGCTGAGTGACGTTGCTCTGATCGGCCTTTCTGCACATCACATACTGTTCCATGGACCTCAAATTTTTCTCATAGAAGGTGGATCAGTCCCATACACGTCTCCATTCAGTCTGACTAGAAAGTATACTTATTTTTCAAATTTGATTCTAGTCTTACGTTTCCAAGAAATTTAACCTTGAAGGTAAGAAAATAAACTTTCTATAACAGTTCAAAGTGTGTATATATTTTTTTGAAACACTGTATCTTTAGTAAAATTTATATATAACAACTTATTTATATTAATGTAATAATTCTTATTAATTACAGAAAGGATAACAAATCGTTATTTCATTTACTGAAAACCCAAAATCATAAGTTCTATCAAACACAACACATCAAAGCAACCCTTAGAACACAAATCACCTTTGTCAAAAGAGCCAAGTTTGTTATCTTACTTCTTTTACACTACCTCACTGTCATCTTTATGACTAAAGATTATTTCAAAGATTAACTCAATATAATAAATTACACTGCTCATTGAGACGGATGCAATTACATGTTTATTCACTAGCTACTACAGAAAACTATCATATTAAAACCAAAGGATACTTTATACAGACAAATCACAGGTCAAAATCATACCTTACTCATCCTTCATGAAAATAACTTACGAAACTCCATTTCAAAGCCATGATTACTACAGAGCGATAGCATCTTAGCATTTCATCTAAATAGTCCCAAATTTTAAATTCCAATAAGGCATAGTCATCTATAAACTACAAGTTTTCCATATCATATGCTCAAGCAAAAACTTAATGCTTATATACTGAATAATTTGCCTACAAAAAAAAAGTTTTTTTTACCAAGCAGTTTAAAACCAGAATCAACGCTCCTGAAACTTATTTTTAGCTTTGTTAATTGTAATTTTTTTTTTAATTTTGTACTTATAGTTTATTGTAAAAAAAACGTTTGCATAATATACATACTTTATGAAATATATTTCTTCATATTTACCAGCTGGCTTGTATAAATCACTGTATTTCTATTTATCCATAAACTTTTGTTAATATACAGTATTGTTATTTTTTCAAATTTGAACTAAATATTTTTGTATTGTTTTACTATAATTCATAATCTTCACTTTGTCCAACATGAGTACGGATGACTATGTGTAATAAAAATTGAAAAAACCTTTTATTACAATATCAATAACATAATACATAAAATATTTTTGCTGCTTCAGTAAAGAAATGTACATTTTAGTTACATGATTAATAAATATGTGAATCGTCAATGTACCACATAATTATTGTCTCCAAAAGTTTAGTTTTTGTTATCAGTTTCACCACATCTTATTATAAACATACCCGAAAAAAGATACACTAAATACTATATCTCAGATTCTAAATCAAATAATAATTACTCTTTTAAAATTATTGTAGTATAAATAGAGATTTTTGATAATTTCAATTAAGAAGAAAATCTTATTTATTTCTTTTTCTTAATTTGATTGAATATAAATATTACTAATTGGAGAGTAGACTTAAGTAAAATTTTATTTAAAAAAATTGAATAAAAATAATAAATGCTTGAAATAAAAACATTCTTATGTAATGTAAAGTGTATAAAGCTATTAAATACATATGTGGAACATAATTATTAAAAAAAATATTAGGAATAGAATAGGGACTAAGATAATTGGGAAAGATATCAGCTTGGAACATTTGAAACATCAAGTAATAAAGTGTACTATTACCATAATTTATAAACCAGAAAACACTCAGTATTAATAATAGATGTAATACAAAAGGAAGCTAATTTTGGTTTACTTTGTATCAAATCAGGAAAAGTTTTCTCTCTTCCTCGTCAAACTGTTGTTTTCCATTTCTATTAAGGCAGAACTTTTATAGCCAGTATTTACAGTTAGCATATGTCACCATTTTGTTCACCTTTTAATTAAATATAAGTTCCTTTTCTTGTAATATTAACACATCTTAGGCCCTCTGGAATCTGAAAAACAAAAATTATAGTTTCTGCATAACCTCATATATTTTATAGAATTTATTTTTCCAATATATCTTAAATTTTTGGTCATGTTGTTTCAATAGTTTTCTTTTTGGTATGTTTCCAACTGTTCAAGAATTTTATCTTAAGCCTAAATTTTGTTTATTATCTTTTAATAATTAATAAAATAATTACTTCCTAATAATGTAATCATTAAGTCATTAATAATTTATAATGATTACTTCCTAAAAATTACAAACTTATTTAAATTTTCTACCTTCTTTTCCATGGTCTTTTCCAGTCATTTGACTGGTTTAATGCAGGGAATCTTGGAGAGCCCAAGATTCCATATCTAGTGCTAGTCATTTCATTTCAGTATACCCCCTACATCCTGCATCCCTAACAATTTGGTTTACATATTTCAAACGTTGCCTGCCTGCACAATTTTTTCCTTTTACCTGTCCGACCAATATTAAAGCGACTATTCCAGGATGCCGTAATATGTGACCTGTAAGTCTGTCTCTTCTTCTAACTATATTTTTGCAAATGCTTCTTTCTTCATCAATTTGCCACAACACTTCATTTGTCACTTTATTCACCCATCTGATTTTTAACATTCTCTTGTAGCACCACATTTCAAAAGCTTCTAATCTTTTCTTCTCAAGTACTCAGATTGTCCAAGTTTCACTTCCATATAAAGCTATGCTCCAAACATATTCTTTCAAAAATCTTTTCCTAAAATCAAAATCAAATTCTTTTCTTTTACATCAGAAATTTTTGATGTTAAGTTCTACATTCTTGTCTGTTCCCAGATTTTTTGTAAATTTTGAAGTCTCCACATCTATAAATATTGAAAGAGAGAGAGAGAGAGAGTGTGTGTGTGAATAACTGCATATATATATATATATATATGTAGTTATTCAAAAAGAAGTAGCAGATTTTAAATATTTATTTCTAATGAATGGCCAGTAGATAGACACATATCATACATCACTGAATAGAGGAAAGTTCAAAGTTTTATTTATGCTTCAACATGAACACCATTTGTTATGCGACAGATGTCAAATCAATAGTCCATTTCTTGCCACACATGAATTAACTGGTTCCTGGTTATTGAATTCACTGCTGTAACAATTCGATTTTGCAGAGAACAGTAGCAGGCATAGGTAAAATTTGCCCACAGATAAAACCCCCACAGATAAATTTCGCAAGGGATAAGATCTGGTGACCTAGATGAACAAGATCATGTTGCCCACCTTTTCCAATCCATCATATAATTGTGAAATTCAGATACTACCATATCCCAGGTTAGAAGAAGGTTGGAGCGCCGTCTTGGATGAAGATAAAACCATCCTGATCTTGTTGAATTTGTGGAAACAGCCAATTTTGAGCAAGTCCAGATATGTAATTCCAGTCATAGTTCCCTCTGTAAAAAAGAAATGGCCATAAAATTTTGTTGACAGTAATGGTGCAAAATACATTCAACTTCGGAGAGTCTCTTTCATGTTCGATGACTATGCCAGGAGTTTCAGTCCCCTAAATTCTGACGTTGTGACAATTCATTTTACTGGAGATATGAAATATTGTTTCATCGGAAAAAATTAGCCTTTCAGAAAAGTGTAATCTAAATCTTTGAAAGCAGTTCAGATACACTCAACATTTTCATCTGACATGTGAAGATGACCAATGCTTTTCCCTTCGCTTATGTGACCATCTTCTACGAATTTCTTGTACCAACTATAAGTCTGTTTATGACAAGGTGGCTCGTTGTTGAAATGCATGCTGCACTGAAACAATGGATCCACTTTTTGCTTACTGCAGCACACAAAACGACTTTTCCTGCTCTATTTTCTCATAAACAAACTACAGTGCTGCTGTAGGGATTGAATGGAACTAATACTTAAAAACTTTGAACTTTTCTCTATTCAGAGGAGTTAACATAAGTCTCTCTATCTATTGTTGTTCATTAGAAATAAATATTTAAAAAATCTGCTTCTTCTTTTTGAATAACACTTATATTATGACATCTATATTGATATCTATATATATCTAAGATGCTTTCGGATCTTGTGAATCATTTTACTTAGTCGTATGGTTTGGTATTGAGGATTGTATATTGTAATTAATTCTATTAAATTTTTGTAAAAGTTGTTTTATGGACTGGGTAGCTATTTGATAAGGTCTTATCTTGAAATTCATTGGGAATAACATCTGTGAATTAGTATTTTTATTTTTTGTTGAATGTAAATAAGTTGCTCTGTACCACTGAGTTTTATATATTTTTGTAACTTTTGTTAATTTCTATCAATACCAGGATGTTAAGAATTTACAAACTTTATAGGAGGTGAAAGAGAGAGAGTAAAATCTCTGTCAAACTTGAGAATTTTAACAGTGTGTATCATCATAAAACTTTTAATTTTTTTTTGGGGGGAATTTTTACCAAGTGCAAAGTTTTATATTATGGGTGAAAATATTTAAAGCTTTTTTACTTTCTTTAAAGCACATTTGAAAAGTTATTTTTTGTTAAATTAAATAGAAGAATGGACATGAACATTAGTAAAGTATTGATGCAAAAAACCTTTTAGTATACTGGAGAATTTGTCATTACCAACCAAGAGTTAGTGGGGAAGTATTACAGGTAAATACTAGTTTCTTTATTTTCATTAATATACATCACCAGGAATAATTAATGAATTAGCAACATGAACACTTATAAAAACAAAATTAAGTAGGCATTTCATTACTAAATTTGTATTTTGTGATCTACTACCTAGCAGAACTTGATCACTTTTTCCAAGCAGGTAAAATGTCAATTATGGCAAAATTTTTTTAGTCATAATTTTGCCTATTTGAATTATTTAATGATTTTTTTTTTATTAAACAATATTTTTTATTATACACATATTTTATTAATGATTTTGATTATTTTTTATTATACAAATGATTTTTTAATAATTTTACTTTCCTGTTTAGACAGCACTGTAGCTCTAGAAGGGAAAGTATTGTAATCATTCCAATTTGGGCATATGCGGTTTTCACTGGATCTTGATGTTTTGACATCTAAGGAACTCAAAAAACGGCTGGAAATTTTCAGGTTGCATCTACACAACTAGCAAATTGATTTTGACTAAACTTTATTAGATTACTTATATATATGGGGCATTGATGCTATTAAATTTTTGACAAAAAAGGTCAAGGGGGTAAGGCTGTAGAGCAAGGTCACCCTCAGTATCTGAGGCACTAGTGTCACAGTCCGCCATCTTGGACATTTCTTTTCCCTCGTGACTATAACCAGATTGTTCTTTTTATTATAAATATAAATTTTAGTTATTTAACAGTTTCCAAAATTTTCTAATATACAATAAATAACTTAAATCAGACTTTTAACTTAAATCAGACTATATCAGTGGAAATTCTTTTTTAAAGGACAAGAGGCTTCTGGTCTAGTTGATTTATTAAAGATTATTTTCATTTCAATCAGGAGCAATTCTTTGAATTTTCATTTTAATCAGGAGTAATTCTTTGAAATTCCAGCTTCTTCTTGTGGTAGAAGAGCAGTAATCTCACAATTAACACTGTTAATTTGTGTTGCCAGGTTTAAAATATTTTATAAGAAGCTTACAAAAAATTCTTTTATAATTTTACAAAATTATGAATATCTGCAAATTATGGTGTTAAAATGTCTCACCAGTAAGTTTAATCTTTAGCTAGACTTAGTTTTTACAATAGTAAGGGTTTAATATAGTATAACTCTAAAATAAAGAAAACGTTTTATATATAACTACATAAAATTGTGTGTAATGAATATATTTCATATACATTTATACACACTTTATACAAACACATTAATATAGATAACAGTAAATAATAATGATTCACAAATTGATATTGCAGTTGCTAGACTAAATTTATTGAATAAGTATAAAAATAAACGATTAATTCTTAAAGAAAAAATTAATAATATAATTTAGTATTTAAAATAATTATATACATCTATAAATATAAATATATATATATATTTTTTTAATGTGAATAGTGCAGTCTTTAAAATAATATGTATCATCATAATTAAAACTTAGCATAATTGAAAAATATTTTATCATAAAATTATCACAAAAATAATTTCTTTTAAAAATATGTTATTTCTATGTTAAATATTAAAATTGTAAAAATACACAAAAAATAGATAAATAAATTTTTACTTACAAAATACCAAATTTTTTTTTATTTCAGCTCACTAGTATAAAAGTAACAAATTTTTATAATTTTTTATTTCAGTTGTATAAACAAGCAATAGATAATTAAAAACATTTAATTACCTTTAAAAATGTTATCACAAATATATTAAAATATTTACAAAAATGTAATTATAACTAGCATTAACATACTAGAATATATTAACTTGTACATTACATAAACCTACCTATTTTCAGAAATTTATTTAACAAACATGAAAATTTGTTACATGTTAATACTATGTTTATTAATCGCAAGAAGAATATTGGCATAAAAATTAAATTGTTACTAAAAAAAACAAAATCAAAACCTATCTAAACTGAAACTTCAAAAATATTAAACTTTTTCAGAATGATAATAATAAACGATTTTGGAATTGTAACCATTCACCATAATTATACTTCTGGGGTATAGAATTAAAACGGATTAGGATGTAAATTTTCCCAGAATTATATGGTTGTTTTATAAAAAATTAAATACAGTTAATAACCAGTTTATCCAAGTAAGAATTCCTGAATTACACAAATTAAAAAATCTTCTGCCAGTATTCTGTACATTGTACAATAACATCTCTGCAAGATATTTTTTTTATCTGTAATCTATATAAAGTTACACATAAAATTATATCTATATAAACATAGAAATATATGAAAAAGTAATTCTTGTCATGCTGAATAAAGTAATTGGTAATATTTGTGGATGTATTTAATCATTTTGATTTGTAAAATGCACCAAAACAGAAAAAAAATTGATAAACAAGAAAAATGTTTACATATCATATAAATCTGTTAAATTAATTAAAATTAGAAGATCAACAGGGTTTCAGAAGTTATGGATCATCGCCATTTTGGAACTTAATATTTTTATGATAAAAATTTGGGAGCTATAATGAAAGACTGTCTCTGAAACAGGAGATCTCTTGTGGGATAATAATGTCCTATGTGGTAGCACAGGACACAGGTAGAAATTAATAAATTTATAAAGTAAATAGAACTTTGTAATAAACTACTTGTCTGTGTTAGCACCTATGTACTTATGAACATTGTTGTCCATTAACAAGTGCCTACCACTGAATAACAACTCATTTACTATATCTCTAAACGTACAATACATGCATTTTGAACACAAAAGAGCTTTTTCAACAGGTTAGGCAGTGTGCCTAACCTGTGCTGAAGAGCAGTGTGCTCTTCAGCTATTATACTATTGTTAACCCTTCCAAAAGTTAAAAACTTTTATTACATGTTTGCATGTACACACACACACACACACACACACACACACACACACACACACACACACACACACACACACACACACACACACACACACACACACACACACACACACACACACACACACACACACACACACACACACACACACACACACACACACACACACACACACACACACACACACACACACACACACACACACACACACACACACACACACACACACACACACACACACACACACACACACACACACACACACACACACACACACACACACACACACACACACACACACACACACACACACACACACACACACACAATGTGTTTGTGGATATAATTTAAGTCAATATATCTATTTCTTGTAACGTTTAAAACTGAGTGATTATCTTTTATATTATGTACTGTTAAAAGATTGTAAGCCTCTTCCATGTTTAACTTTTAGAAACATGTTCTACTAAAATTATTATTTGTTATTTTATATTAATGAAGTCATGTAATCATCTATAAAAAACTTTTTATATATTTAATGCACTTTTACTTTACCATATCGTGGTCAAGCCAAATATGTCTTGGCCTTTCTCTTTTTCTGTTTAGCCTCCGGAACCACCGTAAGGTACTACTTCAGAGGATGAATGAAGATGATATGTATGAATGTAAATGTAATCTTACACGGTTTCAGGTATACCGCACCTCAGATGGTACAGGTAAGTGAAAGCTGACCACCAAAGAACATCTGTATCCATGATTTAGTATTCAAATCTGTATAAAGGTATCCTTTACTAGGATTTGAACCTTAGAACTCTCAACTTCGAATTCAACTGATCTGTGATGATGAGTTAACCGATAGACCAGCCTGGTGGGCCATATGTCCTGGCCTATCAAACAGGATAAACAGGTTCTTACTGTACTGCTAGGAACAACTTAAAAAATATTTACATAATTGTAATGGTATCAATCTTAGCAATAAAAACATCAAAGTTACAAATAAATTGATGAAAATGTATAATAATAAAATAAAGTTAAACATTTTTAAAAACTTATAAACCTACATATACATTTATCTTTCCTTTTAAAAAAGAATTGAAAACTGTGCCCTACCAGTTTTATAACTTATAAAATTCAGAAATTATTTTTTAATCTTTTTGCACACATTTTATGACATGCATGTGGACATATTTTGCAAAATGTAAATATTAACAAATTCTTTTCCTTTTTTAATAAAATGAAAGTTTTATATGACTCTGTGCATACCTACACTTTATTGAATTCTGTGTACCTATTGAATAACAGGCTAAAAGAATCTATGTAAATTATACAGCATGAACAAGATTCTTTTAATATATTATTTTTAACTTACTAAACCTACTTTACACTCAATTACAATAATTTTAATTGTATTCATCTGACTGAATGAGAGATTCCTCACTATCTGAATGATAGGGCACATTTAAACACTGAGTCTTCATCGCACAAACTCCAGCAAAATATTATGTAATGTTAACTGGTATCTAGGATTACTTAACATTATTTTTAATTTAATATTTCACTATTATTTCTATGAATCATTCACTAACACATAAAAACACATTTATAATAATAATAGTATTAATGCATTAGACATTATTAAATAATAAATCTATAATTAAAACTGAACTTATTAGTTTCACAAAGTACTAATTCATATGTTGTTTTTTTATATCACAAAAATACAGTTATAATAGAATGCATCTAATAAACTAATGTATCTTGTTTAAAAGTTAGACCATCAGGTTGCACAGAGAATACAAATTTCTACAGATAACCACTTTTTCATGTTATATATTTGTTGGTATTGAATATATATTTTATTTATTCACCATAATTAATCCACAACAATCCAGCTTCAAAATATGAATAGAACAATCTGTATTAAACAGAACATGTTTCAAGTGTAGAGAGAAAAGTAGCCAGAATGTTATATAATTATAAAATTCCAAAAATTGATTAGAACAAATGTAATGCAATGTTTCCAAAAGAAATTGCATTATTAATAAGGTTTAATAAACCTTATGTGTGTTATTGATAAATAAATTTTTAAAAATAAAGTTAATAAATAAAATTATTTATGTGAAATTTTTTAACTAATACATGAATTACAAATGAAATCAAAGTATGGTATTTACAGAAAAAAAATCTGTCGGTTACAACCATTTCATCGGTATTCATATAATGAATATTTCCTGATTTATGTGACAGATTTCACTGAATATGTCATTTGCACAGCAAATGATAGTAACTGATAGTTTAATTTTTAATACAGTTAATCAACATTTCATGTCCAAGAATGAATTTTCCATCTTAAAACAACATATGTTACAATACGTAATACTACAAAAAAAATTATTAAAACGACAACATCTACCCAAAATAATGTATCAGCCATATCTAATTCTTCAAGGTATTTTTCTGGATTACGAAAATGACAATACGGTTCTGAACATTTTAATCTGGCTCTATTGAAACCATAAACGGCAAGCATACACCCTTCATAACCAAACCTTATATATGAAAGATACGATAACCACTGAAGATATGATGGAATTGCGTTTAATGTTACAAAAAATCCAGAAAATAAAACACAAGGTATAGCAGTCACCGGTCCAAAATAAGTTCCATTCTGAAACATAATGTAATTTTCATAATAGTTTAGTAAATATAAGAATAACTGTTCTTTGCAGTTATGTTATTCTAAAGTACCTTATTTGATTGAGGAAAGGGTTGCTATATGTTGCTTATGTGCATTTCTGGATCCTTTAACAAAATTCATCAAGTAATCACAGAAAAATTTCCCATCAAAGAATAGCATACATGATTTGGTTAAAAAATGATGTTTAATGTCAGTCTAAAATGCAAAATTAAATAGGCAACTTCCATTAGGATTCCAGAGGCTGTAATTGATATACAAAGAAGAATTTCTGTTAGTCTGGAAAAAATCTATGTATCAGGTATCATAACAAAGCGGTGTAAAGTATGGCTTCAACAAGACTGAGCATGGTACAACAAAGAGTCACACTAGTCAGCGTTCATGTGACTTTTACAGAACAAACTGTTAGCAAAGCAATGGCCTCCACATTTCCCAGATTTGTCTATATGTGATTAAATTTCCATGCTATCGATCAACTGAAGGAAAAAATTGACAATAATATTTTGCATCAGTTGATCTCAATATGATACTCAGGCATAAAAGTAATCACTGCACAGGGCATTCAATTTGAACAGTAAACTTTTGTTAATATAAATGCAGAATATAATTTAATTTACATTTTCATTTCATTCATAGAATGCTTTAAGTTGTTTAGCTGTGATTGTCTGGATTTAAGCTGAAGTTATTTTAAATAACAATTAGAATAAAGATTATTTGTATCATTTAAGTTAAATCTAATTTTAATCAAGAGAAAAGAGTTAAGGATTCAAGAAATGAAGTCTGTTGAATAGGATGGCCGTGGATGTGACATGGAGAACACAGGTAGTTCCACAGAAACTGCTACAAAAGTAGGTCCATTTTCATTGTAAAGTTATTTATCAACATATCAGCTGGTTGAGATGGTGATCACATAAAAAAAAGCCACAATAATTTACCAACATAAACAATAACCTAGAAATCTACATCCCAAAGCATTTCAACATAAAATATACAAACTTATATATGGGCATCTATATAAAAATTCAATATATAAGCATTTATAAGTTGCTGACGTGCCTGTTGTTGATTGTTGCTATGGCAAACCAATTTAATTCTGTAACCAATTAGAAATCAATTTGAAGCAGCACTCATTTATTCATTTTTATCTTTTTGAGTGTTGCTTATTGTATAATATTTTATATTTTCCCCTAAAGCTTACAGTAAAATTATAATAATCAGATAATTAAGTTTAACTTAACAAATAGGTTAAGAAGAATATAAAATTATATTTATATAATAAGTATCATTTAAAAATTTAATAAAGAATATGTTATTTTTTATTATTATTGTTATTACTTATTGTTAAAAAAAAGAATAATGAATGAAAACTATTGTGAAATTGTGTGAAAGATGATAAACTATTCCTTATAACCTGATGTTTTCATAATACCTGAATGTTTCAGAGGGTATCATAGAAACTGAAGGTTGTGAAGTAAAGTAAAATATCAAAAGCAACGTGATGTTAATTGAACCATTTCCTATAATTCTCACTCAGGTTAAGAAAGCTGGGTAAAATCCAGTGCAATTTTGGTTTATTTAACTGCAACTTAAAATGCTACTTTTACTGTTACTTGAAATATACCAGAAGCAGTCAATAATACTTAGAATAATGTTAAAATAATACAGCAACAACAATAATTGATAATAATGTATTTATTTTAAAAAATAACGAATAATATGAGGGCGGTCCAGAAAGGAAGTTATGTTTTGCCTAGCATGAAGATGGATGGGAATAGAGCCGCCATCTTGATATCAAAATGTTTCAACACTCAGTATGCATCAAGCTGTCGTAGCATGTGGACTGTGATTTTTATGCTTTGTTCATTGTGAATTACTGAAATGTGTGGTTCAATAGAAAATCCTGCGAGTTGTGAGGTGCGTTCAGTGATTAGGTTTTTACTGGAAAAAACCTCAAACCAGTTGAAATTCATTGACAACTTTGTGAGGTGTACGGAGATGTAATAATGAGTGAAGGTGGAGTGAGGCAATTGTGCATTCAGTTTTAAAATGGCTGCACCGATTGTCATGATGAGGACCACAGGGGTCGGCCTAGCCTTGTGACTGATGAACTGATGATGAAAATCAGTGATAAAATTTGTGAAAATCACCACATTACGATTACAGAACTCTCACTTCATTTCCCCCAAATTTCATAAAGTGAAATTGTGTCGGGGAAGCTTGGTTATCATAATTTTTGTGCAAGATGGGTGCCAAAAATCTAAAGTGGCAGACTTTTACAGAGAGGAATTGAAAAGCTTGTGATCATCATTATGATAAGTGTCTCTACTTAAATGGCGACTATGTAGAAAAATAGTTTAAAATTGTCTCTTTCAAATATATATAATAAAATTTCTTTTTTTTATTTGGTTGCTTTTTTACTTCAAAACATAAGTTACTTTCTGGACAGCACTCATAGTTGTTTAAGAAACTACTTAATCTGCATATCCAAAAGTTTTAGAGTGAATCTTATCAAGTACTTCTCAGAGAAGTAGAGGTCAAGCACTAGCTCATGTTGAGTTTTTTACTGCCTTAGTCAGTGCATTTGGGGCTAATTTTTCTTGAAAAAAAAATTGGTTACATTTCAGTGGACTTTTAAGATAATTTGTTACTTATCTGCCATCTTGATTCCCTCAATTTTGCGCCCCAATGTACAATATACAAATGAAGGAATCTGTACAATGAAGATTTAATTTTTTATTTCATATGAAAACAGAATTCCATTGCTTTTGCATGATTTTTACATTAAGTAAGTAGACTTCATCTATTTTTATGAAAAACCATTTCAGACATTATTTTTGGATATGTTCAAATATATGTTTTGGTCGATTACTGCTTTGTTGTAGACATTTTACACTAACAAGAATTGCCTGAACAACCAGCACTGTGTAAAAGTTGTAAAAAGAATGTAGGATTCTTACAGGCAGTTACCAAACCGAGGAATTTTTCTTGGCATAATGGTTTTGTTATCTTAGTTTTACGCTGCAACTTAGTTATTCTTAAATTTGTAAATTTTTAGTAAAACTACTCATTCTTAGAGGAATGTATCAGCTCTATCCTCAGACTGCTGGAAGATCCTGCAATCTGGTATTGCAAATTATATCATGTCAAGTAACAAAAACTTTACAAGCAAATTATTATGAAAAACTCAATTTTTAATACTGAGCCACATTATACCACTATTAATTTACCTTATTCTAATTATTATAACTGATTTTACATGAATAATAATTGGTGAATATTAAAGTTTCAAAATAGATCACAAAAGTAAAAAGAAAGCTTTTTTTGGGTAGAATATGACAAGCATAATATCAAAAATAAAATAAAACATTTAAAAAACTAACCTCAACAGACATTGCAGCTCCTACTAGCAAACCCACACTCTGAGCAACAAGTGCGGTCAGTATTGTTATTATTAGGAACATTGAGAAACGATTCATATCACGTGGCTGGTTGGTCATCCAGTATACAATACAAACATATACAACAGTGAATACCACCTGCTCAATAAAAATTGATAAAATCATTTAAGCATTAAAGAATAAATTTTCTTCAAATTAACAGTAAATATTTTATAATATATTCAAATAAGTAACGTCATTCACTTTGTTCTGAGTTTATCAATCTAATTCTACAATATAATTGATTTAATAAAGAAAAAATTAAAGTACAAAATGAGATTCCTAATTGTAATTGACACTGGAAGGTTTAGTCAGTCAAAAAAATAATCTTCACATATAAGCAATATCATAGGCATTGGTTTCAAGGACTCTTGACATCAGTAAAAGAACAAGATGAAAACGGAATAGAAGGTATTCCATTTAATAGCTAGGGCAAAATAATGCATTTATATGGGAACTTCAATCCATTTTTAAAGAAATTTCAGATCTTTCTAAAGTTGCTAAATCGTACAATTGTTAAAAAAACTCACTCTTTCATTAAATTTGTCAAAAGCTCGTAAAACTATTATATTCTTAATTCCTACTGCCTAGGTCTAGTGGAAACTTCTGATCCTCTGCTGTAAATTATGGAGGATGTTGCTGCCGCTATCAGATGATACTGGCTCAGATGGTGTGGTGAGCAATGCATCAGAGTCGAGGCTCAATGGACTCCCCAGCAAAGCATGTAAGGTGGATGAAAAGCTCACTCTCTCGCTTAAAGACCTCCGTGCTTTCAAGGGCTCCACTGTTGGTCATCCAATATCCTTTATTAGAATATTTTAATCTCTTTCTGCTCAGTTCCCTGAATGGGGATTTTTTCAATCTTTACTTCGGCTTCAGGCTTCTGAATTTAGATTTCACTTTCCTTCACCTTGGAACTGGTCAAAGGCTCATTCTTCAGTGGAGACGAACTCTTTTGTTTAATCATATCTGTTTCTATCTTTGATGGCTTCAGGCTGCTGTCCTTTAAAGGTTGATTTTTCAATTTCTGATTAATGATGCATTGACTATATTTGCTAAGGCTGGTGCCAGTTTAGAGATCACATTCTCGGTTTAAAGGACGCTGCAGGTGCAGCAACAACCTTTGCGTAAGATGATGTGATCTTTGGCGAACTGCTAAACTGGTTTCGAAGTAGCTGACATTTTGAATGGTCTTTACCACCTGTACTGCCACTTCTTCCTTATAGGTTGGACAGTTACGTACGTGATCATGCATTGTGATTTTCATTGCAGTTGATACAAATCTGCGAATCACTGTATGGGTCATCCAAGTGTAACAAGTCATCACAAGCACAGTTTTGTTTTCTCGTTCATTGCACTACTGTACGTTTGAATTTCGGAGATCCAAAACACCGTAACGGTGTCGGGATGACCAGACAAACATCCAGCCTTTACGTTTTCCACACACTTAGGTTTATTAAAAGTCAGGTCATGTGACGTGGAATGTAAGACTTCTCCATTGTGTGTTTAATCGATGATTTGCAACAACTCCCTGTTGATGAAGCTCCTTGACGACTTTAGTTTAGCAAGTTTAGCAACTTGTGCAACTGCAACTCTGTGCAGTTTAGCAAGTCCCTACACACAACAACACCCCTGGAGGAAGCATAAATGTGGTACAACCTTAATGTTGTTGAATCCCATCTTCTTAGTTTTGAGCAGCATCATGAACCCCAGAGCCTTAATTGTATGAATTATGTTTTAAAAACAACCTCCTACAAGACTATCTTATTAGGAAAGGCTCTCCCAATCAATTAAGTGGTGAAAGTTTGAGCAGCCATGTGGAAGTTGCGAAGAGGCTGGTTGGCTGAGGTATTTGGCATGTGGTTTTGAGCCCGACATATACAGAAGCAGAATGGTGATCACAATACACCGGATCTAAATGTCATATAGTTGCCCATCTCCTGCTTGTGGATGAGGCTTCAGACCCTCATGATGGAATAGCAGCTTGAGTGGAACACCACGACTAAGGGAAGATCTTAGTATAATTTTATACAGACATGTAAATTTGAAACACTATCTGTTCAGGTTCCGCCTGGCAACTGATGTGTGTAAAAGTTCCAGTCGAATGTATATATTACGTATGACTGCCCTGCTCTTGGGGGAGAGGGTAGAGCTCGGGCCATCATGGAACTTAGAGAGGGCAAGGGAAAGATTGGCCACATTAATGGCGAGTCAGTGTGACATGAATCACACTGTCAGACCGTGTGGAGTTCCTTGATACAGTTGTGTTGTTCAACCGGCATCAGTAATTTACTTAAGGGAAGACTCTGACTGCATTGCTGGAAGAAGGTATCCTTGAGTAACGATCGGCCATCAATTGTTAGCTCAAATCAGCTATAATGGGCAGCTACTTGCTGACATACAGTGACGTAGGGGTGACAGCGATTTGCTATCCTTATTTATTTATTCATTGATTCTGAAGTGATAAATTTTTAATTTATAAGGTTCATATATTTTATTGTCAGACGGGGTGCGTCTACCCATTTAGAAAATATATGACATGTGCATGGCTGGACAGAAAATCAGCTGGTGTAATAGACCATGCTTATACCGTTCACGCAGTTGGGTTAGCTCCAGGAGCTATTAGGAACAAGGCTTCAGAATCTGCTTAGAGGTTTCTGAAGCAATCATCCTCTTGACAGGGTCATCTGACAGACTATGTAGACGAACATGAACCTCATATCTATTTTCTTTCTTGTTCTACTAAGATGGACTTTTATTTTTAGTCTATGCATTATCTGGTGGCTTGAATGGTCTTATAGCTTCTTTTTGAAAGAGCAACTTCATTCTATTGCTGATGATTATCTCTATCACAGTATTCAAAGATGAGTAAGGCCATTAGGAACTGATTTGCACCAAAGTTGCAGTAGAAACAGTAGCTGGTGCCTGAGCATAAGTTGTTGTTGCTCTAGGTTTACGGCTGTTTAAAATTTTTTTAGTTTCAAGATAACTGACCTGTAAGGTTTTAACTTTTCTTTCATCTTTGTAAAAAGAGTAGTTCTGACCGACATGAATGCTCTCCTTTGCTGCTGACACAGACAGAAGGATCCGTGCGTGGTTCCTCTTCATGAGCCTGTTCACCACACATGCATATTTGCAGTCTCTCACATTGAATCGTGGTGTTGCCATATTGCTGGCACCTGAAGCATCACGTGGGTTACGGCACAAAAGCTTGCACATCTAGACGGTATATACCAGTACACATTAAAAGTGAGAACATGAGATCATGATAAAGACATGCGAAATGAGGTGGAGGTAGAACTTCACCATTCCTTATCATGTTTAGCCTTTGGCACTATTTTGCGCTGTGGTGACCACTCCTCCACAATCTTGCTCAAAACAATGTGTAGATCTCTCGACAAACAACACCCTTTGATGTATTGAAAATGCTGTGAGGATCTACACCTACAGCAAATTCACCTATTTTCTTTCGGTCGAGTAAAGACTGTTGAAAGTTTTCTGTTATTTTATTTACTGGGCCTCCAGCACAATTAGTTATTTCACTATCGATAAGAAAATGACTTATCATCTTTCACAATTACCAGATACTTATGTCTGGGTGATCTGTCCGTGAAGACAGCTCTCTGCAGACTCTTCATATTCTTCCTCATGTCATATTCTTCCTGACTCATTACTCTTCTTCTGTTTCACTTCTGTGACACGGCTGGTTCTTAACAAGGTTGTAGAATGAAAGCTCGTACATCTACATGATGTATGCTAATACATACTTTATTGGGCAAGAAAGGTCTGTTGAATTTTTTACATGCAAATCAAAAGAAAGAACCTCACCATTTCTCCTCATGATCAACCTGTAGTATTGAGTCACTGCTTAACTTGACAATTCCTCCACTATTTCTTCTTCCATGTAATAAAGAAGACTGTGGCCAGCAACAACTCCTTTCAGTGAATGCTATGAGGTTGGACAAACTTAGGGAACTTTTAGGCTTGAACTTTTTGGGTTTGACTGTTATTTACGGTTTTGATGTACATACCGTTGAAAGTCTTACGTATTTCCTTGACAGTACCACCAGCACAGTTTGTTATCTCCCGAGCAAACAATAATCAGCTAACTTTCTGAAAGTTGCCATTCTCTCTCGTAATCACAAGATCCCTTGGTTCTGGGCACACTACTGCTAAAAATGCTTGTAGACTTCTCAACTCTTTTCTACGTTTATCAATATCCTTACTTCGTTCCCTCTTCGCTTCTGGTGAATCAGCTGTTCCTAGACGAGGATGTTTATATACAATCTGCCACATTTATTTGTTAAAGATTCTGCATGAATGTTGATCCCTTCCGTAGCAAAGCAAGCTTCACTTCATGGCTACTAACCTTGGAGGTTCAACCCAGTACTCCTAAGTAACCAGCATATCTCCCGGTAGAGAGCAAATGCAGAATTTCTGCGCTGACTCCAGGCCCTTACTCACCGAAGCTTTCAGGGTGATGCACATGGCCACCTTACTACATACTTGCCATTGCAGAGGGCATGTAGACAACACAATGATCTCTGTTACACCTGCGATCAGATGACCTCGGCTGCCACATTGCCAGCTCTAAAGAGGTTAAAGTCCAAGTATCCAAATCTTTCTTTTAGTCTCCAGGTATTGCTTCAGAGGATGAGATGAAATGGAAATTTGTAGCATGTGAAAATGCAACATCTGACTTGCATTTTCACATGCTACATGTGAAAATGCTTTGAACCCGGGACCTTCAGATGAAAGGCCGAGACTCTACCACTCATGCCATGGAGGTCGGCAAATGTGGATGATCTGGTGACCAAAAGATTCAGTTCTATAGTGACCTGAAGTTCAAAAGAGTAGGAATGTTTGTTATCACTAATGATTACATGTCCAATAAATACTCGGAGCCATGTTAGCCAGCTACACATATTGTACTACGTACAGCTGTTACTGCCCAGGATGTGTAATGTAGATTGTATGTTCTGGATGTGGTGATTATCTACCTCAGGGTATTATTACTATTATAAGAAAAGCACATTTTAATTAATAAAATAAATAACTGAAAAGTTAGTATGTATTACCTGAAATGGTATATCTGCTGATGTTTTAGCCAAATAGAAAGACTTCAGAGAGTACCAGTGGTTGAGATGTTCTCGAATAAACACAGCCATCTCCATTGGAACTAAAACAAATTATTAAATAATATTTTGAATGTAATACTGGTTAAACAAATGACTAAACAAGATTTGTAGCAGGTTAATTTAAAAAAACAAACTATTGGTTATCATTGTCATAGCCAAGAGTGGCGACAATGACTGTCAATTTTATGAAGTCGATTAAAATATAAGAATTTCAGAGCTACAATTTATTTATTGATTATAATGATGTGATACCTATTTCTCAATGTAATCTCTTCAGCTACTGCAATGCACTTATTCCAACAATCAGAAAACTTCTTGAGCCTGGAAGAGAATTAGTTTTTAGGTGGCCTTATTCATGTTAAATTTCTTCTCTTAAAAGAATACTTCAGTGGGCCTAACAGATGATAATGCTAATTCTGGGTTATATAGAGGATGGGGTAGCATATTTATTTGAGTTCTCCCAGTGTTTCCATAGTTTCATGTCTGCTCTTTCCAGTTAGCTCTATTTCTTAATTCTGGGTTATATAGATGGTGAGGTAGCATATTTATTTGAGTTCTCCCAGTGTTTCCATAGTTTCATGCCTGCCCTTTCCAGTTATCTCTATTTCTTAAACTAGTTGGTCTTCTCTATCTAATTTATACAATTTAGCATCATAATTAAACATAAAAATTATGTAGTTTGATTAAAAAAAAAAAATAAGCAAAAAAATTTAAAAATATTTGTCTAGTGTGGTAAAGATGGTTTATATAAACAATTTTCTAATAAATATACAAATAATCTACTAATATAAATACATAAAAATATCAAAAATTATGTTTAACATGTGCATTAATAATAAAACTTGAATTTTAAAAACAATTTTATTAACCGTTAAGTTAATTCAATGTTATTTTTGTATATTATATTTAATAAAATTAAATATACAGAATATATTACGAAGTTCTCCTGGGACTTTCACAGCCTACTCTAATCATTAAAATAATGGAAAAAGTTCATATAAACATATTTCCTAAAGTGCTCTGTTTGTGAGTTATGGCTAGTGAAAGATTTTACTCAGATTTCAGCTACCCTGGTGAAATGAGGAAGTACTGAAATTTTTAGGACATTAATTAAGGAGCAGAATTAGTGATTTATTATGGTTTTTGAGCTGAAAAATTGAATCCCAAACTGTATCTGCAGTAGTTTTTGAGAAATCTGGAGTAAAAAGCAATAAATTGGGGTACAAATCCCTGTTTTTTTATGTTTGACATACAATAACTCTGTTAAGTGGCTAGTAAACACGTAAAACTTTTAAATTAAATTTATACAGAATTTAATTTTGAATAAAATGGTGTAAGATAATTTGAATAAAACAAAGAAAAGTTAGAAAAATTAGAGTTTTATTTAAAAACAATACATTACTACATTTGTCAGAAAAGAACTTATTTATCGTAAACAAAAACAAAATTCTTTTAGCGATGTAAAAATTTGTAAAAACAAAATTTACTGTTAAAAATTTTTATAAAAATTTAAAAAACTGGAAATTATGTAACAATTGTAAAGTAAAAAATAAATAAAAATTACTGAGATAATTTTTTTATCGGTGACAAATACAATAAATTAAGTGAAAAATTATTTCAAAGTTGGCGATAAAATAACAGCAGCTGATCAACAATGTGCAATACTGCATTAGTGTTTATATCATTTTGTAAGGTATATTAAGTATATTTGGTACTGTGAGCTGTGTTGATGTATCTCTGTGCATTTTAATTTGAATGTGATCAGTATCTAACAAAGAAATATGATTGATATCTTTTTAAAATAACTGAATATATTGGGAATTACTTACAGATTTGAAGAAAAATTCAAGAAAATTTCTTCAGATGTGAAGAAATAATTTTAGTTTTTATTAAAATTGCATTAATTATCAAGACTCTTAGTCTGATTTATCCTGCATTAACCTATATCCTTGGTATGCTTTAAGTACTTGAATTATTAAGTAAATCTTGAAATTTATTACCCATGGATATAGTAGTTTGTGTTGTTTATTTTACTTTTATTTTTATAGAAGTATGTTAAATGAATGTACTTTTGTATCTATTTGTGTGTCCACATGGTCTTAAGGTGATATGGGTGTATACAAATAACTTTTGTGAGGTTGGGTGGTTTGTGATATTATGAATGAGAGTATCTACTAAAAGTGTGTTTTTGTGGATAGTTTTTTATGATGATGAGGTCAAGGAAAAAAGTTTGTTTACTATATTTATTTTCAGCTGTAAAATTTAGTTTGTGGTGAATTTTGTTAATTTAATACTTATGGATAATGAGCATTTTACTTGTCTTAGAACAATAAGGTTGTATTATCAACAACTTATGTGAGTGCGTATATTATTCTCTAAGTATATCTGTTAAAGGAGAGTGTTTTAAAATTAAAAATCATAGCTACCAGTAATATGTTACCTATTTATTACTTTTCCTGTAATCTTTATTTGAAATTTCTTGACCTATAAATTATTATAAATATGAACTAAATTTACTAACATGTTAATATTGTTGGCATCATTGAAGAGAACATAAGAAAAAGTACTGTAAAAAATAGGCATCCTGCATTGTTTGACACATTTGAAGCTTCATCACCAATCTTATAATATAACATTCCAATTAGTAGGCCTACCAGAACATGTGATACTATACGAAGCTGTGTAAGAGTCTGAAAAAAATGAAAATGCAAAATGTCAGCTGAAAAGTAAATTATAAGAATAAAATATAAAAATTTTAACATTCATATCCTGTAAAAAATTAGTTAATAGTTAATTAAAGCACAGAAAATACTTTTATATATGTCATAATGCCAATATCATGACATTTGAATGTCAGTGACTGACATTTTTTTTTTATTAAAAATTTTGTATAATAAACCCTTAATTTTTATAATAAAATCTCAACTACTTGTTTGATTTTATGATAATGCCTAGTGACTATTATCATAATATGAAAGTGACTATTCTTTTTGGCAAAAGAATTTAAATATTTAAAATATTTAATTTAAATATTTAAATATTTAACATATTTAATTTTCTATTTATCGATCTACAATTTTATAATTATGGGTGCTAGATAATGGTCTGACAACCCAGTTTTGTAGTTTAAAAACTCACATGACTATTTGAGAGACTTCCAAGAGATGATGTTATATCTTAAATGGAAATATACATAGACATAATAAATATTTAATACTTAGACATGCTTAGTTTGTTCATATTTACAACAGCCCATTATAAAGATATATAATAAAATAGCAGAGTTCTATGACAAAAGTGAAAAAAGAAACTTAATAAAAAAATGTAAAATGAAATAATAAAAAAACAAGTTCAAGTAATAAACACAGTCGGTGCTGTGATGTTTATAATATCTATTCTCTTCAGCAGATTGTATCACCATCATTCATTACTGCCGAAGTTATCTGGAAGGTCATAATATGACTTGCCCTCTAAGATCTGCTTTACTTATACGGTACTTATTACAATTCCAGATCATAAGCAGTTCTTGGATGGTCGTAGTTCAGTAGAATTAGAATGACTTATTCAAGTGAAATTTTCAAGGCATTCTAACCCAAATTTGTTTAAACATATTGAAATAAAAGCAGGTACAATTTTCAAGGTACTTACCCAATTCTAATCATATGTTTACAGCATTCTGAAATGAAGAGGAAACCTAATAAAAAATTAATGAATAATAACTAAAAAACAAATATTCAATGAACGTAATGTATGGAGATTCATAAGCAATGAATGAAAAAAATTAGTTGCCTAATAATCAGATAAATAAATACCTAATTTAATGGTGAAATGACAATGTGAAATATGATTTAAAGTACAAATATTCTTTTCTTTTTAAATGTTAAATAGGTACTTAAAATTTGAAGAATTTTATTTAAAATATTGCACTGTATTCTTGCAGAAAGTACAACGCATTATACATGTCTAACAATTCGAAATAAGAGTATTAGAAAAAAATATTGTCCTGATATTTACTTGGTTAACAGTACAAAATTGTGTAAAATGTTAAGTAACTCCTGCTCTGTTTTATGATATAACAGAATGTTTCATGATGTTAGAAAATGCTGAATGCGGGTTACTTCTTTAGAATAGTAACATAAAAATATAGAAAAAAGTACTGAATAAAATCAGCTGCCATAGATTCATCTATAAACCTCATTTAATTCCTTGGTATAACCATCTTTATACCAGAGGTGGGCCAAAAGTCACTACCTGTTATAAAGATCATTATTTAAATACAAAACAAAAACAAATTGAATTTGTAACTAATCCTTTATTGAAGCTAGATGATTATCTATATATTGTTTCTTGAATTGTTTTTTCATTTTTGTCGATACATTTCTGCAGACAACTGGGATGCTTAAGCATACTTCTTAGCACAGTGGTGTATTGAAATACATTTCTTCAAAAGTGTTTTGAATAGCATCCTTCAAGTCCTCAATTGTTTGCGGTTTTGTAGCATAGACTTTACCTTTAACAATTCCCCAAAAGAAAAATTCCATGGGTGTACGGTCTGGAGATCTGGGTGGCATTTTTATTGCCCCTCGCTATCCAATAACTTTCCCATCAAATAACTCATCAATGTACTTTGCATAATGGGGTGGGGCTCCATCATATTGAAAATAAAGTAAGTTTAGAGTGTCGTAAATCATTTGTAGCCCCTGAATGGCATAGGTTGCCAACATTGCCAGGTACTTCTCTCCAGTTCCTATTCCATCAAAAAAAGGTCCAATTACTCCACAAAATGAGATACCACCCCAAATGATAACACTAGGATGATTTAGCTGCCTCTGCCTCTCAAAAACATTTCTATGGTTCTCTGAATAACAATAGGTACAGTTGTGTGTGTTGACAAGGTCTGTTAATTTGAAAGTCCGATCATCACTTAAAATTATCTTAGAAAACAACTCATTATCACCTTCTCTTACTTCATTTAACATTGTCTCCCAAAATTGAAACCTGCAATCACGATCATCTTTCGATAGACCATGTATGAGACGAGGTATGTAATGTTTGAATTTAGCCTGAAAAATTCTGAAATATTGTGTTAGAGAGATAGCCTATGAGTAGAATTTTTAGGGCTCTGGATAAATGCTTGTAAAACTTTAAGTTTAGTTTCATCACTTAATGATGGCCTACCCGACATGGGGCAGTCTGCTGCAGTTGCATTTCTCTCAAAATGTTTTTGCAAATTGTAGACAGCCTTCCATGTTGGTGGAAGAGTGTAGAAATGATAATTCTACTCATTATTAAATTATACCCACTTTGTACCAGGTTTTTAAAGCAAAAGCTCTTTCTTCATTAGTAAACATCTTCACAAGTTAGAATCAAATGAACATATTAACAGCTGTATACTATAGATTTTTTATTGAAGAGCATTGCATCAAGGTTGTAATTTAAAATCAATGTAAAGATCATAAACAAGATTATCTTAATGTTTTACAGTGAGTTGCAACTTCTGGTACAGAGTTATTTACTGGTACAGAGCTGTAAAAAATAACTAACTACACTAATAATTGTTTTCAAATATAAGATTAATAAGTTAAAAGATAAGCTGTACTTACTTGGTCTCTTGATGTAGAAAGAAGTGTTCTTTTCAGTAAAATAGTAAATTGAAAGAGAGTTGATGGTGTTACATCAGGTACTGCTGGACTTAGACTGTCATTTGACTGCAGAAAGAGAGTAGTTGGAGACATAGGTGATATTACAGAAGTGCGTTTTACTATAAAATGGATAAAAAAAAATTCTCTTTTATGATCAAAATTCTTTTGATTTTCTTATATTATTTTATTTATTTAGCATGATGTTATATTCTGTATTTTATTCACAACCAAGTTAACTAACCATCATCATGGCAAAAGGTATAGATTGTTTTCTTTTTGTATCAACTGAGTGTTCATGAACATGTTGATGTGTAACAAGATTTTTCATATTCAGCAATTCAGGAGAAGGCATATAATATAATCTTATACAGTTTTATGCAGAATCCAAATCAGTCATTAGGGTCTAAGATCAAACTAAGCATGATATGAGAAATTAGCTCTCTAATGTTATTTGACTGAGCTTACATTGGATAGTATGTCATAATATACCAATTATGTTATGTAAAATAAATTAAAAAAAAAAAAATAGAGTACAGACGAAGGAAATCACCTCGATGGTTTAAAATTAGTAAAGGAAAGAACATTTGTGAGTTGTCTGAAAAATCTTGGAAAATGTCTTTCTTGTTGAAATCTTTAAATCTTCTAATTCTTAACATTACTGTGCATAAAGTTATCACAAGAGGTTAAACGTTAAACAAATTGATTCAAAATGATGTAATTGCAATAATTGTCCAGGAGATTATTGAACTTGTTTGGATTGAAATTAAATGCTATTTGATGTCAACTAAGCAAAAATTGAAGCAACATCAAAACATTGTAAATAAAGATAATTTCTGACATTTTTGTATAAAAAAAAATTCCTTTTCCAATTTCAATAAACGGTCTTATCATTCTTAACATTGTGTATTACTTATGAACAATGTATTTTTTATCTTTATTATTGAAAAGTTATAACCAATATTTTGGGCTGAAGATGTAACTGAATAGAATCATGAATATTCTGCACAAGAATATTGGCTAAAGAGGAAACTAGAAGTATGTGGAAGATAAAGAATAAAAGATTATAGACTTTTTAAATTGCATTTTGTGTTATATAATAATATATGAGGGATGTTCAATAATTGAGATAAATTGATGTATAGAAAAAACAGTTCATTCAATGACACTGAAATGTTTTGAAGGCCACTTGGCAACCTTGGGAAAAAATTTAATCAGCTGTTTGATCATAATTAATCTAAACATAACCTTTTTTGTGGATTTCAGAATGTCAGCTCCGCTTGAAATGTTTGTGCTGGAAGAGCAACATATAGTGATAAGATTTTTGCTATCAGAAGGTGTGCAGCCAGCAGAAATTTACTCAACAATGTTGAAACAATATGGTGAAATTTGTTTAAACTGCTGTAGCGAGTATAACTGGGTAGAACAGTTTAATTCAAGCAAAACAAGTGTGACTAATCTCCATCGCTCAGGAAGAATGGTTTAGGTTTAGACCACTGCACTGCAAAATCGCATAAATGATCTTATCTGTGAAGACAGGTGAGCCAAAATTTCCCAAATTGCTAGTATGTGTAATATGAATGTTGGAACCATGCATTCAATCAATCATGATGTGCTGAATTATTGCAAAACATGTTTGAGATAGGTTCCAAAACAGTCGAATCTAGCCCATAAAGACACCTTGATTCGTATTTGTTCTGAGCTCAAAGAACGGTTTGAAGTGGAAGCTAATGATTTTCAATGTAAGAAATGTGGGTACACTATTTCAAGCCCTAATCCAAACGGCAAAGTCTTGAGTGGAAATATCCAGATTCACCCACCAAAAAAAATTCAAAACTCACGTGTCAGCCAGTAAAGTGATGTTGACATTCTTCTGGGACGCACAAGGCCTAATTTTTAGTGACAATTTAGAAGAACAACATACTGTGAACAGTGAGTACTATTCTAACATGCTTCAACATAAAGTGAGACCTGTAATTAGGCGAAAACATCAGGGCGCTCTCTCAAAAGGTGTGATTCTCTTGCATAACAACGCATGCCTCCACATTGCTCAGAGAACGGGGGAAATGCTTGAGAAGTTGGGTTGGGAGGTATTACCATATCCTTCTTACAGCCCAGACCTCGTCCCATCTGATTTTCATTTGTTCAAAAACTTAACTTAATCCCATGTTTCAGCAGTAAACTTTCTTCAATGAACTACCATTTCAGCTAAAATTCTGTTAGTAATGTGATGCTTTTAGTATGGAGAAGTTAAAGAAAGATGTGATCTCACAAAATACAAAGCAAACTTCAACAAATATGTATATACAACAAATCTAACCGATGATACAATAAAAATATTCAGACTTTCTTTTAGATTTTTAACAGTGAGCTAATGTAGTTATTCGTACCTACTAAAGACTACAACCAAGGATTCTACATAATAAAATACAAAATGACATGCTGTTGTTTGGTACTTAATTCAACAAGATACATTTGGTACCTGAAGGTACCACAAAATCTTAAGATACATTATAAAAAAAAAACATTCATTGTCAAAAAATCTTATCATATAATAAATTACCATTATTTCTGTAAAATAATCAATATTTTCAGAAATGAGGTTACCCAAATGCTTTCAGAACTATAACATACTCAAATAAATTAAATCTCTAGAAATATTTAAATTAGGTCCAGTAACTTATTATTATAGGGACAGGAAGGGTAGCCTTTCTGTGTAGGAGCGTCGTAGCAACCAGAAGTTGTAGTCATGATGTCTCAATGAACCAGGAGGGACCCCCGATGGGTAGGACAGCAATTAGCTGCATACACAGGGTAGGTTAATCTGCAGCCACGTCACTCAGGGCCGACTGAGGCAGCGTCTTCTAGGTGATTACCGTTTGCCCCTGAGTGGTTAAAAAGGTCCAAAACAAAAGTAACTTATTAAATCAAATAAGTATAAAATTCATTTAATTATGAGGATGTAGGATATACAATCATTTAAAGCCATTTCATGAACAACTAAAAAAAGGTCAAAGGCAACACATCGTATTACTACAAATAGCAAGGAAATTGTGAAGTAAAAGTTAGAACAGATTGAAACTAGCATTATAAATGTTCTTAAATGAGTCATTAATTGTGTGCTCTTTCATTTTAATAGATTAATAAATACAAATAATGATCTCTGATTTCAGACTAGAAAATGTTCCTCTAAAACAGTGTTAATCAATGAAGTGCAATCTACAAGGAACACCAATAATAATCTAAACAAATTTTGCTTATAAGTATTTACAGTTGTTATTATCCTTCATTGAACCATTAAATTTAGCACTTTTTTCAAATTCATTAAATATTCTGGCTTTAAACAATTTTAAAAATAATTAACTGAAAAGAAACAATGATTTAAAAAAGTGTAATTAATATAAAGTGAAGAAAATCTTCAAACCTGAGTTGCAAATTCCATTTGGAATATTTACTGAGTTGTTTATTGGTCCATCATTGTTGATTACTCCAGCTTTTAAAATCGGTGAATTTGTTACAGCAGCAGCAAGTGTCGTTTGAACACACCCATGTTCACCACTTGCCACTTCCATCACTAAAAGAATAACAAAAAAAATAAATAAATGCAATATCCAATGTAATTTTAAAGAACTATAACAAAAGTACAATGCCACTTTTTATGAAATTAGATGAAATTCTGTTAATATTAGTGAAAATTTGGAATACACAGGTACATTGAAAGTTAAGGCAATCAGATTTTATACTAAAGTCCCTATCATCACCAATCTATTTCGCAATGGCTTTTTTGCTCTGATGGATAAGCATTATTTTTTTATATTTTTACTTTTTTATTTATGAAGTGTTAATAAAAGGGATCTTTATATATATAAAGCCTTTGTATCATGTCATTACAAATACCAGACATCGTGACTTGTACTGGACAAAAATTACATGTGTTAAAAAAATAGCTCATCAGCGAGTTAATAACTTTTTTCAAATAATAGTCACTGAATATGACTGAAGAAATTTTGATGTAAACAATACGTCAAACTTACTGGTACCAATCAGTCATGATTGTATTATATTATAAAATTTGTTTTGGTAGTTAAAAGTTTTATATTTTTAAATAAACAACATTTCATCAATTCATTGCTTTACATAATCTGTTTTAATATTTCATTGGCTGAAGTATATTTAATGCACCTGAGGTACAAGAGAAATTGGTTAAGAATTGTCTTCTTAAAAAATAATAAAAGTTATTATGTACTTAATTTGATAATCCCTATATAATCAGTATGATCAACCTTAATCAAAGGTAATTCCTTTGTGAGTTGTTAATCATCCCCTTTTACATTTACTAATATTTCATTCCAAATCATTCGAGGGACCCTTAATGAACCTATAAATATTATCCCTTAACTCTACTTACCATCATGTGGTTGTCTAAAAATAACCCGAAGAACTGCAGAATTGCTTATCTGGTAAAGCCAAATCTTCTACTGCCAACTAGAATCTAAATCACTGAAGAGATATGCATTTGATTGAGCTTGGCTTAATTCTGATGTCTAACAATGCACTAAACTCAAAAAGTGAAAAAAATTCAATTATGAATTCTCTTGCATGGCTGAATGCAATGCGTATCATTAATAACACATTGTATACGATTGATGAGTATATCGTCCGACCAAAATCGCTCAGTTGAACGATGGACAAGTATATGTCGTCCTTGTTTTTAAGACGATTCCAGGTCATCTTTTGTTGATTGTAGATATTCAGTGTTTCTTACTGAATTCATATATGAAGTTGTTTTCGCTATCTATTGGATAATTTTGGAAGCGTTAGTTTCAGTGAAATGATATTTGTGGCGCAAGTATGTATACGTGCCGTGTGTGTTGATTTATTTTCTGTATTTATTCTATTGACAAAATTATTTTTGTTGTTATTGTTTAAAAATTAACATAATGAGTATTATTTATGAACCTAAATTAGTTGAATTGTACAATATCTTGGATGATAGCGATGGAGAAAATTTTAATTCTGATGAATAAATTGAGATTGTGTTTGTTGTACATAACTGATTAATGTAGGGAAACTAGATGGTGATGATAGGGACCTGACGTACAAAGATCTTTTTTTTATTATCATGATTTTTATTCATCGAATGATAATTATGACCACCGGCATTCAAAAATAAAAAAAGTTGTTTCTGTAACTGAACCTTTGGTAAGTGATATTATTTCTAACGATTCTACTTCTAGGCTTAATAGTGCTATTATTTTTGGTTTTTCTTCTGAAATTCCATTTCTGCTGAGAATTCTTATTTGTACCAAATTAGCTTTAGGCTTACTTTCAACTTCATCTTCTGTTATCGGCAATATTACACTCTCAATTACACTTTCGTAACATTGTGACAACTCTTATAATTATTATTTATTTTTTATTATAAAATAGTTTTTTAAGAATAATAATGTTCCTATCTATACCTAGTTCTCAAGTGTAAATAATTAAAGTGTAAAACTAGTATTCAGTGGAAGTAAAACATCAGACAGACTCTGGTTTTGTGCTATATTTTACTAAAAAAACGTTTTTTTCAAGTGTTATAACCATTCACTCCAAAGTGATATCTAAATGAATTTATATTGTATCGAAAGAGTATGTTTCTAAAAATGTGTTATATGCGGTATAAATAACTTAAAATACATATAATAATTAAAAAAATAGTAAGTGAACCTATTTTTTTCTGTGTTTGAAAGGGAAATTTCAACATTACAAACTCTGGGAACTCATATTTGCCTTTTTTTTTACATAGAACAAATCTGCATAGTTTTTTCTTTCGGGTGATAAAACTCATGTAACGAAATATTACAAATATAAATTTTTTTAAACCAGTCTAAATTGCCCAGTTCAGATGGACCACCATGTGCCGAGAAGCCTAGAAATGTTAATGAATATAGTTATGCCAACTTTGGGACGAAAAATTCATTAAAATTTTCATTAATTTGGGTTTCCTTTGAATTCTGTATGTTGAAATTAACTGTTTGAATTTTTACACACTGTTGCCCTTAAAAATAGAGTTTCTACACTTATTTTTGTCACTTATAAAAGGATAATTTTACATTGATAGAAGTATTTATGAACAACTTAATATAAACTTTGACAGAAGAGAGACTTTCCTTTCAGAATATGTTATAACTTATTATCTAGACAATAATTTTATCCTTTGTACTAAAAAATAGTGCTCATATTTTATAAAAAGAAACTGATTTCACATTACATTACATTACTTCATTATGGTCACTGTTCTCTGAATTTAAAGTATTAAATGCCTAAAGAATTTTCCATTATGCATCTAAATTTAACAAAAAATTCTAGTATTGTTATACAAATATAAAAAGAATATGTACAAAAACTGTACATAGAAAAAGCTGTACAATTAAATTTTAATATTAAATTGTTGTTCACAGCAATATCAAACATACATAACAACTCTCACATTGGCAGTATTGCAATTGCCTAAATAGATGAGTCAAATGTAATCTGTAAAAAAATTATTAATTATATTTTCATGATTCTTAATTTTACACTATATAAGTAATACACATATTAATATATTTAAAAAAAGCATAATCTTATTCCTTATTTAAAAATGAATGAACACCATATGGATTTTTTTTCTAAACTTACATAACTGAGGTGTTAACCACAGAAAACATATCTTTTCAGAGATTATTTGTTTCTTCAAATTTTGTCCTTATCTCAACCAACTTTGAAGGTGTTACAAAGAATGAGGTCACAATCTGTAGGAAAATAATTTTTCTAAAACTTCTAATTAATTAGATATTTAGTGATAAAATTATTATTGAAGACTTGAAAAAAAGTCTTTCATAAAAGGTTAAAAATACAAAAAAGCTTAATGTGTCAAAAATTGATAATTTTTTATCATTAAGGACCCAAAAAGCCAATTTCAGGGAATTTTATAATCTTTGAAGAAGTTCTAATAGATAACATCTTTGTAAAATCAATAATTTTTTAGATATTTATAAAAAAAAACTATTTTCCATCCCAGAACTCTTATAGATCATACTTATTCACTATGAAGGATTAGAAAGATTTAATAAGTAAGTAAAGCTAAACATGTCAAAGATGTGTTCTTATATTATGTGTTAAAGAACAAGTGTTCTTATATTACACCTATTTGGTATTTTTTTATGGATTAATGTAAAGGTTAATTATTGAGTATTCTAGCACATATTCTGCAAGACAAGTATATTTAATAACATAGAATACGCAAAATAACATATGTGTAACTTTTTTCTAAAATTTTTGTCACCCAGTTTTTCTGGGAGGTGAGATGAATTTGGCAAAATATTTTAAACCAGGGTGCTCTTTATGACACAACCTGTAAGAAGATATATATAAATTTACATATGTAAATGGATTGTTATAATTTTATTTAAATTTAGTTTTGGTACAGAAAAAATAGACATTTTTATGTAACTTTATTTGGGCTTCTTAAGCAATACCTAATGGTGGTGGTCTGGTGGCTAAAAAAATCTCTGTTTGAGCTAAATGATTTAATCACACTGTTTCACAAAGTAGTTTTATAAACTAAAGTTAAATTGTGGATTGTATTTTCATTTATATCAGTTATTTTTCATGAGTACATAAAACTCTATATTCTTTATTTGAACGTACTCAGTACCTTTATATATTTTTTAAATAACATTTATTAAAATCTTTATTTTTTTCTGTAAAATGTTTTAACATTAATTAGGCTCTATAAATATAAATTGATGTTTTCATCTTAAAATTCATAAAAAATAAATAATGGTAGTCAATAAGAACAGTAAGTACATATATGTCAAACAAAACTTCAAGAAAACCTTACTACTACAACAAATAAAAAAATAAAAACTTACTGAAGTCTGCAGGATTATGAAAACTAGGACATTGAAGTCCAAGAGATCCAAGAAATGGTACTAAACAGTGCACTGGTCCTTGGTAAATGCATTGTCCACTAGACAATGTATATATTTGGTCAAACATTTCAAATAATCTAGCACTTGGCTGATGAATTGTACAAATAATTGTGCGACCGCCATGTGACAGCGACTTTAATAGAGTTAAACATTGAAAACATGATGAACTATCTAAACCGCTGAAATACAAACAATCTAAAATTTATTTTTTAAATATAATACAATAAATTTATAAATAATAATATTAGTTTATTTTAATATAAAAATATTACTAAAAAAATTAAGTACATATGTTTGTTACCTTTTTTAACATATGGTACTGTAATTTTAAGATTATAAAATTATTCTTGATTTTTTTGTTTTACAGATCTTATTTACTTGTTTAGAGCTTCAGAATAGTGAGATTTTAATTTATTACATGAACAAGAGATGCTCACGTAGAACATGAAAATCAAACATACTGTGGAATATTAAAAAAAAGTCACTCAAAACAAACTTAGTAATAAAAATAGTATGATGATACTCTTTTCCAAAGTGATTAGCGGTAAAAATTTCACAAAATGGTAAATTTAAATGAAAAATTGCAATCTCATTTGCAGTGACTGACATTGGTGAAGAGTGTGATAGCAGTTGACAATTTTTGGATGTAAGTAAAAATGTACTATATTTGGTTTTTTCCATTAAAGAAATTTATTTTACTGTATGTAAATATAATATTGTATTAACACTTATAGACAAAAAAAAAAAATTTTTCTAAGTATGATACAATTTCTTGAATTCTTTTTTGTATACATTACAGACCTGTAAGTACAATTTTTATTTCACCCTTAGTTTTAAATAAATAAAGTTTAAAAAAAAATTAAGGGAAAATATAGTTAAAATCTATAAAATGTATAATTTTGCATGGCCATACCTTTCTTTCTTTCTTTTTCCTGTTTAGCCTCTGGTAACTACCGTTTAGATAATACTTCAGAGGATGATATGTATAAGTGTAAATGAAGTGTAGTCTTGTACAGTTTCAGTTCGACCATTCCTGAGATGTATGGTTAATTAAAATGCATGGCCATGCCTGTGTTAGAATAATTTCACTGATGCTTTTCTTTTATAAGTAGCCTAAGGTCTATCCCAAATTAATGTTCTACAGTAATCGGCTAGCATGTTAGTAATCCATTTCCCTTTATGCTGAGGGTTTCCATCACCGAATCGTCTTTATGGAAACATTCACAGTGTTTGTCACTTACGTCTCCAAGGTTGAGTGGAGGAAATGTATTTCAAAGACATATTACATCCCATACCTCTGTATGAAGTAAGAAGTTGATTAACAATATCATGGTAATTGTCAGATTTCTGTTTGGCAAGAAAGTTTTTGCAAACGTCTTTAAATGAAGCTCAACATGCACCTTTCAACATTATTTAACCTTGAGTTAAATATATCATCTTTGACCAATTCTTTTATTTGAGGACCAACAAATATTCCTTCTTTAATTTTTCCTTCACTTACATTCACAAATTTCTGCTTGATATACAAAAATCGGGGACTGTCTTTCTTAATTGCTTTTACAACATTTTTCATTAGTCCTAGCTTGATATTGAGAGGGGGTAAACATATTTTTTTGGGTTCAACTAAGGGCTCATAAATAATATTTGTCCCATCTGGTATTAAGTTGTCTCCTTTCTTCCACTCTTTGGTAACATAATTTTTATCCCTAGCTTGACTGTCCCATTTGCAAAAAAAAACACATGTACTTAGTATAGCCTAACTGCATGCCTAACAAAATAGGTAGCTATAACTTTCAAATCACCATATATGTTCCAGCTATGTTTTTTATAATTTATTTTTTCAAGAATGTCTTTCATCACATCATATTCTCTTTCAAATTAATACCATAAGCGACTGGCATCAAAGGATATTTGTTAATGTTGTGTAATAGAACCACTTTTAAAATATACTTGGATGAATCTATGAAAAGGCGCAAGTCCTCAGGTTTATGAACTTGTCCTAAGTGCAACCTAAGGTCATCAATATTCGTGCAGTAAACCAAATTATTTTCATTAATGAAATACTGAGAAAGTTCTTTTTGTAGACTTTGAAATCCTGCAATTTTATTTTTTTTTAAGTAAATTCCAACCTTGCAGTCTTGATCAACAATTCTTGATTAACAATTCAGCTTGATTTTTCATAAATTTAAATTCCTAACCAAGTTAGAATTTAATTTACCTTGTGATATAAGATATGGCTTATTAGAAGATAATTCAAAATCAAAATCATTCTGTCTTCTTCAGTACTGCATGATTCTTCATCCTTGCTTTCGAAACATACATTCACAGGTGGCTCAGGAACTGGAATAATTTCACTGTGAAGTTCAGACCTGTTTGCAGATTGCAATGAAGGATATTTTACAGATTGTTTAGATATTACAAACACACTTGTTAAAAAAAGTAACAATTGGTTACATGATCCTTTGGTTCACGCCAAACCATAGGTACACCAAATGGCAAAGCCTTCCATGTACCTTTCAGCCATCATCTTAAATATACAGAACAATTAATGAATGCTATATGAGGAGCCCATGTCTTTTCCTGATCACCAATTTACACTGAAAGTACAAGTGATATGTCTTTTTAATTAAAAGTGTTGTTTACGCCAATGCGTAAAGTAGTTTTATTCCAATAAATTCGAGATTATGGTTGAGTCTTGTAGTTATTACAGGCTTGGTAAATTTATTTTGCATTTTTGTAAGGCTTATCTTATGTGTACTTTTAAAATAGGTTGTTGGTTTGTTGTTTTCGTTATCAATTTCTCTCGGCTCCAGCTTGATTGACTGTTGCGTCATCTTAAATAGTGTCAGCATATTTCTTCACTCATTTATTTAGCCAAATTAGTCTTAAGTGTTTTTTGTTCTCACCAATTTTAATATTGTCATAGTTCCTAGAAGTCTAATTCTCTTTGTGTGCTATGATGTCATTCTTCTACTTGTGCGTACTGTGAATTGTTGTACTACTTGTGAATTATTTTTGTTTTGTCATCGTTCCCAAATTCCACACGTTTTCCCTAATCGTTCTCATACTAACACTTAAACACTACTCTTGTTGTCAACACACACTCTCTTCTGTCCATTGCCTTGTTCGCTTCCCCTACTTCTCACCACGCAGCTTTGTTCATTCTAGTTCAGATCTTCATGTTGTTTGGATGCACGGGCTGGTCCTCCGGCCCGGAGGACCAGATTGCGGTTCTCTCGCTTAATGTGTTAATACTCTCATCATCTTCGTGCCTTCATAAACGTTGGTAATTCTCTGTTGCCATATTCTTCTTGTTCTACTCGTCAGTGTTTCGTGATTTCACCGATTTCTATGTTTTGTTTTGCCTTGTTTCTTTGTTAAGTTAATTTTCAAATTCAGTAGATATCGTCTAGTATTGAAAGTGGTTCAGTTGCTACAAACCAGCCAATTTTATCGATGCAGAATTCTCTCCAAACTCATTACTACAAATCTGAGACGCTCCGTATTACTCAATTTCTAAACAAAGTTTTACCTCTGTATTTTTTTGATACGCCATTGAAGACTACGCCAAGGATAAACTGTTTGTATTTATGTGTAATTAAGGCAAATTCAGATTATTAATTTATATTATACAGATATGTTTTTAGTAAAATTAGTGAAATACGCAACTAATTGTACTTTATGAATTTAAAATTCAAGATTGGTTTAAAAACCATTTTTTCACTCAAGTATAGTCATGCAAGTTGGCTTAGATAAAGGTTATGTTAGTATTTTTCATGTGTAGCATATTTTATCTGCTATTATTGCCAACTATTGTTATTATCAAATCTACTTGTAATTAAATACCACTTCAGAATTATAAAAATATGTATGTCACAAACATTAATGAACATGAATGTGTTGATTAATAACATTTTATATACATTTTAGCAACTTTCAAGAATGTTTTCTATTGTACTCCATTGACTCTTGTAACTGCACAACCTCTTGACTTAATTTGGAAAATAACAATTTTAATGAGACAGTTATAGTCATTTGATAACAATTATTTATAATTTTATTTCTTTATTTATTTTAAGTACTAAAATTTGCTATTCAAACTTCTTATATTTCACATAATTTCAATATTTTAGCTTCTTGCTGTTGTTAATAATTTTAATCAATGTTAAATATTGTTTTGCTCAATCAAGTATTATATTATTTTTACAAATTAGAAAAAAGAAGTCATTAACATGAGAATGGCTAAGAAACTTAATATTTTCAAGAAAGCTTGCGTACTAAATGAACTCTTTTTATATGATTACTTAGCACAATTTGATTATATTGTAATTAACTCTTTTTTATACTGGAATATTATCCTGGCCTTTTTTCTACAACTAACTAGAATTACATGTTTTAATTATTTAATGCTAAGTATGATGATGTTCATAATTCAGAAAATGCCAGTGCCAATGATAAGAATTACTGTAGTTTATTTTCCTAAGTTAATGACATTTGTTCTTTGCTAATTTTCATTATTACAGAATATGTCAGTAATGCGACAGCTTTCCAGTTACACTATGTTTTAAGTATATATTTGTAAAAAAAAAGGTATTTTTAATTTGTTTTGTTTTCAGGCTTTGTTAAATTGTATATTCTCAAAACATTTATCTGAAAAATGTATATTTATGTATTTCTCATTTAATATTATAATTCATATGTTGATTCAGCTGATATTTCTTGTATAAGTTCTGTTTAGGATTAAGTTAAGTTTATTTTGTAATTTCATTTAATTTTTTAAGGTTATGATTTAAGAAAAAGTTGTTCTCTTTCTAATTAAAGTCCAATTTCTTTTGGCAAATATGAGCTGTGTGTCATTTTATTTTGTAATTTTACCCAACAAGTGTATTGTTTCTTCTGTTTGATTTTACAGTAAACTCACCACATACATAACAAAAGGCATCCACATCATTGCACTGCACTGTTAATAAATTTAAGACAGCAGTAAGACTGAACAAAATTAACTCATTCCTAAATCCAGTGCTTAATACAAACACCACAGCTGTGTTTTCAGCTACGTATTTTGACCTGTTCAGACCTGATTAATCTTGTCCATGAAGGCTCACTCTTCAGTAATATGTGACTATGATATGATTTAATTTTTTGTCTAGTATTGTTTATTTAGAGCTTACAAATTATGTTAAAAAAATTAAACAATAAAAAATAAGCTAACAAAATATAATATAGGAGCTTAAAATGCTAACTGTATGTTGAAAAATGAAAAATCTTTTAAAATTTAAAAATTTTTCAAAAATGGTGGGTGATAGAAAGATTGTGAGTTCATATTCATTTTCAGCATAAAAAAACAGATTATCACATGTTAGGAAACAAAAATTATGTATATCAGTGTAATCATATCATGCAATTGTAATTGAGAAACGTATACAAGAAAATAAGTATATAACTAAATATGTAAAAAATTATATATATATATATATTTTTGAATATGCAAATAATTTGACATATTGTCCACTGTGTTAATATAATTTAATATTATATGAAATAACACCAAAACACAGCAATTAAATATTAATATTACCATATTAATTTCCAATTCCAACTAGTTTTTATAGTATCCTGCATCTATAGTTGGTATTAAATTCTATATCTATTACATTAAAACATATTCAAATAAAGATAAACAAAGAAATTAAAAGATACATGATACAAGATATTCAAATTAATATATTCAAACGTATTAGATAATTTCAAATAAAATGACAAAAAGTTAAAATAATTTGGATTAATATAATAGATATAATATTGGGTGTAATGTTTAGAATCAGACTTTGTAACTTTTCTCCAAAATGTCCACTTTAACAAATGTTGGATTGAGCTTCCACGTGGTGTGCCTGGATATATCCGAAACAAGTAGAAGTTTGTCTGGTGAACTGAATCTAAACAAACTTCATAGATTTATCATCAAATCACACCTCATTAATTGCATCTAGAGTTGTAACTCGGGAGCTAGTCCCACCACAGGTGACCCCTTGATTGTCAATCATGAAAGATCTTTTAAGGAATACTCCACTGGCTGAACCAAAGAAACAGACATGGTGATAACATTTGTAGATTTCAAGAAAGCTTATGACTGCAACCACAGAAAATCCCTACTAAAAATTCTAAGATACCTTGGACTACATACCAAATTAATGAACTTTATACTGACTCTCATAAACTAAGTTGAAGGTGAAGTTCAGAGGCAAGCTCTCAAAACCATTTGAGATAAAAACAGGACTACACCAAGGCAATGGGTTCTCACTGATATTATTTAACTGTTCTCTAGAAATGGTAATGAGGGATTGGTTTAAAAAATGCCCCCTAAAAGTAAAAATAGGCAGAAAAATCAAAACAAACAGTCTTGGTTTGCCTATGACTTGGCATTGTTAGCAAACGACATCAACAAAGCTAAATCACAGATATTAGAACTTCAAAACATTGCAAATAAAGTTGGCCCCAAAATGTCATTCGAAAAAACTGAAATTATCCTCAAAAACCAACACGATTAAAAGAAGTAAACAGTAATAAAATCAAAATAATAACCCAATTTAAATAATAACAGAGAGAAATAATAACAAACTACCTAAATGAAAAAAACCTTGATCCAAATAAGAAACAAACTAGCTAAAGCTGAAAAATTAACCTGGTACACTTACAGTAAAAATTGCCTGTCAATAAATGCAAAAATAAGACACTACAACATAGTTATAAAACCAAAAGCTGCTTATGCAGCAGAAACACTCTTCTACCTGGATGAGTAATCAAAGACAGACAGACTCCAGAAAATCAAAAGAATTTGAAGAACATGGATTAATAAAAAGTACCAAAAAAATGGGTAGTGGTGGATCGTGCCTGACAGTCATGTACAAAGAGTTAAGATCCCATTACTGATACCGTGCGCAAGAGGAGACTAGGATTCTTTGAACATATCAAGAGGATGCAAGATTCATAACTTCTTAAAAGAACTAGTAAAGTACAATCTCGACTTGAAAAACAACAAAACAGGATGCAGGTGGATCAGAGAAATAAGAGGATCTGAAGGAAATTGGCCTAACACCAGAAGATACTGCAGATAAGATAAAATTAAACAGTAACAAACACACTCACAAGAGAAAAACTCAGAACACGAACATTTTGAACACTAGAAAGGGTACAAAGATCAGAACGTATGAAAATATACTGGGAGGACGGCAATGCCCAAACAGTACCATCAAGGAGACTTTGATAATGGACTGACTAAAGTGATCCTGTGCGATCATAAAAGATAACAAAAAATAAAAACAATTAAGAATTAATATACCAAAAGAGGATGTGGGATACTGTGAAACTAGTTATTGGAAATTAATAGGATATTTTAACTTGTCTAATTATTGTATTTTGGAGGTTTATATTTCAAGAAAAATTGCGCTTACTATAGATATAGCAATGAGTGTTTAGTATCAAAAATATTTAAATTTCACTATAACAGATCATAGGAATATAAAATCGATTATTTACCTTCGTGTATGATAGCTCACTTCATTGAAAGCACTTTGGTAATATCATAAAAAATAAAATCCTTAAGTACATATTTAATTTTTGAAAATGTAAAAATATATCAGAATAATGGAACTTAAGTTCTTTATTCAAAGTAACATTAAATTTAGTTTATTTAGAAAATTGTTTAAATTTTCTTTCACTAGTGTACATGATTTTATTTTATCAGTCATTCTCAATTCTGATTTGTTGGTATTTTCCTTTCCTTTTTACAGTATGATTTCTCTTCAGTACAAAATATTTATTATATCACATATCTTGGGTTAGGTATTTGATTCACCTAATCCTATTTTTGCAGTTCTTCCTTTATAGTTTTATCACTTAAAACTTCTACTTTAAAATTAACTTAAACAACTTGTATTTTTGATGTATGCATCGTGAATGTTTTTTATGATGCTCATAATCAAAAAGAGTTATGGTTTACGAATCATAAAATCCTAAAATTACTTAATTTTTGTCGGTTTAGCCTTCCTGACTTTATAAATTTTTCTGGAAAAATTTCAGAGTGAACCCTTACATTCTATAATATTCATAGATTTTCCAAAATTGGTATGAAGTTTATACCAGTCTCCTTTGATGTCTTTTCAACTTTATTATTAATGTTACCTGTAAATAATGAAATTCTGAAAATTTTAGTGTATTATGTTTTCTTACACATTTATTCAATTCATTTTTGTTGCTTTTTTATTAATTTCATATCTGAACAGTTCATACTTTTTCCCACAGAAAAAAACAACCTAAGAAACAGGAAGACTTGTCCAACCTACACTTGAAGACAAGAATTTTTTTCTAGTTTACCTAACCAATCCACCAAACTGTAGCAATTATTAGCCATCAGCCATCATATAAAGAATGTATAAACAGCCAGAACTAGGAACCCCAGGCACAATCCTGCTAGACCAACCTCAGTCTTAGTACACTGTTATAGCTTTCAGAGATTGGACTGAAATGATGCAATTATGCAACACCCAGCAGACACGACCCTCCTTGCATCTCAAAAAGATCTATAAACTAGGATTGGAACACAATCCTACCTTATGTCCATTAAATAATCATGAGTACCAGTCATGATAAAACACACAACCACCATCCTAAAAACCACCTCGTTTTGGCAAAATGTAAATGTCTAGTCTTTGCAGTCTCTAAGGAGGGCGATAACATATCCCTGACATATTTGTATTCCATTATGTTCCAGTTTCTCACCTTCAATATAATTTAGTGTGTTTATATTTCATATATTCATCCATAAATTATAACATATCATTATATAAATATAGAATTAACTTTGAATCATATTGATTTCTTTCCATTTAATGACAAATTAACAGAAATACTAACTTTAAAGCAAATATGTAAAATTCAAAATACACACCTAGTCGGTTCATCAAGGAACATTACTGGAGGGTTATTCACAAGTTCTAAAGCGATCGAAACTCTCTTCTTTTGGCCACCGGAAAGATGACAACAACGAGTATGCATACAATCTGTTAATCCCAACGTTTCTAAAATTTCATCAATCTAGAAAGAAAAAATTTTATTTTGAGATAAATTTTCCATTCTTGAACTGATTAAATTACATTATGTTATAAACAATTCTAAAAACAATTATTTGTCTTATTTCCAATGACAAAACTTACTAATTATTTAAAAATGAACATTAATATGACATTTAAATAGTAATTTAAGTTACCTCCAAGAACAGTAAAATGTTTTCCTTTTGTAAGATGATTATATATTGTAGCAAAATAATTAAGCACTAATGCCATATAAGAAATAACAAAATTTTATTGAAAATTTCTAAAATTTTACCATACATTCTTACCACATTCACAATAGTAATCTGATATAAATCTGTACTTTAAAAATTAATCAAAGCAAAGGAGTCCTAACAATAAATCAACCAAAGTTTGTTTTACTAGAAACTTTCAGTGTTTTATTGATATATACAACCTAATTACTACTGAATCGGTTGAAACTAAGTCTGGGAATATATCTCAGATATAAGAAAGAAATATTTTATTTGATTCAATAAAGTACTTCCACTTAAGTCTTATAATCATATAACACTTAACAGCAGCATAGTTGCAGGTTGACATAAAGATAATTTTTTAGGTGATTTTCTTTTTGTGAAATCAATGTTCACAGATCTAAAATTGAACAATACTCAGGTTATTTTAACATAACAAAGCATGTAGTTTTAGGGTAAATTTTATTTCCATAGGTATCACCTTATTTACATCGGTAGTATATTAAAATGTAACCTAGCAGCAGAATTAGGTAATAAATTAAAAAATGTACGTTATAACATTGAATAAATTTTTGTATGTTCTGGCAGTGTTTTCATAGTATACATTGTTATATAGATTTCTCTATTTAAAATTTTTTAAATTTTGTGTTTTTAATACAGAAAAATCAAGTATTTGATGTGGTCGCTGATAAAGCTCTTGGATGAGAAATTCAAAGTATAGTCAGTTAATAAGGAAAATTAAAAATTTAATTATATTTTATTAGATCTAAGATTTTTTGAGCTGGTCCAGTTTGAAATTATGTAAAGAAGAAGGAATAAAGTAAGTAGAAAGTAGAAACTATCAAGATGATTGGAGGAACTGCCTCTGATGTAGAGTTTTATGTCTTGTTCAGGACTCTGGACGATATAATTTTTTTAATTGTACTCTACTACTATTTACCCTAAATATTAACCCATATTTTTCTGTGCTCTGAAGCACTAGTCGTAAAATGATTCTTAGGTTTATAGATGCTTCTGAATCATACGAGTATGTATGATTTTTGATCCTCAGGTATGTTTATCAATTTATGAAATATTGCGAAAATGCAACTTCAATAGGAAAGGGTGTTTAAATTAACACAAATTGATTTAGCTTAATATTTTATTATATTTTTATGATTCTAAATAAAAAGTAAACAGATCAGAAATTAGGATACAATATTGTTAGATCCCTTGCGATGTGGATGACCATAAAATATAATAAACCTTAAACCATAAAATAAACCTTTGTGGGTTTTAGAGCGAGTATGAACTATAGATGCATAGGTGATGAATTGAAACAATGCCTTGTTGCTTATTAAATTGTTATTTAATTTCTTGAACATCTAACTTATAACGTAACATATAATTGATCTTAATAACATATAAGTATACAAATAAAATAGCGTTCATCCGAACATTATTATGCGCGTCCATCCAGACTGAATATACAACATGACCGCTCTGGGTCAGATTCTGGCACCGAATGAATAGAAGTCACTACATCATAATGACCACTCCTTGCGGTATTATGACTTAGGACATAGTATGATCATCATATGACCATAGCTTGCCGGAGAGCTCTAGCCCTTGCTAGGTAGCAGCACTCGACAGCAAAAGTGGAACATAACAAATATAAATGAAATGTATATATTTTCATTATTTCAGTGTACAGTGAATATATAAAGTTTATTTTTTATGGTAATGAATGAAACATCTTGGGTGAAGTCCAACCTTACACTTATTACACAAAAATTCCATTGTATTTTACATTTTACATTTTTTGGCAGTGGATTCTTCTATTATTTACATTTTTTCAGGCAGATGTTTATCAAGTGAGAGTCTGAGTTGTTGCAGTTGAAAACACTGGGTTGTGCATTTGTGGAATAAATAGCAGTTTCTTCCGTGTTATTCTCCTTGACGATAATAATGTGACAACTACAAGTTTTCAAAATTTGAGTTGCTCAATTTGTTGTTTGTGAATGTATTGATAAAGCTTCCATGAATTTACTGAAGCTACATCAAGAAAGTTTGAAAACAAAGGCCCACCACCACTTTTTTCTTTTAATTGTTATTCGATAGTTGCTGACACCATTGTTCGGTGAATCAGCCCCACTCGTTTAGCGATTGTATTGCTTGATGAGATCGTGCTGTTGGATGAAATCTTCAGTTTTTTCACCTTAGAATATCTTTTGACATTATTTAGAGGGAGACTGAAAATTAATAGAGAGAGTAATGGGAGAGTTGTTCCATTTTGTAATAAAATTGAATTGGTTTCAAATTGATAATCGTGTGTCCAGTGAGGTTCCTTACACAAAGAACAAGAATCTTCTAAAGGGCAGTTTTGAATTTTATTTTCATTGACTGTTCCATTTGCAAGAAAGCCTTCCTTCTTTAGTAACTTAATTTATGCGAACTAAAACATCTATCAAAGTAAATGCTGTGCTTTTCAGGATTGTCTACAATGTGCAATAAATGTTGAACAACTGAAACACCTAATCCAAGGTTAGAATCTACTTCTGTTTCTTTTCTTTGATAAAGAGAAAAGTTGAAAAGTTAGCTTTGTGAAGAACATAAACACCACACCTTGTAGTCAAAGCACACAGATTTTCCTTTCATAAACATTTTACGAGAATGGTGACCAAAGTACAGTATTATCTGATCATCTATTGAAAGATGGGAACAAAATACTCCATCGGGGAAGACGCCCTCCATGTGGCAGTTTCAGTCTCCATGCCGCCCTCTCCATACCTAGCCCTTATGAACTTTACAGGAGGTCATCCTCAAAATCTTGTTTCTCAGGCTTGTTCTTGCCTCAGTCAGGATGCCACTGATGCAAATGCCACATGTGACATTCCCATCAGTGTACTAATATCATTAGAAACTCTCAAGGAAAGAAAACAAAACACACCTAAACTAAGTCTCAGACAAGAATGAATAACAAAAAAGGAAATAAAATCCACTACCTACCCGAAAGATAAAGGGTCGAGTTCAGCACACAATAATAAAGAATACGAGAACAACAAACATAAAAAAAAAAAACGTAACAAAAAAAAACAGAAAGCGGGAAAGCCCAAGCTTAGGCACTCTAGACCCCCTCAGCAATCCTTTTTTTTTGACAAGTAATTTATGAAAATCTCCACCGAGATCTATTTGGCTTGGTTTTGCCAATTAACACAAAGATCTAATGCCGACTTGTACTTGGAGCATTCATACAAAACATGATGAACGTCATCCAACTATCTGCATTGCACACACATTCCAGAGTCCATCAGACCAAACCTCTGCAGCCTGTCCCTAAAAGCGCCGTGTCCAGAAAGATATTGCACTATGTACTTATTCAGGTTTACCCAAGAGGCACCCTGTAAACTACCAACATCTGGAAAGAGACCATGGGTATAACGTCCGCTCCCTGCCTCATCCCATCTGGTCTGCCACAAAGCATTACCATGTTCAATTTCACAGATTTTTGCAGAAATTAACTCGCATAACTTCTTGGCAACACAACACTGTTGCTCTCTGATGCAAGCAGTATCAGTTTCATGTCTGGCAATCACCAAGATCACTTCCCATGAAATCATGCGGTAGCCAACCACTACTGTTAACAATATCAGGCATTGAGTCCTCAACAATATATGCTGATATCTTTTGAATTTTAGCCTATCCGCCCAGACTGGCTTCGCATATAGGATAATTGCTTTGCAGACACAAAGTACTGTGACTTACAATCTCTATATACTGCTACAAGGATTGCCTGCTGCTCAGGATCACCCTTACACTGAGACGCTCTCGTTAAGAGACAAACAGCCTGTTTCAAAGCTGACAGTTCCCTACACCACCATGAGGCCAGCCTCTCTTGACCTGAACTGCGGGGAATCGAACACTCAGCAGCATCAATGAAAGCTGCTGACTATCTGCCAGGTCCTCCAAATTCAAAGACTCCGATCCAAAACTCAAAGTCTGAGCGATAGAAAGTTAACAAATTTTCACCAGTCTGCATGCCTGTACAGAAAACGTTCCCGCAGAACTGGAAAGTTACATCAGTAGCGTTCACTCGAACCACCAATAATCTCATAAACATTCAATTGATGATTGCTTAAGCAGTCGTCCACCACCTTTCAATCACAAACATTGGCAGGAATAAAAACCTACCAATGGTAACATCGATGTTTGTTCCACCAAACAGTCAATGCCCATCTATCATACCAGGTACATTAAATACCTGTATATCTATCATATTGGGCTAAAAAGCCCTCTATTAATTCACCGCGCAATCATCAGTGAAACCGCTATGCCACAATAATGACTTCCTTTTCCTGTTTAGCCTGCGGTAATTACTGTCATGTATTACTTCAGAAGATGAATGAGGATGATATGTATGAGTGTAAGTGAAATGTAATCTTGTACAGTCTCAAGTCGACCATTTCTGAGATGTGTGATTGATTGAAACCCAACCATCAAAGAACACCAGTATCCACGATCTAGTATTCAAATCTGTATAAAAGTAACTGCCTTTATTAGGACTTGAACGCTGGAACTCTTGACTGCCAAATCAGCTGATTTGCGAAGACCAACCCACCACTAGACCAACCCGATGGGTTCACAATAGTGACTTATCATTCACAATCGCACCAATAAAGATTGGACTGGTACCAGAGTATTGTAGGAGTTTATCCCAGATCTGAAGATGACATTCAGGAGGACTTGCAGCATATAGATGCAAGTTCTGAACATCCATACTGACAAAAACATGATTATCTGAAAGCTGTCGAATGAAGATACACTATGTTTTCAGAGCTACAAAAGAACTCTTCCAAACAGAGAAACCTGGCAGTTCACCAGACACAACTTATGGATGCTGCAATAAAACAACATCCAACCCTATATGTAGAGCAAACTCACAGAGCTCAATTTGAACTATATAAACACCCTGTGCATTTAACTGCCTGAATTTAACCATTTAATGTTAATGAGGTCAAGTACATAAAGACAGCTCACAGTCTTTACTATTGAGAGTTCTCGGAATCCTTCCGAAGACGATTACAATTGGCACAAGTCGAAACTTTTGACTTTTTGGGACACTCATTTCATTTATGTCCCTCATTCCCACAATGAGAACACACTGCCACAGACTGTTTACATAACTTTGCCCTATGTCTATACTGGTAGAAGAATTTGAAACATCACTGAACATCTAAATACTCTTTGACCTTGCACGAAGAGAAGTCAATGAACAATCTACTTTCTGAAATGAAGCTTTTGAAAAGATCAGAAGTAACTTCAAACACACCATGGTAGTTCTCAGCCTTGCGCCTACCCAATTTAAATAACTGACATTCATCTTTAAATGCCACTTCAATCTTCTGAGTATTTTACACTCTTGAAAGTCATTAATTCCTCCTCGGACAATCGCCGATCGATGTCATAAACAATGACCCTGGGACACCTCTTCCTTTTTGGGCGATTTTCATGCCAGTTTTACCGACCTTGAAGGAGCCAAAGATTACCTTTATAGTCTCTTTGTAATCGGCGATGACAACTAAGCCCTTTTTATCATGAATTTTCAGGCTCGACCTCTTCTGATGAAGGATGACCTGAAATCCGTCCCTCATTGGGTCCTCTGTATTGGTTTTCTCAGTTATACATTCCTTGAAGTTGACCAACACAACCTTTGGCTGTTTTTGGGACAGACTGGCCTCCCTTTTCTCTTTTAACATCTCTGTAACTTTTCCGCTGAGACCGCACTGGCTGTGAAACCAGAATGGAGATGGAAACAGTCTCTTTCACTACAGCTTTTCTAATCTCAAAAGGCTTAGTAGCCAACTTTTTGTACCCACTAGCCAGAGCAACAACAATACTTAAAATCCTTAATTATGGATGGAACCTTTCATCGTTGACAAGGTAGTCTTTGGGTTTTCAAGGAATTGCATCAATTTCCCTTACTTTTCCTCAAAGACTAATGCAACTGATCCTGTGACCTTCCCAGCCGCCACGTTCAATTCATTAATATTATTCATACTCCACCAGTCTGAGAGGTTCCTGAGATCCCTGGTCTAGACTCATCCTCTCCAGAAGAGGCACAGGAGTAGCTGAGCCCCACCTCTGCAATAGGCTGAGGAAGATTACCATGCCTGGGCCTACCAGCCCTCTTTCCCACAGTATCTGACATTTACACTTAACACTAAAAAAAAAACTCAACTAAGAAAATATAAATATAAATGTTATGTTTAACATAAATAAATGTTTTAATATAAATGTTAACTGACCAATAACATGCTTGTTTATAGACCAATGAAAAACAATCGGCCAGTAGCAAGTCACTTGCACCTAAACCAGGTGGTTGCCAATGACAACAACCACTAAAACACTAATTAAGATAAAATTAAAAATAAATAAATGTCAGAAACTGAACAGACCACAAAATAATATAACCAACATCAAAACAACAGAAGAAACTGTAATTGCACCCGGAGATTGGTTTTAAAGAAGTCAAACCACCCACCAAGGTAACCTAGAAAGACTGTTAGGCTACCTTTTCTTAACCTCTGGGGCCACTGTTAGGTATTTACTTCCGAGGATGAGATGAATGACAATTTTTGTAGCATGTGAAAATGCCATGCCTGACTGGGATTCGAACCCGGGACCTCTGAATGAAAGGACGAGACACTACCACTTGCACCACGGAGGCTGGCAGCCTATGCAGTTAGGTAAATGAAAATAAGTAATGGTACAATAAAAACTCTGAACAAAAACAAAACCAATGAAATCTAACCCTAGTAATCACTAATTATTAAAATTATAAAGTTGCTATTGAATAATGTTTTTTGTAAAACAAATTATCAGAGCCTACATAAACACAACCTTCCTCACATGGATTGCATATTAAACATCCAAATATTATGTTGAACAAAAACACTGTATTTGCCAAAGTTTTTATTCAGAAGAAGGCTGCTCTTTAGAAAACTTGTTTGTAGTATTTAACATATTGTCAGCCAAATGTAAATTTCTTTTTATATCTCCATACTGCTGGTGGTTCATGGCTTTCCTTAATAATATTCATTGCTGCTGAAATTGCGAAAACGCAAAATTAATTTTTTTCAGTCTAAATATAGATGTAATAAATAATTGATGATAAGATAAGTTTACGTAGAAAAACTATCTCTCTTTTTGAGTACGTGATAATCAGTTAAAATAATATTGTACATTGAAGTTTATTCATACATTAATTATGTATAGGTCATCTCAGAAGAAGCAAAAAAATTATTAAACTTAGTGAACAATAACATAAAATACTTATTACCAACAAAAATGTTTTTTTTTTATAATTATTATAATAATATTTATTATAATTGTTATTAAAACAGTAAACAAATATTATGTAATAATGCAAAACAAATTATGTTGTTTTATTTCAACTTCAGCTGTATATGGGTTAACTTAGATTTAATTTTAGAATAAAACTATTTTTAAATAATCAAATAATGAAAATATTTGGATATTAAAACTTACCACAAGTTTTTTTTGTTTGGTTGATATTGACTTTCCCAGCTTTAAGTTTGCAGCAACAGTCATCGCTTCAAAAACTGAGAGTTGTGGCAGTAATTGACCGGCTTGCATTATGTAACACGAAATTTTACGGAATGGTCTTAAGTTACGTATTTTTTTATTGATCATCACTGTTCCAGTTAGGCCACTAGTTCTAAGAAAGAACAATGTCAGATTGTTTATTAAACATGTTTTAATTACATATGTTAAATAGTTGTTAAAGTAACTAGAACAATATTATGCTACAAAAGTTTCTTGGAATTATCTAATTATTCAAATTTCCTCCACATGGTTTTGGGAGTGTAATTTTGTTTCCCAATTTAAATACATCCTGATAAGATAGTAGCAAGATAAATATCAATAAGAAATTTTTACCCAGTATTATTAAATGTAGGTCATTTTAAGAATAGATTCTTCCATAACTGAATAACAATAATAACCATGTAATAAAGGCATCATATGCCAAACTAAGAATTAATTAAGAAGCAAGAATTGATGTCAGCTGAAGAAGATTCTTTATATTAAATAGCATTTAATAGTACTGCAAATGTAATCAAAAAGAAGATACGATTAAATCACTTAACCTTTAACCTATTAACCTTTTAATACATTATATTTTTTGCATAAAGTACATAATTTTACATGTACACTGTACTTCTGAACTGATGCAATATAGACATTAAGAAAAAAAGTGAAAGAAGGACTAGAGGTATTTGAAATGCTGGTAAAAGTGGTCGTAAAAGGTGAAAACTGAAGAGAAAAATGAAATGAGGTTAGATTAAAAAAATAGTAGCTTAATCAGAATAAGAGGCCAAATGTTTAGGATACTCCAGAGAAAAAAGGTGTGGTTAAAACACCAAGGAAGATCAGAAGAAGGCACAACATAAACAAACCAGGTTTCAGTCAAACATTATAACCACTATTTGTATTTTCCTAATACCAGATGCTTGTGTTACATACCAAACCCTCATTCCAGTTCTTTCCATAGGCTTATACTGTATAATTTTCCATTCCATTACTCTGTCATCTGGTATATGAGAACACAGGTATTAGAAAGTTCTGAATCTATCAAGTCATTTTCCTGCAATACAACTTTATCCTTCAGATATTAGAATATCTGGTGAAGCAAGGAACAATTAAATGAGTCTGACATGTCCTAAGAATACAGGAGGATAGAACATGAAGAAAAGTTTTTAGTGAAAAACCAAATGTAAGAAGGAGAGGAAGCTCGAGAGGGAGATAGATGATTTGAGAAAGATGGGAGTAAGGAAATTACTATAAGAATAAGAGACTGTGGATGATAGCTAAGGACTGGGATGTTTGAGTGTAGGGCAAGAGGCCAAGGTCTTTCATGGGCTACAACACTGAACAGTAAGTAAGTTTGAATTTAGTTTGATATCCATGACATAAACACTACAGTAATTTTTTTTAAATGAAACTTATAAAATTCTTAGAAAATTATATTGTAGTCAATTTTTTAAAAAGCTTTTTAATAAAATTGATAACACTTATTATACAACATGTGCGTGAGTCATGAAATTTTACCTCAACCCTAGGAGCACATTCTTGGGATACATTTGAAACAAAAATTCAAGTAATTACTGTACTATACATATTTTATTAAATTTACTTAATATTTAATATTGATAAATTACTATCAGTAAGGTCAATCAAGATGTAAGAAAATAATATTACCAGTATTTGCAAGCATTTGCACTTATTTAAGAATAATTGAACCACAGCGTCATCTTGTATTCTCTGTGCGCTGCTAGTAATATTTTCTGCTAAAGTATAGATATAGAATTTTGCATTACGTGCAGTTTGTTTCCGCAGATTGGTGATGCCTGTTACCTTGTGATGAGAAGATGTGTTAGTACTTTGTTGTTAATAGTATGTTCATCGCCTCTGAGTAATTGAGAGCATGTCTTTCCGTGATTCACAGTGAAAGACCTGTTTTTTGTTTCCAGGTACACCGGTTTCTAATTGACATAGTGCAAGAGATATAATCATGTAATTAGGGAGACAGGATTTGGTAAAGGACTATGAGCAAAGCAGTAAACCATTAGTTAATGATGAAGAAAAACTGCAAGACATATTCATTGATATGTGACATAGTCCTGTCAAGTCATACAAAAATTAGTCCAACAATAAAAACAATTGCACACAAGACAGTTCGTAAGAATCATTTCCATGTAAAGTGAAAGCAGTGCAAAATTTATTGGCTACAGACAGTGGAAAGCAAAGTGATGAAAAGCAAACTGTGAGTGGTAACAGTTTCTAGTGGATAATTCTGATAATATTTTTGACTATGTTTTCTATATTGATGAGACATGATTCTGTTTATCAGGGTATGTGCAAGTGTTGAACTCGTGTTTATCGTCTGCCAAAAACCCACATTCTGTATAAGAAATCCTCTACATGACCAAAATGTTAGGCGTGTGGATTGCAATGTCCAGGAGAAGAATAATTAGCCCACTTGGCTGGTCTAATGATTAACTCGTCAATCACAAATCAGCAGATTTCAAAGTTGAGAGTTCTAAGGTTCAATTCCTAGTAAAGGCAGTTACTTTTATACAAATTTGACTACTAGATCATGGATACTGGTGTTGGGTTTCAATTAACCACACATCTCAGGAATGGTCCACCTGAGACTGTTCAAGACTACACTTCATTTATATTCATCCTCTGAAGTAATACCTTACGGAGGTTCCAGAGGTGAAACAGAAAAAAGAGAGGAGAAGAATAATTGGCTTAATTTTCTTCACAGAAACTATAAATTCAGGTTATTATTGTAAAATCATTCAACGGTTCATGGGACTGCTAACCAAGGATGAAATTAATAATGTTTGGATTAAACAAGGGCGTAACTGTGCAGACAGTGCATGAAATTACTGCAAGAGGTTTTCATAGATGGAATCATTTCTAATGGCCTGTGACCATCTTATTCTTCAGACTTATCCCAGCAGATTTATACTGCTGGGGTTTTGCAAAAAGTAATGTTTATCGAGGTAACCCCTACAGCCTCCAGGAACTTCAAACTGCTATTCCTGATTTCATCTAGAACTTTCCACATGAACAACTTGTGAGAGTCTTCAAGAACAAGAAGAAACGCTTGAAGATATAATTGGATGTTCAAGGAGACAATTTCCAGTAACTACCTAAAGGTAATTGATATTAAATATTGTTGTACTATTGTATAATAAGCGTGTTACTTTTTGAACAAACTATACTTAGAATAATTATGTGTGTACTGTAGTGTTGTTGTTACAATGGGTTTTACATAGACAGTCAGAGAATTTAGTTTAAACAGTATAAGGTAAATCAATCATACGTTTAGTAAAGTTTATTCAATAGTAATGTTGGGTTTTGGTTTGGTTTGAATCATAATTTTCAAGCATGCCATGTGTTTTCCTTGTTTTACATATTTCTTAAACTTGTATTTTTTATGATTGACTGATTATATAAGGTTTTTTCAGAATTAAATTATCTAAAAATCTTTTCATAATATGTTTTGGCAATTTAACAAAATTAATTTGCTTCAAACCAAAAGGTTTTTTACTATAATTTTTTTGAGCTTATAATAATTTTTTTAATTTTTTAGGTAAAAGTTATATATAAACCACAGACTTTGCCTTCGTAATTTGTTTCCCAAGAATTAGTATTAATTAACCTTTGGAGCAGAAATGGAGTAGAAAATCCTCACTAGCCCTTAACTGAAAGAAATAAGTAAAATTTCCAGGCGTACTGTTTGATTCAAATACCCCTAATAATGATCTCCAGGTGTAGGGACAAGACTTCATGAATTACTCTGTATAGTGATTAAAAAGTTAGTAAGTGCACAATTTTTATAACACAGAAGAAAAATAATGTCTGTCAAAAATATGTATCAATAATAAAACCCAGTCTCCTGGATCAGTGCCGCTAATGGTTCAGTGATCAGTTTTTAATTGAAAATCATTGGGCTAAATTTAAAAAAAATATTTTACTTCCTTAATTTTTGAAATAATCATTATTACCACAAAAGAAACAATAATTATTTAAATAAAAAATATTTAAATGAATTCTGACAGGTACTTAAAAATACATTATACAGACCATTTCAGTATAAAATAAATTATAAATATAAAAAATAATTATTAGATAAAAAATAGAAGTGTTTAAAGTGGATATTAGTTATTTAAATACAAACACATGAAATAATGGATATAAAAAATTACTACAATATAATTCACAATTAGAAGCTGTTACAGTAGATAATATACGGAGGTTCATGCGCAGTTCAAGGTCATATGAAGCTACAGGTTGGTGAATAAATGTTGCCTCGGGCGTGTGACGTCAGAAGTTGGGGATGCGTCGGTGCAGTCGATCCGTTTAGGTCAATGATTCTCAATCTTTTTAGCTTCACGACCCCAGAAAGTAAAAATAAATATAAAATGAATATTTCGCTTCTTCCCAACATCAATTCAATGAAACCACCGGACCCCGGCCTTAGCCCATCACACCTCGTGACGTCATATGGCATCGAATTGCGCTTCCATCGGACCCATCGATCACGTCTAAATAGATCGACCGCTTCGATCCAATACACTTCTGACGTCATTTGCCCGAGGCAATATCTCTATATCGACCTGCGACGTCATTCGACTTTGAACTCTCTACCACATGTAGAGTTTACGGTACTCGTGGGAACAAAATTCAAAGTGTACAAAAAAATCCTATGATGGTTGGTGGTCTATCTGAAAAAAACAGTCTAGTGAAAAGACATCGCTCGGCGTTGTCTGACGAGGATAACAGTCCAGAACACAGTGTTAATTTAAATGGTGACAAATCAAGTCTGCAATGCAAGAACATCAGATTTGTAGTTCTTAGAAATAGTCAGGAGGGCGGCTCCCTTCATAAAGTCTCGCCTTTCCTAATTAACAAAGTAGTAACGGGTTTAGGTGGTTCCCCAAAGAACATTAAGAAGTTACGAGTCGGATTGATTCTGATCGAAACACATAATGACGAGCAGAGTCGATCTCTGTTACGTCTGACTAATATGGGTGGTATAAATATAAGTGCAGAATGCCGTAAAACCCTAAATACAACCCGACGGGGGGGGGGGGGGTAATTTTTTGCCGAGATCTTTTGGATATGAATTTCACTGAAATAGCTAGCTAGTGAGCTTCGTCCCCAAGATGTAGAACTGAAGCGAATAACGGAAAGGCAGAGCGGAATGGAAGAACCCATACCTTCTCTTGTACTGACCTTTAAAAATAAAAATTCATTATCTTTCAGTTCGTGCACGACCTTTCATTCCCAACTAACGACGATGTTTTAAATGTCAAGGGTATGGTCACACTCCAACATCTTGCTCGAAAACAGAGATCTGTGCACAATGTGCAAAGAAAGGCCAAGAAGATGAAAAATGTGCTAACTGCAGTGGTTCACATACAGCTCGTTCTCGAGAAGGCAATTCTCAGAATCTGTACGGAACAAAAACTATCATTTCCAGCTGCACGAAGAAAATATAAAAAATTAATAAACTAATATAACTTTTTTAAACCTGATATTTTTTCTTTCGCCGTCGCAACATTTAGCACCAATAAGAGCAGGTAACCAACAATGCGAATCCTGCAGCGGGCCAAAAAACTTTCAGATGTTATCTGATCAAATTTCATCACTTACAGCCACTATTTCAGAGTTTACTAAGATGAATAAAAAGTCGATAATTACGACCAGTGAAACCAACAGTGCAATCCCTCTGAAAGCTCCTGTCCCTGAAGTTTACCTTTAAAACCTCGGACAGGGGTAAATACCGCTGGTGGTAAAATACCAAATAAGCTTCCTATTAAAGGAGCTCATACAACCACCACCCCTGGGATGTGTGCAAGGTCCCATTTTTAAAAATCTCCCCCTCCAACACCACGTTTACTGGAGGATATGGTAGAGAAACCGCCCGATCCCAGGGCATCGGAGTTTCCTAAAATTTGAAAAAGAAAAACCGAATCGCATACAACTAACTTTTATATTTTCCTGAAATTATTTATAACTACCTTCACTTATGAACATTATTCAGTGGAACTTTAGAGGTCTTCGGTCCCGCATTGAGGATATTAGAGTGTTGGCGCGCGCACATGAACCACTAATCATGTGTTGCCAAGAAACACATCTTCTACAACAGGATACAGTAACTAACATTCAGAGGCAATTCTAGTGAGAGATACGACTGTCTAGTAGACACTAGAGAGAGTGGTGGAATTGCTATTTTCATGAAGAAAGTGTCGGCTACAAGGATTCCACTAGCCACCCTTATTCCTTCTGTTGCTGTGAAGGTCTCCATTCCCTTCAAATTGCATATCTGCAATTTGTATCTGTCACCAAACTCTTGAGTTCAATTCTCTAGAAATGTCAAATCTTCTTGCGCAAATCCCATCGCCGTCGTTAATAGTAGGAGACTTCAATGCCTACCGTATTTACTGATGCTCATCTTTCTGCTCCTCTCGAGGAAATATAATAAGAGTAAACAAAACTTGGACCTTTGTCTAATGAATGATGGGTCACACACATGCATGTCCTTATCATCTGGTACATTGTCCAACATCGACCTCTCCGTACGCTCACCGAGTTTACTCCCTCATCTTAATCGGTCTGTTTGTGATGACTTTCACGGCAGTGATCACAAATTAATTATTGCTTTTGGTGTCGACCGCGAGGTGGGAAAAAAGGCCACGGAGATGGATTGTTGAAAACGCGGAACGATTATGATAAAGCCTTCCCATCAGTATGACGATGACGCAGACATCCTTAATCAACTTTCCTCTTTTACGTCCATGATACTTGAAAATGCTGACAGATATATCCTACAAACATCGGGTAAACCTAGACGTCCTTCCGTTCCACGGTGGAATGATGATTACCAAAATGCTATTAGTAACCGACGGCAGGCAGTACGCAAATTTAAACGCAGGCCTACAACTGAACATCTAAATTTATACCGCACAGCTAAAGCGGTATGCTTTCGAGTATACTTGGACGCTAAGAGGAAGGCATGGACGAAATACGTGAACACTATCTCACGCACTACTCCCGCTTCGTGGAAAAAGATCCGTGCAATTTGCAGATCACCGAAACAATCTATTCTCGGTCTTATTCATGAAGGAGAACTCCTTTCTTCATCTTCTTCAGTGGCAAATATCTTAGCAAATTCTTCCACTCAGTGTCTCTCACTTCATCATATAATAATGAGTTTCATGGGTACAAGATGCAGATGGAAGTATTATCGTTAAACATTAGTGATACGATTGGCGAATTAAACGCCCTATTCGTATTCAATGAGTTGTCACACGCACTTAAAAACTCACGTGACACTTCCCCTGGACCTGACAACATTCGCCTCTATGCTGTCACACCTTCCTAATTCGGCGCTATATCTACTGAACATATATAATGGTTTATTGGCCGAACAAGTCTTCCCACCCGGTGGTCAGAAGCCATTGTCGTACCGGTACTTAAACCTGGTAAAGACGAAGAAAACCCCTCAAGCTACCGCCCTATCTTCTTGACAAGCGTTTTATGCAAAGTGATAAGAGAGAATGGTGAACCGCAGGCTTCAGAACAGTGTGGTTTCCGACAAGGACGATCTTCCGTTGACAAATTAGTATAATTGGAAACAGCTATTCAAAACGCTTTCCTTCTTCGCCAGCGCCTCGTCGCTATCTTCTTTGATATCAGAATGGCGTACGATACGGCCTGGCAACATGGCATTCTAAACGCCCTCAAAGAATGGGGAGTCAAGGGCAATATGCTTGCTTTTATTCGGGGTTTCTTAAATTACCGAACGTTCCGTGTTCGTGTTGGAGACACTTTCTCGGGTACAGTCATCTAATCTCAATTTTCTGTACTTGGTAAATTAATAGAATTTAAATGTATAATTTAACAATTTTTAATATAATTTAAATTATTCCTGAATGAAATGGTGCTGAAAAATTAATCGATATAAAAAAACGTAAAAATATATATTATAGATTATTTTATTAAGAATAACTAGAAATAAAATAACATAATCGATCGTATTTACTTGTATCCGGCTAAAACATCCATGAGTGTACTCTTTCCTGCACCTGAAGGCCCCATAATACCGACAAGTTCACCAGATTTGAATTTCCCTTTTAAATTACGTAATATCGTTTTGTTTCCTAAACAACAAAGAGATAACGATTTAATAATTAAATTTACATAAATTAGATTAGTTTCATGAATTATTATTAATAGAATAAATTCTTCCTAATAGAATAATAAAAAAAGGTAAAAATTTACAATGAATTTAACCGAGTATGTCCATACAGATGTAAGGTTATGTATTATGAAATTATGTTTCCTTATTTGTAGCATAGGTTGATAATTTGGGTTTCTATATAGATATTTAGCTTTCAGTATGATAAACATTTTTTAGAAAAAATTCTAAAAATCTTATTTTCTATAAATCTATTTTACATGTTTTTATACACACACACACATATATATCTCCAAAATATGTGTATATATATATATTTATATAAATATATATATATAGAATAAAATAAGATTTTTAGAATTGCTTTAATAGTTTTCACTAAACCAAAAAAAAATTGATTGCAGATAACAGCCACTGAAGTGAAGCACGGTGGTTCGCCATGCTGTGTTGCCACTGTGTTAGCGCGGTGGTGAAACACAGCTTATGGTGAAGCACAGTGTGAACAGACATGTTCGTTGAAAAAGGATCATCAAAAGAAATACTCTTTTAAATTACCAGATGAAAAGATAATTCAGGAAAAAAAATAGAGGATTTAGATATAACGTTTACTCACATATTGATGATTTATAGTTTTAAATGTAATATCAATTTAAAGTCGATTTTATTATGATTTTTACATTAATATACAAACAAAATTAAAATAAAATTACTGAATATTTGACTTAAATATTTTAATTTTTTTATTTAATTTGTATAAAATACATAATTATTCACAAGTATAACTATTATTATTTTTATATACAAATGTAACTTTGTAACAAATTTATAAGTTGTAAAAAATTGAAAAATCTTTAACTTTCAAAAAAATGGAAAAATATTTATTAAAAATCTCATAAATAGTATAGCTCGATGAGCTTCCGTAGAAGTAGCCCCCTTTATAATCAATGATTTTCTTCTTCCTTTCCCGTAACACTTTTACTTCTTTCTTTTTATTGGAGGTTGATGAAGTTGTGACCCCTATATGCCTTAAAAGCTGAATTAGTGATTAAAGTGCTCTCTGAGTAAGGTAGGTGCCCGTTCTTATTTCTAGTTTCCCTTTTTCATTTATTGTACTACTCACAATAATACTTTTGAGTACTCGATGACTCGATGATAAAATTCGTTAATCGAATCGTTTGATAAAACACCTTAATGTATTGCTTTAAATTATATTCAGTACAAAACTGACATAAATTTAAGTCGTTCTATCTCTTCAATATTATTTTTATTTTTAATCGGATTACATATATTCTAACAATCATTATATTATTTTACACGCACATCATTCAGCAGTCTACTGTTATTTTATTCTTTGGGATCATTTCTACTCTTTGGTTATCAGGTTGTATAAAAAATAATTTCTTAATGCGTCTTCTAGTAGATGAGAATAATTAAATGTACGTTTGACTTTTATAAAAAAATGTTAAAGCAGTAAAATGTAATATTTATTTAAATCACAGTAAGAAACCTAGATTTAGTTCGGGTTTACTAACTGCTTTAAGACAATCGGTACCTTAAGGAAGGAACTGCATCACATTTCCGAAGAGGTCATCTGAAAGTAAACTCCTTGCATATTTAAAGCTACTTTTTTACAAACAAAAATGAGCTTTAAATAAATAGAATCAAAATTACTTTTTAAAATACTAATTATTACCTTTTATTCTTCCATCGTAAACGGAATAATTTACATCAGAAAATTCTATGTCGACTGCAGGCCGTTTTGGAAGATGTTTTAGAGGACATATTGAAATACTATCTTTACTTCCCAATGAATTTTGAGCCCCAGATATATGAAACAGTTCAATTACTCTGAAAGAAAAAAAATACATTAAAAGAAATTAAGTTCTAAAAACATAGTAAGAATAGTTTTATTGTGAATAAAATCGCTATAAAAAACACCAGCCAAAACAGACATGGTTTAACTAACATCAAAGTATTTTATTACAATATAACCTCAAGATGAAATGGTATGAATAGGTGGAGTCAGTACAATGCGTATTGCTTTCAGCTTCTCTGTTATTTATTTTACATTATTAATAAATAAAGAATGTAAAATAAAAACATATCACGAGAAAGACTGTTAAGATTACGGCTTTCTATATAGCGTATATATTTCTGTAGCTTCAATATACCAAAATTATCATGCGGTAAATTAAAAATTAGTAACCTGAGCCAAAAAATTAAAAAAACAGAGCAACCAAAACGAAACAAAAGTAATCACTCTTCAATTAAAATTAACTTTTATTCAGGAGTGAAAATTAATAACACGTTTCAATAAATAACAATATTTTGTAAACGGTCTTTACTTTTTTTCACTACTTTATTGATAATTTGAAATTCAAATTTTTTTTTTATGACACAAAAAAGTACCAAACGGTAAAATAAAATATCTTAAAATAATTTAGTTCATAACAATTTCAGTTCCTTTTTTGATCATCGTTAACGATCGGTTTTGCTGTTTTCACAGTCATGTCAGTTGAAATTTCAGCTGGTGATTGTTAAGTAACAATTTAAGAATGCGGATGAAAGTGTGTGTTCGTTTAGCATATCATTGCTAACTGCTTTTACATATTTCATAATGTTCAAGGGTGTTAAGAAACGGTCATTTTTCTGAGGTGTAGCATATCAAGGCTGTGCTTAATATTGATGAATCTCTGTCAACGATGTAGTTAGAAAATGTTGGCTTTACACTGTTGTTACTTTTAAATGTTTATTGTATGTCTTGAGTAAACTGAATTGTAGGACAAAATTGTGGTTGTCACAATCAACACTTGTTTTCTTAAAAACAAAAGAGTTTTTGTGTGAAACTTCGGTATTAGTGGAAGGCGCAGGGATCGCGCTTCCACGAGTCGGTCAATTTGATAGTTGAGGGTTGTACGCGTAAGTTATAGGTGGTCGTGGTCGAAAGAGTACGTACGAAGGCGATAATAGGTTGTGTAAATAAGCTGATGGGTATATCTGCCGAGATACTTGCATCGGTGGCGTCCTGATAGAGACCTAACCGATGACTGTGCAATATAATTAATTATAAAATTATTATATTAATAAATTAAAATGTTAATTTAAGTTAACTGAATTTCTATAAACATTTGTGTAGTTCTTGTAAAATTGTATTGATATTCTCTGCTCAAAAAAGAAAGTTAATGTGCGATAAAGATATATTTTTATCGTACTTTTAGACATCCAGTAAATCTAAATGCATATCCAAGTTTGCATAAAATAAAATAACGTGCTGTCATCTGGCCTTCCATCGATAATGAATGAAGTACTGTAATTTGTAGTAGTACATAAAATTTACACAAATTTTACCGCGATTAAAGTTAGTATAATTCAACCGACAGTCTACATTAAAATTGAACTCGCATTTAATATGACTATTTTTAAGAAGTTTACGATTAAAATTTTATTACAAGCTAATAAAAGTTAAGAATAAAACAATAAAATTTATATTTTCCTTGTCGATTACGTATTCTAACGACCAGATATATAATACACGTTTTTGATTATATTACAGTCAAATTAAACATTCTTAACTGTTAAAATTGTATCCTTAAAGCATTTTTAAAAAACAAATCGATCCGTATTCATTTATTTTACTTTCCTATATAGATAACGCTATAGCAAAGATGCAGCTCTAGAAGGGAAAGTATTGTAATCGGTCCGATTTGGGCATATGGCGATTTCACCGGATCTTGACGTTTTATCACCTAAGGAACCCAGAATATCAGATGTTAATCTTCATATGTACGCGTGTGTATATCGGTGTCGGCCTCTAAATCATATTTTATCTCCGGAACTACTAGACCGATTTTGACCAAACTCGGTCAGATTATTTCTATATATGGGGCACTAATGCCGTTAAATTTTCAACTTAGAAGGTCAAGGGGGTGAGGCTGTAGAGCAAGTTCACCCTCAATATCTGAACTGATCGAGGTCATTCGTTATTCTTAAGCTCATTTGTTAACGATTAAAAAGTAACAATATTTGCAAAAAAAGATTTTTCAAACTCGCACCCCTTTCAAAAAAAAGCTGTTGTAGGCAGCTGCTATGTTGTGACGTCACAGGTGAGCGGTAGAATTAAATAAATGAATAATATGTAAAGCGTAAAAAAGTAAGTCGGTCTGGCCGGGTCTCTATGTCGATCGCCCGGTTGACCGTACCTGCTGCGTAAAGCTCCACGGCTGCCGACCATACAAGCGAAATTTTTTCTATGTAAGTTGTGAAATTACATTAGTTTAGTCGGTGCCGACTGTCACCGCTAGTACTGCCACACCCGCGCGAATGAAATACGGAATGCGCGCGCGCTTTACTTAGAATCAATGAATTAAATAAATGAAAAAATATTATATTTAATTAAAATGATAAATATTTTTAATTAAGTTGTGTGTGTAAGCCATGCATCAGAACAACTGTGCTGTGAGTTTTTTTTTACTGTATTAACAAGTTAGTTTTTTTTTTTACTCGTACACTTAATATCATTTTTTTTACTTCTCGGGTAATTGACCGATTTGATATCGTTCTACATTCCTTTCTGTTTGCTACTAATCTTTTAACCTCATTATGTACACACTCTACTGTCTGTTTCACTTGTATACTAATTGTAGTCTTCCTCTACAGTTCTTCTTACGTTCTACTTCATATCCCTCCTGTTATCGAATTGCCTACATCCAGATGTAGACAACCCAGACATCCAGATGTCTCAATAAATCCCTACCGACCTAGAGACCAATAATTGTCTCTTTGCCAGATTTTGTCACAAATTGTTTCCCTTAATTGTCTTAAGAACTCTTCATTTTAAATTTCATCAAGTCTTCAAAAAATCATTCTTGTAACTTGATATTTCAAAACCCTCCATTTTTTCCTTCCTGTTTTTCATATCGTCCGTGTTTCACTATACATATACTCCACGTAAATATTTCGGAAGTTTATCTTTTCAGTTTTTAAATCTAAATTTGATAGCAGCAGACTTTTTTATTACGCGTTATTTATTTCATCCTTTACCTAAATAAGAAAATTCTCTATTTTTTCCAATAGAATAAAAAACCACGGTTTTGCTAGAGTATTCTTGAACAAAAGCACATTAAATTTCAAAACTCATTCTAATTTCATAATTTTTTTATCTATCATCAGAATGATACTTGAAAATAATCTATAAAATATAATAATTTATAAAGAACGATAATAAAGTACGGAAACGGCTTCGTATTTCAAAACCCAGGGATGTTAGTAGGTAACAAGTGCGGACCTACATAGTTACAAAAGTTACTACTTTATGGTGTGTTTAAAATTGTTGTCGGCAGTCTTGGGTCCGCCATATTGAATAATATATCTTAAGTATGGAAGCCGTTTTCATACTCAAATATCATTCTGTATATAATTTTATGATGAAATAAACACTTAATTATTGTTACTCGATGCGTATAATTAGGTAATAGTTACAGTGTTATGTGGTTTACAATTATTACATTAAAAATTAACCGTTTCAGTGATAACGACACACGTAGCATACACTACGTGTTACAAGCGGCATAGCATATCCTTTATGAAAGATTTATTTGCTAACATTTTTATTTTACACTACAGCATCAGAAAATCTTTCATAAATAAACGTATCATATGTTAATCAAGTTAATATATGACCTTTGAAAATCGTATGAATAATACGGAAAAAAGTAGGTGATGCTAAAAGTTTACATTTATACCTTATAATTGGAGACAAATGTTGGCTTTTATTAAAATGTACAGAGTTTTATTTTTAGCCAAAAATTTATTTTACATGTCGGTAAGTTTACTTCCTACTTTTTTAAAACAAGCTTTTTACGTTAAAACAACATAAACGTATACGTTGTACGCAACATAAAAGTACATGCACGCTTAAAATTCATTACAGAAAAGGTACTGTATTTTTTTATCGATATTTTATTTAATAATTAAATAAAATATCGATAAAAAAACTACTGCTGCTAATGAAATGCGATTAAATGTTTCTGCATAATATTGAAGCATTTTATATTCGATAACCGAAACGGTAGTCAAACGTTGAATCGTTAATGTATGCCGATCTAAAATAAAATAGGAACGCAATTTTTTTCATAAGATTTTACGTTACTTGAAAAGTCTTCACAAATAGAAAAAAGCTTTTTATTATTTCCGTATACAAATTGTTACGTTTTCTCCAACAAGTTTTCCAGTTACTATCCGTAGCCGGGTCCGGGTGAGTGTATAGACAAATGCAGTTACTATTACCGGCTTGCCGTGCACGATTTAGCTGCAGATGTAATGATTTGCGCGCATTATAAATGTAAATGCCACGCTCAACTGCGATCTGAACCCAGAATCTCCAGATAAAAGGCTGATTTGCTACCGCTTCGTCACGGAGATCGGCGGAGCGGTAGAATCACGGCCTATTCGATTATAAGCCTCTTCCTTAAAAAAGTAACCAAGGTATGAAACTTTATATATTTTTATCTCATTTCGCACGAATTAGGCGGTTACCTCCTGCCTTGTTAAATGGGGATCGGTCACGCAATTTATACGATTAGTAACGGCATAATATACCGACACGGTTCGAATAGGCGATATGAATAAACAATGATTATCGGCTATTGCAGTACAAAATACATTACCATTTAACTTTGTTAATCCGTAGTGACCGGTGAAAGGGTAGTTTGGATTACTGAACTGAACGATTTGAGTTAGAGAATGTTACGTAACAAATAGAATTTGATAAAAATAGTTAAATATATTATAAAAAATACTAAAAAGAATACTTAATTTACGTACAGAATTATAAACATCTAGAAGCACGATATTCGATTACTGTTATCCAATATTTTTGTGACGAGTGAATTCTCTTTAGCGTACGAAATATCTAAATGAAAAGCGACCTATCCTGAATCTTTCCGATGAAAGACAAAGATGCTACTGTTCCTCCGTAGAGGTGAGCATTACCGTAAAAGGAACTTCACGAAACGATAATCTAAATATATCAACTCTACGCAAGAATTAAACAGAAACTACTTTATTACGCGAGACCGATTACTTATCTATACGTGTAATGTTCATACGTACCTTCATTTTCGTTCAGACCTATATTGTTATCGAAGTTCTTTAGTGATAATATCTTCTAAGAGAAGTTAATAACGTTAATTTGAGCCGAATCCCACAAGATTAATCGTATTTTTCAATGCTTACTTTAACGTCAATTTTTAATTATTAAATTAACGATACTAGATTTGGTATTTGTTTAGAAAGGGGCATGGCATGAAAATCATGTAATTTCATTAATCGAGTAATTTAATTCACCACCAAATTACATCTTGATCCGTTAATTAAATCGGTATCGTTTCAGTTTTTTCGTATTAATAAAATGTAACTTACAACTCGGTGGGATTTATAGTTTCTATTCTAATAGGATTGTTGTTAAGTTTGGAATGATAGAATTGCATTGAACATGTACACTAAAAAACTCATAAGCGACACAAAGGAATGAGATTTATAACAGAATTTTGTATGTGTGTGTGTGTGTATATATATCATGTATGTGTATGTGTGTATATCTCATGATTGTAAAAAGATCGCTTGAATTTTTAAAACTAGATTTCTTTAACAATCTAGATGTCTCTGCATAATTAGTACATCTTTGTTGATCGGGGTAACATAGGCGGCCGGATTCCTTCATCTAATGAGTATTACTTTAAGTTGTTTCATTAATGGATCGTCAGACAAGGATATTTTGTTAATTAGAACGTAACAGAACGACAAACAGAGACGGTATCGGATAGATGTCGGTGTCAAAGTCTTTCGTGAGTTTTCAATTATCAATTTTTTAATCTGGAAGGCGCTAATCGGCTGGACTCTTCTTTCACAAACTTAAAAGATGAATTTTGAAATACGTTTGTAATATACGATATTATCACGATTAAAGTTTCCTACTAATAAAAATAAGAACGATCTGCTTAAATAAAACTGTAGTTATTAATTCGATGACATTAAATTTTAAGTCGACTCCTCCTATCATCGATAGCCGCTATTTAAATATGAGCGGCGCGCGTTAAACGCCGATACATGTTGATTAATTTTTATTATTGTAGAAGTCAGTTTATTAAAGAGGACTTTTGATATTAACATTCGCTGAGATTTTCCAGGTATTATGGGATCGTTTTACTAAGGATCAATTTTTTACATATTTTATGAACTTACACTGTCAGTTAAGCAAAAATCCAGTTTATTATTATTTATTTACTGTAAATACATAATTAAATATAATATATTCTTTTATGTTACTTTGGTTCTAAACAAGTTATTTTTGTGTACCTCAATATAACGCTCAAAAATAAAATTATTTTGATTTTAATACGATATCATTTTTATTGCATTCGTAATTTTTTTACAACTTTTATAAAATTTGTTTAACCGAGTTACTTATTTAGAAAAAAAAATTATAGGGAAAAAATTTAATATATAAAGATACTAATTAAGAAGCGAATGCGCGTGTGGATTTTTTATTTTATATTTATAGTTTATAGCAGAAAAACAAAACTGTTGAACGTCATCGTTAAATGCAATCGTAGTTTTATAAGAAGGTTCCTAAATGAATTCCTTCTACTGAAGCGGAATCCTTTTATTTAAGTATAGAAAAGAGAATTAGAGCGGGAGAGAGAAAAAAGGAGAAGTTACTGAATCGAGGTCAAGCTTCTTCATCTTCGACTAAATAAATTACATTGATGTTCAGAAATAAAGAAGTCTTTTCGTTTTGTTCAAGAGTTGAATACTTAAAAGTTGAGTCTTAAAAAATTTCAGTAATTTAACTATTTATTTTTTTAAGTCGGTGATTTTTAAACGTTCAATTATCGTTACCGTAAAAATGTGTTTACTTATTCATATCGTTTAGAATCGACTGAATTTTCAATCAGTTAATAATTCGTACTAAAACAAACGATCTACACGTAACGGTTTGAGCTTCAGTAAAGTTAAGTAACTATTTATTTATTCAGAAAGAGCAGGCTGATGTCGAATTGTAATTATGCTTTTCCTCGTTTTTTGACAGATGAGAAAGTACGTTGAAGAAATATTAAAAAAATTAATCGCAATGGAAGACATTTTACGGCTATTTCTCTTATTGTAATAATTACAAAAACACCTTCAGAACTTTTTTTTTCAGTAACAGTCTCCAAACAGTTTAATGTAATAATATAGTTTTTGTTAAAAACGGAATAGTTTACCGAACTCGGTTTAAAGACTTTCAGGTTCAGGGTAGCTATTATGGATGCAGAGTTATCGATTGAATACGTACATTTAAAACAACCAGTTAATTTGGTAATTTAATTTTAATTAAATTACCGGACAATTTAAGTTCTGAACTTATACATCGAAGCGTAAACAATAACTGTTATAGTCGGTCAATAATGATGCTAATCTCTAATCTATGTGCTATAGTTTAAAGATTTTGTTTTATTCATATTTATAACAAAACAATACAGTTTTGCATTAAATCTACGATTAGTAATACAAAGTTGTACACTCAGAAGAAACATCAAGAAGGAAAAAATCTGTCCGGTAAAATTTGACAAACTTTCTCATAAGTTTAGCTACCATTATTAGAGCACACAAAGTACGACATTCATATATTTTTCTATAACTTAAGTACCTACAAAATAAATTCAGAACAGATCGATCTTCTGCACTTCTCATTTCTTTATAAAAAATATAAAAAAAATAAAAATGTTACCGATAGAATTCATTGGTACCACCACCTACATAAATTACAGAAATAATCTTCGGCTGTGCTGTAAGGCACAGTTTTCATCCTAGGAAAACAACTTTAACTTCCGCAGTCCTACGAAACTCTCGATCTGTATATCCCCATTCCTTTTGTTTGAGTCATTCTTTCCTGGAGGATGAGCTTCAGGAACGACCGTACCGGCTCCTGATGCAAAGCTGAGAAGGCTACCGCTCCCTCTACCGATAAGGAAGTAGCTCTTCTGACAGTTTCTTTACTGAAACTTAATGATGGGGGACTCTACCTTTGAGCTTTTACGGGAAGCATTTCCATTCAAGGAGATGTAGTCCCGGCTTATGGCTGAGGCTCGTAACAAGTAAAGCTGGGTTCTTCAACATCATACAACAATTAAATACTTAGCCTGGATAGAATGAAGTACTACACCTGCACATCAGAGGCTGTCCCTCTGAGGGTAGATTGTTTTTCAAGACTATTTAATATTTTCGGGTTTATTAGTTTGTGTTTGTGTTTTTACTTTTTTTTGTGTTTACGTTAACTTGTATGTTTACTGCATGTTTACGTTTTGTTGTTTGATGATCGACAGTTGACGTTTTTATTTTTATATTTAACTTTGTTTAGCGTTCTGTGTTTCTCCTTTTGTTTTGGTTAGTTTTAGCGATAGCGATCGCTAGAGTTTTTGTTTTCTTGTTTGCTTTCTTTAGATTAGTTTTAGCGTTTGTTATTTTACCGTTCTTCAAGTTTTGTGTTTTCTTTGTTAAAAACAAAGAAAAGGGTCTAGGACTAGTTCAGCTCGAACGGTACGGTCTTGCTTAAGACCGTTGAAATGTACGAGGGTTATTTTTTTTCAAGGTCCGATCGGTCGCGAAATAAAAACCCGCGCAAAAATCGGATGAATTTTTGCGCATATGTGTTGCGCAGCGTCTCTAGTATGGCCGTCAATCACGCCGTGTCTACAATAGTATCTCCCGCCAAGTGTGAAGTGCGTGCGGTAATTCAATTTCTTCAGGCTGAGGGGTGTAATGCAGCTGAAATTCATCGACGAATAAGTAATGTGTACGGTGAAACTTCAATGATTAACAGCAAAGTGCGACAATGGTGCAGGAACTTGAAAGCAGGACGTACAGATGTTTATGATGCAGGCGGTCAGGGAAGGAAGCGAGTGTCAACGTTTTCGTTGGGAAGTATTTGATCACCCACCGTACAGCCCGGACTTGGCTCCATCCGATTTTCACCTCTTTGCTCACATGAAACGCTGGCTAGGAGGACAACAGTTTGACACAGACATCGAGCTGCAGACAAGCGTAGAAACATGGCTGAAAACACAGGCGGCTTCGTACAATGATGACGGTATTGGAAAGTTGGTACCACGCTACGATGAATGTCTAAATGGCGTGGCGACTATGTAGAGAAATAGCGTAACTATGTAATTACTTGTTACAAATAAAATATATTTTATTTTCACTATGATTTTAATTTCATGAGCGATCGAACCTTGAAAAAAAATAACCCTCGTAGTTAATTAGGTTAGCGGTAGTACACCGATGGAAATGTTATTTGCGGCATCGCATCGGTGGCATCCTGACTGAGGCATTTGAGACTAAAAGATGTCTGTTGCTGAAGTATTGAAGATGACCTCCGGTAAAGTCCCTCAGTGCTAGATACAGAGAGTGTCTTGCCTTCGGGCTCAGGATGCGGGTAGATTGTTCCCTTTCTTTTTTTCTTGGTTGGGTATTTACAGAAAAAGTGTGCATACTGTAAATATTTCTTTTGTAACCGATTTATTTTATACATTCTTTATAAGTTTTGTTTTTTAAGTTATATTTATGCATACTAAGTTTCCCGTTATGTAATGACGACGTGTGTTCAATAAAATATGCACCTAGCTTTTGACAATTATCAGTGAACGCACCCCTGTTGAAAAAAAAATGATTTCTCTGGAAAATCTTGTTGATTTTATGTATATTTTAATAAAAAAGATATTATATACGATTAAGTTAAAAACATTAAGTAAAATACCGTTATTCATATTTATTTGAACTTTCTTTAATTCCATTTTAATTTTTCCATTTAATTTCATTTTCTTTGATCTGCAAATTTCTAAGATAATTATTCATTTAATTTCAGACTAAAAATGAGTTTCCAACCCGTGATACTTTAAAAGATCAGATGTTTATATACAGCAGAACGCTGAGGATATGAAGTTGAAGGGGTACAGTTTGACATAATACTATAATACAGTGAGTTTGTAAAGTTGCCGGGCACTGGAATTATGGAAGTGTAATGATGAGACTTTCTTAATTATTACTTTGTATTGTTATTTCATTATTTTATAGAAATGGATATTACAATAATCTGAATGATTTATAAAAGGTGTTGAAAATGACCTTATCCAACATTAATAGAACTACATATGTTTCAATTTATTTTCAAACATTTTAATCAGCTCATGTACTGGAATGTCTCGTAAGTTTCACTGCCCCTCATAGAAAGTAATCTAGGGAAGTCAGATTGGGCGATCATGCAAGCCACAAATCCTTCAAAATGATTCATTCACCAAAGATATTTAATAAAAAAGTCATTGTGTGTGCTGTGGTGTCATTGATGGAACTGACCGTGATTGACTTCCATTTTCGTTAATCATCTAATGAAGTTTGTTAAAACAGCACAATAACTATTTTAAAAAAAGATTGGACTCATAATGTACATTCTACATACACCAGACTCCAGTTTTCACTTTGTGTAAAGATTGTTCGTATAATTTATGGAGGTTAGTTGTCGATTACAGTTGTATATTTTGTGACTTAATAAACCCTTCCAGATGAAACCACACTTCATCTGTAAAATATATCATATCAAGGATACCTATGCAATTCTGGTCGATAAAATGTTTAAACTGTTGACAATAATTTAGTTTTTTTGCATGTTCTGTGGGTTTCAGTTCTTAAACGCACATTACTTTGTAGGAAAAAAGTTTCAATTCTTTTCTGACACTTATATGTGTGGTAGCAAGTCCAATATCTTGCTGCTGTACTAGTTTTCGCATCGACTTTGATGGACTTTCGGTCGTAGCATCTCAGTTATCAAGTAGCTTCTTTTCATTTAGTTTAGGTGATCTTCTACTTCTATTACTATCTGCAATAGAGCCTGTTGCCTGAAATGTTTTGATAACAATTTAAACTGCATCGCAGTGTGGAACAAAAGTATTTGGAAACCTTTTAGAAAACCTGTGGTTCACTAAATCAGAATAAATGTCACCTTCACGAAAGACATGTCAATGAGAAAAATGTGTCCTCTACTGAAAGAACCATTATGTTTCTCCCAACTATTGATTCCTATAAACGAACTACCACGAAACAAAATAAAGCATGTTCAATCACAATTCAACACAATTGATGTATTGGTTTATTATTGAGCAATGCCAAACGAACCCACAGAGCAACCAACCTAATACCTAAAGAACAAAATGCACTACATAATTATAATGTCTACTGCACAGCAACTTTCCAAATACTCTGAATTATACATTACCATGAATCAATAAAAATCCTCTAATTGATAGTTTATCGAATAAAAAATCAGGTAAAATATTTTAAAATAATTTACCAACTTTAAACCAAGAAATATAAAAAAATTAAATATATAATTTTTTTTCTAATTACGAGACATTTAAGAAATGTAATAAGATATTATTTAAATCTTACATTTAGCTGCATAATAACTGAAGTTATATTCTGCATTACTCTAAAAATGTCTTATGATAAATAACCTTTGATTAGTTAAACAAAAAATATCTGTATATTGATGAATAAATTTAAATGTATAAAATTATCTTTGTCGATCAATTTAGTATAATTCTATTGTAGGCTATTCTTGGGTGTAGACTTTAGCCTCAAAATCCTGTTTTGTTAGAGAGGAATGATTTTTTAAATATTTTTTGGAACTAGAAAGATGTCGTTTTATCTAATATACACTCTCTGCCATTAAGCTTTTGTATGGTTATCAGACAAGAAACAGAGTCTCCAGTTTCTCCAAAGTTCACCCATAGGCAACACTCTATTAGATAGCGAGGATGCACTGGTTCTTAGATTCTGGTGGCACCGTCAGCATGATGAATCTAGCACAGTTAGACCTGATGGAAGTTGAAATCTTGGATGATATGGGTATTGAGAAAAGATGATGTACCCATCAGGCAGATTGGAATAGTTTACTGTCTTACCCAGGTTCAACAAATTTAACACACTATATCTCTGTTATAGTATCAATCTTCTTTTGTAAATGATTATTAAACAATTGATAAATAGTGTATTTTGCCCTACAAAGAAAAGGTATTCAAAAAACATTAGCAATACATAATTCAGAATTATAACGAATTTGTTTCCAGGGAAAAAATAAAATATTTTATATTTTATTTGTTTAGAGAATTTATAATGAAAGAACACAGAATTTTGTCATATTATTTTAAACATATAAGTATTAAATATTTTTTTATATTGTTATTATTATTTGAATGTAATAAATTTGAAGATAAAATTATAACTTTGCACATATACTGAAGAGAAGATAAAATATTTTCTTGTTGAAAATATAGTCATCAGAAATAAAATTTGAAAAAAACAATTCTGTGAAATGTGATCATTCTGGTAATGTAACACCAAATAATATAATTGTAACCATACAATTAATGGTTTATTGATTTCTACAGTCATTATTAATATTAAAAATTTGCAATTGTTTTCTAATTTTGTTGACTATCGTAAAAAATGAAACTTTGATGAAAGTTAAGTGTATGTATAATTTTACCATACAGTTTTCATTTGTTAATTCCCTTTAATAAACAGAAAATTAAACATTTGGACACATGTTCTGAGCAGATAATTTTAAGTAAGTTTAAATTTAAAAACTGGACAATCCAAGAATTAATTAAAAAAAAAAAATGATGTTTGAATGCTGATTTTAAAACATTTAAATATTTTTTAATTTACATAAATGACTTATGCAATTATGTCTTTCCCTATTCTTTATAAATGATTGATTTAGTTATGATTCTGATTATACTATCTCAAAAACATTTGTTAGCCTAATTCACATTGAATTGTAATTAACGCTATTGTAATATCAAGTAAACTCTAGCAGTGTATTACAATAACAACATAACTACTGAGATGTGATGTAATTAAATTGAATTTATATCTTACGATGGACTTAAACCTGAATTTTGCTGTATCATGGAACAGCTATCAATAACCCGATTGATGAACTGTTTAACAAATACTGAAAAAGATAACAGAACTGGCAGAATAATACAGAAGAATAATCAATGTAACCTAATCAAAAGTCCAACAATGAATAAAATATGATGGATGTTAGAAATATATAAAAACTGAACTTACAAACTTTTAATTCTTGTTATACGTTGTTGCTATTGGAGAATGTTAAAAATCAGATGGGTGGATAAAGTGACAAATGAAGAGGTGTTGCGGCAAATAGATGAAGAAAGAAGGATTTGGAAAAATATAACTAAACGAAGAGACAGACTTATAGGCCACATACTAAGGCATCCTGGAATAGTCGCTTTAATATTGGAAGGACAGGTAGAAGGAAAAAATTGTGTAGGCAGGCCACGTTTGGAATATGTAAAACAAATTGTTAGGGATGTAGGATGTAGGGGGTATACCGAAATGAAACGACTAGCACTAGATAGGGAGTCTTGGAGAGCTGCATCAAACCAGTCAAATGACTGATGACAAAAAAAATACCTTGTTGAGACTTTATAATTCCATACAACAGATCCTTTAATAGAATTTACAAGTAACTAGAAATGTACATAAAAATTTTGCCTACCTTTGTTTTCCTGCTGAATTTCCATTGTTCTCGCTGCTTTTGGGCTGATCTTCCATGTCAACATGGCAATTCGGATTATCTGCCATGTTCCAGAATAAGATGATATTGTATTTATGTTTTTCTTTATACCATCTTTATGAAGTAAATTATTCTGTAAAAAAAAACAAAAAGAATTCATACTTCGTTGAATCAATAGTGTTAGTAGCTGTAACCCTTATTTGTATGCTGAGTATGCCTGGTTAAAGGTCTGAATTACCGTACCTCAATGTATCGTTAATTAGAACCTAACAATAAACTGATAAATGGGTAATGGTACCAAGGAGCAGGTAGTGTTTAAAAACCGCTTCACCTCGGATTATACTCTCAACCTTATCTATGGAAAGGATATGTTCGCTACTCTCTGTGCCCTTGATAAATTAATGAAATGATTAAAAAATATTATGTTTACAACAAGATAGGTATGAAATTTAATATCAAACAAAACTTATACAGCTGTAAATTCTATGAAACAATAGGATCTGTTGGTTATACTGCCTTTGTCTCTACATAAGAAACAATTCAGCAGAGGTAAATTGTTTGTTAAATTTATTTTTATGCTACTTGTTTACTTTTGTTTTTTCAGTTTAGGTTACTTTTTTCAGGTTCTGTAAAGCAAAAAAAAACTCTCTAGAAAAGAGCCAATGATTGTGTTACAGTAATTAATTAATATTCAAATGTCCTATTCTGATAAAAAAAATCACAGAAAATAAAATCTTAATGTGTTAAAATTTTGTGACTCAAAATCTTACTTTTACTTACCTTCTTAACACTGTTTATGCACGATGTATGTGTTTGGGATTAGAGGTTGTGTGTGTGTGTATGCGTGTATTCTGTTACTATTTTTCTCAAAACAACTGGACCAATTTTGATGTGGTATTTTGCATACCTGTGTATGCAAAAAACCACATAATAGAATAGAGATAATAGATGTCTAAAGATTATAAGCCACCACCAGGGTGCGCTGCAGTAGATGTGTTTCTCTAAAATGTTTGGGCCGATTTTAATGCATTACACAGGTATCACCTCACCTCATTGCATTATATAGGTGTCACCTCAGAGCAGATTCTTAGATTAGTTTTACAGTTATAAGTCACCAGGGATGCTGCAGTAGTAGATATATTTCTTCAAAATGGCTTCATGGGTTTTTAAAATTTTTAATTTTATACTTGTGTAAAATTATTATTTGTGCATTTAAAAACAGATGTGTGAAAAAGATCGAGATCATGGTCTACAGCTAAAGTTGGGATCACTAGTTTATGGCTTATTACTAGTTAAGTTTATTTAAAAAGCTTCATTTTTTTCTTTAATTTTAGAGGTTGAGTAGGCAGAAGGGTTGTTGTACAAAAACTAAAAGCAAAAGATAAGATATTTACTAAAATTATCCAATTCTACATAAATTTTTAATAGAATGACAACAAACATTAACCCTTTAATATTAGACCTTATTTTACCCCATTGGTTATTATACAGGGTGAAAATTCCTATTGGTTAATTAAAAGGAAAAAACAGTAAATTTTATAAAAAAAAAAATTTTAAGAAATGTTTATTTTATAAAGAAATAATGGGAAAATGTTTTAAAAAAATCAAATGACAAACTATTATTCTAAAAAGAGTTAAATTTTTGTCACAATAAAAATGAACCAATGGTTCAAATTGTTTATCAAGGACAGAAATGATTATGTAAGTACATGTGATTTATTGACAATTATTTACATCTATTACAAATTATATCACTATGTTCACCACAAACAAAATGATGGCAATTTGAGCACTTAACTGCATACTTTTTGTCACTTTGTTTACACCGTGTACATCTTCCTTGTTTGGGTCCTCCTTTTCACTGCCATTCTTCCCTTTCTTCAGATTTTGGAAGCCTTCCTTTTTCCATTGGCAGCATTTCAATCTTTTGTCAAAGTGTAAGTCTTAAAGTTTTGGTAATCAATCTTTGTTTCATAAAAGGTATGGCTAGTTGAATTCCAAGCTCATGGAGAAAACCAAATCTCTTTTGTTTTAAATTCCCTCAAGCTACATTACAAAATGTCCATGTAATAAATTTATTAATCCCTGCAGCATTTAACAACATTGTTCCAGCAATTTTACCAAAGATAAAACATCATTGGGATTTTACTTAAGATCATTCTTAGATCTCATCATTTTCAATAATGTCCTCTTGTTCAGACTCTTTATGTTCTGAAGACAGTCTTTCTACAGTTGTAATTAAATCTTCAGAAGTATTTAATTAGCAGTAATTTCTTCAATTTAAAAAAAAGTTTAGGCATTTTAAAGTAAAAAGTTAAAAAAAAAACAAACACTATACTGGGTAAAAATCCACACTATTACAACTAGTAGACTACGTGAAACAATAACCTTAAAATTTCAAGATTACACACACACGCGCGCACGCATACACGCATGCATACATGGAAATTCACCAGAGTTAAATCCCTTTGAGAACTTGTTCACAGTTCATAGTTTCAGTTCACAGTTCATTAATTTAATTCATTAAAGTTTGTGCCTCAACCAGCAAATTTTTGAAATCAATTATACGCATATCTAAAAATCGTCTCAGTTATGCCAAGAAACGTGGGTAAACATTTGGTTGTGATTGATTGGGTAGTTTTTGTTGTTTATCTCGAACAAACAAAAACCGTTTTCCTCTTTATATAACACTAGAGATATGTATTTGTGTGTATGTGTGTGTGTGGGTGTATCTGCATGAATGCGCTTGCTAGCTGGAAAAGAAATGAATAAACTAATTATCTAACGTAACTAGTTATCCTATTCTATATGTTGCTTGCTAACTTCATGCACGAGTAAATGAACATTACAATAGTCTACTTGGCTACTCATTGGTCCATTGTTTTTTCTAACTTCTGCAAGCAGTATAGTTTAGATCAATGAAAAGTATAATATAATAATTATCTGAATAGAATGTTACTGGATTTTTATCTAACTTGATGATGTCTTAAAATTAGTGATTCAGAGTATATCAGCCCTCCTCTATGAATCATGAGACCTTGCCGTTGGTGAGGGGGCTTGAGTGCTCAGGGATACAGAGTAGCTGGACCGAAGGTGCAACCATATTGGAGAGGTATCTGTTGAGAGCCAGACTAAGGAATGATTTCTGAAAGAGGGCAGCAACTCTTTCAGTAGTTGTTAGGGGCATGAGTCACAATGACTTAAACGGCCGTATCAACATCACTCAGTCCTCTGAGTACTGCGCAGCTGAAAGCAATGGAAAACTACAGCTGCTTTTTTTCCAAGAAAATGTGGCTCTCTGCATTTTCACATAGCAACAATAATAGAGGCGCCTTCCTTGGTAAAATATTCCGGAGGAAAAATAGTCCCCCGTTCGGATCTCCAGGTGGTGACTACTAAGGAAGGGGTCACCAGAAAATTAAAAAATAACATTCTACGAGTCGGAGCGTGGAATGTTAGAAGCTTAAAAAAGGTTGGTAGGCTAGAAAATTTAAAAAGGGAAATGGGTAGGACAAATGTGGATATAGTAGGAATTAGTTCGGTTCGGTGGGAAGAGGAAGGCGACTTTTGGTCAGGTGATTTTAGAGTAATTAACTCAGCGTCAAATAATGGGGAGGCAGGAGTAGGTTTTCGTGATGAACAAGAAGATAGGGAGGAGAGTGGAGTATTTCAAAACTTATAGTGATAGAATCATTGTAATAAAGATAAAATCAAAACCTAAACCGACAACGATTGTTAACGTCTATATGCCTACAAGCGCCCATGATGATGATGAGGTAGAGTGTGTATACGAAGAGATTGATGAAGCAATTAAATACGTAAAAGGAGATGAAAATTTAATAAGAGTTGGAGATTGGAATGCAAGCATTGGAAAAGGCAAGGAAGGAAATATAGTGGGTGAATACGGGCTGGGCAAAAGTAATGAAAGAGGGAACCGACTTATAGAGTTTTGCATGAAGTATAATTTAGTAATTGCCAACACCCAATTTAAAAATCATAATAGAAGAATATACACTTGGAAAAAGCCAGGCGATACTGCAAGGTATCAGATAGATTATATCATGGTTAAGCAAAGAATTAGAAATCAACTCGTTGACTGCAAAACTTACCCTGGAGCAGACATTGATAGCGACCATAATTTGGTGGTAATGAAATGTAGATTGGGGTTTAAAAACCTGAAGAAAAGTTGTCAGATGAATCGGTGGAATTTATAGAAGCTTGAGGAAGAGGAGGTAAAGAAGATTTTTGAGGAGGACATCGCAAGAGGTCTGAGTAAAAAAGATAAGGCAGAAAATGTAGAAGAAGAATGGGAGAATGTTAAAAAGGAAATTCTTAAATCAGCAGAAACAAACTTAGGCGGAATAAAGAGAACTGGTAGAAAACCTTGGGTTTCAGACGATATATTGCAGCTGATGGATGAACATAGAAAATATAAGAATGCTAATGATGAAGAAAGTAAAGGAACTATCGGCAATTAAGAAATGCTATAAACTGGAAGTGCAAACTGGTGAAAGAAGAGTGGATTAAAGAAAAGTGTTCAGAAGTGGAAAGAGAAATGAACATTGGTAAAATAGACGAAGCATACAGGAATGTTAAGGAAAATTTTGGGGTACATAAATTAAAATCTAATAATGTGTTAAACAAAGATGGTACACCAATATATAATATGAAAGGTAAAGTCGATACATGGGTGGAATATATTGAAGAGTTATACGGAGGAAATGAATTAGAAAATGGTGTTATAGAGGAAGAAGAGGAAGTTGAGGAGGATGAAATGGGAGAAACAATACTGAGATCTGAATTTAAGAGAGCATTAAAAGATTTAAATGGCAGGAAGGCTCCTGGAATAGACGGAATACCTGTAGAATTACTGCGCAGTGCAGGTGAGGAAGCGATTGATAGATTATACAAACTGGTGTGTAATATTTATGAAAAAGGGGAATTTCCGTCAGACTTCAAAAAAAGTGTTATAGTTATGATACCAAAGAAAGCAGGGGCAGATAAATGTGAAGAATATAGAACAATTAGTTTAACTAGTCATGCATCAAAAATCTTAACTAGAATTTTATACAGAAGAATTGAGAGGAGAGTGGAAGAAGTGTTAGGAGAAGACCAATTTGGTTTCAGGAAAAGTATAGGGACAAGGGAAGCAATTTTAGGCCTCAGATTAATAGTAGAAGGAAGATTAAAGAAAAACAAACCGACATACTTGGCGTTTATAGACCTAGAAAAGGCTTTCGATAACGTAGACTGGAATAAAATGTTCAGCATTTTAAAAAAATTAGGGTTCAAATACAGAGATAGAAGAACAATTGCTAACATGTACAGGAACCAAACAGCAACAATAACAATTGAAGAACATAAGAAAGAAGCCCTAATAAGAAAGGGAGTCCGACAAGGATGTTCCCTATCTCCGTTACTTTTTAATCTTTACATGGAACTAGCAGTTAATGATGTTAAAGAACAATTTAGATTCGGAGTAACAGTACAAGGTGAAAAGATAAAGATGCTACGATTTGCTGATGATATAGTAATTCTAGCCGAGAGTAAAAAGGATTTAGAAGAAACAATGAACGGCATAGATGAAGTCCTACGCAAGAACTATCGCATGAAAATAAACCAGGACAAAACAAAAGTAATGAAATGTAGTAGAAATAACAAAGATGGACCGCTGAATGTGAAAATAGGAGGAGAAAAGATTATGGAGGTAGAAGAATTTTGTTATTTGGGAAGTAAAATTACTAAAGATGGACGAAGCAGAAGCGATATAAAATGCCGAATAGCACAAGCTAAACGAGCCTTCAGTAAGAAATATAATTTGTTTACATTAAAAATTAATTTAAATGTCAGGAAAAGATTTTTGAAAGTGTATGTTTGGAGTGTCGCTTTATATGGAAGTGAAACTTGGACAATCAGAGTATCTGAGAAGAAAAGATTAGAAGCTTTTGAAATGTGGTGCTATAGGAGAATGTTAAAAATCAGATGGGTGGATAAAGTGACAAATGAAGAGGTATTGCGGCAAATAGATGAAGAAAGAAGCATTTGGAAAAATATAGTTAAAAGAAGAGACAGACTTATAGGCCACATACTAAGGCATCCTGGAATAGTCGCTTTAATATTGGAAGGACAGATAGAAGGGAAAAATTGTGTAGGCAGGCCATGTTTGGAGTATGTAAAACAAATTGTTGGGGATGTAGGATGTAGAGGGTATACTGAAATGAAACGACTAGCACTAGATAGGGAATCTTGGAGAGCTGCATCAAACCAGTCAAATGACTGAAGACAAAAAAAAAAAAAGAAAGTATATCAGCATTGTATGTGTGAATAACTAGATTCAAAAACAGTCTAGCATTGATCATAACTTTTTACTCATAAATTTTTACTCAATTATTTAGCGGCTCAATTGCTACAATTATTTATAAAAACATGCAACAAAACCACATACAGTATTTATTTATTCTCGACGCAGCAATAGGCTTACACCCAATCACAAATACTTCATGAGATTAATTTTGTGAAGCATGAAAAATGGGATAAACCTTAGTAGGATTCAAAACCAGAATCTTCTAGATAAAAGACTTAGACACTACCACACCACTCTGCCAAGAGAACAGCATCGATTAACTTTCAAAATATGCAGGAACCAATTCATTAATCAGTCGTTGGAATTTCCTCTTTTACACATTATAGTGCTTACTGTGATGTATTCTGGTGTTGTGAAATTATCAGGTCACATGGAAATGCAATTTACCTTTTGTCCAAGGTCTAGCTTTAGAATTAAGAAAAAAATCTCGATAATTTGAAATATTAACTTAAAAAATTTATTTGATTTTTGTACTTGTAAATAGTCTTAATTAATGTTCGTATACTGGCTTTTTGTGGAAGCCAGTAGTTAAATTGTTATGGTTAAATTCTTATGGAAGTAGAAAAATTTTGTTATTTGCGAAGAAGTATTACTAAAGATTGACAAAGCAAGACGAGAGCAATATAAATTGCTGAATAGCACAGGCAAAACAAGCTTTCAGTCAGAAATATAAATTTTTTACATTAAAAATTAATTTAAATGTCAGGAAATCATCTTTGAAAGTACATGTTTGGAGCATAGCTGTATATGGAGATGAAACTTGGATGGTCAGAGAAAATTTTGAAATGCGGTACTATAGGAGAATGTTAAAAATCAGATGAGTGGATAAAGTGACAAATGAAGAGGTGTTGCGGCTAATCAATGAAGAAAGAAGCATTTGGAAATATGTAGTTAAAAGAAGAGACACCTGAATTTTGCTGTATCATGGAACAGCTATCAATAACCCGATTGATGAACTGTTTAACAAATACTGAAAAAGATAACAGAACTGGCAGAATAATACAGAAGAATAATCAATGTAACCTAATCAAAAGTCCAACACTGAATAAAATATGATGGATGTTAGAAATATATAAAAACTGAACTTACAAACTTTTAATTCTTGTTATACGTTGTTGCTATAGGAGAATGTTAAAAATCAGATGGGTGGATAAAGTGACAAATGAAGAGGTGTTGCGGCAAATAGATGAAGAAAGAAGGATTTGGAAAAATATAACTAAACGAAGAGACAGACTTATAGGCCACATCTTAAGGCATCCTGGAATAGTCACTTTGATATTGGAGGGACGGGTAGATGGACAAATTGTGCAAGCAGGAAACACTTGGAATATGGAAAACAAATTGTTAGGAATGTAGGAAGTAGGGGATATACTGAAATGAAACGACTGGCACTTGATAGAGACGATTGGAGTGCTGCATCAAACCAGTCAAATGACTGAAGACAAAAAAAAGTTAAAATCTTAGATAAGCAATTAATACTTTGACAAGAGTTCTTATACCGAGTGCATCACTAAGTTTTACCGGGTCTTTCATAACCTATTCTACTCGTGAAAATAAAGGAGAAAGTTCTTACAAACAAATGTCCTACAATGCTTTGTTTGCGAATTACAGCTAGTGAAAGATTTCGCTCTTCCCGGAAATGAGGTTGTACTGAAATTTTTAGGACGTTAAGGGGTAGAATTGATGATCTTTTATGGTTTTTGACCTTCCGTAACGGGTTTCCCAACTTAATATTTTGAAATATGATCGGGATTTTGACAAGTGATTTAACCGGTTTGACACTGACACTACGATTTTTCCCACGTAAATGTTCAGGGTTCTTGTCAGATATCAGTAACTGGCATAAGCGGGGTACTCTTCTGTTACTAATACGAAAATAATAGATGAATTCATTTTTATGAACTTGCTGAAATCTTCCATCAACCTTAACATTATAATTAAAAAAAATTATTTTTTTTATTCGTGTAAACACAAGGCACATCGACTGCGCCGGCACGGTTAGTACTTGCGGACTGCTTTCTTTTACAATGTTGCTTTACATCCCCTAACCTTTTTACATCAAGTTCTACAAGTAGCATTTCTGGGCATCTTTATTCGGTAAAAACTAGAAATTATTCCCCGAATATTACGAGTAGTTTTAGTCATAAAGAAAAACATTTTTCAGCGCATTTTCACGCATAACTACTCTGAACTTTCGCAGAAACTTCTCTTTCCTTATACGATTTGTGCGATAACCCTTTAACTTTAACAGTACGAATTACATTTTTGTGATATTGTTGTACATTTGAAACTCCTTTTATTTTTTTACTCAACTCTACTTAACTTTCTGACTCTCTACCGCTAGGCATTGCTAATTTTTAGAATGACTATAAAACTATTACACAGCGTTGCTAAACATATTAACAAGAACACGTAATCTAGAAACCAAAAGAAATGGAGGGAAGGGAAAGAATTGTCTTCTCATTTTTTCCCTCCGTATACTGTGTACGATATCATCAAACAGCCGATTAAGAATGATATTAGAATGCTCTTGATATAGAATGATCTGTGAACTGCGGTAAATCATACGATTCACATATGCTGTTTCTGTAGTAAACAGATAATTACATAAGCGATTACATAAAAATGATTCAGTGTGATGTAATTATATCTTCGCTAGATTTATCTTTTTTTGAGGCACCGCTTTACGTCTCTCTCACTAAAATGCTTTCAGGTACAAATCTACTCCTTATTTATTATTATTTTTTTATTAAAATTAAACAGAGTTTCAGATAGAATGAAATAGATTATATTCATTGAAAAGAAAAAAAAAAATGGAAAAGTTTTTTTTGTAGGAGAATAGTGTAAAATTTTCAACCTTTTAAAGTGTGATGTTATTAATAAAATATAAATATAAAACTACGATTTTAAAATCGCATAGATAATTTGTGTTTCACGCTTAAAAATTTGTTCTTTTGTCTCTGACTTTCCATTCACATTATCGGAAGTCAAGGAGTGGTTTTTAACTGCGGGAGCTCTGCAGCTCTACTGCAGTAACTATTTTTAAACAGTGACAAAGTTAATTTTTTATAATCTTTCTAACAATTTTGTGAAGATCATAGACAAAAGGAAAATCAGTACAAAGATTTGTACTGATTATGAACAGAGTTCATAATGAATGGTTTAAAAAAAATATTTTAAAATTACTCAACAACAAAAAAATTGAATTTCTGTAAAACTTTGTAATACAACTAAAACTTTAAAAAATAAAATGAAGTTTTTAATGCAACTACTAAAACTTTAGTAAGCTATGATTCCCGAGAATTTTAGTAAAATTGATTTCTGAATAGATCGGGAAGAGTTTTCTATTCCCTTCTAAAATCAACAATTTCTCTCGGAAAATTTTAAGCATTCTGTGCTCTTATAGTTTAGAGTTAAAAACAATAACCACCTATTCTTAAATATAATAGTTTCTGCCTCTATCAAACTATTTTAATAAACAGTAATAATCAAACAACAATAATTAGGTTTTTGAGAAAGATCTTTGTTACGGTTAAATCATCAGTCTTTTTATTAACAAATAACTGACCAATATATCAATATTTTCCCACCGATCTATTTAAAATAAAATGTATTTTTTATACAATAAATATTTTCTTTTAGAGAAACAGTATTGCTCTTTCAACTATTTTTTAATAAACACCTACTAAAAAATTATAGAAAAAAGCCTGTAAACCATTAGTTTTTTGCACCTCTGATGAGTACATCATTTTCACTTATATCTTCACAATAGAGTAGTACAGGTAATTTGTCATCAAAATAGGCTGTATTTGAAAATCCTTACCTACCGATTGATCTTTTGTCCATGCGTTAGGGGTGATGAGGGAAGCTTAACTCTAGATTTTTAACACCCCCCTCCCATAGATTTTTGAAAAACTCAAAATGTTTTTGAAATGCGTTTTCTCTGAATCTATGCATTTTAGGGAAAAGTTTTTCAAACAAAAAATGTAGAGGACATTCTCCTCTACAATTAATGTTTTTGAAGTTATGCCGTATAATTTGAAATTGAAATACTAGGTGGCGCTGAAGTTATAAACGACTAGACCGGTTTCGAACACGTGCCCAATTCACAAAATTTTCACACTTTCACAAGCTACAGCTCCAAAACGGTAAGTCGTACAAGAACATTGTTTAAATAAAATTTGTCTGTTTTTTTGAGATTAACAACTTTTCCAAATGCAATACAGACGAAAAACAATTTTTTCCGGTGAAAAAAACCGAAAAAACACGTTTTCTACAACTTCAGCGCCATCTAGTATTTCAATTTCAAATTATACGGCATAACTTCAAAGACATTAATTGTAGAGGAGATTGTCTTCTACATTTTTTGTTTGAAAAATGATTCTCTAAAATGTATAGATTCAGAGAAAAACGCATTTCAAAAACTTTTTGAGTTTTTCAAAAATCTATGGGAGGGAGGATGTTAAAAATCTGGAGTTAAGCTTCCCTCATCACCACAAACATACGGAAAAAACATCAATCGGTAGGTAAGGTTTTTTAAATAAAAATACAAATTGACTGTACTAGAGTGAATCTTCACATACAGTATTTTAATTTAGTATTATTTCTTTTATTTATATTTTAAGCTATAAATATGGGCTTTGTTAACGGTTTATATTATTTATTTTATAATTAATTGCGTTTTCTTTAATCAGATTAATCGCTCTAATCAAAATCTTTTTATAAATATGTATTCGTATCAGATAAAGGTTTGTCTGGTTCCGTTTATTTATATCCATGCGTACTTAAATATATAGTAATCATGTTTATCTACTATACTGTGAAAATTAATTAGGACAAAGTAAACCAAACGCTCTTTTTCAAAAAACTACGTTTTTATTAATTCTACGCCTTTATATACACTGCCAAATACATACATTAGTATGAAGTGTCCCTCCTTTAGCAGAAATGACCTCTTGAAGACATTTTGGCATCGAATCCACTGGATTAGGGCCACGTTCTTGACTTCATCATCGTGGAACCGCACTTTTATAGCGTTAGTTATCATGCGTTCTTTTGTCATACATCCATCTCACCTAAACGTCTCTTCAAAATATTTCACAAGATCTCAAAGGGATTTAACTCTGATGAACTACCAGGCCGATTGAGCACATTAAATTGATTTTCCAGCGTGAAAGTATCGATTGGTTTTGAATTATGACGAGGGGCCAAGTCGTGTTGAAATGTCCCGTCAAAGGTTTGCAAGAATGGAACGATTCTACGTCGTAATATTTATATGTACTCGGTTGAATTCATCATGACTTGAACAGGAACCAAGTATCCGGTGCCGTTTGTCGTGAAAAAACCCCAAAACATCTGTTTCAGAGAACATCATTCAGCCATGCCGACAAAGAATTTAAAAAAGTATTTTCTTGCTGACAACTCGGTAGAAAGTTCCGAGCGGGTTAAAGATCCATATCAAAATGCTCCCGAAAGGGTCTCAACTGCCGAAGAAGAAATCTTCATAGACTTCACGGCAAGTGGCAAAATCAAAAGACACTTTAGTAATAAATTGCATTTTTGGGTAGGGATAGATGATGAGTTTTCTGCACTGTAAACAAGAGCATTTCGTATATTACCGTTTTCAACGTCCTACTTTTGCGAAACCGGATATTTTGCGGTGGCTGCTTTGAAGACAAAATATACATCTCAGCTAAATATAAAAAAAAGAATTTAGTGTCTGTTTCTAATATTACACCTTCCTTCGGAAAACTTTGCCCTGGAAGACAAGCAGGCCCAAGGGAGTCAGTAATAATTATTAAACTTGTTTTTAATTTAGTACGTCCATAAATTAATTATTAAATACATTGTGGAGTATTGGTACAATCCTATTTATAAGTGTATTATATAATTATAAATGTGTATTTTATTATTTACTAGCAGATCCGGCACTGCTTCGCTATCGATAGATTATATATATATATATATATATATATTAATTAATTAACACAATTGAAAGTTTGATCAAATAATAACAAAATCAGCATTATGGAACTTCACAAAATTTAACCTTCCACTTCACAGAAGTCAAAATGTAAATAAATCCAATTGTCATAACAGCACTACCTATCGGATTTAATTTAAACTACTCTCTAAACACAGTAATCGGTTCAAAATACCCAAATTTCTTTCTACTGGTCAGATCAAGGATTTGATTAGCTTTAAATCTTCTCCGGACAACGCGGTTTGCAAAAACCAACGCCTAAATCGGCCCAGTGGCTTTTTAGTTTATAACGGACACACATACGAACATTGTCTTTTATATATATATATATATATATATATATATATATATATATATATAGAAGAAAAAAGTCTGTTTGTATATTTCTTTGTTTCGTAAATATCTCGACGTAAATATCTCTGAAGCACTGCAATGCTTAATACAGGAGAGGAAATTTATATATATATATATATATAGAAGAAGAAAGTTTGTTTGTGTATTTGTTTCGTAAATATCTCGACACCAGCGCCACCTACCTGATTCATTTTTCAAAAAAAATATTTCTTTTCACGTAACTAATCTTTATTCTCAATATGAGCCAGATCGGACCATAAATGCAATTTTTTAAATATCACAACCCTAAGTCCACCGAGCGGGACCAAACTAATTTAGAAACTTTCGCGGGCGTGTGCGCAACAACTCGTCAAAGTTTCATTGCAATCGGATGAATGGTATAAGAACGCAAACTGGACAAACAAGCAAACATTCATTTATATATATATATATATATATATATATATATATATATATATGAATACAGAAGATTATGTTAGAATGTATTGTGTTTTGCTTTCCTTTCAGTAAATTAATAATTTTTTTAAATAACATTTTCTTTTTTTATATGCTAGCGCCCCCCCATTTAATGTTTTACGCTCTCCTATGAGGGCACTCCCCGCGGGCTGAGAAACACTGTTCTATACTATTATATAAAGAGGAAGAGGGCTTTTGTGTGTTCGGAATAAACAAAAAAAGATCAATCGCAACCAAATTTTTACCCATCTTGGTACCCATAACTGAGAAGGGTTTAGATACATTTCATCTCGAATATATAGAATATAGTAGTGGAGATTTTCCGGTTGAAGCATCAACTTTAATAAACGAACTGTGAACTGTGAGTCTCTATCACTGTGTGAGCTGGGTTTGAACTGAATAATTCGAATGAATAATATTACAAAAATAATAGAATTAAATTTACGTTAAATAAAATATTAAATAATTAAAAAAATTTCTGTTTAACAATAATGGGCTTCCCATTGGGAATGTGTGTGAGGCTAGAGCGATGAGGTATACGAGACCTCGTGGGAGGTTAGACCTATCGTCACCATCAACTGGTAACAAATGGGATCCCCTTGGGGCGCTGTTTCGGGATATGCAATGGGGTGGTCTTATAATATCTATGCAAAAAATTATCCGATTTTCAAAATTCAAACGGGGTATTTATTACTAGGTTGAAGGCTAAGTTTTGCACCCATCAGATACACTCTCGATCTAACAGATCACGGTTATTTGGAAATATTATCTAAAAATGAAAATATATTTACTAAAACTTGTAAATAATAAATAATCCGTTACGGTGCTGCACTTGTCATTTCTCATTCGGGTCGCTATATGGCGAGCTGCTAAATTTTCTTGCTTCTTTCTTACAACGAGTCACTCCCAAGATATTTTTCGCTAGATATATTTCAATAGAGATCTTATTTCGTAATTAACGCCAAGCATAAACTACTGAAGAAGCGATGAAAATTTGTATCCATGTTCTTCTTACGGAGTAACTGCACACTAAGAAAGGATTTTTTAAATTCCGAGTTTAAATAGATAAAATGGAGTAACAATGAGATTTACTATTTATTAATTCCTCGGTAACGAATGAAGATATCAGCTTGAATTTAGTGTGTGTAATCTTCATGTGAATATCTAAAAACAAATTTCTAGATTTTTTGAAATCCGAATTTCAAGGGTTATCTAAAACCCTCTATTTCAAGGTTTATGGATTTTTGAATTTCTTTGAAACCCTGCTTACTTTTTTGATTTCTCGGTAGAGAATGAAGAAATCAACCTCATTTCGTGAGTGTAATCTTCATATTAATAACTAAATTTCTAGGTTTCTGAAATTCGACCTTGAAAGGCGGAGAAGAAAGTTAAAAATTATGAAAAACGATTGTAAATTTTCCAAATCCCCGATACACTAAACGAAATATTCAGCAGATCTGGGCTTAGAAATACTTTCAGGTTTTATTTTCAGGTTTTTTGAATTCCGATTTTTTTTAAGGGGTGCGAATGTATACGGCACTGTGGCTCAACCGACGCAGCCACTGACACCGTTACTGTGTGTGTGTGACTGGCTGCACCTGCCTCCGGTTACTTGACTAAAAAAAATAAAATAAAAAAATTGGTAAATTGAGTAAAAATAATAAAATATATAAAAGAATAGAAAGGGAATGTTACAGGAGTGAAAAAGAGAGTAGTTAACGTAATATAGGATTATTAGATGCGTTTGACAAATACGTACAGTTAATCAAGAAATTCGTTAGTACTTCATCGTTAAGAGTCCGCAGAACTGGACGACACGGCGAAGTCAACGAACTATGCTTACAGTTCTAAACATGACCTAACCTAAAAGTGAAATGAAAATGGAAAAAAAAAATTAAAAAATAAGCATGAAAAATTATATTTCAGTTCAGTTAGATTTGTAATAAGAATACTTTCAAAATATATCTAGAATTTTGTTAGATTTTTATTCTTCCATTTGATGAACCGTGGGACTCGAATATGTCAGTCTTTCCTCAAAAAGGTGTGTTTACGAATCGCGCCGCTAGGTAGCAGTACTTGATAGTACTAGGTAGCGTACGAAAATTTGATAATGTACTTTAAATATAAAATATGAAAGAAAATATTCTACAGCTTGTTTTAATTGTAAATGCTCTTATGTAAATGAATATACTGAAGTTGAAACAATATTTTTTAATTCCCATCACTTCATTAAAATAAGAAAAAAAAGTGTTAGTTTACAAGAGATTATAGCTGCTAATAAAACACAAATAATGCGAACAGTAGGAAACCGGTTGCAAATGTGGCAACAAAGATTTGTTTCGTAAAACAGAAATAAATTCGATCGGTAAAATTTTTATTCTACAATCAGAACTATTTGAACTAATTGATGGAGAAATAAAAAAAGTTCATTTAATAATAATAATATAAAAAGTGTTTCTACGAATACGATAACAATCCGAGGGTGTTACACTTACAAAGTAATAAGTGCAATTTTACATCACGGATCTTCGATTCGTGAAGGTCATTATATACTAGTTTCATTAAGAAAGGAAAAATATGGTATGAAGTGAATATTACTATCAAAAAAAAACAAAAAATTGGCCGTGAAATTCAAAAAATGTATATTTCATTGTTCTAGAAAGGCGATAAATTTTAATAATAAATCCATAAGATGACAATCAGTAATTCATAAAAAAAAAATAAAAAAATAATATAAAAAAACGCAGTGATATCCAAAAAAAATACAATGAAATTGTAAACCGCACGGTAAGTCTCGCAGATATCATTTCTTCCGTTCAAAAAACAAAATTTTCTGTAATATAAATAAAACTTTTTAACAAAACGATACTCATATTAAAAAATATAACACACTACATTTCTATTATCAAAATCTGTTATTAATTTAGAATTTAAAAAAAGAAAATACATGTTAAATATTTGTAATAGATAGTAGATATACAATAATAGGTAATAAATATTGTTTAAGCGTTCCATATAATAAGTAAAAAAATAGAAAAAAATATATTACAAAACTCTTACCGGCAAGACTTTTGTAATTTATTTGCGACGGCGCGGGAGGTATGACCGTGATCTGTTTTTCGCCGATACTGGGCGGAGTGCGGACGTGGAGTGCTCATCTTTCCTCCCTGTGGTGGAAACCAGTTGAAGGTGTGCTGATGTGAGCTTGCTGTACCGAAACTTGCGCCGCTCAGCGTGAGTCACTCGCTTCGGCCATCGGCCGGGATGTCCCACGGGGAGGGGTATCGGAGTCCTTACTGCTACGTGCAGTCTTGTTATGATGGTATAACGGGCCAGCCAGCAACTGACTCTCCGGCCCGGGTTAAATCTGCGGGAGGCGGCTGATTAAGGGAACCCGGGTTCCCTTAGATCCGGGTGGACTTCGATGCTGACAATCCTATTTGCGGGTCGGATCGAATATCGGGGCTCATATAGAGACATATAAAGAATTGGTTCAATCGAAGCTCGATTACGATTATATTGCATATTCAGCCGGCTAGAAAGTCGCATCTAAGAAAGTTAGACGTAATACATAATAACGGAATCAAATATGCCGCATGCGCTTTCCGTACGCGCCCGGTGAGTGTCTGAATTCGGCATGTGACAGTACATTAAGATATGCGGCAAATATCTCTACGCATGTCTTTTCAAAATATCCCTTTCCTATCCGTATAAAGTATAAAACTTTAATAACAATCTTTTGGCTGCAATACGTGAACATAGCGCTACCTATTCCGGACCGGTCAGAATACGTGAATCGGCAACGAAACACCGAATCGCTTTACCGAATACTTAGCGATTTCTACGAGAGAAATACCTCCATCTGTTTTACCAGGTGTAAGCAAAAGATTGAATCTCTCTTACGGATAAGAGAAACCGGCACTATTTTCCCAAGAGGAATTTTCGCCGATCATCAGCAGCTATGAAAGATGTATAAAAATTTAATTTTGAGATCTCATTTAACGGTTATATAATTTAAATGGAGAAGTCTAAATACGAAATTAAATGCGATTATAAAGTTGTGAATTTTCACGATTTCGTCAAAATATTTTGTTTATTTTATTTCATTGCGCGTTTAGTTTTATTTATTTTTTAACGTTTTTATATAAATGTCAGGCACTTTATACCATGTAAGTGTTATATGTGTGTGTTTTGTTTGTTTAAATGTTTCATGTTATGTTTATTTATAGTGTTTTAATTAAACGTAAGGGTTCTATACACCCTTAAATCTGATGATCCTTCTGGTGATTTAATCTCTTTTTTAAAGGAATATGAGAAGGGCTAATGACCTTTGAAATCGATGCCCGAGTAACGCAGGGAACAAAATAAATATACTAAGCCTAATGTAAAACAAATCAAACGAAAACTCTGGGTTCGTGTTAGTTATATTTGGCTTTCGTACGTATTTTTCTCATAATTTCACGTCCGTTTATCTAAATTTTTCTGAGGTCGATTTGGCAAATTTATTTTACGTCTGGATATCCTTTTCAAAGACGACAAAAGAAAATCACAATAACAGCGGATGATGTAAATAGACAGTCCCTTCATCCGCTTATATGTCCGATGTTAATTTGCTGAGGTACACTGACGAGAATTAGTGTAATAATCGAATTAGGTCGCTGACCTCAATAATAATAGCCTGTGTATTTCATAAAATTCAATCTAACCCGAATAGAATGTTATATTCACAAAATGTATTATATTGTTGTAATATTATGTTGTTTTATTTATAAAACATGATAAATTGTTACATGTAAATTGATGATGTTAGCACATAATTTTAGTTGAAAGAGACATTTTACATGTAATTATTGAGAAATATAATTCAGTTTAAAAATAAATAATATTTATTAAAATAAATGACATTAAAAAAAACATCTGTCGGAGAATTTCAGAATTTCATGCGGCTGAACGCACTATCATGCGCCTTAGGGTTTACTTCAAAAATTAAAAAAAAACAAAATAAAAACAAGATTGTTCTAAAAGGACCGCTACATGATTGCACGTAAGTCACAAATAAGTACACCCGTAGAATGTGCAAAGTAGGGTCTAAATCACCCAAAATTATTACATATATATATTATATATATATATGTATATACACGCGTACATAAACACACACACAGAGAGTGAACGAGAGAGAGAGTGAGAAAGAGAGACAGTGAGAAGAGAATAATTATTTTATATATATATATATACCACCCTGTGTATATTTACCACACACATACAAATAGAGAGAGAGAGAGAGCGTAATTATTTTACTTTTTTTGTTTTAAAATAATTTTAGAATAATTTCTTGACAGTTTGGCATAATATGGGTTACGTCTATTACAAAATAAAGAAATGATTTTAGAATTAAGGAGAATTAAAAAAGAAATGTACTTTCAGTGAAAGCAAGTTGTTATTAAAACACCTACGATATTCGATTAAATACCAACGATATTATATTGTTCGTTCGATTCTAGTTCTTTATCATCATTGGTGGTGCGCGTATAGGACCTGTGCAACTGCAGCATTCCGTATTTCACCTCGTGTGTGTGTATATATATATATAGGCTTCTAAGTCATCTGGACTTAGATTTAATCCGTGACAAGGGTTCCATATTTTTCACCAATCATTTTAAACATTTTATCTTAAAAATAAAATATTTGTCGCTAATCTGTGGGTGAGCCGAGGCTCAACCAACCGTAGTTTTAATTATTATTATTCTCATTTTAGGCTTGTCACCCGTTGACAAAGAGCATGAAACCAGTTCCTGACAAGAAGTTGTTTCCCAGTCGGTGATAGCGAGGAAGTAAATACAAGCCTTTGTTCGTCGTTGTCGAAGATTAATTAAATAATAATATTTTAGAACTTAAATCTAATGCGGCTTTCAAACTATCACTAGTCATATTCTCTGGCAACCAACAACTTGTCAAAAACTGGAAACATGCTGCTTGTCACCTAATGGCGTCCTCGTCTCAGAGAGCCGAGGATTATGAACCCAGTGTCTCAACTGGTGCCCAGCCACTCATTGGCGTGTCATGGTTCCATGGCACAAACCACCCATCGACAAGCTCTAAGAACGAAATATGAAATTTATTTTAGTTATCCGTTTTGAACTGTTGCTATGAAACAGTATTTATAAAAATTTTAATATTACTTCTTTAATTATTATTTTTATATACAGTGTACAATTTTTACTTATATCAAAATGAATTAATCGATAATTTCAGTTATGGTTACTGATCTGGCCTAAAGTTTTTAATATTTGGATTTCTTGATCCCGAATAAGGGGAAGATACCCCATTTGACTATTTCGGTCGCCTCGCCTCCCCCCCCCCCTAAACAGCCCCAAATGTGCTTTACTGGAGGTCCTGTTGTACCCCCGCAGACTGAGAAATACAATAAAAGGTGTAGGGGAATATATAGGCAAACAGTTTATCGTCGTGGTAGATTTACATGAACGAGAATTTCGGTTATAGCATGATAATGCAATGTTTCGTACTGGTAATGAAACGCTGCTTATGTTATAGGAATTTTTTGACTCGTTCGATATCAAAAGCAGCGGTTTTTCGCATATAGGCACTGTAACACTGGAGCACTCTGTATTTCTCCTTGATATTATCGATAAATATTTTCCATTAATTCTTTTTTTATACTTGTACAATATATAACCTTAAGTTTAATATCAGTAGACATCATCCAGTTTATGAAAAAGATACAAAAATGGAACTATGCGCTTCACAGTTCCAGCGTCGTATTATTTGGTTATGTACGCATCCGCATATAGGAAGCTACATGAAAAGGAGAGAGAGCACTGTCGCTCCCGCAGTACCGGTCCTGGCGAGCTGATCGAAGTTTTTTTTTTACTTTACCGAATATGGAATATTCTTTGTTTGTTCCGTTTTCCGTTTTATTCGGTGGAAGGAATATGAAAGCGGTTTAGTTGATCAGAAGATGGTGAAAACCAAAAGCTCTTTGATCTCGTCAAATCTTTTTAAATCTTGGTGTGTACGTTGATAATGTAATTAATGAAAGAAACGTCCAAAAAATGTTGTAAAATGTTTAGAATTAACGTGAACGATGAATACGTGTCAGGTTTAAAAGTTAAGACCGGCTGATCTAGAAGCCACTACATTAATTTTGTATGAACATTTTTCCTTTGTCGCTCAAAAACTCAACATTTTACTTTGATAATGATGAAACTTTTGACTCGCCCTTGTAAAATAGAAATAATCGATTAAAAAGCTGGCAACCGGATTACTTGACATAATTCCTTCGCTGCTAGAGGAAGGCGCGGGGAACACGCTTCCACGAATCGGTTAATTTGATAACTGAGGGTTGTAACAAACGCCTGCTGAGGCGTTTATATCGGTGGAATCCTGACAGAGACCAAACTGATGGCTGTATTGTTATCAGGTTCAAAAGCCGACCTCCGGTAATGCCAATCCTGGTTAGGAATGGAGAGAGTTGTGGCTACCGGAATCTTATCACAAGGCGGCTGTCTTCCCCTAGGGGGCGGGGTCGGAATGTCATACTGCCTTCTGGACATGCGTCCTTAGATTTGGTAAGGTGCGTCACGAGTGCGTCATTTATCTTTCCGGCTATTTCATTGTAAACATGTCCGCTCGGCTAGCGGTTTACACCAAGGATTGATTAATCCAGTGACAGAGCTTTATCACGTAAAAGTGTTTTTTTGTAGATTGAGAAATTTATAAGTGACCGGACGTGTGTGACGCGCGAAGTGGGAGCAGGACGCCCGGTGACTTTCACCACTACGGACAAGATTCAGCAAGCTCGAGAGATGGTTCTGGCGAATAGGCGAGTTACCGTCGATGAAGTAGCGACTTCTTTGAACATCAGTATCTAAACGTAAAGAAAATTCCATCTCATCCCCCGCCACGACATACACACCGTGTGATCAAAAGTAATATCGTACTTTACTTCAAAAAGTTGGTATCGTATTATTTTGATAAAAATTTCAGCCGGATAAAACTATTCCCGAGCTGATTTTTACTATTTCTATTGTAATTTAATAGTTAATTCTAAGCGCAAAATTGATTTATGAGTGCTAACAAATGTCAGTTATTGCTCATATATTTATACTAAGCCATATGACGTAATAATATGCGTAATAACTTTACGCTAAAAATCGTTGTTCTTGCAGAAATACGAACATTTATTAACAAATAATAAAAAGTAACGGTACATTTCTAAATATAATTCAATAAAAATCTCTTGGAAAAAGAAGAATAGTTTTTTTAAAAGGTAAACAACTCCTTCGTGCTTCTGAAGGACAGATATAAATAAAATTGTTTTCAACCAAATAGCGTTTAAATTATTAAAATTAAAGTAACTTACACAGTTTAAGCCAGAAATTAACTCGTTTTATTAATGCTGAACACTACATTGAAAGTGCGTAACACACACACACACACACACACACACACACACACACACACACACACACACACACACACACACACACACACACACGCACGCACACACACACACACACACGCACACACACACACACACACACACACACACACACACACACACACACACACACACACACACAATCATAGTTAACGTTATACTACAGCTAAAATTCAACAGTGCAATCAGCGGCTCGAATTGCTATTTACTTTTTTCATTTTGATTTAATCCGGATTACCTGTTTAGTTTTCCTTCTTATCGCGTAGTAAATGACATAAAAAGTATATAACAAGGTAAAAGTACAGTAGTCGTATTAAAATCACCTTTACATATAATATGATTTTTTTTTGGATTCAAAACGGAAAACAGATAATAACTGCAGAAGATCGATGGCATCGCCACACTTCTATGTATAGAGTATTAATCTTTTCAAAGTTTTAAAGAGTATTAGTTTTATCAAAGTCAGGATCTTAAAAAAGTAGGAGGAGTGATAGAGACGGGTCGGGAGATTAGACGGGACGTGTACAGGTTTTCACCTCTTTTGAAATCTAGCTTCATTCGTTTTTTTTCTGATACGATGTGTTTCTTATTCAATATTGATACGCATACATTTGGCGAGAAAATTTAAGAATCGGCTGCCGATTTTCTAAAAAAAATTACTAACTTCAATTTTTTGTACATCTATTTTACTTTCTGTAATTTCACACTCCCATTTTCTGATAGCGTAAGATGTTTTCGTGTAACAAACGTGGATTTTCAGTCGATAAAATTCTAGGACGCTTTTGGTTTAATCGATTGCAATCAAAAAGGGAGGTGCACAACTAGATGTTACAACAGTCCTAAATCCAAAATGTCAACATCCTGTGGCTAATCATTTTTGAGTTCACGGCGTGACGTACGTGGAAATGTCACGCCGAAATTAATAAAAATGGATTCAGGGATGGTTAAAATGAATATTTCTGTTGAAATCTGAAAACCGAAATTTTCCGCGATCACAATATTTCCTTTACTTTGTACAAGGAAGTAAAAAAGGACCACGATTAAAAAATTGGCAGTAAAAATCTATTCCTGCATAATATGAGTAACAAATGCGGGAAGTACCTTTGCGTTAGCTATTAAGTAATCATATATGTTTATACTTCTTATGTAGCTTAAAAAATTATGTTAATAATAAAAATAATTACGCTGTTTTTATAGCGTAGAATTGTATCATTTGACTATCATGTCGTACACTACAATATCTGAAGATATTTTTAAATAAGAAAAAAATTGATAATAAACCTCGTTTGTTAACTTTTCTTTCCGTTTAAAAAAAAAAATCTGGGTCCTGTTAGATCTTTTTGCTCGACATTTGCCTCGTATAGCGTTTTTAATGACAGCCAAGTATCAAAGATTATAAAAAAAATCAAACGTTTTTTAATTTTTATGTCGGGTCTCGTGGGACCCATTCTTTTTTTTTAAAGAAAAAAAGTCCCTTGTCTACATTAATACTTAATATAATTGCATTTTCAGTCTTTGCTATTTCTAATACAGGTCCCGTTTAGCCCCTTGTTTTTTTAGAGCTTAAAATTTATTTATCGAAGTAATTATTTACTTCAATAAATCGTCCCGTTTTGGTTCTACTTGTTATTCGACTAAGCAAAGAAAAATTTATAATTTATTAAAAAACAGTAAATACGGGTATGATGATGCCCCCCAGCAGACAAGGGGGCTGTGAGATTCAGCGTGTTATTTCGCAAAGCGATGAGCGCATTGATCGTGGGGCAAAAGAGGCTTGTTTTTAGCCTTCTTTTACCGATCGCGTTGTATCGAACGATCTCGTCGGTTTTCTGAAGAGTGTGGTTCATGATGAGGGGCAGGTTGAACGGAATGCTACCGTCAATAATAAACTTCGACCGAGTAAGGGAACTGCGTCACCCTGGAGCTCTTCGTTCAGAAATTACCGTCGTGAGCAGGTTATTATTTGACGTTTGCAAATAGTAGAGGACACTCGGCTCACTCACGGTACCTGGTGGCTAAACAGAAGCAGTAGTTTGTGCTCGCTGTGAGTGAAAACTAACCTTTCACCGCATTCTTGTGAATTGTATCTGTTTTGCGGCATCGCGTCGCAAGTTTATACTAGGGGCTGACATGCAAAATATGTAGCGGCGAGTCAATGTGGCGAGAGCCGCATTGTCGGACCGTGTGGGAGTATCTAGATGCGGTTGCTTTGTTCAACCGGCATCCGTAGTTTGCTTAAGGGAAAGACTCTTACCTCATTGCCGTGGGAAGCTAATCCTGAGTAAGGCTGACCGCTAGCCAATTATTATTGCTCCAAGCGCTATAAAATGGTGGACAGGCACTTGCTGGCATTCAGCAACCTAGTCGTGGCACCGAATTGCTGCCTAGACGAAATAAATTTTATTATGGATGTCATATACATTTTTAGTAGTTGACGGGGTGCATCTACCCGTATTAGTAGATATATGACAAGTGAGCGATTGGGACACGTAAGCCGGTGGTGTATGGCACCGCGCTTAGTCCGCCCACGCTGTTAAGTAAGCTCTAGGAGCTATGTTAGGATACCGGTCGCTAAACTGTTCAAGGCTCAGTTGTTTGCGGCACAAACATTCGGTCTTATACTTTAGAGCGACCGAATGGGATAGTGGCCGGAAAAAATTCCAAGCAAACCAATATGCGAAGTACGTCGGGAAACGACATAAAGATGTTATCGAATGTCTTGCGATTTACAAGGCCGTGTATCTTGATTAAAAAAATTGATTATTCATACGGTCTTTATCGTCTGTGTGTACCGTTTGACGAATGCCTGATATTAATCTGGTTCATTTAATTTACTTTTTTACGTTGTATTTATTGCGGTTTTATTTCGCTTTTAACATACGTCACGGCTCTTTCCATCTACGCCGTGTTTTTACATTATTGTTGTTTAGCTTTAATCGTTCTTTTTAAATATTTATATGTATCCGGGTGCTTTAATCTAGTTTTAGGTTTTTTTATACGATTTTGCTAGCGATAATGCGAAAACGTTTTTCACAAAAAAAATTTCCGTTGTGATCGAAGATCAGGGCAAAGCAGAAATACATTTGTAGCTAAATTTTAATTTATTTGGTTTACAAGTTTTAAAGATTCGAGATAAAAACAGTACAGATAATGTTGAATATCTCCGCCCAAAATATCGATACCCAAAATTTTAGCGATCGCTAAACTTTTTTTTTAAGCTAAGCTCAAAAAAAAATCAAGACTAATGTATAAAATAAAGTCCAATTATCGGCTTTCAAACATATATTTAATTTAGCCTATAATAAATTGTTTATAAAAATTACCTTATTTTAAGAAACAAACATACAAACGATAACTTTAACTAATGTGTTGCTCGTTTGATGGAATGTAAGTATAGCTTAACAAAAAATATGATTTTATTTATTATACGAAATTAAGCAAGTAACGTTATATAATAACGATAACAGCGTACCTGAATAGTTTTATTATTTAGTCACGCATTTTCTGTTAATAGCGGAAACGAGCAAACAACGGACAAGTGACGGTCTAACGTTAGAGGAAGTACGTAGTGTTACTCGAGCTATTCACAACGTCTCTTATACGATACTCATTGTGTAATTGTAGGGTGAATAATATTTCAGGGCCGACGGTATACGCGTTTATACAGTCTATTTTAAAATATAGCCTATATTAATTGAACGGATGCAATACGGAAGGTAAATTAGAGCGTACTACGTACGAGTAAATAAACAGTTATATGGCATCATATACTGAAACCGATTGATTAATTATAAAAAAAGAAAAAAGTAAAAGTTACTATAATAAATCATTGACCTCGATTTGGCTTATAGAAAGCGGATTAATAACAAAAAAAAAAAACAAAAAAAAAACCAGTAACAATAAAACAGTACCCGATGAAGAAAATCGGCTTTTACCGACTTTTCGAAGAAAAGTACGTTATTATTAGACGACTGCTGGAAAAGAAGTGTAATGTATTTAGGATGTAGTTTGTTCCACCAGCAACTCAGCGGCTGAACAGATTCAGGTGTATGAGATGCGTTGCAATCCTTACGTTATCGGGAGTGTCATAAGCTATATAAATAAGTGTATATATATTTATGTAGTAGTGGAGATTTGCCGGTTGAAGCGCGAACTCTAATGAATCGAATTAATGAACTGTGAGCCTCTATCGCTGTGTGAGCCGGGTTTGAACTGAATGATTCCAATCGATCGAATGAATAATATTAAAAACATAATAGATTAAAGTTATAAAATATTAAATAAATTTAAAAAAAAATCTGTTTGAAAATAACGGGTTTTCCGTGTGACGCTAGAGCGGTGAGGTGAGGCTAGACCGATCAACACCATTGACCGGTGGCAAACGAGGTGCCCCTGGGGGTGTGTTTGGAGAGGTGCGTTGGAATGCTCTTATAATATCTCTGCAAACAATAGGTTCGATTTTCAAAATTCAACGGAGTATTTGTTACTTAGTTGAAGGCTAACTTTTGCACGCATCAAGTACACTCTTGATCTATCCGATCCGCGGTTATTCGGAAATCTTTGCAACCGGTCTTCCGATTTTCAATATTCAAACGGTGTATTTGCTAGTATAATACAAAATCACGTTGGAATCAAACCAGAACAAAAACAGCAATGTTTGTCAGCGATGTTTTTTTTCCAGCAGTCGTGCTTTTTAATTTTTAATACTTATCTCTTGTTTTTGGTCACATGGTGTGAGTAGGGGGGAACGAATTTTCTTTACGATTTGAGATATAAGGGGTAAATAAAATACCATTCACTTAAAATAAGGTTTCCTTATATTTTTATTTTTTATTTTTAGCGCGTGAGAAAAATTTGAACCATTTCTATTTCATGTCTTACTGGGATTAGAATTTCCTGATGAAATCGGGATATGTACCCTTTCGCCATGGAAGTCGGTGGAATATAAAGATAATCTGTATTTAAAATTACATTAAAAAAACTCGATTTAATATACTGGAAATTTTATACCAAAGATTGTTCAGAATTATTTAATTAGCCTAGTGATTAAATGTTTAATTGTGTTACTATTAAATGGCACCCATTTCGAAAATATTAAAATTATAATATATACGTGTGTGTGTGTGTGTGTGTGTGTGTGTGTTTGTGTATTTATAAAATTTGGTTTTATTTTCTGTTTTTAGGTGCTAGAATATGGTCCTTGTATCTGTGGATTAATGTGCGTCCAGTCTATCTAAACGTAACCCACCGGGTTGGTCTAGTGGTGAACGCGTCTTCCTAAATCAGCTGATTTGGAAGTCGAGAGTTCCATCGTTCAAGTCCTAGTAAAGTCGGTTATTTTTACACGGATTTCAATACTAGATCGTGGATACCGGTGTTCTTTGGTGGTTGGGTTTCAATTAACCACACATCTCTGGTACGGTCGAACTGAGACTGTACAAGACTACACTTCATTAACACTCATACATATAATCCTCTGAAGTATTATCTGAAAAGTAATTACCGGAGTCTAAACAGGAAAAAGAAAGAAAAAAGAAGAGTCTAGATGCCATTGGAAGAGACGTAATATTTGAACCAGAGGAACTAATGGGGATTATGCTGTATGGTGAAGAATATTGGTCTGCCGTCTCCGGATTTGCAAGAGCGGTGATGCCGAAACTACGCACCATCGAGGAAAATAGTAAGCCAAGAAGGGGTCGGAGGAGGATGCGGAGGCGGACAGGCGCACGGCTGAAAGCCTAGGGGGTTTCCCGTACGTGTGGGGATCGCAAGGGTGCGATGAGGTCGTGGGTGCTCAGCTGCCGCATCCGATGGTGACTCGTGAGGTATGCTGTAGTGTTCAATTGCCTGTGAGGTGTTTATGTGGTTGGTTGTGACTGATTGATGTGACGCGATGTGAGGTCTATTTGATTAGATAGACTTGTCAGTCAGTCCATCGAGTGACTGATGAACACTAAACAAATCGACAAGTATGCAAATTAAACTTTGGTAATCACATTAAATATTATTTTTAAGTTTAACAAGATATCTTTAATGTAAAGTATGCTTTCTTATGCTTTCCAATTTCTATAATTTACTCCAAAGTTCTTATAACGATAAACTAGAATAATAATAATAATTATAAAAACATTCTAAAAAATGTCCAAATTATTCAGAAAATGAGATCACGGGGATCTGGAGTCGAAATAAGATGAAGTAGTAGCCGTAATTACCGATGCGATAGGTGAAATACCAAACACTCTTCACGGGTCACAAAACATAAGTGTTTCACCTGCGTATCTTGCAGAAGTCTGTAATTATGGATACTCACACATCGATGAGGAAGTACATCGCTTCTGAACTGAACAGTTGCCAGTACAGCGCTGAAATATTTGATCTATAACTTCCTATGTTAACCGCCATGCCTTGGTTAAGCTTAGGGCTTTTCTCCAGCGTTTGTGCTGCGTAAAAGAAAATAATATTTTTTAACAGTTCTCTGACATGCATTATCATGATCTTAAGGCAAGAAGAGAGCTTCACTTCAGGATGTGATATTTGCTTACGAGTCTGTTCATAAATATTTAGAAATTGATAATTCGAGCGTTGTTATAGGGTACATCAGGTGTCTAACAGAAAATTTTAATTTATTTCAGCGCAGTCGGCTAGCTCCTTCGGCGAGATGTCTAGAGAAACATTTAATAAAATGTGTAACATCTTAACTCGTTGAATAGTGTTGTTAAATAGTGTCGAGAGTCTTTAAGAAGGGAGTATACCTTTTCCTCGCCGATTCCGATTTATGATCGAATGATAAATTTTAAATAAAAGACGAAGATGAATTACAAAATTGTACCTGAATGTCTTTTTTGATAACGATTTATGTAGGTCGATGAAAATACGTGAAGAATTGTAAGGTTGTGTTGTAAAGATTTTTTAGCTATACTAGTATATGCCCGAGGTATGTCAATGTTCTATTGTATCAAAATCAAAATATCAAATCAATTATTATTATTATAATGAAAATTAAGGAAATTCTTATTCTTCGATAAATCAAATTTTTTTCAAAGGTGAAGAAAAGGGTCTATTTACAGAAAAATCTGTTCTTTTTTCAAAGGTTTACCTTTATTAAATTTTTAGTTAATGTTTAATTTTAATTTTTTTTTTACTTAAAAGTACAAAACTATTTGTAAGTAGAATTCAAACCTTCTGAAAAAACTGAAATACACACACACACACACACACACACACACACAGATATATATATACACATACACATATATATACACACACACACACACACACACACACACACACACACACATATATATATATATATATATATATACATACACACACACACACATAATCACATACACACACACACACACACACACACACACACACACACACACACACATATATATATATATATATATATATATATATCTTTCCGTACTCGATCGAGTATATGATTCGCGTCAAAAATAAACCGCATCGGTACATTACTTTTCTAGGTACCATCCAGGAAATTCATGACTATATAAAATCATTTAGAATTAAACAATTCGCTTTGAAATTAGTGGAAATTTTTCTTTCAAAGGCTTTTCGCAGCTAACTGTCGGCTTCTGCAGAGGCATAACTGCTAGTATTGTTGTCAACGGCTTGTGCTACACCGAGAATGTTACCGGATACTCTATTACGTAGAATTATCTCTAATCGAGCTAACCGATAAACGGTTAGAAAGGCCTTCGGAACAAAAGTTTACATTTATCTGAAAATAGTTTAAATAAGAGTGTTATCACGTTTTAATTCGAGTCGTAACTATGTTCATATTTTTTTAAAAAGTTGAACTATAATTTCAAAACGGCTAAATATATTTTCGTAATCCGTTATCGTGTACTCGTAATGCGTTTAAAATACGGCGCCGATTTAAAAAAATAAGTTCCCCAAAGATTGAGTCGCGGACGTAGTGGAAAAATTAATTTTTCCTTTTCAGTTCAATTTCTGTTTTAGTTTATTTTATTTATTATAATTTTTTGGAGCCGGTTTTTGGACGCGGTTAAATTTATACAATATGCTTGTTCCTTTAGAACAATAAATAGACGTGTTGAATGTCTATAATCTACTGGAAAGGCCACAGAATAAAACGGAATATAGGGAAAGTAAATTGCTGTCGGGTTTTCTCTCCTTTTCAGGGGACGGTCAGCACTTCTAAATTAACGTAATTTCACAACTTACACAGAACAAATTTCGCTTGTACGGTCGCCAGACCGGTGTAGCCACGAGGCTTAACGCACCAGGTACAAAATCAACCGGGTGATCGAGTTCGAGACCCAGCCAGATCGAGTTACTTTTTTACACTAAATATTATTTATTTATTTCATTTTACCGCTCACCTGTGACGTCACAACATAGCAAACGACTACAACAGTATTTTTTGGGATGGGGTGTAATTTTGCAAAAAGGTTTTTTGAAATATATTGTTATTTTTTAAACGTTAATAAATGCGCCTAAGAAAAATATGATCTTAATGGTGGTGACCTAACTCTACAGCCTCACCTCCTTTTAAGGTGAAAATTTGGTGACATGAACGCCCCATATATTGAAGTAATCTGATCGAGTTTGGTAAAAATCGGTTCAATACTTCTGAAGATATAAGGTGATTTAGAGTCCGACACCGAACACACACACGTACATTAACATCCGGAAAATTTCCATCCGGTTTTTTGGGGGTTACTCAGGTATCAAAACGAGAAGATCCAGTGAAAACCGCATAAGCCCAAATCGTAACGATTACAATACTTTACCTTCTAGAGGTGTAGGTCTGCTATAGCGCTATCTAGACGGGAAAGAAAGAATCTAAAGATAAAAAGAAATAAAATGCGAGGTCTATAAAATGTAAGTCTACAAAGAAAACAAACCTTAAATGGTGTGACTCACTTTTACGACAGTTTTTCACCAATACAATATAATTTTACAACAAAATTTTAACCCAGGTTTATTATTTTATCGGTATAAAACGTCTGATTATTGTTTTATCGGTATAAATCAGACCAAATTCATTTTATTAATAGTCGTCCTTTAATGATTTTATTAAAAAGCTGTTTCTTTTTAAACACGGCTGTCCGAAAAAAATGGTTACTTATCTTCAAAACTGCGTTTTAAAAAAAAAAGGAGTAATAAAAAAAGAGACTAACTGTACTTTAATGTAGTCTAATCAACAATTTTTGTTCTTTGAAGGCATTCATTTAAAAGGAGACGGCTTACTTCATTACTTTTACAATTAATTATCTTCTTTATACGGAACCAATTCGCAAGTCGTATGATTTTTTCTCGTTACGTCACGTTATGCGTGATTAGACAGGCACTTACAAATAACCGTTTCTTATTTATTTTTTTTAACTGCTTTAAAAAGAAATACGATGAAAAAATATGTTAGAAAAATAAAACTATTGTTACGTGGGCATAAAAAATTTCTTCAGGCTGTCACCGACACTAATATTTTTTTTTTTTTAGCTTTCCTAAACAGAGTAATTAATTTACTTAGTTTCACACTTTAATCGTATTATATAAATTCATTGAAAATAAATTTTATAATTATTATGTCAAGGGGAACAAAAGGAAATATTATCCTGTAAAATTTAATTAAAATAAATCTATCGATTAAAATCTGATCAATTTTTAATCTGTAATATCACAATAGCTTATTACAGTGTATGTGAAATGTAAAGGCGGTTCCCCTCTGCAAGCTGCCTCTACTTACTTGCCTCTTCTAACCATCCACCTTAAACACGGTATGAGGAATACTACAAAAGTAGTATTCCAAACAATACAAACAAACTTTTGTATTGCGTACGTGCTATTTAAAAATTATTTTCGTAAATAACTACGCCACATCAAAGAAAATCATAACTTAATTAGGCTATAATTGATCGCTTCTCGGCCTCTGGCCCCGTACTACAAACTTGCATTGCATTACTGGTTCCTTTTTCAGTAAGAGCACTATTCTACGTTCTCGTGGTTGTAGCTGTACAACGATCGGTGGCGGTTAGTCAACCTACGTTGCTGCGGAGTGTTATACAAAACAGCGGCATAGTGTGTTGCAGTAGTGCCACCGTCGGCTAAATAAGTCCTTTTGTACTTCGGTGTCCTCAATATCGTAGTTCGTGAGGCCAAGGAATTTTTCAGATCTTCTGGCAGGTTCGGGAAGCGATTTCGCTCCGACCTCGCCGGTGGTCTACATTAGGATCTTTTAGCTTTTGACTTCTCGAGCGGGTTGTGTGAGAACGGATGGCTTTTCTCGAAGAAGAAATTGTGAACGCTCACCTGGTATTGTGTTGTTAGGTGATAGATTCATTCAGGCTGTTAAAATAGTGCCTGACGTTACAGTCGGTGTTTCATTCTTTTAAGCGACGATGGAGCAATCCGGAGGAGGTTGCTTGGACGACTTGGACGGTTTTGCCAAGAACTTGGTGGCCGATGACCCCTTTAAGGAGAGAAGGTCGATCGGCAGGTCTTCACCGAGACCCCGGTATTCCGAAAGGGATATCGGAGGTTTCCACAAGGGTAGTGGAGCGTCCTTGTGCACCGGCGGATTGCACAAAAACTCCTGCCGAAGTCTCAGCGTCGAGTTCTGCAAGAAAAACCTCGGTCGGAACCGTACAGGGGGAGCTAGTCTGTGGAAGGAGCAATCAATCTGAAGGGCGCCTCCTCACGAAGTCAAGGATAATGAAAGACAGTGGAGCGGTGGTCGGCCCTAAGCCGGAGGTCTCTGGGGCGAAGCCTTCTATAGGGAGCTCTAGCTCTGGGGCTGATGGTTTGGAGAGGATCGAGGAGATGCGGTTTGCATGGACTAAATTCTCCTCAAAGAAGGAGTTCCGGATTTCGGTGGAGGGTCGGCAGACAGTCGACTCCTACCTGTCCGAGTGCAGTTTGATGGTTGCTGAGCCGGCTTGAAAGTGCGAAAGCCTCCAAGACGCCAACCGGGCCCTTGATAAGGTTGTGTCAAAGCTCTAGGGAAAAGTCGACCAGGTGGTGGAAGGTCAGGGGTTTCAAGCCGGTGACGGGTAAAGCTCTTGGCGAACTTCACAAAACCATTAAACGGGTGGTGGAGAAGGGTATCTCCTTTACCGCGATAACTGACGCTCCTGGGCCTAAGTGGCCTAGTCCACCGCTGCCAGTCCAGGTTCCAGCTGCCAAAATTAAGAGGGCTACTGTCAAGGTAGTCCCGATCACACCTGGTCCGGAGGCTTCGTTAGCAATGGCTGAGCTAACTCTGAAAAAGGTCCTGGACCGGAGGAAAGAAAGATTCCAGATTTCCGGGGTCATGAAAACAAGGAAAAATGGCGTCGTGCTGGAGGTTGTTAATGAGCAGAAGGCAAAGCGGGTTGCTGGAAACCAACGTTCTTAAGAACGGGCTGAAGGCTCAATTATCATTAAAATCAAATAAAATAAATTCATAATCTGAAAAAAAAATGAGAAAAAAATAATTTTCAACAAGAAATATTAAGATAGAACAACTGAATACTATTATGAATTTATACTGCCTTAGCATTCACTTAAAGATCCACCGTTTTGTGTATGTAGATTCTTTAATTTTAAGTAGCATATTAATTTATTTTTTATGTTATTTATTATAATAATATGTTAAATTTGTTATTAATGTGGATTATTTTTGTGTTTCAATTTGGTAATTTAAAATATATATTGTCTTTCACCCATTCATCTATTTCTTTGATTAGATTACTATTTATTATTTGGAAGTTAAAATGATCGGGGAGTTTGTTAGAAAATATACTGGCGTAATACGAAAATTGACGTTTGAAAACAGTTAATTTTGAAAAGAATGCGATATAAGTATTTGTTCTGCTAAACGAGTATTGTACTGCGTATTTTTAAATTAAAATTCGTTTATATATTTGTTTACGTGTGGTATTACTTTCTTGACATATATTCGTCTCAAAGTAGGTACTTTAAATTCTTCAAATAAGCGTGTAACGGGATATAACCTTGGTCTACCAAGCTTTAATTAAATATTTCTGAAACGTAAATATTTTATTAAGATGGGTATCATATGTTCCTCCCCCTATCACGATTCCATATTGAAAAAGCGAATGAGCCTATGCAAAATATATAATTTTTATTATTTCAAGATCTTTTAATTTTGTTTATTTTGTAAAAAGTATGAATAAGGTATTTTAGTCTTAACGTTAAATATTGTAGGTGGACATTCTACTTCATCGATCGTCCAATATTATTCCAGATATTTTATTGACTTGACTTCATCTGATTGACAACGGCAGTTACTGCTTATCGATTCGTTATTATTTATCGAATAGGTATGCAGTTTTAGTTGAAATTAACGAGGGGCTTGCCGGTTTCAGTGGGCGAGAATGACATATGTTTTGTCTTATTTAGGTTGAGCGTAAGAATATGGCTTTCAAACAAAGATTTTACCATAACCAATCCACGGGTAGCGCTGTTAAATACTGCATCCCACGTCTCGCCCGAAAAACCAAAGCTGTGTCATCAGCGAAGGGAAAATTTGATTTGTATTTTATCGATGCAAATGTCTGCCGAGGCATTTACATCAGTGGCATCCCGACTGTGGCCTGGCTGATGACTGTGAGGTGTAATCAGTTAGAGGGTCTAAAGACGAACGCCGGTAAAGCCCCTCAGGGCTCGGAACGGAGGACATGGTGTGGCGCCCTGAAGCATCACTAGATGGGTGTCTTCCCCTACGGGGTTGAGAGCCTTCCTCCTACGGGGTTGTGATATGTCATCAGCGAAAGATACTACGGGGCCGTTAGGAAGGTTCAGTTTTAAAAGATCGTTGACGTATATTTGTAATATTTTGAGGATTTTCTGTGATCACTGACATTATTTAAGATCAGAATCTGAGTTCTACCCTCAAGGTAGTTTTTAAACAGTTCTTTTACTGGTCCTTGTATACCGCAGTTATTTAGTTTATGTATTAAAATTTTGTGAGGAATCGTGTCAAATGCGAGGAATATTACTATAGTCTTATTATTTTTATTAAAATTATTGTTAATTATTCTATTTAAATGTAAAACCGCATCTTTTGCTGATTTTCCAGCTTGAAAATCGTACTGATTTTTATGAACAAACTTAATAACGAAACTTTATTATTCGTTTTTTTAATTATTTTGGAAAAGTTACTTAACAGACTTACAGGTCTGTAATTTGCCGGGTTGTTTTTATCTCCGATTTGTGTATTGCGATTATTTTGACTATTTTAAATTTAGTAGGGAAATATCCTTCAATGAAATATCCATTTATTATGTGTTCAAGTGGTTTTGCTGTGTAGTTAGAAGCATTAAAGCTATCGATCTCAGTCGACGAGTTATTTAAAAAATTTTTTATTACACGTAATATTTGTTGGGTTGAGAAACAGGCTATTATTAGAAGGTGGGGTTAACGAAAGAGGTAATTTTCCCCTACATTTATAAAGTATTTATTTAATTTATTAGGTTCAATTTTCGGTTGTGTAATTTCTTTTTTCATATCTAATATTTCATTAATACATTCCCGGTTTTCTTAACGTTGTTTTTATTTGATTTTAAAATAATCAATTTTTGTTTTCTTTATTGTGTTGTTTAATGCGTTCCTGTATTTCTTTTAATAATCTTTTAGTTTTGTGTTAAAAGGTTGTTTTAGTAATTTACGGTGCGCTTTATCTCTTCTTTTCATAGCAGCTACCATGCTGGGAGTGACCCGTTGTTTTAGTGGTTTATTCTTATGTGACATTTTAATAATCTGTTAATGTTTAAGTAATCAGTAAGTTTATCAATAAAATTCGTTACTAATGTATCTATAGTATCAGTGTTATTATTGCATATATCGTTCCACCTTTCTTTATCTAAGCTAGATTTAAGTTCATCATAATTTATTTTATTGATAATATTATCCGTTGTTTTACAAAATTTGTAAGTTTCATATGAAAAGAAGTACATAGTCGTCATATTTAAGATAAAAATCTCGAGTCGTAGTATTTTATTTATTTATTTTTTTTTGCTTGATCTCGCCAAATAAACTTGAAGCTTGTGCGTGGGAATGGAAATGGGATTTTTTAGAGTATGAAAAATGCTATGCCTGACCGGGATTCGAACCCAGGACCTCCGGATGAAAGCCCTAGTCGGAAAATTACAGAAAATGTTCTTAAAAAATCTAAATAAAAATTTTGACTATTTTTTAAAGCAATTTGAAACTATTGATTTTCTGGCAACCGATTTTTTCACATTGTCTTCGACAAGTTTTGATATTTTTGGTACAACAGTTATCTATTTTTCAAGAAGTAGCTGTTTCAAACTAGAAGGTTTAAAAATGTTTTTTTGGTTTTGGTAATCCGAATAATGCGTATTGTAACTAAAAGAAATCGCTATTACGAACAGACCTGAACGGTATTCGAAAAAATTCGTTTAAAATAACGACCAAATTAACTGCTGCGGCAAGATAACTATTTCAAATATTACATAATAAATATAATTAGTAGCTATTCACGAGACAAAACGCCAGGTAAGTTATCTTGTAAAAGTGACAGTAGATAGCCGGCATTGTAATGAAATATTTGATCGATTTTTTTTATTTAGAAATATCACACTCTTTATCCGTGACCAAATAATAGTTTGTTTTTTATTTTTTCATTGCATACATTTCACAATTCCGTCGATCTTTGTAGCGGACTGATAAACGACTCCTTAACCTTTCATGGCAGTTCTGGGTTCGAGTTCCGGTTAGACATTTCAGTTTTCACACGCTATAAATACCATCCATCCTAGATATATCATCCACGCTATAATTAATAACTATATAATTAGGCATCAGCTTTCGACTGAATTAATAAATAAGTAATATATTTTAATTAGAACGTCAATAGAATCTTTAAAAATAACCCGATTGCAGTAGCGATTAATAACTCATATCTTTCAAAATTGCCATTAACTGGATAATAATAAAAAAAAACGTTGGTGTAAATTGACGGCAGCGAGATGAAAAAAAATTGTTTAAAATTAAGAGATTTTTACTCTTCAGTTTTAGAAGGAAAATATCAATAAAAATTTAAATATGTTAAAAGAAAAGAAGAATCATACATTATCACCCTCCATGTTTTACAGTTATGCAAATTATATTAATCTTAAAATTCATCAACACAAATATAAAACACTACTAGTATAGTATAATCATATACAAAAAAATCTGATGTGGACACCACATAACTTCCTTTTACACCTATTAAACTAGATATACACATTTTCAAAAGTATATGAAACACTTCTGATATTTTTTCATATATATATATATATATGTCGGAGAATAAAGTACAGTGGAGTATCTTCCGACAAAACGATGAGAATATTCTTTAGAATATCGGTATTTTTAGTAGTTTTAAGAAATGTACTATTACTTGTAATATTTTGTAAAATAAGGTTTAAATTGTTTTATTGCGGTAGGCTTAGGCCTAGGTAGGCACATGGTTGTCAACGTAGTCGGGATCCCAGGACGATAGGGGTATCATAAAATTAATAAGGAAAAGGAAATATGCAGTAGGTATATTATTTGAGAATATGGTGAAAGGGTAGTCTTGCTTTGGAACCCAGATCGAACAGACGTCCTGGTGGTCGCGAATTCGTTATTTCCCTGAGCCTCGGTCTATCGCAAGTTGTTTTAATATTATTTGAATTCTAAATTGAATTAGTCTTATATTATGGTTCGTGTACTACTGAGTTATTGATGAGTGATGGTTATCATTTGTAATTGTTTCATTGTGCGAGTTGTCTGCTCATTTTATTAATTGAACTTTATTATAATCTTATATATTCTCCACTTGTAATAGTAAAGATGAGTGAAGCACAAAACGTTGAATCCCTGACAAATCTCCTCGCCTCTCCAATATATATATATTTAATGTTATTGAATTTTTACGATCAGAGGTTAATAATCAACATATTTAATTAACAAATAATATAATTAATAAATCAATATATCTAAGTTAATAAAAAATTAATGATGTTAAAGAACAATTTAGAATCGGAGTAACAGTACAAGGTGAAAAGTTAAAGATGCTACGATTTGCTAATGATATAGTAATTCTAGCTGAGAGTAAAAAGGATTTAGAAGAAAAAATGAATGACACGGATGAAGTCCTACGCAAGAACTATCGCATGAAAATAAACCAGGACAAAACAAAAGTAATGAAATGTAGTAGAAATAACAAAGATGGACCACTGAATGTAAAAATAGGAGGAGAAAAGATTATGAAAGTAGAAGAATTTTGTTATTTGGGAAGTAGAATTACTAAAGATGGACGAAGCAGGAGCGATATAAAATGCCGAATAGCACAGGCGAAACGAGCGTTCAGTCAGAAATGTAATTTGTTTACATCAAAAATTAATTTAAATGTCAGGAAAAGATTTTTGAAAGTATATGTTTGGAGCGTCACTTTATATGGAAATGAAACTTGGACGATCGGAGTATCTGAGAAGAAAAGATTAGAAGCTTTTGAAATGCGGTGCTATAGGAGAATGATAAAAATCAGATGGGTGGATAAAGTGACAAATAAAGAGGTGTTGCGGAAAATAGATGAAGAAAGAAGCATTTGGAAAAATATAGCTAAACGAAGAAACAGACTTATAGGCCACATATTAAGGCGTCCTGGAATAGTCGCTTTAATATTGGAAGGGCAGGTTGAAGGAAAAAATTGTGTAGGCAGGCCACGTTTGGAATATGTAAAACAAATTGTTAGGGATGTAGGATGTAGGGGGTATACCGAAATGAAACGACTAGCACTAGATAGGGAATCTTGGAGTGGTGCATCAAACCATTCAAATGACTGAAGACAAAAAAAAAGAATAAGAAGATGAAGCCGAATTCGAACCGATGTGCCTTCCCCTTGTATGATTCAGATATTTCATTATTTAAAATCTTATTTGACTACAACTCTGAAACTAATGAAAATAAGTACCACTTACGATATATCATTGAAAAGCCCTCAATGAGGGCTTATTACTGCACTGAAGAAAAGTTTCAAAATCTAAATGTTTTGTATTTTGGGCTGTTTTGGACATTTTTGGTCACGCCGATTGCAATCGAAAGGGAAGGTGCATAACTAGATATTACAACAGTCCTAAATCAAAAATTTCAACATCCTACAGCTAATCGTTTTTGAGATACAAACGTACGTACGTACCTACTTACAGACGTCACGCCAAAACTAGTCAAAATGGATTCAGGAATGGTCAGAATGGATATTTCCGTTGAAATCTGAAAACCGAGATTTTCTCGTGATAACAATACTTTCTTTACTTCGTACAATGAAGTAAAAAGAAACACCATCTAAAGTACAATTTAATTTGAAAGCACCATTATTTTAGTTAACTTGCTTTTAGGATGGGCTGGGTACAAATTAAAGGACAAAATTAACAAAATAAAATGAACTAACAGCTAAAACACAACCACTAAATCGTTCAGCTAATAAAAAAAAACCGAGCACAGTCTGATCTTTCGCCCTGAAAAAGGGAGAGAGCCCGTGGAACCCTTATCCGGGTGTACAGAACTGGTTCCTTTTGAGTATACTGAGAGGTTACAAAACCATCTCCGGCAATGCCGCCGGGGTAGTAACTGGACTTACACTTCTAGACCTTCTCTTTCGGAAGAGAGAGGCATGCATTTCTCGAGGGTAGCTCCAGCCATTTCTCGAGGGTAGCTTCCTACAGCAAGCGGTAGGAGACTTATGAACGAAGAGTATATCGAAGATTATATAAGACGCCGCGGAACATACGGTGTTCGTGTGGGGACGGTACTTGCGCCTCAGGGAAAAATACTGGAGAGGATTCGATTATTTAGCATACCCTCGATAATAGAGAGGCATATCGAAGAGTACGGTTTGTCTGGCATTTCTCCCACCGTTCGGTCGCCCTAAAGCATAAGACCGAATGTGCATACCACATACGGCTACTGTTCCTCAAAACGGTTTAGCGACCAATATCCTAATTAGCTCCTAGAGTTTACCGTACTGCATGAGCGGAATAAGCGTGGTACCCTACACTGTTCGCTTGCGTGTCCCACCGTTAACATGTCATATATTACTAAAATTGGTAGGCGGACATCGTCTACATACTAAAATAAATGATTTGTCAATAAATTAAAATTTATTTCGTCAAGGACAGCAAATTTCTGTCCAAAGGACTAGGCACGCCTAGATCGCTGAATGCCAGCAAGTATCTTTCCACCATATTATAGCGCTTGGAGCAATATTGAAGCCAGCCATTTCTCGAGGGTAGCTTCCTACAGCAAGCGGTAGGAGACTTATGAACGAAGAGTATATCGAAGATTATATAAGACGCCGCGGAACATACGGTTTCGTGTGGGGACGGTACTTGCGCCTCAGGGAAAAATGCTGGAGAGGATTCGATTATTTAGCATACCCTCGATAACATTTTGGAGACTATGCTGTTGACTGGACGGGCATGGCATGCGTTGGTCAGAACCATCTGCACACAGATGACGGAAGAAGTACAGGGGTAAATTATCCCAGATTTTCCTTCCGGGTACGTTTGTGTTCAAAGAAGGCCTGGTACCAAGTAGAATAGACAAAAAACATAAATAAATAAAATCGTTAATGAGATTAATTTTAGATAACATTAATAAAGATGCAGTCTATTTACAGTAAATAATTGAAATTAAACTGATCAGTACCATAACCTTTCCCATAAAAAGGATGATTCAGATTCATTTGATCGTTTGTTGTGTGGGCACACATTTTTATTTTAGCTGCTATTGGCGCAGAGCGAACCATTGGTGATTCGCCGGGCGGTTGCGCGCAGCGCACGAACTATTCATTCGTTCGAACGAATGTCTAAAATTATATTTGTGTTTTGAGGATAACAAAAAAGGAAACATAGGATTAGAGCTGTGTTAAAAATCACAACTCAAGAAACAGCTAAAAATGTTTAGGATTTTGAAGCTTTCGTTGTAAAACTTGTTGTTGTTAGTACGCTAAATTCGTGAAGGTTATTTAGTTACAATTGGCAAAAACATTTAACAAAATCACGTGTAATGAAACATAAACCGTGTAACGTTTTCGCGCCTTTTTCCGAGTTCTCTATAAATACATGACAGATATAACATGTGTAAGTAAATCAAAAAAAAATAATAAGGAAATAAAAACAGTTGAGAATTAAAATAAATATTATTATGATTACTATTATTCTATTCTATTCTATTATAGTATAATCTATTACTATTATTCTCTAACGTCTGCGTTAATAGTTAAAGTCAATTGTTAATTTTATTCAGTTCTCCATTCTTCTTTGTTCCGGGTTTATCATTTAATCTAAAAAATATTTATTAATATTAAAATACATTTTACGTTAAATTATCTCAGTGATTTGATTTTATCTTTAGTAAGACATATTCTAATTCTAAATGACCTAAAACTTGATCCAAACAAATCAAGTTTTTCATGAAATTCTTCATAAATTTCTCTTTTTCAATTCACATTTATCTACCGTATCTAAATTCATTTTAATATTATTCTGTAAAATTACAATTCAACAGTCTCTATTCGTTTCCTTTTCTCTTGAACTTTCCTTTGTCCAAGTTTAACTACCATAAATTGCTAAAATTAACAAATTTTTTAAAAGTTTTTTTTTAGTGTATATATATATATATATATATAAGTTTTTTTTTAGTGTGTGTATATATATATATATATATATATATACACACACACACTAAAAAAAACTTTTATATATATATATATATATACACTAAAAAAATTACTGGAGATAAATTGATAAAAATTTGTATAAATGTTCTTCTGGCGGTAAGTGCAAACGATGAAAGGAGTTTTTGAAATTTAGAGTTAAAATTGATTTTTTGTTTTTTTTTTAAACCAGACTATTTTTTTAATTTCTCGGTAATAAATGAAAATATCAACTTGATTTTCGGTTTGTGTAATCTTCATATGAATATCTAAAATCCAATTTCTAGATTTTTAAAATTCGAAAGGAGCGAAGAAAGGTAAAAAGGTTTTTAACGATGACTGCAAATTTTCTCCGTTCTTGACTACACCAAAAGAGATTTTAGTAGATTTGGTCTTGTAAATACTCTTCAGATAGATATCTAAAAATTATTTTCGGTTTTTTTAATTTTGATTTTTTTGCGGGGGCGACGGTGTACGGTGCGGTGGCTCGACCGACACAGCAGTACGTGTGACGCGACTTGCTGCACCAGCCTCCGATTACTTAACTAAAAAATATAAAATAAAAGAAAGATGACCGCAACAGGAAACGCAATTAACCGTATCGCGCGAGCGCGGGCGAAATCGTGACGGGGATGCCATTTTGTATGTTCCATATAATTACATGATTTATGATTATATATATAATTAATGATAATGCTTTTTATACTATTGGTCTTAACATAGTAATCAATTTTTTACATATATAACTTAATGAGTAGCGCTGGATGAAAGTTTTATTAGTATACATAAATACTTGACGACGATTGATCTTCTCTATACTTAACTGCAAAAAAGATAAGTTTCCGTCAGAGTAAATCATGAATTGAACCAAACCTAATTCTCCTATATAAGATAAAACTTTCCTTTTTGTTCCCTTACTCTAACTAAACAGATTAATATAAAAGGGATGGTGCCACAAAACGGGTAAGACCCTTGTGGACACCTAATCTTTCATCTTTTACTAAATTCACTTCCGATTATAAATTATGTATGATTAAGTTAAGTTAAGTAATGAATATTAAATTGTATTATACAATAATGTTAATATTGGTTCTAACCTATGAATAGATAACCTTAGAGTATAATTATAGGATTATCCATTAATTATTAATTCTGTAAAAGTGAAAGAAATAAAAGAATTTGAATTTGAATTTTAATAAATAATATAGATTTGACGAGTTTAATCGGCTAAACTATTTTCGAGTATGATATCTTATCTGCTAACCGAAAGGGGAACCGCTGGGAAAAAACAGTTTGGTAAAAAAATTGTTTAAAAATTTATTTTATGTTTAATCTTGCTTCTAAAATAATTTTTTGAAATACAGCTCTATGTAAATCACAAAAACCTTCTTAGAAGATCCTTAGAACTTCTTAGAACCTTGAAATTTCAAAAGTATTTTGTAGGAAAGTTGCTAAAACTTTATTTTAAATTTTCAAAACAATTTTTCTTAAAGTAGACTGAAACACACGTTCTCCGAAATACGAAAGAAAACTTTCTCAGAAAGTCGATTCAAACATTATTTTCGTTTAGCTCCATCAATCTAACCCTGTTAATAAAAAAAAATAAAATAAAAAGGGAAAATCCCTTATTTATAATTTACATTAGACTTCCCCTTATTTAAATTTCAAACAAAAATTTTTGATCATGAGGAGATAATCCCTTTTAAACATTTTAAATCAAGTCAACGGGCAGATAATTCTTTAATAGTTAAATTACTATTAGCTTAACAACAGTTTATTCTCCAATTTCGGTAAAACCAGGTTTTCTTTGTAAATAAGTATTTCCGTACTACGAGAAAAACAGACACAAACATGATAATAACACAAACTGAAAAGAAAAAGAAAACGTTTTCGCATAACTTTTGTAAGGTACGCAAAAATAACGAGAAAAAACCTGACAACTGTGGGGTGTTTTGTGATGCACGGTTCTCACACACACATACACGCACAACTTAATTTAAATTATTTATCATTTTATTTAAATATAATATTTTTTCTTTATTTAATTAAATGATTCCAACTAAAGCGCGCGCACGTACCGTATTTAATTCGCGCGGGTGTGGCGGTACTAGCGGCGGTGGTGGACACTAAGTAAAATAATGTAATTTAACAACTTACATAGAATATATTTCGTTTATACGGTCGGCAGCTGGTGTAGCTGAGAGGCTTAACGCACCAGGTATCGAGTCGACCGGGACCTGGCCAGTCCGAGTTACTTTTAAAACTTTAAATATTATTCATTTAATTCTACCGCTCACCTGCGACGTCATAACACAGCAAACGACTACAGCAGAATTTTTTGGGATGGGGATGTTTTTCTCAAAAAAATTATTTATTTTTTAATTGTTAACAAATGACTAAGAAAAATATGACCTTAATTAGGCGAAATCTCGAGATTCTGAGGGTGACCTTGCTCTACAGTCTCACCCCATTAGACCTGTTAAGTTGAAAATTTAATGGCATCAGTGCCCGAAACATAGAAGTAATTTTACCGAGTTTGGCCAAAATTGGTTCTGTAGTTATGGAGATATAAGGTGATTTAGAGGCCGACATCGAACACACACGCGCGCACATACGAACATTAACATCTGTAAAACTTCCATCCGGTTTTTGGGGTTTTAGGGTTCCTTAGGTGTCAAAACGTCAAGTACACAGCATGTAGTTTACGAAAACTGTTCGCCTAACTTAATAAACTATTTATTTATTTTCTCTAGAAACAACAACTTGATGCCCTATTATACTCTCTTAATAATTAAATTTTAAGTTTAAAGTGAAATTAAATTTTAGCTTCAAAAAAGTTAAAAAAATTTTACTTAAAAAAGTTAAAAAATTTTGTTTATAATCAGAGGTTAATAATTATTAATAAATCCATATATTTAAATTAAAAAAAAAGTTAAAAAAAGAAACGAAGTCGGATTCGAACCGATGCGCCTTCCACTTGTACGATCCAAATATTTCATTAATTAAAATTTGATTTGGCTATAACTCTGGAACCAATGAAAATAACTACCATTTATGATAGTATATCGTTGAAAAGCTCTCAATGAGTGCTGATTCCTGTAGTTAAGAAAAAGTCCAAAATCAAAATGTTTTTGGATTTTTGGTTTTTTTGGACACTTTTGGTCTAGTCGATGGCAATCAAAAGGGAAAGTGCACAACTAGATGATAAAACAGTCCCAAATCCAAAATTTCAACATTGTACGGCTAATCGTTTTTGAGTTATGCGAGATACATACGTACGGACGTAACAGTTGTCACGCCGAAACTAGTCAAAATGGATTTTAGGGATGGTCAAAATGGATATTTCGATTGAAATCTGAAAACCGAAATTTTTTGCGATCACAATATTTCCTTTACTTCGTACAAGGGAGTAAAAAGATTGCTATTGCTTGAAGAACCGAAACGGCACAATGACTCGCATCCAATATGTTTTTCATTTTAAAGTAAAGATAAAAAACCAAAGTTAAAAAAGAAAAAAAAAAGAAACGTGCAGATAAAACTTAACGAATGAATGAAACCGAACTGGATATAAAATCTTTAACAGTTGAAAAAGAATAAAAATGTATTTTAAAAAAAAATAAACAGCAATCAAGAAATTACTAGTAACTAAGGAGAGAAGCGTAAACCAGCTCCAAACAAATATGAAAACCGACTGTTATGTTAAACATTACTACACACCAAGTAAGGGCGTTAACTAAATAAATTTATGTTTAAAACCTTTATACGTCAATAAAATTTGCAGTTATAAAAGAATTAACTGACGTTTACATTTACAAACAAGATACGAATATTACGAGTGACATAAAAATATTTTAACATTTTCTTTTCTGAAAGAAAGCTGTTCGTGCTTGTCGTAAATTGATTTTTATATCTTCTTACAAACGTTTTATTTTTACCAATTTTACGGCCTAGATAAGAAAATTCAAGATTTCTATATTTTTTTGTTTGATGAATTATTGACCGTAGAAGCTTACAGACAAGCTTCTACGTAAGAGTATAGGATTTCGTAGCGTATGTAAAATGACATACCTGACCGGGATTCGAATACGGGATCCCCGGATGAAAGGCCGAGATACTACCACTTCACCGATTTATCAGATTTTATTTTTATTTATTTTATAATTAATGTTCTTCTTTTTACCGATGTCTTTGCTTTTTTTTTTCTTTTTTTAAATTATTGTTCCGATCTTCGCGGTGGATTAGCAGCATCTCTACCTTTCATCCGAAGGTTGTGAAGTAAAAATCAACCGGCAGACCGCTAGTATTAAACAATTTGCGATCAGAAGTCCTAACAAATCCATATCTCGTTGAAACTTCGGATTAGATACTCCGAAAACAAAAATTCACAAAATTTTCCACAAAAGATTGAAATTACACGCACATAAAATCCAGCTACTGCATGAATTGAAACTGATGATGGAGTAAAACCTTTCGATTTCCCTGTTGAAAATTATCCGCAAAATGAATGAAAACTAATTATTTTTAGACGATGTATTTTTTACGTTTGAAGCAAAATTCCGTATAAACGGGTGCGTTAACAGACACGATTCACGAATACTGAGGATTTGGAACCCCCCCCCACCACCGTTAATGTTTAGTGTGGTGTGATGAAAAATCGTGTAATCCGGCCTTTTTTCTTCGCTGAAAAGATTATTAATGGAAACGTTTACCTCGAGATGTTAAACGGTTATCGCTTTCATCGACCGGGATGAACTCGAAAACATACAACGAATTCATTTCTAACGAGATGGCGCGTCCCAGCGCTTTAATACATTCGACAGCAAGGCTTTGAACGGAAAATTTGAACGCTGATGGATAGGCCTATACCCTAGCCTCCAAGAAGTCCAACCTGACCCTTGCGATTTTTTCTTGTGGGGATATATTAAAAATATCGTTTATTCGCATAAAATACGCAGCCTACGTCACTTAAAGGAAAGGATTAATGAAGCGACCATAACCGTAAAAGAAGATATGTTAATTCGGGTATAAGCAGAAACCGAGATCGATTGGACATCTGCCGAGCGATTAATGATACGCATATTGAAATTTATTAGTTATGTAAAAAAACTGTTTCAGATGAGAAATTCGATAAATAAACAACATCGACTGTAAGTATTTTTGTGTTAATTTAATTTACGTTCAAACCCCCAGCGTTCTTTTATGAAAACTCTGTAAATAGAATATACAGCAACTAATTGCTGCTGGGTTTTCTCTCCTTAAAGTCGATTAATTATAGACGTTCGTCACATCTATTCGTTGTTTCGAGGGACAGATTGCGGATTTACATAATCCTGTTAAAAAAAAAAATTACTGCATTTTTAGTTTTCTGTAAAATAAAAGTACATCCGGTAAATTCGATTATCTTTATTTTCCTTTGTTAGGTCGGTATTATGTTCAAAAATAATTTTTTTATAGCTTTTAGTAAATAGAAGCTGAAGAACAAAGGAGACAGACGATATCCTTGTTTCACTGCTTTCCGAATCGCAGCTTACTTTTCACGGTCTTCTACCCTCATTATAGATATGATATCTGATAGATATAAAGTTATTCTACGTAAATCCCCTCATATCCTATCATTTGATACCAACTTACTTAAAAACTTTACTTCTTCGCTTTCCAATAAATAATTTGATGAATTTTTTCGCTAAAATAAATAAATATTTACTAAAAAAAAAAAAAAACGCTTTATATTAAAATGTTCTATTTACACATCTTCCTACAGGTTTTACCGTGATTGTAGGAGAGGGAAACACCAATTGTTGACATTTCAAAATTAATTCAAAATATTTGATTAATTTAAGTAAAATCTAATAACAAAAAAAGATTAGAATGAAAGAAGACTACTTGATACGCTAAAACATATGCCTGTACGTTCTATTTAGGGACTGTATATTATTTTTAAATTAAGTAATAAAATCAAAAGGGTATAGAATTACATAATCGGGATTTAAATATAACAAAACGGTAAACATTTTCTTTCGAATTGATCTTTCTTTTCTTTCTTTTCCTGTTTAGCCTCCGGTAACTACCGTTTAGATAATTCTTCAGAGGATGAATGAGGATGATATGTATGAGTGTAAATGAAGTGTAGTCTTGTACATTCTCAGTTCGACCATTCCTGAGATATGTGGTTAATTGGAACCCAACCACCAAAGAACACCGGTATCCACGATCTAGTATTCAAATCCGTGTAAAAATAACTGGCTTTACTAGGATTTGAACGCTGTAACTCTCATTGATCTAAACAAGATCTAAAAAAGCTAAATAAATAAGTAGCATTCCTAAAAAATTAATGATTTACTTACACCTGGAAATCTACATTATTATACAAAGAGGGAGAGGGTTTTTATTTATTCGAGGTAAAAAAAAACTACTCTATCATAATCAAATTTTTCCAATGTTTCTTGGCAAAACATAAGGTACTCGAAAAAAAATGTATATAAGTAGCAGCGGAGGTTTTCCGGTTGAAGCACAAACTTTAGTGAATTGAATTAATGAACTGTGAATCTTTATCACTGTGTGAGCCGGGTTTGAACTGAATCAACCGAATGAATAATATTACAAAAATAATCTAATTAAATTTACGTTAAATAAAATAATATTAAATAAATTAAAGAAATTTCTGTTTAGCAATAATGGGCTTCCCGTGGGGAATGCGTGCGAGACGAGAGTGGTGAAGTATGCAAACACCTCGTGGGAAGTTATCATCACCATTAACTGGTAACGAACGGGGTTCCTTTGGGACGCTGTTTTGGTAGGTGCAATGGGATATTCTTACAATATTTCTGCAAACAATCGTCCGATTTTCAAAACGGGGTATTTATTAGCAGGTTGAAGGCGAAATTTTGAACGCATCAGCTACACTCCCGATCTAACAGATCACATACGGAAATGTATATATAAATATATATATATATTTATATGTAAGTAGTAGTACGTTATCGGATCAGCGAGAAGCAACTGACGATTACTTTCAAATTTGCAGGATACTTTCGTGTTACCGCAGGGAAGGTTTTAAGCCATCGACTGTGGCCCTATTCATTAAAGAAAAGATAAATGATTCCCTTTTACTTAATTATTATATTTCTGCCACCAAGGCAAAGATATGTTATGAATTTGTCATCAAAGGTGCGTGTACTTTAGTTACCATAATTACTATTAAATTTACTATCTTTTTCAGGTTTCTATAAAGCCTGAATACTGTAATTATTATTTATCGGTATTATTCTCACAACCGTGAGGATAACGTAGAGTGCAGGTGTTCAGAGGATGGAGCCGTTTGGGAAGATGAGAATGGCCAGCCAAGCGAGCTTTGGGTCTTTTTAGGCCCCGGAAGGCCTCGAGGAACCCGTGAGTTGGCTTCGGGATTCGCTTGCGCTGACCTGAGCACCGAGGGTTCAGGTTCTGCCTAGACGGGTCGGCTAGTTTTTTTATGAAATACTTCACCTTAAAATTAAAGCTGAGAGAAATTATTAAATACCAACAGCCAATTTGCTGCTGCATTTAATAAATCAGGGAGATCATTCAAGCGGCTGTAGTTTCATTACATACTGATCACGTTTATTAGTGACTAATGAGCAGTCAATTTTATTAATAATAGGAAAAAAATTCATAGATTGATCGAAGTAAAACATTACCTATAAATTTTGTGTTACATTAAATACATATATAGAACTGACTATCGGTTTTCATATGATCATATTACAATAAAAAAGAGGAAAAATGTATTCAGTTCTTGATAAAATTTATTCGTGGCAACTATGTAATGCGACAGCCGCATACCAATGACTAAAGTTTATTATTAATTTACTTTATTAATTATTAATTTACTTCGAATACTAGTTTATATCGAAGGATTTACCACGGTGTGAATTAATTGTACGGCAAAAAACCATCAAGATAAATTTGATTAATGTTTTAGAACGAATAAAGGAACGTTTATTAAAAATCGTTTAAAAAATTTAATCGGTCCATTTATTTTAAACAAAAATCGGTCGGTTTTAGATTTTACTTTTCAATTATTACAGAATGGGTCTTTTATTGAACATTTAATAACGACTGGGTGCAGTAGTATACAAGTTTACGAACACGGAAGGGGTTATAGTTGATTTTACAAGTTTTAATTATTAACATCTTAATATTCTACGTAACAATTTATTTTTACCATTTAATGCTAAATATTTCTAGTTTTTCTGAGCGTTATGTTTTCTTTTTCAAAACGATTTAAATGTAAAACTTAAAGCGGCTTTAAAACAAATTTATTATTTATTTTGAAATAATTCAAGCTAGATAAATTAAATTAAGTAATTTTTTCTACGACAGCAGTCGGTAGTTGAAGATATGATAAAGTCCGTTTATAAATATTAAACGCTGGAAACGAATTTTTCTTAAAGATTTACGAAACTAGTTTTTTCTTTGCTTTCAGTTACGCTGTTTCATATAAATCAACGTAAAACTATATTAATATTCACATCAAAATATAAGGTAAAATTATTCTAATAATCAATTTTTTATTTTTTATATTACTCAAAAAAATAAAATTTGGGTTTTTTAAAATTTTAAACAGAAGCTATGAAAGAAAGAAAAAGAAAATTTACACCGCGTCTTAAATTTTAAACGATCTTTATCTCAATATTAATAATTTTTCTCGTAAAATATAAAAAAAACCTTTAACTCTTTAACGAGTTAAAAACTAATTTTTATTACTTATTTTATCAGTTTCGAATCAAACGACATAATTATTACATTCGACTCGTACCCATTATAAATAGTAATTAAATAACTTTAAAATTAGCTAAACGACTATAAAAGTTAAATCGTAATTTAATTTTTTATAAGAAATAAATAAGAAACAACTCTTTTTTAATCGAAAATATAACAGTAGGAAAATTACGATAAAAATTATTTTTTAAAATGCATTATAGAATAATAGAAGTAAAATAGGCTAGAATTAAGTTAATTTTATTAATTAATTAAAGCTATATCTCGATACAGCTAATAATACAGATGAATTATTTGCATACAAAGTAGTCGTATACGATATACTCACGTTGTCGTTAAAAAGAATTAAACGTAGTAGGGTGTTCGGTATAAACAGATTATTTAAATTAATAAATCGTCCGAAAACTAACGATTCCTTAACTATGAATAAACATGATACGATACGGAGAACAAGAGAGTGTTTAACGTTAAGGTCCACTTCACGCTCGTTTGACACGGGACTGACGACCTTAGTGCTCCGTGCACCTGATTCCGAAGCACTAGAGCTGGAGTCGCGAATCGATTTCTTCTCGGGAGAGAAACAACATCCCCCACCACATTCCATCTTTTGTGATTTTTTTTGTGACGTTGACATAATATTATTATTAATATATACATATATAAAAAATTAAAATAATTATTTTTAATTACCTAATAATTTGCTTTTTTAATTAAAAAATAAATAAACAAGTCGATGTTTAAACAATTAGTAAAACAATAAATTAATAATAAGCAAAATACGATTAGATTACATTTAATGTAGTTTAATAAAAATGTAAGCCGTTAATGAATCATTATGACATACATGACGTATGAAAAGCATCTTTTATTGTATAAAAGAAGGTGGGGCATGCGTTGACACGTAACCGCATCGTTTTGGTAGAAACGTGCACAGGCGCATTAAATCTTTGTGTCAGGTAATGGGTCAGCGTATTTTACAGAGACGTCTCTGGAGCTAAACATCTGGACCAAGAAGTAAATAAAAAAGTTTTGCTAGCTAATTTTTTATCTTTTATCTTTTAAATAGTTAAAAACACACACACGCACACGCGAGCGCGTACACATAAAAATATAGTAATACATATAAAAAGATAATAATAATAATGCATACATAATACATATAATATAATACAATAATATATTACAAATAGTGTTATACATGTAAAAAGCAATAACAAGTTTAATTTAATTAATTTTATTAACTTAATTTTTCTTTTTTTAACTTTCCCATTTAGATAGCGCTATAATTCTGGAAGGGAAAGTATTGTAATCGGTCAAATTTGGGCGTATGCAGTTTGCACCGGATCTTGACGTTTTGACACGTAAGGAACAAAAAAAACCGGATGGAAATTTTCTGGATGTTAAGGTTAATGTTAATGTGATATTTTTCTTAGGCATATTTATTAACGATTAAAAAATAACAATATTTGCAAAAAAACTGGTATATTGTGACGTCACAGGCGAGCGGCAGAATTAGATAAATTATTAATATTTTAAGTGTAAAAAAATAACTCGGTCTGGCCGGATCACGAACACGACCGCCCAGTCAATTCAGTGCCTGGTGCGTTAAGCCTCGCAGCTACACCAGTCTTTCGACGGTACAAGTGAAATTTGTTGTTGTGAAATTACGTTAAATAGTTAGTGCCGACTGTCGCCGCCAGTACTGCCACACCCACGCGAACTAAATATGGTATGCTCGCGTATTTTAGTCAGAATTATTGAATTAAATAAAATAAGTATCTTAAATTAAGTTCTGTGTGGAAACCGCGCATCAGAAGGGAAAGGACTTTCACAAGAAAGGAAAGTCTACTCGTCCTTCGTAGGGTAAAAATGTATTTTGCCCGGTTCTTAGCGTTACCCGACAAACACCGCTAGAAAGTGACCGAATTTCACTTCTCATTTTTTAAAAAAATCTTTTAAATATTTTTATTTTATGTTCTTTAGTCGAGTAACCGAAGGCAGCTGCAGCCAGTCGCGTTGCACATGCAATAGCAGTGGGTGTCGGTTAAGCAGCCCTTACATTACATACAACTTTGCACCCTTTAAGAAATCGAAATTAAAAAAAAGCCGAAAATGGTTTTTAGATATTTATCTGAAGAGTATTTACGAGCCCCAGTCTAACGTTATCTAGTTAGTATAGCGTTATCAGTCTAGCGTTAGTATCGTTACAGTCTATCGTTATCTCGTTTAGTATAATCGGAAACGGTGAAAATTTGCAGTTATTCAATTTTTTTACCTTTCTTTACCCCTTTCAAGGTCAAATTTCGAAAATCTGGCGATTGGTTTTTAGATTTTTTTTATCCTCCGGGACCACCGTTAGGTATTGCTTCAGAGGATGAGATGAATGACAAGTAGCGTGTGAAAATGCTATGCCTGACAGGGATTCGAACCCGGGACCTCCGGATGAAAGGCCGAGACACTATCACTCGCGCCACGGAGGCCGGTCTTTAGATATTTATATGAAAATTACCCACACCAAAAATCAAGTTGATATCTTCATTTGTTACAAAAAAATTTAAAAAAAGGCCGGGTTTAAAAAAAAATCAAAATCCATCTAAACCTTTAAATTCGGAATTACATATTCACATGAAGATCGGGAGGAAAACCGTACGATATATCTTCTTTCATTTACATTTTTGAGAAAACGAACGTACAATATATTGTCAATATTTTACATCAGCTTAAATGAGAAGAATGTTGACACACGTATAGCGTAGAACTTGTACCGGTACTAACTAATCCTGTGATAATTCTGTTAATTGAATCCCAAAAAATAATATATATCAAGAAATTTTCAGTCACGTCACTTGTTTTCTTTAGAATCTGATGTTTATTCTGTAGCAGTGTAAACAATTGTACACCTTTTCATCGGTGAAATATTAAACGTTTTTGATAAATTTCATTATCTTCATGTAAATCTACAAAAGATACGAAATTTTATGATAAGTATTCTGTAAAATTGATTGCTTTCAGATAAGTTACGCGAACAGATATGATCATATTTCAGAAACGGGTGTAAAAGCTATTCACCTGAAACCGTAACTAATCTATCAACTGATTTCGGTTCTTCAGTATTCTTAAAAGCGTCTGATCGGGTGGAAATCTAAATTAGAACGATATCATTTTGCATATTTTATAATATTTAATAAATAATTAAACATAACCTTTCGCAAAATAACAAATATTTTTAAGATACGAGTTATAAAAAGTTGTAATTGAAAAGTTACAGTACAACTCTTGCAACCCTCCCTACCTACAAAAAAAACTTATACATTACATACGTACGTTTTGATTACTATAACTTCAATGTGTTGTAATGTAATAAAAATGTGTACATACACATTAAAAATGTGCAATTACAAAAAATAAATTTTACTAACATTTTTATTTTGAAACTAAAAAAAAGGAAAAAGAATATTTCAGTATTTCTTAAAAAAAAAAAAAAAAAATTGTTTCATTCAATGTTTACATTTGTAAACATTCCACAACAAAACATTATCGCAATATTAAGAAGGCGTGCGTATAATACGGACCACTGAACTTTCTGCAATATAACTATCATGCGTAAATCCGATAGAAAACTTTCTACTGATATTTATTAGCTTCAGTTGTTCAAAAAACAATACAGTTTTACGATAAATTATTTATATATTTTTTTTTACGTAATGATATTTTTATAAATGAATTTGTAATGTTTAAATTGCGAGTATAAATAATATTATAAATTGCGTAAATATTGTGTTAACAGTATTTTATTCTCGTGATGTAGCTTCATACCCTGTTACCTATTCTATAAAAGGTGTTTGAAAAACTACTTCTTCTGAGGTTACGGCCGATTTTGAGGCAAGGGGATGTTATTGCTAACCATCAGTTCGGCTTCAGACGTGGTTACTCAACAACTGAACAAACACACAGTCAACAATAAAAGCCAAAATCAATCTATACTATTATATAAAGAGGAAGAGAGTTTATCAATCGCAACCAAATTTTTACACATGTTTCTTGGCATAACTGAGAAGGCTTTTAGATATATTATCTCGAAAAAAAAATATATATTTGTAATATATATTACAAATTTTAATGAACTTCAACTGTGAGTCTCTCTCTGTGCGAGCTGGGTTGGAACTGAACCTGGGACTTCTTGTGAGGCTAGAGTGGTGAGATATGCGAGCACCTCGTGAGAAACTAGACCGATCATCACCATCGACCGGTAACAAACGGGTTGCCCCTGGGGCGCTGTTTTGGGAGGTGCAATGGGGTGCTCTTATAATATCTCTGCAAACAATCGTCTGATTTTCAAAACTGAAACGGGATATTTGTTAGTAGGTTGAAGGCTAACTTTTGTATGCATCAGGTACACTCTCAATATGTTATTCGGAAATTTATATATATATAAAGTTTGTCTATTTGTTTGCATCACGCGGGAACCGACCGACAGACTACTTTCAAATTTGCAGGATACGTTTGTGTTATTCCAGGGAAGGTTTTAAGCCATCAACCGAGGCTCCAGCTCCCTTGAAGGTTAAGATATTAAAAATATTCATTATTTCTTCTTCCTTAAGGAGGGTGAAGTTGTGAATCAAAGATATCCATTAAGGAAAAAATAGATTAATCCTTCTACTTCATTATTATATTCAACTACCTTGGCAAAGAAATGCTTTGAATTTTTCGTAGTCAAAGCTGTGTGTACTTTAGCTATCATAGTTATTATTATTCTCTCTTTTGTAATTCAGTTAATTTTTTAGGTTTCTATAAAGCCTGAATAATATAATTATTATTTATCAGTATTATTCTCACAACGGTGAGGATAACGACGGTGCGAGGGTCCAGGGGCTGGAGCCCTCAAGATAGATGGGAATGGCGACCAAAGCAAGCTCTGCGGGTGTCCAGAGCGCCGATCCTCCTGGAAAATTGGGAATGATGGGCAAAGCGAGCTCTAAGGCTACGGGGTAGGTTCCTTGGACGCGGGAGGCCCCGAGTAGCCTTTGAGTTGGCTCCGGGATTCGCCTGGGCCGACCTGAGCCTCGAGGATCCAGGTTCTGGCTAGACGGTCGGCTAGTACAATAATAAAACTAGAAAGCCTGTAAGCATCAGTATGCATCTTCAGTTTAGGCAACTAAATGAAATAGAAAAAAAGGATAGAAATGTCTTGATATAAATCCTAGGACTAGCGAAATAGGCTAAAACGAATACAATTTCATAGATAATAAAGATCTGTACAATACAATGAAACTGAGAAATTGTTACATTCCATCAGAAAAAGAAGAGCCAATCTAATAACGCCACCTTAATAACAGGCTGACAAAATAAATCTTCAACCAGATTTACCACATAAACAACTGAAATCAATGGACCTCATCGCTTAAAAAAGATCGAAAATAAATGAAAATGTCTAAAGATAAAGAAAGAGTACAAGGTAAAACGACTTTAAGAAAAGCACTAGATTTCAACGTTTTCCAAGAGAAGGAGAAGAAAGGAAACCAATAACGTCTGGTCATAAGAGAGAATGCAAAAAAAAGCGAAAGAGTGAAGCACTATTGGAAGACCAGGAAAGAGAAATACAAATGTTGCTTGACGTGATCCCAGCCGGGAAAATCGAAGAAATGATCAACCAAGAGCTTTTTTATAGCAATTTTTTAATAGTTTTTCTTTTAATTCCTATATCCTCCATTAATTTAATAATTTAAAATAATAAATTACGTGAGAAAAGAATTTGTGGAATTTTATGAAGTATGGATTTTATGTTTTACCGGGACCCGAACCTAAAACCTTCCGGTTGAAAAATAGAGACGTTTTCACATCACCGTGGAGTTCAACTTTCTTGTGAATGTGTAATAAAAAAGCTGTTTTGTTTTTCAGAAAACGATTTCTTCAACTCAGCTCGCTTAAAATACACTCGTGCACGAAAGAAAATATTACCTTGAAACTGAAATCAATAAAAATACTGAAATTACGTTTTCCGTTATGGACAGATCCTAATAGAACTCATATCTCCAATCAAACTACTTCGATCAAGCTTTAAAAAATAACACCAAAAAATGAAATGAAATAACAGATCGACATATTCGGAGTAAAAATGATCCACTTTGGTTAATATCGAATTCAAGAATAGTCGGATATAAAGAAAAATATATTATTAAAAAGTGCAAATCCACCTTACAAGCGATTAATTTTGACTTCTCGAGATCTTTCAGTCCTTAGACCGTCGTCAAATATCATTATAAAATACAGTTAAAGAATTAAAATATTAAACAGTCGTGACTGATAGCTAGTCATCAGTATACTGATTGAAATGTACATTGTAATCTGGTGGATTAAAATAAAACCAACGAAAACCGTGTTGTAAGAATGATATTTTATTTGAATTATTATTTCTTTATATCTATATAGGGCGTGTTTAAACAATTTATCATCTTTAAAGAATTTTTTCTCATTAATTAAATTTTTATGTTTATTGTAAATGTGATATTTTTCTGAATTAGATATATTATAATAATTTGTCTAAAATTTTCATAAAAGTATTTGGGTTGTACGGATGACCATTATCTATTATATATTTAGCAGTTAGAATTTTCTGGTTTATTTTTTTTTATACTATCCGTGTATTCTAAAATAAATTAAACGAGTGTAATTTTCTATTTCCACGGTAACTTTTATGTGTTTATCAATTTTATTAAATTTATCTAATATTGTATCCGATTCATTTTCATTATATACGATTACGGTGTCATCAACATAACGTTTGTATAACATAATATCATGTCGGTTTAGGATATTATTAATCAGTATCTTCTAAAAATTGTAGGTATATTTCTGCCATAATTGCCGATAACGGTTCACCCATCGCCAAACCGAAGGTTATTGAAAGTTAAAAAATTACAATCGCAACACAATTTTATCATGTCAATTAATTCGTTTATATAATGGATATTTAAATCTTTATTGTTTTTTAACGATTGTTAAAGTTTTATTTACGTCTACATTACAGTACATATTGCAAATATCTAAAGATATACATTTTGAACTATTATTTATGTTATTTTATGTAAAAGATCTAGAATATTATAACCGTTTTTTAAAGTGTATGTATTGTTTAATTTAATTTAATTTTTTAATGTATTTGCTAAAAATTTACTTAAAAAATATGTTGGTGAACGAATAAAATCAACTAATGGGCTTATTGGCGTATTAATTTGATGTATTTTTGGTAAAGTTTTCATATATGGTGTATATGTATTAAAATTTTTTGTTAAATTAATTTTTTATTTTATCATTCGGTATTACATATTTAGTTTTATTGATTAAAATTTTAAATATTTTTATATCAATATTTATGAGGGTTTTATTTTTGTAAAATTATTATCGTTAATAAATTGCTTAATTTTTTCAATATAATGTTTTATGTATAATAACGGGTGTACCTGTTTTATCAGTTTTGACTATATGTGCTATATTATTTATTAACTTAATTTTAACATATTTCTTATATGTGGATTTACTTTTTTTAATTAATTACAATTCATTTCGTCCGTGGTCCCAAAAGATGGCAGTTTTTAATTCACTGTTATATAGAACCATACATTATCTCAATCGTGATAAAGTTTCTTTAAATAAAGAAATAGAAATAATAAAAACTATTGCTATTACTAATAGTTATTAATATTAACACTATAATTAAATTAAGCGACAAAATAAATAATAAAATTAATACAACTAACAATATAAAATTATTACCAGATTAAAAGGAAAAACTATATATAAAAAATGAATACACTCCATTTAGTCTAGGAATTGAAAAGTTGTTTTAAAAAATACTACAAATAATAAATTAATCAAATTCAGAGTGTCCCATATAAAACGCAACCCAACCTTATATTGGTAGGTATTGAAATAATAAAAAGGCATGTGTAAATGTAAATGTAATTTTTATTACTACCAACCATTACCTTAAATTTAGAGTAAATGTTGGAAGTGGCCGCCATCTTCTTGAATACAAGCTTCAATTCTTTTTACAGCGTTTCTTGCAACTTTTTTCAAAGTTTGTGGCTGGATATTTAATACAGTTTGTTAAATATTGACTTTAAATCGTTCAAAGTGTTCGTGGTTTGTCGCTGTAGGCTTTTTCTTTGAGGTAACCCCGTAGAAAAAAATCCGCCGCAGTCAAATCTGGAGATCTTGGTGGCCACAAGCCTCGACCGATAACACGATTACCAAAGAATTTCTCAACGAAATCAGAAGTTAAACCTGCGTAGTGCGATGTCGCACCGTCATGTTGTAGCTAGCAGTGTCTGTCTTCCTCTTCCAAGAGTGCGATGAACTGAAATAAAATATCCTGATATCGTTTTGCATTAATGGTGTACTCGAAAAAAATAGGACCGATTATTTTCTTCCGCGATATCGCGCACCACACGCCCAACTTCTGCGGGTCATCGACAAGAAGTCGATGAACCGTTTGAATGCGATAAGGTCGTAATTGTAATTGTTTGGTCGCCAGATGAACAGTTGATTTAGACAAATTAATTTCAGCAGACAAACGTGTGATCGATTTATTTGACGAGGCGAGTAATCGGTCTTTGATTTCAGTGACTGTATCTGTATTCAACACTGATGCAGATCTTTTGTGTTTTTTGTTATTAACAGACCCGGTTTCTCTAAATTTTGTAACTAACCTTAATACTGATGTTTTGTTAGGAGCTGGTTTATCTGGGTACTTATGGCAGAACAAATCTTGCACTGCAACCGCTGATTTCGTACTGAAGTACAACTCAACAATGAAAACACGTTCATCTAGCGAAAATACCATCTTGTCTCTAGCAATACACTGAACGTTATGATTGCATTGTTGTTACTATCGGTAGTGTTCTACTGCGTCGCCGCGATGTTCAGATGTTGGACGAGTCCATTTCAGTAACGAGTAGGGGAGTAAGCTTGACTTTTTAAATTTCATGGATGAGTGATTGATGGGTTGCGTTTTATATGGGACACCCTGTACGTTAATAATAATTATAATAAGATATCATATATTTAAAACGTAGAAGGTGCGGACGATAAAAAATATTACACTTGAACAATCAAGCGGACGGGTCGGGTACCGGTTCCGCAGGCCAGGAGGTATAAACACTACCGTGAACGGCGGACAGAATCAATAGTTTTGCCAGTTCGAGTTCGCTGAAGCGTGAGATAAAAGCAATAACAGTAAGTTTTCGATAACATAGGGTGAAAACTGCGTCACTAGCATTTCATTTTGGACAGCGGTTGCAAACAAGAAGTTGTTCGTTGGTTATTTGTAATTAAGAGTGAAAGTGAAAGTATTCTATTCATTTATAAAGGTAAACAGAAAAAGTGAATAATGCAGAAGGTGAATTGTTAATTGAAAATTCAAAAGCGTTTAGTAAACCGGACTGTATCTTGGTAGTTATAATTTAATTATCATTAAATCAGTTTTGTTTTTAATTTGAATTATTGTTTTATACGTTAAATATTTATTATTTTTATTGTTACACTTTATTATATATTTTATAAACTATTAAACTGTATTTATAAAAAATTTTACATTTGTCAGTCTCTAAATATTGAATCGCGAACACGCGACAGTAGCTATAGACGTTACGTAGCAACGATGTACCTGTTGTCAGAACATTCCCCTACCGAGTAGAGTATAAGTTGTTATTATTATTTCTTGATGGAAGACTAATTAATTGCTCTGCACCACTTGTTTCAGTCCTTCCTATGTCTATGGTAAAGTCAGTATCTGCTGACTTTACAAGTCATGTTGTATCTCACCTCTTTCTTTTTCCGTTTAGCCACCAAAACCACCGTAAGATATTACTTCAGAGGATGATATATATGAATGTAAATGAAGTATAGTCTTGCACAGTCTCAGGTCGACCATTTCTGAGATGTGTGGTTAATTGAGACCCAATCACCAAAGAACACCGGTATACACAATCTAGTATTCAAATCCATATAAAATTAACTGTCTTCACTAGGATTTGAACCTCAGAACTCTCGATTTCGAAATCATCTGATTTGCGATGACGAGTTTAACCACTAGGCCAACCCTGTGGGTTACTTTTCAGAGCTGCTTTGTCCGAGAATAATTATATTCTCTAATTAATTAGCGATTTTTAACTTATTAAATAATCATTTTTAATGTTTTCCACAAATTGCCAGTTTTTCTAGAATTTCGGTGGGCCTTTTATACATGTTTGTCGGTTAAAAAAAGAAAAAAGGAATTGCTTCACTCTTCGCTTTCCTTAGAAATCGTAGCGTGAAATGTTTATCTTCAAAATTAAATAAATATTTCATAGTGATTTGTGATTTATTCAGGTCGCCTACAACCTTAATGATTATGTGACCTAATACGTACATAAAAAAACTACTTTCAGTCATTTATTTATGAAATCAATAATTTATTTATGGATATTATAAATTTACTTTTGCAAAAAACACAGTTGTGGGTTGTTTCTGATGCACGGCTTACACACACAACTTGATTTAAAATATTTATCGTTTTATTTAAATATAAAATTTTTTAGTTTATTTAATTCAATGATTAAAATTAAAGCGCGCGCGCTTATCGTATTTAATTCGCACGGATGTAGCGGTACTAGCGGCGATGGTCGGCACTAACTAAACTAATGTAATTTCATAATTTACATAGAACAAAGAACAAATTTCTCTTGTACGATCGGCAGACCGGTGTAGCCGCGAGGCTTAATGCACCAGGTACCGAGTCGACCGGGCGATCGAGTTCGAGACCAGGCCAGACCGAGTTACTTCTTTACGCTTTAGATATTATACAGTTATTTAATTCTACCGCTCTCCTGTGACGTCAGAACATAGCAGTAGTTTAGAGCATTTTTTGGGTGAGGGTGCGATTTTACAAAAAAAAAAATTCGCTGTAATATTGTTATTTTTTAATCTAAACAAATGCGCTTAAGAAAGGTTATGACCTTAATTAGTCAAAATTTCGAGATACTGAGGGTGACCTTGCTCTACAGCCTCATCCCCTTGACCTTTTAAGTTGAAAATTTAATGGCATCCTCATATTTAAAAGTAATCTGACCAAGTTTGGTCAAAAAGACCAAAAAACACACACACACACGCGCGCGCGCGCATAAGAAAATTTCCATCCAGTTTTTTGGGTTTTTTAAATGTAAAAATGTCAAGATCCGGTGAAAACCGCTTATACCCAAATCGGACCGATTACAATACTTTCCCTTTTAGAGCTACAGCGCTATCTAGACGGGAAAGTAAAAGAAAAAACAAGCGTTTTATTTCTTTGTTGGAATGAGTTTTGATAGGTCAAATGTCTTAAAACGTTCAAGTTATTAATTTTTTTTTCGGATTTCAGCTCTTGTTCCTTTATAAGCCTAAAATAAAAACAATGAATGCTTCATAGTAAAATAATACGTACAATAAAATATTGTAATAATAAATAAAAAAAAAATAAGTAGGTCCAAAAAAAATTAAGAGTAAATATAAAATGTTATTTATATTTAATATTATAATTCAGAAGTAAACGTTTTATAATCTTTTGTATTACTTTAACTTCCAGGAAGTGTATTTTAATGTTAGAATAGTAGCGAAATCCTTTTTAAAAAGTGAAAGTTATGTAAGTATTTAAAACAAGGTAACTACCAGAAGAAAGCAGAAGTATATCTAAAGAGGGACATCAAAACAAGTTACTCAATATTTACTTTTTACACCATTACATTACTAATATCAGAACCGCTAAGCATATAAAATTATTTTTTTTAATATATATAAATATTTTTTTCATGTTTATATTAGAACTACTGATTTACTATGATAAAAAAATAGACTGAGAAAGCGAGAGAAATCTAAAATGTGTAATATGTAAAGAAACATAACTTCTGAGTGTTTATCTATAGCGATATTACTACATCGAATTCCACAAAAATTATTTTATTTGGTAATCGTATAAGATGAGGTATCTATCTCGAATATTTTCACAGTTAACTCTTAACTCTTAACTCTTCGCCCAATTATGATATCTTTAACAGTTTTTTGAAGCTTCGATAGATTTACCTATTTATTTGCATTTAAACATTATATAAATCTGTGATATTAATGTAAAATTATATACAAATTACTTACTATACTGTATTTTTATACAGAACTATTTTTCTCAGATTTTACTAAAAGTACAATTCAACTACAAAACTATTTCATCAATTCTAAATTATCGGGAAGAAAATACATTCGACTTACTTGGGCTTAGTATTTGTAAAATTATTAAAAATATAATAAAAAAAACTTACTGGAGAAAATTTGAAATCGCGTTTAAAGAAAATAATTGTGGAAAATTCCTATTATGCATATAAGATTACTTCATTTTTGTTTCCGCGTTCAGTATTAACTTCAATTATTTACACACTCACACGCGCGCGCGCATTAGTTATTTTAATCTAATAATTACTTATTTGTACGAAGTAAAGGAAGTATTGTGATCGCAAAAAAATTCAGTTTCCAGATTTCAACGGAAATATCCATTTTGACCATCCCTGAATCCATTTTGACTAGTTTCGGCGTGACGTCTGTATGTACGTATATGTATATCTTGCATAACTCAAAAACGATTAGCCGTAGGATGTTGAAATTTTGTATCGACTGAACCAAAAGTGTTCAAAAAGCCCAAAATCCAATTTTTTTTTTGGACTTTGGATATATTCTTAACTGCAGTAATAAGCCCTCATTGAAAGTTTTTCAACGATATACTCGTATCATAAATGGTACTTATTTTCATTGTTTCCAGAGTTATAGCCAAATAAAATTTTCATTAATGTAATATTTGGATTTTACAAGGGAAGACACACACCAGTTCGAATCAGACTTCATTTACTTTTTTTTTAATTTATTTTTTTTAGCTTTTTTTAATTTAAATATACTGATTTATTAATAATTATTAACCTGCGATTAAAAAAAAATGTTTTACTCTAACTAATAATTCAATAATAACAATAAAATTTTAAAAAATGAAAAAAATCAGAAGTTATTAGTGAAATAAAATTTTATATACTTTTAAAAGTGTGTATATGTAATAATTTTAGTTATTATTACATATTTGTGTATGTAACAGATTTGGTGAAACATCTGATTATTTAATACTAATTGAATTTTTTTTTTTTTTTTTTTTAACCTCCGGAAACCTTTAACCTCCGGTATTTCTTCAGAGGATGAGATGAATGACATTTTTTGTAGCGTGTAAAAATGCCATACCTGACCGGGATTCGAAATCGGTGAATTGAAAATTATAATTTAGAATCGTATTATTTTTTGATTTTCTTGTTTAATTATACTGGAATTTCTGTTCAATTTTATCTACATTAAAGTTAACTACAGAGTGACTGAAAAACAGACCCTCACAAGAACAACATATACACCGGGGCATACATGCCCGATCTTTAATGAATTGAAAAAAATTCTTATCTTTTAGTTCATTACTCCTCTGATATTGTCGGACGATATTCTCCTTAAGTCGGAGTTGATCATCATTTCGATTATTTGTTTTTTATTGCCAATCATTTAATCGCTCTTTGGTTTGATATAATTCTTCTGATCTTAATTTGTGTACACCTTCTCTAGTTTCAGCAATTAAGTAATTTTCTACGTTATTAAAGAACTGGAGGATCGTATCTCACTTTCAAATGAAATAAGTTTATATGAAGTGCAGCAAAAAATGTGTACATGTAATTTAATAAGCATACAAGGAAGTTATGTGGTGTCTACATCAGATTTAAAAAAAAATATTATCCCGTTTTCTGTTTGTTGTAAACTTAAAAAAATCTATTTCCTTAAAAAAAACAGACGGTTCATTTTGATTACCGAAGAAATAATGTAAATATTATTTAATGAAAGTATTCAAATTAAATTTTACTTTATTTGCAAAATTATAAGAAAACTGTTGTAGCCGATCGGATATGAGACAGGATACACAAACAAAAATTACAACTCCATTTCCAAGCGTAACAAAATTTCAAACCAAATTAACAAGATAAAATGAAGAGAGAAGTAGTTTTGTTTCGTCATATTCGATAAGCGAAATGTACAGTTGTATAACATCACGCTTAGTTTACTCGGTACGACCTACAATTTGCTCAAAGTGATACGGGCTGTATAAAAACATCATTGTTCTCAAAGAAAGCAACTCTAACTGGCGCCTTTAATATCTGAGATTGTTTACATTTATCAAAGGTATACGAAAGTCTGAGATAAAAAGTACGAGTTAACAAATTAATGCACCTCTTTCTGTTCCGAAATAAATGCTCTACGTATTCACTCGGTATCAGAGTTCATCTTAAGTAAAACGATCGTAGAAGAACGAAAGTTTTTCTTCGGGTCCTAGTTTCACGGTAAAATCGTTGGGATTGTATGTCTGGTGGTCTCCTAAATTTCATACGAGGAATGAAGGTGCCGAAGAAGTATTTGCTACGGCTGCTGATATCATAAAATTACTGTTCGTTCTATCGACTAATCGACGCAGGCGTTTGGAAATCTCGTTATTTTGACAGATGATGTGCGGTAGATTATTACGGCAATAAGCGAGAATAATTATGATTCTGATTGATGCCGTAGCCCGAATCAGCGAATTAGGAATCTCCCGTCGGAGGAGTTCAGCCGGTCGAACAGTTTCCTGCACGATAAAGCGTTGCGCCTTTGGAAAGAAAGACGCGGAAGAACCTGGATGCACAGAATGTCGGGCGCTTGACCCCGATGATTTTGGCGACTACGATGATTTTTACTCGCTAGATGGCGAGCCAAAATTTAAAAAACAAAATTACTTTTTCTTGAATAAACCGATTAAAGTAAGCATCAGCACCGCTGATGAACGTTCAGGCACTCGAATGATTCTTTATCGGGCCATCGACATTAAAAATGCCTCTTGTCATCATCCGTTTACTACATTTGGGTTAACACTTACTTGCATTAAATAAACTTCTTTCACCATTAACTTAAGTTAATGGTTCACCGAAGGAATTTTTAATCTGCGGTGTTCAGGGGAAGGATAAACTCCCTTTCAATCGCGTTAATACCGACAAGACATCCGGGAAGCGGTTTCCGCGTAATTTTTAGTTAAATTAAAATGTAAAAAATTATCCGAACACTGAAAATCACTTCGATCTTTGCCGTAACTCGAACGTTATTTTGTCTTCAAATATTTACCTTTAATATTTAATTTCTAACTTTATAAAGAAAGAAAACTTACCTATTTTGCCGGTCGGTTTAACAGTGACACCGATTTTTATAATATTATGTTCGGTTATTCACTACAGTCATTTAATACAACGGACTAAAGATTCAAATTCGATTTTAAGTACAACTACCTGTAATTAAATGTTTGTACCCGTGAAACCGGTGTATTTTGATGATTAGATCAAATCAACGAAACAGGTTTTGATTATACGCTTACATGTTTAAGACGAGTCCGACTGTGTAATTTAGCACTGATAGAACGTCCTATAGTGAATATTATTACAAAACTACAGAGAGCTGGCATAAATGAGCAAAGCTCTTACAAGAGATAACTTTTCGTGTTGGAAAAAAGTAATCTGACTAAAATTCTTATATTTAAACAAATTATTCACAGTCGAATTTAATTACAAAATTAAAACAATTCAAGCGTTAACGAATTAAACATTTAGTCTGTTATTTAACATTTCTTAACTACAATCTAACTTTGAAAAAAAAAATAGAAGTAAAAACAACATGAAGAGTTAATTTCTCCCAGTTAAGCTAATCGTGGAGACCTGCGTTCAGTTTCAACAGTTGAATAAAATATATGAATGAACAAAGCGGTTTCTTTCACGCTTAATAAAAGGATGACGAGATCGTAATAAGGTCACTTCCCTCTACTTCTTATGTAATTATCGCAGTCACGGACTGCTTAAATACTTCTCGACTTTTGTTATTTCTTATTGCCGTCCTTCAAAAATACATCAAAGGCTGTTTTATTGGATGAAATCTTGGTTCACGATAATTAAAAATATTTATCTGAAAATTATATATATATAGTTTTAGCGAAAATAGCTCATGTATTCGGTGAATATTTTGCGGTAATACCAGATTAATATCTAAAATTTACGGCGTAATTATAAAGTCGGCGATAGGATAAAACCGATCTGTGGATCTTTTTTTATATCTCCGATCAGTAAATAGGAGACTGAAAGGGGTTTTCAATCCTATACAAATAAAAAATCAAGGAGGCATGGTAACGTATCCATCGAATTCTATAAAAAATGTGTCAAAAATATTGTGCATATATTGGAATTTATTATTAATAAAAATCTTGAAACCGGTATTTTCCGCAAGCGCTCAAAATATCTATAGTCATCCCGGTTTTCAAAAAAGATGATTCAAGAGAGATGGAAAACTACTGACCGATATCTTTGGCCTCTGTCTTATCCAAAATAAGAGAACGAATCGTGAAAGAAAGCTTAATTAATATTCTCTGTAAAAATAATTTTTCTAACAAGAATCAATTTGGATTCATAAAGAATAAAAGTTCCGAAATGTTACTAAGCGAACTATTTAAAGACGTACATAAGCGCATAAATGTAAGGAAAAAAATCTCAGTTTGTCTTACAATCTTTATTATTAATTAATTATTTATACCAAATAGCATTTGATACAAGAGTTAATCAGAAAATCCTCCTATCTAAAATGGAGAAAGTAGGGCTTAGGGTGTAGTATTAACCCGGTTTGGATCTTATCTGTCAAATCGTCTACAACGTGTCAGAACGGGTGACAATTTAAGCGATTGGACTGTAGTATCATGTGACACTCTTCTGGCTACTTTCCGCTTCGTTGTTCCGTTTTAAATATTCATTAATAACTTCCGCAATGAAAATTTCAGAGGAAAATGACTCTTTGCGGATGATACTGCTATAAATATAGCTGCGATAACTGGAAAGATATAAAAATACAGATGGAAGATCTCATTATTATCAAAAATCGATTCTACAATAATAAATTAGTTATTAACACAAATAAACCTAATTTTTTTCAATCTCCTACATAGGGAGGAAGTACATCTCTGTAAAGTGCCCTGTAACACTCTTTGTGGCTGTGAATGTACACGAAAAACTAATCCCGTTAAATATTTAGGCCTAATTATAGTTCTGAATTAAGTTAATTCAGAATCCGCATATATTTAAATAAGGAAAGAATTATTATTATTATACTCGTATAAATTATACAAGTTAGGGCATTTTTGCGATCAAAGATGATTGGTTTGTACATATATGTACAAACCAGTTTGTATATATATACAAACCAGTTTGTATATATATATACAAACCAGTTTGTATATATATATATCATGTAGGAGAATTTTTATAAAATTATCAAGACTAGAAATCATACAGACAAAACTAAGTGTCCGGCATGAATGTAAAATTTATTTCATCAAAATTATTATCTTTTAAACAATGTTAAAAATTTTGAAATGTCGATTTGCGAGTTGGTCAGAGTACATATGTCTTCGGTGTTTCCGCCATCGGTTAAACACTACCCGGCGTCATTGTACCGAACGACGTGAAGAAGAGCCCAACTCTTTTTTTTGTAGTATGGGAAAAATGAAAAAAGATTTTCAACAAATTGCACTATTATAAAAAAACATATAAATGAAGTATTTAAAGCATTATATATTTGTATACAATATTCTGAGATTATATTATTTGTTGCAAAAATATTTTTTCGCTTGTAATTTTAGGACTTAAAATTACTTGTTACCTGGATAGGGAAGTTTATTTTTGTCATAAAATCTAACAATTTCTTGTTGTATTAGATTAAGCGGTAATAGAATTCAGGGTGGATACGTGCTTTACCTGAAAAATAAATAAAGACACATTTTGAACGTGCTATGAATAATTGTCACCATTTAGTTTGCGTTGTAATACATTTTTTTGCATCAAAATATTTTTTCAGTGCTCTTTTAAAATAGTTTGCCACAATGATAACATTTCTATGTAAAATGTTTTAGTTGTCTCTGCATTCTTGGGTGGTGTTGTTGTATAATTACAACAACAAAAATATCTCTTTCGGCACGCCGGAAGGCGGAGTTAGATTTCAACGGTGCTAATTAGGGGAAAAAAGGTTAAAATTAAGAAAAACTTTAAATTTACTCAAAACGACAATGGTTGCATGTGAAAAAACGTTTCACATGTTCAGCATACGACAAGCCCCATCTTCGTACAATTCCAGCAAAATTTTGGTCATCCTTGCCGTAAAGGTTGGTCATATCAAAACTTTTTTCACGTATAAAGGTTTTAGGTAATGTTTAAAGGACTATCGACAACTTTAATCCGGTTCGATACTGTGACTATTAAGGGAAGTATGTATTTTTTAATTCCCTTTATTGACTAACATCAATTTTGAAATAACGTATCAACCAAACGTTTAAACCATTTTCTATATACTGTTTTGCTCTGTCCCATAAATTTCACATCGCTGCTTGTTTCATGTTACCTGAGGTTGCTTTTATTTCTTCTTAATTAAGGTATTAAGTTTGTTAATTATTAGATATACTTTTACACTTAATATCTGATAAACGCTATTTTTTTTATAAAATAGACACGAACTAAAAAAAAATTGAATAATTAGTAAATCCTATGTAAATAACAGGTCTGCCGAATAGACTAGGTAAATAATATATATATAATGTATATATCATGTTATATAATGTATATATCATCTCAAAAAAACAGACAACTTTTATTTAAACAGTTTTCTTGTACGACTTACCGTTTTGGAACTGTAGCTTGTGAAAGTGTGAAAATGTTGTGAATTGGGTACATGTTCGAAACCGGTCTAGTCTCTGAACAATGCCGATCTTCCCGGCTACAGTAACAATAGGACCGTTGCGTTGCCATTGTACCACTATAACTCTTGAATGCTAAGTCGTACAAGAAAATTGTTTAAATAAAAGTTGTCTGTTTTTTGAGATTAACAACTTTTTCAAATGCAATACAGAGGAAAAACAATTATTTCCGGTGAAAAAACCGAAAAAACACACACGTTTTTACAACTTCAGCGCCACCTAGCATTTCAATCTCAAATTATACGGCATAACTTCAAAGACATTAATTATAGAGAAAAATGTCCTCTACATTTTCTGTTTGAAAAACTTATCTCTAAAATTCATAGATTCAGCGAAAAACGCATTTCAAAAACCTTTTGAGTTTTTCAAAAATCTATGGGAGGAGTGATGTTAAAAATCTGGAGTAAAGCTTCCCTCATCATCCCTAACGCATGGACAAAAGATCAATCGGTAGGTAAGGATTTTCAAATACAGCCTATTTTGATGACAAATTGCCTGTACTAATACTCAGAAAAGCAGTATGGTACCAGTATTTTTTGAACGTTGTAATCATAAGGTGCAGTTTGATACAGTAATGATCGTGATTGAAATTTTGTGTTCTGCGCGGTGTAACTTAGTGGAATGGCAACTAAACGAAAGAGATAGTAATTTCCATGGAAGAAAAACTTAATGCGCTATTTCGTATAGATAAAGGGAATCTGTAAAAAAAAATTGTGATGAATTTGGTGTACGAAACCAAACTGTTTCGCACTGGAAAAAATACAGAAAAGTGATTGAAGATTTCTGTTTAAAAATGGTGGCTAAAGATAGTTGAAGCAATAAGACGACTATCATAACGGTAAAAAATAGTCAGCTAGACGAAGGTTTATTCATGTGGCTTACTCAAGAGAGGGAGCACGGTGTTCCTATATCAAGTGCTACTTTACAATCTAAGGCTTTAATTTTAAATGACAAATTAGGTGGTGATCCGTCATTCACAGCAAGATCAGGTTGGTTAGATAGGTGGAAGGCTCGCTACGGAATACAGCTCAGTATATCAGAGGAAAGTTTATCAGGGGATCATTCTGCTAGCGAAAATTATAAAATTACTTTTTCGAAATTTATAAAAGATGAGGATTTATCACCATCTCAGAATTACAGTGCGATGAGACGGGATTGATTTTTAAAATGCTATCTAAAAAAACTCTCGCCTCAGAATTGGATTCTGCTGCTAAGAGGCATAAAGTTTATAACAAAGGGTGACGATTCTTTTACGCAGTAATGCTTCAGGAAAGTTGAAACTCCCACTTCTTGTGATACAAGTATCGATTAAGCCTCAAGTACTGCATAATATTAGTAATTTGAATGCATCTCCATGCGTATACAGGTCACAAAAATGGGTGTCTTGCGAAATATTTAAAGACCGGTTTTCTTCATTCTTCATCACTCACATGAGAAGATTTGTAAAAGAAGAAGAGCTACTACAAAAAGCTGTTTTATTTATCGACAATACTCCTTGGAATCCAGATGCAGATGACTTGAGTGACGGTGATTTCTTTGTAAGATTTTTAGCCGCACAAACGACAGCACTCATCCATCCTTTAGACCGAGGTGTAATAGAAGCCTTTAAACGCCGTGGTTCGCGAAAAACACTGAAACAGACGATTATTTGGGATTACCAACCTTTCGAGATTAGATACGGCGATTTGGTACAATATACAAAATGAGTAACAAACATATAAACTGATTCGCGGTTAATCTTATGGGTAACAGCGGGGACGTAAGGCACATAAAGTGACTGCATATAGTAAATCTGTAAGTTCTCCTAGATTTGAGGCGAGTCGGCTACCCTAGGGTGTTGTACATCGTCAAAATTCTTCATTTCTTTTCGCCGCTTACTTTTGTCGGTTCTTTGATTCGTTTCACCGTTTATTTATTTGATCAGTTCTTTCTGTGTTTGATAAAACTATTTTTTTTGGTGTTTTCTTAGCTTTTATTGTTCGGAACTTTGAATTTGATCGATTCGCGTCCAAATTGTACGTACTAATTGTTGTTTAATACATATTTATTTACACTGCATAAAATACATACGCATATACAGCTCTTTGAAAGATTTCAGTGGAAACCGCTCACTGCACTAATTTTATTTTACATTCAAATTTATTTACGGTTCCGTTAAACTGGCATCAGATTTTAAATTAAACGCTGCGGTAAAAAAAAAAAATTATCTAAGATTTTCTTGAACAAAATGGAAGCGATCCCTGTTAAATTCTACAAGGTTTTCTTGCAAAATTACAATTCTGTACGCTAGATTATTTTGTCAGATCGGAAACCTAGCAGTATACCTTTCATGAAAACGTATACTGTAGAACAATCGTTAATAAAATTGTTGGATAAGCCGCTAAGTATCAGAAGATGTGTAGTAGGAGGGTATATTTTCGGATTGGAAGCGCCCAGATTTAAAAAATAAGTGAATCTCAAATAAGACTATGTTTTTCTTCTGTTAATAAGGAAGAGTTCTTTAAATTTCAAGGCTCACGAATCGTCGAAGGCCAGTCTAAAGGAAGAAGAACAAGTTATGCGAGAGCAATGAACTCTTATTACGATCATAGCTACTTATTTTGTAATTTTCATTCGTCCTATCTCTAATATAATATATATTATAGACCGATGAGGCGAATATTCGTAATATTCGCCTCATCGGTCGGCTTCGACTCTCCGATGTAGAGTTAATATAAATTCAAATAAAAAAACTACGGTGTTAAAATAGACTGTTCGGAGGAGTGCCGGGTAAGAAGAAACTTTCAGGTACATACAATAGGTGCGTCCAGCCTATCGCCCGGTTAGAAAGTTATCTAGCCGGTTATAATCATAACATCTAGTCGATGTACTCAGCTGTGTCGATACACTTTAACACTATGCACTTTATAAAAGCTATAAAGATTCGTTCCCAGAATTCTTATAATACAACAATAAGTTTGTTTCCGCCCCTCCCTCCGAAAAAAATGAAGAAAAAAGTGAAAAAAAGAGCTTTAATATTGTTTTATTTTATTTACTGTTATTACGTTACAGTATTTTAAGAATAACTGTGAAAGTATTATACAGAGCGAGTCAAAAATATTAAAACCCCTCAACTACTTCAGAACCCGTTTCAGATAGTATACAGGATAAGGTATCGATTAACTACTTTACCTTTTAACGAAAAATAAAAATTTCAACCACTTTGTGGTGAGGGGGGTGGTGGCCCTGCGGTTTTAACTCAAATGTTTTATATGGTAACACCTTTTGTATGATACATCATTTTAAAGGTCTCTTTAAGACAATAAAAATAGTATAGATAAAAATTCGGTACGATGTCCCCATTACTTACGAGTATTAATTACAGAAATACAGTATAAATTACTTACTGTAAAAATGAAATAAACTATCGATTTGTATTTGGTTGTTTATTCTAATAGTTAATAAAACAAAACAAAAAAACAAACTACAGAGTGTCCCATATAAAACGCAACCCAACCTTATATTGGTAGGTATTGAAATAATAAAAAGGCATGTGTAAATGTAAATGCAATTTTTATTACTACCAACCATTACCTTAAATTTAGAGTAAATGTTGGAAGTGGCTGCCATCTTCTTGAATACAAGCTTCAATTCTTTTTACAGCGTTTCTTGCAACATTTTTCAAAAAGTTTGTGGCTGGATATTTAATACAGCTTGTTCAATATTGACTTTCAGGTGTTCGTGGTTTGTTGCCGTAGGCTTTTTCTTTGAGGTAACCCCGTAGAAAAAAATCCGCCACAGATAAATCTGGAGATCTTGGTGGCCACAAGCCTCGACCGATAACACGATTACCAAAGAATTCCTAGACGAAATCAGAAGTTGAAACCGCGTAGTGCGATGTCGCACCGTCAGTTCAGCACTCCAAATTCTAATGTTTTGGCTGTTTACGTAGCCATCCAAATGAAACCGTGCTTCATCTGTGAAAAATAACGAATCCATAATATTAATTCCCTCACGCAGAAATCGACGGAACCGTTGACAATATTGTAGCCGTTTTTCGTTGTCGGGCTCAAGAAGTCGATGAACCGTTTGAATGTATAAGGTCGTAATTGTAATTGTTTGGTCGCCCGATGAACGGTTGATTTAGACAAATTAATTTCAGCAGACAAACGTCTGATCAATTTATTTGGCGAGGCGAGTAATCGGTCTTTGATTTCAGCGACTGTATCTGTATTCAACACCGACGCAGATCTTTTGTGTTCCTTGTTATTAACAGAACCAGTCTCTCTAAATTTTGCAACTGACCTAAATACTGATGTTTTGTTAAGAGCTGGTTTATCTGGGTACACATGGCGAAACAAATCTTGCACTGCAACCACTGATTTCGTACTGAAGTACGACTCGACAATGAAAACACGTTCATCTAGCGAAAACACCATCTTGTCTCTAACAATACACTACACGTTATGATTGCATTGTTGTTACTATCGGTAGTGTTCTACTGCGTCGCCGCGATGTTCAGATGTTGGACGAGTCCATTTCAGTAACGAGTAAGGGAGTAAGCTTGACTTTTGAAATTTCATGGATGAGTGATTGATGGGTTGCGTTTTATATGGGACACCGTGGCATAAGTTCGGTTGAACTTAATTTAATAAAAATATTTAATTATCGAATAAGTTATTGTAATACGCAGATAATTTTTTTTTTTAAATTTTTAACTGTCTGCACGGTCACCGTCTTTCGGGAAACGGCACAAAAGCTTGTGCGATGAGAACATTTTGTGACGAGCGGTATTTATCGTCCCTCATATTTATATAATACGCATAAAACCCATCGGTTATGTCCGATTATTATTGAAGAGCGGTATCCTTAAGCTCAATAAAAATGCTTATCGCAAAGCTTCCCGTTACTCGCGATTATTTATCGTTCTATAAACCGTTAATATTCTTTTAAATAAGTATAATTTTTTTCTGTGTAAAAAAAATTCAATCGCGGTTAACGTTAACCGTATTAGATCTATACAAAATTCTTTATCTAGATACGTAACAAAAAATCAGATCTTTTAATCGCGTGAAAGATTTGTTTTAGAAAATTATATAAAGTTAAAAATTATATAAATTAAAAAAGCGTGTTTATGACTTTTATACGAATTACGGTAATCGACTCCTAACCTAAATAATTTAACCGTGCATTTAATAAACTGCAAAAGGCCAACTTTTACTCCGTGTCTGATCCCGAACTAGAAAAAGTAAATAAAATAAAATATCTTAGCGTCTGGGTAGACCCTCACCTTAAATGGGACGCGCATATTAATACGTGCAAAAAAATTAAACAATTAATCCTTAAATTAAGCCAAATTAGTAAACGAAAAGATAACAGTATCGCTAGATTGGTATATTTTGCGTATGCTCAATCGATATTGCAGTATGGAATAGGTTCGTGGGGTGGAGAAGAAACGTGATTTTTAATAAAGCGTATGCGTTTCAACAAAACTTTTAAAAAAACAGCCTTAAATAGGCCCAGACTTTACCCTACCTACGGCTGACCTGTTCCGGGAATTAGAGTGTTAACAATGAGACAGCTCTACGTCAAAAGCATCGTTTCACTTATTAACAAAAATACAAACCTCTGTAATATCAGCGATTCATGATATAATCTTCTTTCTTTTTCCTGTTTAGCCTCCGGTAACTACCGTTTAGATAATACTTCAGAGGATGAATGAGGATGATATGTATGACTGTGAATGAAGTATAGTCTTGTACATTCTCAGTTCGACCGTAGCTGAGATGTGTGGTTAATTGAAACCCAACCACCAAAGAACACCGGTATCCACGACCTAGTATTCAAATCTGTGTAAAAATAACTGTCTTTCCTAGGACTTGAACGCTGGAACTCTCGACTTCCAAATCAGCTGATTTGGGAAGACGCGTTCACCACTAGACCAACCCGGTGGCTTTCATCATATAATCTGAGACCATCTACTATCACCTTTATAATACCACAAACGACCGATCGGTCTGCAGAAGACATGTCGTGTATATTTCTGCTAAATTAATTAATCTTATTCCTGCTAAATTTATTTATAGCAGACCGAATAAAAAAACTTCTTAAAGAAATAGATCAGTGGATAATGACAAATAATGTTTACTAACCGATATTCTAAAAATGTTCTTGCTATCCTGTCTAAATGATACGTAATCAGTTAATTTTTTAAATCAATGTTAATAACGTTGGATTTTTTTATATCAAATCGTTTAATGGAGCTAATCCAAATTAAGGAAGACAAAATTATTAAGGATAAATTTATAATTATAATTACATTCATAAAATTAATACTAAAATTATTTATCATTACTTTGTAGTATTTTATACTGTTAGAAAGTAGTGTTAACAAGAAATAATTATGACAATATCCATTTTACTCCAGTTTATACAATATACTAATCGCAAAAGAGTACAATATAAATCATCTTATATTCTTTATCTTCTTGATATTGTTAAATCTATAATGTCGAACTTTAATGCACGCACTTAAATGCAATCTATTCATTTGTTATAATATTATTATGTTCAAATTTTTTTTTAATCTTTCGTCGTTTTTCTAAGGTAATAAGAATAATTTTAATCGATCTCAATCTTTAACGATTAAGCTTTTGTTTCTAAGAACTTATTTATGTAGGAACCTTTAGTTTCTATTATTTATTTTAAAAATAGTTTTCATTTTTATAAATATTATATAAAGCGGATAATAGCTGAGATCCTGTTTACTAATTATATATTGTAATTATTTTTTTGTACAAGGGAAATAAAGGTTTATTCACATTCATGAGTTTTTATCCTCATTTTCAAATGTTAACATTTATCCACCGTAGATGATGATTCGTCCTTATCCGGTTAGTCGTTTAACCGACATCGATAAATCGGGAAAACCGACGGAAAGATTTAATGGCTTTGACGAAAATGAAATTCAAAGAAATTCTCATTTTTTACATTAAAGAATAAATTATTCGCCGTGGGAAGTTCGTATAAACTTTTTAAGATTAAAATTCATTCAATGCGATAAAAAAGCCGGCGATGAATCGCATAATTCAGTTTTTAATTCAACCGTTTTAAGATCTATTAGTATCTTTAAGATAAAATAATTCCTTTTTATTGAAAATAATAACCAAAATTATGAACTTTTTTCGCATTTTTTATGTAAAAATATTTATTTCTATTATGTATAATTAAATACAAAAAGAGTGATTATTTGTATACTTATGGAGGATTTAATAAAAGTTGAAAGGTGGAACTATTTTGTTGTGTTCTTGTTCTTTTCCAAACGTTTACAGAGACTAAAGGTATACAGCAAGTAACTGCAGAACCAAAAATATTCAGGCAGCCAGCGTCAGTGATTTTTGATCGGTACACCGTGTATTTTAAAATGAATAACGGGGTATTAAATTTATGTAATATTTATTAAGTTTTAGCCGCAATCCTGTTTCTGAAGTCGGGTAGATCAGCCGGTAACGGTGGCGCATACACTTGATCCTTTATAAACCTTCAAAGAATAAAATCGCACTGGGTCGGATCGGGCGAACGTGGAGGCAACGGCTAACAAGCCCTGTCATCTGGTCCCCGGCGACCGATCTAGCGGTCGGGGTGAATTTCATTCAGCCGATCACGTGCAGCATTATGCCGGTGAGGAGGCGCACCATCTTGTTCCCAAAGAACTTCTGTGGTTTGTATTACAGTAGAGGAAAGACTCGTAGTTGTAGCATATCGATATAGTTTATTCTCGATATGTTGTTTTTCGCGGAAGCAAGTGCGTCCGCGAAAAAAAAGAACGGCCCGTAAACTTGCTTTCGGGATACTGCACGAGAAATATTCGGTTTTAGGGAGTCTCGTTCACGCTGCAATATTTCGTGAGAATTTTCTGATTCCTAGATACGCACATTATGAGTGATTACTTTTCCATTAACATGAAATGTTGATTCGTCACTGAATACGACGCGATAAATGAAGTCTTTATAGTCACGGTGCATCACTTCATTTGCGAAGTTAGCACGCACACCGTAATCTGTAAACTTTAAAGCTTGTAGCAGCTGTAAACGATATGGACGTAGTTGTAAGCGTTTCCTTAAAACTCTTCCACACGTTATTGGAATCGCTAATTCGCGGCTAGTCTTGCTAACGAATTTCCTAGGATTACGCACAAAAGACTCTCTTACACGTTCAACATTGTCTTCGGACACACTCGGTCATCCTGTACTCTTTCCTTTATAAATACAGCCGGTAGTTTCAAACTGTTTGCACCATCTTCGAATGTTAATGTCATTCAGGCATCACAACGGAACTTCAAACAGAACGCACGTTGAGCGGTAATTACAGATTCACACTTTACAAATTGCAAAACACAGAACGCTTTCTGTTGGGGGTTCGTCAACTTTGCTACTAGCGCTTTCAAGCGGAAAGAAAATGTTTATGAGCTTGTGCACAGCTAAAACTGTTTGCGTTGGTCTTTCATTTTACGTATAATTAATGTGTACGTGAAACACTCTGCATGTAAAACTTGAGAAATATTATATAGCTTGAAAAACCAGCGATATTCGTTTTGAAGCCCACGGAATTAAAAAAATAACAAAAAATAGTTATAGTCGCATCAACAGTTAAAATCATTAGCGACTTATCTGTATAATGTACAGGTTAATGTGTAGTCCTGTACAGACACAAGGCCGACCGTTCCTGAGACGTGTGGCTAATTGAAACCCAATCACCAAAGAACGCCGGTATCCACAATCTAGTATTCAAATTCGAATAAAAGCTTTTTACCATTATTAAGATTCGAACATGAGAACTCTCTACTTCTAAATCAGCTGATTTAACACGAGTTTACAGCTAGACCAACCCGGTAGGTTAATAAACTACTTGTTTGATAATATTTAGATCTTTTAATTTTAATTTTTGAAGTCGAAATGTTTAACAAAATAAGAAATAACCAAAATGTTTAATATTAGTATACTATCACAATTTCGAAAAATATGTTTTCGACTTTTTGAAAATTTGGGGGCTCATGCATCAGGAGGCTTTTTTAAATGATTAAAAATATTTACTAAAATTGATTTAAAATAATTTTTTTTAAAAATTATCGATTTTTTTTTTAAACCTTTGAAGCTCTCCTCCCATTAAGGGAGGGGGTAATTAGATATTTTAATTGTTTAACAAAATAAGTATTGAGCATTTAGATTTTGAAATTGTAAATTTTTTTTTTTGAGATTTATACTCAATAAGCTTTTGGGTAAAATTAACTTTTAAGAACCATAGGCGGTGATAATAAATTTAATAAAAAACACGTGTTAAAATCGTTTAGAAAATACAGTCATAGTTCTAAATAAACAAACTTTTAATTCTCTTGGAAAGGGTGAAAAGTTTTGGCTCATTTTTTTTTTCAAGAAATATTAAACAGTAAGGTTATAAAAAAATTACGATTTTTACATTTTAAGTGCAATGCGTATTTGCGAAATGGATTTAATTTTTTTAAAAATGCTTTTAGATTAAAAATAGTTTTTGTACCGCAGCTCATTGGAGTGGGACGGACAAAACGTTTTTATAACCATTTGAAGTCCTATCGATGTAGAGAATATAGGTGCTAAGAACTTTCATTAACTCCTTTTCTGAAGCAAGATGTAGCTAATATATATATATATATATATATATATATATATATAAGTCATTTTTTGGAGACGGGAGTGAATATTAAATAAAAATTTTGGTAATTTGTGACCTCGATAAAAAAAATTAAACTTTTGTAAGAACAATTTTACGCTAAATTATCCCGGTTAAGAATTGAAATTCAATTTTGGCCATAACACCTCGACTCCCGACCTCTTTTTCCAATGTTTCAATGTAATATATTATTTCCTGTAGAAGGTAGTACTTGTCTACGTAGTTTGAAAAAAATCGGCCGACGGGCTCCTGAGCCAACCAAAAACAGGCAAACATACATACGTAATACGCACAAACATTTCCGTCTGACAACAATGATTTTTTTAGACTGGGGAGCGCTGGAATAAAATAGTTTTTCACAGATTAATCACTATTTATTTAAATGTATTTTTTTGTTAAAATTTGTTTAAATGTCTCCATAAAAAAGGAGCAGTTTTTTAAGATTAATTTTGACCGATCTATGTACTTCAACGTTACAGCCGTAGTTGCCACAACAGCATACATCGCTATACTCGGGAAAGCAACGATTTAGTTTTGTTACTACTTAGTCCGCTAAGTCTTTTACAAAATCACCTGGGGAGTAATTTTTTAAAATAAAAACACATTTCACATGATTTTTTTTTGTTACCTTTTTACGGCTACCTTAGCCATAAAAGGTATTAACTCTAACTCCATGAATTCCACATTTTAATTATTAATGCTATCAGATAATGTATTTTTATTACATTAACTTTAATAACATCTGACGATTAAAAAATAAAGAACTTTCAAGCTAAACAAACTACCGAGTTAAATACTCAAGAATGAAACGGTAGATTAAAAAAAAAATGACTTCAATGTTATCCGAGTGGATGAATTAGCAAACTGAATAAGATGCATCAAGCAAAATAAAATAATCTGAATATTTTTTTTAACCTGAAAGAAACTCACGGATAAGCGTAAAATTTAGAATTTATTGACTTTGAAGTAACATAAAACATATTTATTTGCATAGCTTTACTATTATATAAAGATACACAATAGACTATACTATAATAGACTTATACTATTACATAAAGATTATATATCTTTACCATTACTATTATATAAAGTTTTAAATTCTGAGAAATCTCGGATTGGATCCTAAATTGGTAAATATGATCGGTTTAACACTGACAAATACAAAATCTAAAGTGAAGTTTCGTGGCGAATTTTCCGAACCTTTTTACATAAAATCCGGACTGAGACAAGGCGACGAACTTTCGCCTTTATTATTTAATTGTGCAGTAGAATTTCTCATGAGCGAACGGTTTAAAATTAATCCAAAAAATATTCACATAGGATACAAAAGAGATAACTTAAATTTAAATTGCGTAGGATTTGACGACGACTTGGCTTTATTAGCTAATAATATCGCAGAAGCCAGAATACAAATAACAAGTATAGAAGAACTTGCGAATAAAATTGGAATTAAAATTTCTTACGAAAAGACTAAAATGATGGCTATAGATCCTTTAGTTAATTCTGTGAATATTAACGGAAACAAAGTAGAACTTGTAGAAGAATTTAAATATCTTGGAGAGATCATTACTTGTAATTGTAACGAAAAACAAAATTGGACCGAAAGACTTAATAAATTATTTAAAGTGCTACAAGTAACCAAAAATACTTAAAACAAAAAATCGCTCTCGATTAACACTAAAATTAGACATTACAAAATTATGGTTAAACCAGTAATTACTTACGCGAGCGAGACTTTATTTACATTCAATCAGAAAAATAGGACTGAACCTTTGCTTAAAGTTGAACGCAGGATTCTTAGAACCTGCATAAACAAAAAAAAATAAACACGAAAATCAGTACAGATTATTATTGCCTAATAAATTTCTGTACGAAAACTTGGAATCCTTAATTGATACTATGAAAAGAAGCGAATTTCTTTCTTCGTACCCTTGTTAAGATTACCGCAGGATAGGATTACTAAGAGAATTATCGATCGATTTTGATCTTTAAAAAATCCGCCATTATGGATCAAAGAAATTAAAGAAGACGTGCAAGAATTAAATTTGACTTACGAAGATTTACTTAATAAATCCGAAAGATTAAAATTTGTTATTAAAGGTCCGAATACCAACTTTAAAGTAAGAACTTTTAATTATACAAAAAGGGTTTATTCAGAAGAGGATCGTAAAGCAAGATCATTAAAAATGACAAAATATTGGAAGAAAGTAAAAGCTAAGAACTTAAAGGCCAAAAGGTCGGCAAAAAAGACTTGAATTATTGTGACTAAAGTGGTCCTTTGCGGCCTTAAAAGTAAAAAAAAAAAAAAAAACAAAAAAAAAAAGAAGAGGGTGTTTGTTCGGAAAAAAACTATTCGATCGATCGCAACCAAATTTTGACATAAATGAGAAGTTTTAAATCTCTAGGAGATTTACCGGTTGAAGTACAAACATTAATGAACTGTGAACTGTGAACCTCTACCACTGTGTGAGCCGGGTTTGAACTGAATGATTCGAATCGATCGAATTAGTAATATTACAAAAATAATACAATTAAATTTACATTAAATAAAATTCTGTTTAATAATAATGGGCTTCCTATGACGGACTGCGTGTGAGGCTAGAGTGATGCGAGAACCTTGTGCGAGGCTAGAACAATCATCAACATTAACCGGTAACAATCGGAGTGCCCCTGCGGCGGTATTTTGGGAGGTGTAATGGGATGCTCTTATAATATCTCTGCAAATCGTCTGATTTTCAAAATTCAAACGGGTATTTATTAGTAGGTTGAAGGTTAACTTTTGCGTGCATCAGGTACACTCTCGGTGTAACAGATTACTGTTATTCAGAAATGTTGTTATATCTTCGATCTTCCGATTTTCAAATTCAAACGGGGTATTTGCTAGTTTATTTATAAATCTCTTGTATTCACGTACGCGTTTCATTACTGACACCTAACAATGCGTACCGTGGTTTATCGGTCAGGGTATGTATGAGTTTTCTGACTCAAACCTCCACAAAACGGTTTGTTTATATAAATTCCAAAAATAACTGTTATGGGTTATGCTATATTTAATTGTTCTTTTCAAAGACTGTAATTTTAATTCAGATGCTCAATTTAGTTAGGGATTTCAATATCCCTAAAAACACATAAAAACACTTATTTAAAAAAAAAAATTAATTGAATTCCAACTGCCTAATTAGAATTCTTTTACCGCTAGAATTAAGTGTAATCGTCAATAATAATGATTCATTTGTTTGAGTGAGGCAACTACATCAATACAAGCATCCTTTGAAAACAATTACTTCCTTCAGATAGCTTTAATGAAACGTTGTTTCCATTATTCTCATCTGTAAGATGAGATAATCCAAGATAATCTTCTGTATTATTAACGTAAAATTTCCCGATTCACGACTTCGTTGTATAAAGTTATCCCACAACTTCCTTTTATTCTAAGCTCGTTTTAAGTAAATATTCATTATGTTATTTCAATTCCTCCAAATAGTAATGAATCATTACTCACATCGGTAGGTTTTAAATCCAGATTCTAACTATATCATCGATAATTTGAATCTTCTATTCGATATTCTGCAATCTTAAATCTCGTATCAAACATTATTTCGGTAATGCAAAATTTTATTAAAAATATTATTCATAATTTAAGTGCTGTTTAAAATTTTGTATACACTTGCGCTTCAGTCTAATTAAAATATATTTACTTCAGCGAATAAGTATCCATCGCTGCTTCACTTAAGTATAGTGCAAATGTATGTACTTCATAAAGATAAATTTAGTAAACTTGTTAAAAAATATTGAAAAGTTATTAGTATTTTTTTTTTTTTTTAATTTACATTATTATTTCTTTGGTACATTTTCGTTTTACACCCCCACTTTTTTCACATAAAAATTACTTATATACCGGGTTCTATAATCATTGATGAATAAAATATCAGAGAAATACCGTAGTAACCCAATAACTCAATAAAAATAATATTTTTTTATGTTATTAGATCAGTGTAAACATAAACGTCATGGAACTATCACACACTTTTATTTCTCTTATTCCCGATATAAATGACCAAGAGTGCAGCGAAATTTTTGCAATAAAAAAAAATAATACATAATGTAAGAATCGGTAAAAAAAACCTCAAATGAAACTGAAATTTCATTTAAAACATTCGTGTCGGATGCGTAAGAAAAAATCATGCAGAGAAGAATTTGGTTTGAGAAAAAACACGCGGTTCGCGGATAGTAAACTATCGCTACAAAACATCGTGCTGTTTATATACTTTTTTCTTTTTTTTCCTTCTACCTCCTCTCCAAGACGGTTCGGCACTCAAGCATTAGTCGTTCCGACGGGGTGTCTGAGGGTGTGTCCTTTTCACTCTAATGGGACTTCTCACCTATCGGCTGTACATTCGGCATGGCAATTCTTCCCGCCGGTTCTGGGTCTTTTTTCCTCATATCTTGCCTGTCTCTAACCGATGGGGCAGGGGTGGCCAGACCCAGGTATGCTGTTCCGGGGCTCCCCCCACGGCCGGGACTCGGTCGTTTTTATTTTGACCCGGAGAATTGATTTTTTTTTTTTTTTTGTTTTTTTTTAATCCGCGAAATTGGGACCTCACCGCCGCCTATCCAAAAAAAACCCCAAAAAATCGAATGGAAATTTTCCGGATGTTAATGTTCGTATTTGGGTGTGTGTGTGTGCGCGCGCGTGTTGGTGTCGGCCTCTAAATCAACTTATATCTTTAGAATAACTGGACCGATTTTGACCAAACTAATCAGATTACCTCTGTATATGGGGCATTGATGCCATTAAGTTTTCGAAAGTTCATTATGTTTTTAAAAGGTTAAGGGGGTGAGGCTATACAGTCTCAGGGTGACCTTGCTCTACAGCAAGGTCATCCTCAATTGTCGAGTTCTGGACGGCACTGAGTACAGACGTGTGTTCTTAGCTCTGCGTTTTTATGCTTTTTGACTGGTATTTTTGGATATATTATTGGATTTGGACATTGGAATCTTTAGTGGTATGGTTAACGGACATATGTGTGAAATATTTTGAGTTTTGGTCACGGATTAATTAAGTTATTAGACTTTTTTTTCTTAAAAAACAAAGTTTCGAGAATAGTGAAGTGATTTTACAGTGCTGTAGAATTTTTGGATAACAGCGAAGGACCGTAGTGTAGTGGAATTGCTGGTAAGAGTAATAACAAGTCAATTCATACTTGTAGAGTGAGTTAAAAAACATTCTAAATAAGTTTTTTTTAGTGTTTTAAGTCTACATATATTAGCTTATATAGAGTGAAAATTTTAGAAGTCGAACGACAAGCTTTGTCTTGCTCGTTACGTCATCGGCAAGCTAGTAAACAAGGACTTGGAGAATTTTCACAAACTTTATAGTATACTGTCAGAATTTTTCTAAGTGTTTGGAAGCACTTTATTCGGGCAATTCCTTTTCCTCTATATCTCCTACAGTTTATACAATAGAAGAAAAATTCCTTAAATTCTTTCCGAACCCAAAGATTACCTACCCTTTGACCCAATCCCCCCCCCAAATTTTTGGACCTCAGATTTCGACAGATACATTTTACTTATCCCCCCCCGCAAATTATTTTGGGGGGCACCTGCCCGTGTGGGGCGTCGTTGGATTCGGAATCGTCCCCTGATTCTGAATCCATACAATGAGGAGACGTAGCTCACTTCCCGTGGAAGATACAGCCTCACAAGTGGCTGGGCACTCGCGGAGAAGTTCTGGAAGGAGGGAGAGCGTTACTGAGGGTACAGAAGACATGGAGACCACAACACTCAGCCAAGACAAGGCCAAATGGAAGACAATAGAGGGTAGAGGTGCCAAGAGAGCAAGAGCGGGATCGTCTGAAGAAGAGGAGGCCCCTCCTAATCTAAAAGACGTCACCTATAGATTGGGAAATGCACTGTTGCAACTAAGACATTTGACCGGCAAGGCAAGTGCCACAGCGATAAAGGCCCATGAGAGAGAACTTACAGAGATTTACAAGGAACTACAAAGGATAAGTGAGGAAGCACCTGACACGAATTTCCAGGGTACACAAACCGAGGGCTATCATAGGAATGAGATGTCGGATATATTGGACGTTGACTTATCAGACGAACAGATAATAGAAAGACTGCCCACTCGATGGTCAACTTGGGTGATGAATCGACTCACCCAAAAAAATACTTTGAAACCGGGAGATGATAACTGCATCTTCGTAGACTTGAATGGACTGAGGCCGAACAGCCAGTATGCTGGGACTACACCGGGAGCAATGGTGTTACAAGAATCTACGATCCTTGAGGAAGAGAAAATTACTACTAATGCTACAAAATATGTGGTGATTTACGACTCCAGCGAGGGTGAGAAGGCTATGGCCTCTCACATCATAAAAGCTCTTCGAAGAGTGGTGGGAAGGACTGAGTCAGCGGTTTTCGTCGTGCCCACTGGACCGTCGGGTGTTCTGGTTAGAAAAATTGTTATATACCTTATGAGGAAAAATAAGACACTACCTAGAATGATACTCCCTAATCTGGGAGATCACGGAAGAGCGAGGTCCAGGTCTGCTTCAGCGAGAAGGGGAACCCCACCGGTTATAGAAAGTAAAACTGTGATAGTTAAGGCTCCGGAAAAATCTTATGCTGACCTCCTGAAGACAATGAAAGAGAAGGTCAAGGTGGAGGAAGCTGGTGAAATATTGTCTATCAGGAAGGGTAGAGATCAGCAGCTTGAAGTCAGAATAAATGGATCGCAGAAAGCGGGGGAATTTTCCTCCCTACTAAAAAATAGAGCAGAGGACCTACAAGTTAATATTAGAACAAAGGGGGACCGCAGAACGGTGGTTCATGTAAAGGATATGCTGTGCGACACCAAGGAATGTGAGGTCAAGGAGGCAGTAGAAAAAGTATTGGGTACGGGGGAAAGTTTTCAGATTACATCTCTCAGGGCAGCGTATGGAAACACAATGAACGCCACGGTGGTTACCACACAAAAGAATGCAGTAAAACTTATTGCATCAAGACTAAGAGTTGGCTGGGTGCACTGCCGCTCATACGTCAGAACGGATCCTGTCAAATGTCATAAATGTTGGGCGCTGGGACACACCAGTTTTGAGTGCAGAGGTCCTGATAGGTCGGCTTTGTGCTACAACTGTGGGGGTACAGGCCACTTCATACGTGATTGTAAAGCGGCGTCCAAATGCCTCGATTGTAATGGGACTGACCATCGCACCGGAGGCGTAAAGTGCGGCAAAGCCAGAAATGATTAGTATAATATTGTCCAATGCCAACAGGAGTATTCTGTCCCATGATTTAGTGGGAGAGACCGCCAGGGAATTGAATGTTGACATCGTGATTACTACTGAGCCGAACTTGGTACTGCTGCTCGTCATGACTGGCTGGCTGATGCTGTTGGTGATGTCGCTATAACAAACATCAGTAATAGGATCGGATGGCAGTTGCATCATAGAGGAGAGGGGATTTTAGCGATTATTTTGGCGAATTTTGTCCTTGTGGCTGGATACGTGAGTCCTAATATTGGAATTGCTGAGTATGAACTTTACATTGACGAAATACAACGGGTCATCTTACAGTCACCGAAAAGAGCCGTGGTTATGGGTGATTTTAACTGCAAGGCCACGATTGCTGGTAGCAGTTATACTAGCAGAAGAGGGCAAATCTTTACAGAAACGATGATGCCGACTGATATGATCTGTCTAAATGACGACTCTTATACATTTGAAGCCAGAGGTCATAGATCTGTATTAGACCTGACATTGGTTGACAATAGTTGGGATCCTTCGCTCTATCAATGGACAGTTTTGAGGTCAGAAACTGCTAGTGATCACTTTGCCACGTTATTTTCTTTTGACGGTATACGACCGGTGATCGGGAGTTCATCAAAGCCGCTGAGATTGACTAAAAGACAGGTAGAAGTAGCGGTTGACAAAGTTGCTCGCAAGCTCATGGATGGCAGAGAGGTTACGCCTTTTGTTCTGCAGGAATTAATAGTCACGGAGATAGCGAGGATTCCCCAAAATATCAGGGGGTATCAACCCGCTTACTGGTGGACTGCGGAGATTGCGGACCAAAGACGGATTCTGCAGTACAGGCGAAGGAGAAAATTTAGACTCCGTAGGTGCTGTGTATGAGCATGCTGTAAATATGTTTGCTGATGCCAGGCGGTTACTAAATTACCTAATAAAATCTAGCAAGAGAGCACGTTGGAAGGAGTTATGCTTGGAGCTGGACTCGGACCCGTGGGGACGTCCTTTTCAGATCATCATGGGAAGACTGGATAGACGTTTGCCTGTCCTTACAGCTGAGTCTGCTGGTATACAATTGAGAACACTTTTTCCGGTGGCTGAATCGGGTCTATCGGAGCTGGTTGAATGCGATGCAGGTCGATTCACACAATATGAAGTCATTGATGATGTATTACGACTACAGCTACCTGAAGAGACGGAAATAGTGGCCTATGCTGATGATTTAGCGATACTCACCTCTGCGAGATCAGAAGATGTCCTCGAACAAAGGAGCAATGATGAACTGGCTAACCGACAAAGGATTAACACTTTCAGTAGATAAAAGTCAATATATTATGTTGGCGGGAAGGAGACGGCTGCGAGATCTTGAACTTAAGATAGGGGAACATAGGCTTGAACGTGTCAATCAGGCTAAATATCTGGGAGTGATAATTGATAAAACCTTGAGCTTTAGTGCTCATATAGTATATATATGCGAGAGAGTCGAAGGATTACTACAAGACCTCATAAGGCTATTAGCTGGCCGAGATACCCCAAGATCATCTAAACGTAGGGTTTTAGTCTCCGTATGCACCTCGGCTTTATTGTATGCTGCACCTGTTTGGTATAGAGCCATATTCATGCAAAGGAATGCTAAACGATTGAGGAGTCTACACAGACAGGCTCTAGTTGGGGTGATGTTTGGATACCGCACAATATCTTATGAGACGGCGTGCGTTCTGGCGACCACAAAACCCATAGAACTCCAGGTCTTGGAACGCTGGCTTCGCTTTCAGGGCATGGAACGGGATGATGCTTCTGAAGTGGTTATGCAGGCATGGCAGCGTAGATGGAGTCAACATGAGGGGGCTATGTGGACAAAAAGGTTGATCTCAGACATTAGCCAATGGGTCAGACGAAAGCATGGCGAGGTCAGCTACTATGTCTCTCAGATGTTCTCTGGACATGGTAATTTCGAGCAATATTTATACCGCTTTGGCAAAAGAAGCTCTCCACGTTGTCGGTACTGCGAACGCGTGACACAGCTGAGCATACAATATTTGAATGCGATAAATGGACAACACATAGGTTTCGCACGGGAATACAGAATCTCACACCCGAGGAACTAATCGGCTTCATATTGAGTTCTAGACAAAATTGGAATAATTTTGAAAAATTCTCCTTTTTAGTTTTAAAAGAGAAAAATGATACTGAAAGATGTATGGGGTACTAATAAAGACTGAAGTAATTGTAGAACTAGGATATTCATGAGTATTGTCTCTTTATGAAACCTACGACCGCGAGTAGGCGTTACGAGATCGGACTGGGAATGTAAAGACCGAAACCCGGCTTCGTAGTTGGTGGTTGGGAACGACATAGTCGGGCCTGGCCTACCTTCTGCGGGGTTAGAGGCAGGCAACACCAAAAGACCGAGACCCGGTTCCCGGAGCTGGGGTTGGGGACGGCATAGTCGGACTCGGTTCCTGCCCTGGGGATTTGAGGCAGGTAATGTAGAGAAAACAAAAAGAAAAGATCCGACCGGGGGGGCTGACCTACCGTGCCGGACATACAGTCGGTGGGTGGGGAGGCCTCCTTTGAGTAAAAGGACACTTCCTCGGGCTGCGTATACCTAAATGGATAACCGGCCCGAGGGAGTAGGGGGGAAACAAAAAGGTCATCCTCAATGTCTCAAGATTTCTCCTAATTAAAATCATATTTTTCTTAGGCACATATGTTAACGATTAAAAAATAATTATATTTGTAAAAAAAATTTTGCAAAATAGCTATCCACCCCAAAAAATGCAGTTGTCTGCTGTATTGTGACATCACAGGTGCGTGGTAGAATTAAATAAATGAGTAATATCTAAAGCGTAAAGATGTAACTCGGTCTGGCCGGGTCTCGAACTCGATCGCCTGGTCGACTCGGTACCTGGTGCATTAAGCCTCGCGGCTACACCGGTCTGCCGACCGTACAGGTTTCTATGCAAGTTCTGAAATTATATTAATTTAGTTAATGTCGACCGTCGCCGCTAGTACCGCCATACCGCGTGAATTGAATACGGTATGCGCGCGCGTTAGATAGAATCACTGAATTAAATAAACAATAAATATTGTATTTAAATAAAATGATAAATATTTTAAATTAAGTTGTGCGTGTAAGCCGTGCATCAGAAACGACCCACAGTGTTAGAACTTTCCGAAACTCGGTTTTGGCCGCATGACGGGAAAGTCTTACAACGATTTTGTCAGCTTCTTTCTATTAGCAAGGATTATTTTAGAGAAACAGAAAAAATCTTTTAGATATAGATTAAAATATTTAATGAATTTGAACAGAGATATAGTGTTAAAGTTAAATTAAGGAATTAATTCGAATTTTAAAACATTCATTTTATAGCAATGAATTTAGTTTAATTTGATTAGACCGTCTTGTTAGGTTATTTTTTTAAGATATTCAGATTATTTCAATAATAAATGATTGGAAATTATTCCTGACTGGTGATTTAATAAGGACGCCCCAATGGAAGTGCTAATAAAGTAAAAAAGGTTTCTTGAAGGAAATTGGTTTGCTTGGCTTTTCTCCCGCCACCATCCCATTCGGTCGCCCTAACGCATAAGACGAATGTCTGTGCCACAAACGGCTACTGAGCCTCTAAACAGTTCAGCGACCAGTGTCCTAACATAGCTCCTAGAGCTTACCTACCAGCGTGAGCGGACTAAGCGCGGTGCCATACACCACCAGTACGTGTTCCAAAAGCTCACTTTTCATATATTTAATATTTAGATCTAGTATTCAAATCCGTATAAAAGCAACTACCTTTACTAGGATTTGAACCATAGGACTCTCGACTTCGAAATCAGCTGATTGGCGAAGACGCGTTCACCACTAGACCAACCCTGTGGGTTTCACTCTACAAACTAACTGAATACAGTACAGTGTGAAAAATACTACGTCTGACCGAAGCTCGAATCTGGAATTGCCGTGTGAAAGGCTGAGATTTTACCACTACACCACCGAGATCGGAAGTAATAATAATAATAATCATTATATATAATATTATACAAAAATACTAAACGTTAAGTAATTAAGGCTCCAAGCTCTTTAATATGGTGGACAGGTACTCGCTGGCTTTCAGCGATCTAGGTGTGGCAGCGAATTGCTGCCTAGACGATATAAATTTTATTATGGATGTCATATATATTTTTAGTAGTTGACGAGGTGCGCCTACCCATTTCAGCAAATATATGACAAGTGAGCGGTTGGGGCACGTAAGCCGGTGGTGTATGGCACCGCGCTTAGTCCGCTCACGCAGTTAGGTAATCTCTAAGAGCTATGTTAGGATACTGGTCGCTAAGCTGTTCGAGGCTCACTAGCCGTTTCTGGCACAGACATTTGGTCGTTTACTTTAGGTGACCGAATGTGGTGGTGGCGGGAGAAATGCCATTGAAAAAAAAAAGAGAAAAAAAACGTTAAGTGATGAAAAATATAAACATAGCATACATGTAATGGATATTTCTTGGATGTATATCTAAAATCATTACTTCGAAAACGTTAAAATTTAAATAGTGTTACTAAATACAGATAATGACAATCAACATGCGTATAAAAAAAATAATTTAAGAGTAGTTTAAAATTTAGGCATAAGATGAGCAGGTTTTACATTTAAAAATAAAACGAAAATAATAATAACATACAAAAAATGTCCTTCAATTTATTCAATTTTTTTTTAATTTAATTTTTATTTGTATTTTACGATCTGTCGGCAATATTTTCAATCTGAGTATTTATTTTATAATAATAAAAAAATAAAAACAAAGAAAATAAAAATTACACTAATTTTAAGTTGTAACCTATACGACTACATGTACTTGGAAGAGGTTGTTAAACGACCTATACTGTTATTAAAATCTATTTACCAGTAGTTTTAATAACACATTTTCATTTAGATAGGCTATGCACGAGTTATTTACCTTTAAAGTAGAATAGAGGTTATTATTGGTTTTATTTTTACGACTATTATTATCGTCATGAATATTTCGCCTGTAATTAAAATAGACAGGTACGTATAAGTCGTTTAGAACTGGTTAATGATCCTTACGTGTAATTAAAATAGATCTATATACAGAGTGTACCACGAAGTTCTCCCGGGACTTTCATAACCTATTTTACTCGTGAAAATAACGGAACATATTAATACAAATACATGTCTTAAAACGCTTCGTTTGCGAGTTACGGCTAGTGAAATATTTCGCTCGGATAAAATAAAGTAGTACTGAAACTTTTAGGACGTTAAATAAGTGTTAGAATTAGTGATTTCCAATAGCTAATTATTTGAGAAGTTGAATAAAATCGGTCCAAATCATCGAATGATCTGCAGTATTTTTTGAGAAATCTGTTATGAAACCAATAAACCGGGTTAAAAAGCCCTGTTATTTATGTTTGACGTACAATCATTTTGTTAAACGGTTATTACACACGTAAAACCTTATAGAGAATTTAATTCTGAACAAAATGGCGTATGATAAGCTAAATAAAACAAAGAAAAGTTAGAATAATTTCAATTTTATTTACAGACAGTACACCAGACCAAAGCGCATTATACGTACCGGTTTATAATAAATGTTCAAAAATGAGCCCGCCGTTTTCAACACATTACTTGGTACGCTTCTGTACTGATTTCGTTGCTATTTTTAGTTCTTCACTCCTGTTCTTAGGTTGCACAGCCGCAACCATAATACGGACAATTAATTCCTCACGAGAATACACTTCTTTTTTTTTGTATACAATATTTTTCATCCATCCCCAGACGGAAAATTCTAAAGCTGTTAGATCAGACGATCTTGGTGGCCAGGAATGTTGATCTCCACGACCGATCCATTTCTCCAGGAAATAATGATTTAAGTGAATGGAAACGGCACAAGAGAAGCGGGAAGGCTATTGTTCTGGAAGTATACTTTGTGTCTCAGCGCTAGAGGAACATTTTCAAGCAGCTGTGGTAATTCTTCTTGAAGAAAGTGCAAGGAGACCTAAGAATTTAAGCGGCCAGGTAATATCAACGATCCAAACAGCTGACTGTGAAGAAGACCGCATACGTTGACGCTAAATCGATGTTGAAAATTGGCTTCCACCGTTTCTTGAGGATTTATTTCTGCTCATTGCGTAATCTGATGACGCAATCTCGAGTAATATTTATCACTACGATAAACAAAATGTAGAAAACAATAAACAAATTGTACAGATGTTGATTTGTATCTCACCGGTTGCAGAACTCCAAGCGAAGCCCTCCTCTTTCTCCTAGGAGATGTCTCCTGGGTTTAGATGTTGAAGTGACTGTTTATAGTAAGGATAAAACTTGTGCTTTTTAATTATCCTCCCGAACATTGAATGCGAAACTCCGATCCGCTTAGAAAGACGTCGTGTACTGACGCCTGGACTGCGCTGAACTGCATCGATAATAATTTCATCTACAACAGCGTCGTGTTGGACAGATCGTCGTAGGTACGAATACTAGATAATGAACCTGTTTCCCGAAGATGAGAAAAGTCGCGCTAATCGTTTTGAGATCTGGAATCCTGCCATTCGGAAAACGCATATCATATTCTACTACAGCAGCTGTAACATTACACACACCCAAAATGAAAACCGTAACCACAGCCCAGTTTACAGTACCCGATATACTTAATGTACCTCACAGAATTATTTAAACACTAATACAGTATTGCGCATTGTTGATCAGCTGTTATTTTATTGCCGACTTTGAAATAATAACTTTTCAAATAATTTACGTATGTCTGTCGTTAACAAAAAAAAATATTATCTAAGAAATCTTTATTTATTTATTTCTATTTTACAATTGTTGAGTAATTTTTAGTTTTTTTTTTTTTTTAATTTTTTAACAACAATTTTTAACAATAAGTTTTGTTTTAACAAATTTTTCACGTCACCAGAAAAGGATTTGTTTTTTTTTTTTTACATTAAATAAATAATTTTCTCACAAATGTAGTAACGTGTACTGTTTCTAAATAAAATTCCAATTTTTATAACTTTTCTTTTTTTTATTCAACTTATCTTTTGTTTCCCAGCATTTTGACATAATTTTATTGTATTAAAAAAAAAACCATATTTAAATAGACAATTAGCTTAAAATCGGTGAAAATACCATATGAATAGTTTTCTTTTATTTGTTCGTAACATACATAGATTCATATGCTACTACGCATGCGTAGAAAAATTGTAATTTACATTAAGTAGAAATTAAAAATCAATGCTATTGTAATATCTACCTAAACCAATATATAAAAAAAACAACTAATTATGAATAATTACAGCATCTTTAGGGAATCCCCTGACGTCATAGACAGTCTATAGTATGTTATAATAAAATACATTTATAACAAACTACGAATTGTGATGTAGAAGGTGTTTCATCGATAAATTTACTGTATTTTGCGGTTTTATATGAAATTATTTTAGTCTCGAAAATCTGAAGGAACATATACAATAAAGAATCAGATGTTTGTACCCCGTTTTCGCTGAAAGTAATGATGACCGATTGATGCAGAACCTCATTATAATTTTTCTTAAATTTATAAGATGAAGGAGTAGATTTATTGAAAAATTGATAGCGAAAAGTAGGTTTGAGGTTAATTGATATATGCGAATTTCGCTCGTACTAGTATCTCGAGAACGGTTGGACCTAGACGCATGAAATTAGCAGCTATCGTTCCAGGAAGATGGAAAGTTGCTTTTCGAGTAAGCCTTTCAAAATCACGTTAAAAATCGTCTAGGACGGACAGTTTTCGATATACGCTGTTATTTTATAACGTGAATACACATTCATCATTGTGAGTAGTCGTTCTTTAATGTATCGAATAAACCAGTGAAAAGAGACCCTTACATTCAAACTTCATTTGATTATTGATTATTTGTTATAATTTTGGGGTCATCTCAAACCCGTGTTTTACTATGTATTTTGCAGTAAATCCACTCTTTCAGCTTGTAAATTTAACTAGAAACACATATTCATCCTGGAAAACATGACCACACATTTAAACTTCAGAATATTACTTTCATAGAAAGCAAAGTGAAGTTTAAATGAAAGGTTTTTACACTACTGATGTACTATAGTCTTCTTCCTGTACCAGATTATTGTAAGCTGAAGCAGCCGCATTCATTTGTTATTAATATTTTGCTGTGAGCGTATCATATCGTGCGGATACAGTATTTTATTTTACGTATCCTGTGTAATTCATTTAATTATGACTTCGCGAAAAACATTCACGGTATATGAAAAGACGCATATTATTACGCGGTTACAAAATGGTGAAACTAATAAGGACATTGCCTAAGAATTAGGCGTAGGTCATTCAACAATATCGGTGATATGGAAGAACCGTGAAAAAATTAAATACAATTTTGAAACAAATTCTATGAAATCAAAAGAATTACGGCCTAGTCAATATAATGATGTAGACCAAGCGCTGCTAAAATTGTTTAAATACCAGACGACTAGTGATATCCCTATTACTGGCCCTAATAAAAACATTAGTAAAACATTGCTTTCGATAAGCAGGATTGTTGCTGTAGGCTGGCGAAGTTACTGAGGTCGTATGCGAAGAAGAATCTTTAGCAGAACGGGGCAATAGTGTACAAAACCAATCGTCAACAAAGATTTAGAAACGCATGAAACTGTAACAGATGGTAATGTAGTGGCTTCAGTATCAGCAGAGATAGACGAGGGCGAAGGTAACGATGAAGACATCAACCGGCCAAATCTTCCAAAAGTTTTAGCGGTAATGAAAACCGTTTGCCGGTTTCTCAGTTTTACAGAAATTGCTAATGAAGAAACAAAGACTGTTTGTTTTGATTTAGTAAAGAACCTTCAAAAACTTTATTACAACACGAAATGTTCTAAACAAAGCAAAATAACCGAGTTTTTGGAGATAAAGTTATTTTTTACAATTTTTCGCTCTCTTCTTTTACTCTACTGTATTTGCATTAATTTTTGCATAATGTTATTATATTTATATATTTATATATATTTTTTTGCATAATGTTATTTTGTTATTTTATATTATTTTATTACGGAAATAAATTATTATTATTTTTAATGATTATTGTTTTACAATACACGTGTAGATGACATACAATAGTACCACTAAGCTACCTAAACATCGGTTATAATGACCTAAAATCGTCGGTTCCTTGGAGGTCACTATAAACGATATACACTGTATATATATATTTTTTTTCTACAAAAATATTACTTAAAAATTAGTAAATTTTCATTTAGACAAATCAGAAATAAATATAAAAATTTAAATCGTAAATAAGAATTATTAATTAACTAGAAGAGATATAACAGAAAAAGGAAAGAAAAAATAAGGAAAAGGATAAAAAGATATCCTTTGTGTTCGTTCGAGGTTTACAAGGATTTCATTTTTCTTTATACAGAAATTCAATGAGAGATAAAAAACCGCATCGACGTCAGAAATACAGCCTAGAGATTCGCTAATTTTTAGTAGTGCATGAAGTACTACTCTTTCAAAACCGTTCAAAACTAATCTTCCAATCGGTTCTACGAATTAAAGGTATGTAATAAACAATTCTTTGTGATCGTCATAAAGGTCGATAAATATATTTATTTATTTTAGTGAAATATCACTCCATTGTAAATAAATTTAAAAAAAATAAACGACTGAACATATTATGATGAAGTGAGAAAATACATAAAAATTTGATTTATCTCGACAAATTAACAGAATCTATTATATTACTCCGCTCTACACGCGATCGTGAAAATGAATATCTTATAATTTTAACGAAGTTTAAAAAAACGCAATAAAAATTTTAAAGAATGAAAAGATACCACGATTAAAAAACATTGAATCGTTAACAAAAGAAAGAAAGAAAAACCCTCTCCTTAAAAGTTCCAAACAAAATCTTAATATTAAGTCTTATTAACAAAGAAATAACAGATCTACAATAATAAATACAGAGTAGTAATGATAAAAAATTACATTAACATAAAATAACGCAAAAAAAAAAAAAACAAAATCTGGGGAAAAAATTACAATTATTATAGAAACTTAATACATTATAACCTTCAAATAACCTTGAAAATGAAATTCAATACATCTTAACTCCTTTTTTATAACCAATTTCAATAAGAAATAGTTATTGTGTTACGGTAACTGTGACGAAATTATTTAGTTCTAGTTTTTTAAATTTATTGTATTTTTAACAGAATTACAATAATTTATTCTTAATAATGTATTTAAATTTTGTATTTTTATTTTTTCGATGATAAATAATAATAATATTTTATAATGCAGAATTTAGAAATGTTAAGAATAAAAAATTAATAAAGAATTTGGACCGCTGATTTAAAGTGTAAAAATGTTAAATGAAAAGTTATAAATAAAAATAATAAACTCTATTGAAACAACAAAAGAGTCGAATTACAGTACTTTGGATTTAGGTTCAGTCTATAAGATTACATACATATTATTAGTAGGTACGGTGAAGATCAGACTGAACGGTTGCGTTTAGGGAAAACGTATAAGAATAAAAATGTAGTAAAGTTATCCGCTGCATCTAAAAAATCTGATGTGGACACCACATGACTTCCTTGTATGCTTATTAAAATACACATTTTTTTAAAATGAAGAGTACATAAAATTTTATTTAATTAATAACACTGATAAAAAAAAAATTACTGTTTCTCAAAGTGTGATACCATTTCTTGAATTGCTTTTTTGTGTATATTACAGATCTGTAAATACAATTTTTCAATTGCTCTTAGTATTAAATAAATTACGCTTCAAAAAAAAATTAAGGGAAAATACGTTTGAAATCTGTAAAATTTTTAAATTTGCATGGCCATACCTGTGTTAAAATGACTTCGCTGATGCTTTTCTTTTATAAATAACCTCAGGCACACCCCGAATTAACGTCCAACAGTAATCGGCTAGCATGTTAGTATTCCATTTTCCTTTATAGTGGCTTTCCATCACCCAAATACCTTGGTGGAAACGTTCACCGTGTTCGCCACTTACGTCTCTGAGGTTGTCCGGGAAAAAATCCAGATGCGAGTGGAGGAAATGTTTTTTAAGCATATTACATCTCATAGCTCTGTATTAAGTAAAATGTTGATTAATAATATCTTGAAAATTGTCGGATTTTTGTTTGCCGATAAAGTTTTTGCAAACGTCTTTAAATGAAGCCCAAGCTGCACTTTCTACATTATTTAATATGATTTAAATACATCATCTCTGACAGACTCTCTCTTATTTGAGGACTAACAAATATTCCTTCTTTAATTTTTCCTTCACTTATATTCGGAAATTTCTGCCTGATGTACAAAAATCCGGGACTATACTTCTTCATTGTTTTACAAAACTTTTCATTAGCCCCAGCTTGATATGGAAAAGGGGTAAAGATATTCTTTTTGGATTCAAATAAGGGCTCATGAATTATATTTTTCCCGTTTGGAGTTAAGTTGTCTCGTTCCTTCTACTCTTGATAAGATAATGTTTATCCCTAGCTCGGCTGTCCCATTCGCAAAAAAAAAACATGTACTTGTATAGCCTAACTGCATGCCAAACAAAATAGTCTTAACTTTCAAGTCACCGCATATGTTCCAGCTATGTTTTTTATAATTTGTTTTTTCAAGAACGTCTTTCATCACATCGTATATCACTTGGAAATTAATAGCATACGCGACCGGTATCGAAGGATATTTGTTACCGTTGTGTATTAGTACCGCTTCTAAACTATACTTGGATGAATCTATGATAAGGCGCAAGTCCTCAGGTTTATAAGCTTGTCCTAAGTGCAACGTAAGCTCATCAAAATTTGTGCAATAAACCAAATTATTTTCATCAATAAAGTACTGAGAAAGTTCTTTTTGTCGGCTTCGAAAGTCCGAATCTTTTTTATGTTTTTGAAGTAAATTCCTACCTTGCAGTCTTGATCCTGTCAGTTCAGCTTGATTTTTTGATAAATTTAAATCCCTAACCGAGTAATTTAATTCACCTTGTGATATAAGATGCGACTTATTGGAAAATAATTCAAAATTAAAATCGTAGTTGTATTCTTCAGTATTGCCTGATTCTTCAACGTTGCTTTCGAAACGTACATTTACAGGTGACTCAGGAACCGGAATAATTTCACTGTAAGGTACAGGCCTGATTGTAGATTACAACGAAGGATATTTTACAGTATGTTTAGATATTTTAGAAATTTCAGACACACAAAAGTAAAAATTTATTACATGATCTTTTGGTTCACGCCAAACCATAGGTATACCAAATGGCAAAGCCTTCCGTGTACCTTTCAGCCATCCTCTTAAATATACAGAACAATTAATGCATACTACATGAGGAGCCCACGTCTTTTCCTAAACACCAATTTAACACTGAAAGTACAAATGATATGCTTTTTTAATTAAAGGGTAATGTTTTTTCTATTTGATTTTACAGTAAAATAGCCTCAGACATCCACATCATTTACACAATTTCGAGGTATTATGACACTGCACTGTTAACAAACTTAAGACTGAACAAAATTAATTCATTCCTAAATCCAGTGTTTAATACATACAGCACAGCTGTGTTTTCATCTACATGCTTTGACTTGCACAGACATGATTAATCTTGTCCATGAAGGCTCCCTCTTAAGTATTAGATATGATATCATAATATGTGATTATGACATGATTTAATTCTTTGTCTAGTATTGTTTATTATAGTTTACAAATTACGTTAACAAAATTAAACGATAAAAAATGAGCGAACAAAATACAATATAGGAGCTTAAAATGCTAACTATACATTGAAAAATGTAAAAGTTCCTTTAATTAAAATTAAACGTTTTTTCCAAAAATGGTGGGCGATAGAAAGATTCTGAGTTCATATTCGTTTTCAGCATCAAAAAACAAATTAAAATCAAGTATCGCATGTTACGAAGCAAGGAAACATGTATGTAAACAGCACATCGTGCTGTTTACGGTTTGTAAACGACGACTAAGTTTTGTACGAGAGAATTGCAAACGTGAAGTGAAGCGATACGGATCGGAAAATATATCTGAGAGAGGTGTGTGCTGTTCGTTTATTAAAACTCCAAAGAAGGTAGCTGGTCCAGAAATGATGGTAGAAATAGACGAGTCCTTATTTTCAAAAAGAAAATACAACAGAGATAGAATTCTTCCAAATCGGTGGGTATTTACAAAGAGATTATAAATATAATCTATGCAAACTTAACCTACCCTCGCTTCACTCGCGTAACCTTGATTAATTAACAGTAACGTTTCGATTATGTAAATAATAAATTCAATAATTATTGCAATTACTTATTATTTACATAATCAAAACATTACTGTTAATTAGTTAAGGTTAGCGAGCGATGCGAGGGTAGATTAAGTTTGGTTTGATTATATTTATAATTAAACCAATAATGCTTATATTTTTAATTTGTAAAATATGTTAATGCGGAGAATGTTTAAAATGACCGGTATAAAACAGTATGTTAGTATGTTTTCTTTAATGCATTATCGGTTATTTTAGAGTTACAGTGTTACTACGGTATTTCTCTTATGTTTTATTCATCGATTGTTATAAAATACACTATATTAAGTAATTTTTACGAGAAAAATGCGAAAAAAGTGGAGGCGTAAAACGAAAAAGTACCGAGATTTTAATCAAGACAATAGGGTATCTTTAATGCGTTCAAAAATGAAGAAAACGTTCCCGCTTAAAGCTCTTCGTAGCTTTTCTTGCTTATAAGAAAAGCCTAATAAAGGCCTGTAAAGATCAAGTAAATTAGATAAAATTTTAAAAAGTAATCTAATAATCGCGATATGAAAATATGTATTCCTCGTAATCATAAAATAATTATAATTAGGAATAATATGAAAAGTATATCATTACGTATAAAACAGCTCGATGAGTAATTAACATTACAATCAAATTTAATAAATGAAAATAATAATACACAGCTATCATAATTTATTACCGTATTTGTAATTATCCACGTATGAGTTCATAATTGTATATTACATTAAACGCCTAAAGTTTTTATTGTGCTTCTCTGATAGACATAATATCGCTGATCGCGTGGATAGAAATCGGATTAATTATAACGATACTATTTCTGTTACTCGCAAAGCGAAATTTCTAGGTGTTTTATTAGATGACAAATTCTCGTGAAATTATAAAATTTATATTATTTGTCACAGAATCAAACCGTACTGTTTTGCTCTGTAGCGCCTGCATATAGAATAAAACGCTAAGCTTGTCATAATTATTAAATATTTATTATGTCTACATATATATTCTCGTATAAAATAAAATGATATCTCGTGGAACGACTCTCTCAGAAAATCACAACAACTTTTTCAGGTACAAAATATGTCTGTCAGATCATTATCTGGCATCTCGCATTAAAGTGCGATTAGAATAGATTGATATTTAAAAAATAGATACCTTAACTTATTCTTGTGCGACACAAGGAAACGGGACATTTTAAAGTAACTCTCACAGAAGTAAAAAATATGAATTTAGAAGTTTTATTGTTGAAAACACAAAGTAAATTACATACCGTTAAGTGTACCGACACAAAAAATTTCAATTTCTAAAAAACATATCCACACGATGATGGCCATTCGAACGAACGCATTCCTGGAAGCGAATGCTAGGATTTTGCACGGATCTGGGATAAACTCCTAAAATACTCTGGTACCAGTACAATTTTTATTGGTGCGAATGTGTATGCTAAGTCACTATTGTGAACCCACCGTGTTGGTCTAGTGGTGAACGCGTCTTAGCAAATCTACCGATTTGGAAGTCAAGAGTTCCAGCGTTTAAGTCCTAGTAAAGTCAGTAATTTTTACACGGATTTGAATACTAGATCGTGGATAGCGGTGTTCTTTGGTGGTTGGGTTTCAATTAACCACACATCTCAGGAACGGTCAAACTGAGACTGTACAAGACTACACTTCGTTTATACTCATTCTACATATCATCCTCATTCATCCTCTGAAGTATTATCTGAACGGTAATTACCGGAGGCTAAACAGGAAAAAGAAAAGCGTAAGCATTGATAAAGTCCAGCTAGAAATGAACTAGAAATAATAATAATTTCCAGTTCTGAGTAACACTATTAGGTTCCAAGATCCAAAACATCCGCTTTCATCACCGTACATTTTCCGCGTTGTCAAAGGGGTTAACAGCTAGACAGTTTACGTGGTCGTTAAGTTTTATTTTGTACTTAGTTGCCAAACGATCATCCACTTCCACTCGAACACACGGTAATCTTACGTACTCGTGAAATTCGTTATTCCACACGAATCATGGCGCCTGTGTGATACATCTCGCAAATTTGTTCTGGAAACGCAAAATAATATCTGTACTGCCGGTAACCCAGAATCGATTCCTTATGTCCGAACCGGTTTTAGAATCACTTTATAAAAAGTAGCTTGTTAAATAGGACTAGTTGCGATTTCCTCATTAATATTCATTATAGCTCTTTAAATTTGATATCTAGTTGTTTCCTTTTTTCCTTAATTCAAATCTTCCATGTTAGACAACCATCTAGGTGAATTCCTATACTGTATTTGCTTAGGTTGCAGAGTGAAAAACAAACAAACGTTGGGTTTGTGATAGTGATTTCATCATGTTTCTGGTGTGACGTCCCTTGTATCGGTGCCGATTCACAACGCGGCTGTATCTATACACAACACAATAATCATTACTCTATAATCACCGTATAATTAATTAGTCATATACTCGTGTAATCAAACGTTTATAGATCTATAATATTAGGTTTTTCGGTTCTATTAAAACCCTTCATCTTTTCATACGATGGCTCTTTTGTTCTCGTGTTCAATTTTGAGATGCTTGTGAATCGGCCTCCTGAACAATCTTACGCGCAGTTTGTTAACTTCAACTCTATAAGGTCACTGAATTAGGTATAAATACTATATAAATATGCGCTCAAAATATTTTCGGTAACGGCTTCTGAACTTCCGCAACTGTCTACTAGGGACCACACCAATATTATCTGTTTTTTTTATTTTCCGTATTTTATTTTTTCAAATCGCACCAGTTTTTTTTTCATCTGTCCATTTTCTTCTGGTACTATTTCATCCTTCAGCCAAAGAATCTTTGAGTTATAGATTATTTCTCTAAACTTTATTCTATTTAAACAGTCTTTCTCTTATTTATGGGTTTTGAAATTCTTGTTTCATCCGTTTTACGTATTCTATTTGGGTTTTTAATTTCCAAAGTTTTTCGAAAATTTGTTTAGTAACTCTTTATGAATTCATTCGGATAATCTGTTCGAGAAAATGTAATCTTCTATTTTTACTTGTAATTTACAAATCGGTTTAAAAAATTTTCTTATTTTATTTTAGTTTTACTCTTTATCTGGGACCATAGATTCTACTAAGGATTTCGTCTCGATTTTGATAAAATTTTCTGGGACGGTCAGATTTACTGTTTCAAGTCTGTAAAATATCACTGTAGTATTGTAATTTCTCAATTTGTGTTTATAGAAAGTTTTTTTATGTTGTTAATTTTTACGATTAGGAAATTTAATTTGTGAGTTTTTTTTTTTTTAAAGTAGAATAAATCTTTTTTATTACTTTTTTTAAAAGTAAATCACACACGTGCCTTCTCACAATCCTTTCAAATTGATGTTACAATTTTAATTTGTTTTCAACGGTTTTTTTATATACTTTAATTGAACACAGCTAAACTACTACAGGCTATAATAAGATAAATATAGTATATATACAGTTATGCAATCTAAGGAATAAAAAATAACTTAAATTACCTAAACTAACCGGAAGTCTCTATTGAAAAATATGTGGAAGTTTCTTGACCTCGTCGCAAAACAAGACGCAGTTAAATGGATTTATAAATTTCAGTTAAACCTTTTTTATAATAAATACGTATTTAAGTTTTTATTATTAAATAAAAGTACCGAATACGATAAAGCATGTATGTAACATTTCAATTAATTCTTAAAGCAATTCGGGTATTTTTTAACAAGCAGTTAAAATGTTATCGGCTTAAAATATGGAATGGAGTTGAAATAGAAAATCTGATGAAAAATAATAACACGTTTCAATAAAAATTCTACGCATCTATTTTAAAGAGGTGTTACGGTAATAAAGGATTAATTACATCGATCGCAAATGCAGTAAATATGAAAAATTAACATTATGAGACTTATCGGGAACGGCCGATATAATTTGAAAATAAAAATAATAAATTGCGCTGATAAGAACGGATGCAACACTTTAATTTTAACCGAGAGGCATAGAAGTGATAAAATAATTGATCAAACTCTACCGGTCGGCCGATTATATTTGTTATTTGTTAGTGTAACAGAATGTTAACCTTTAAATCGACTGATCTTATATTCGATTCCCGACAAGGATCTGGCAGTTTTTATCGATCTTTTAATTTATTTTTACAATGAAGAGTGGAGTCTGCCGACGAGTCAACCTAGATGGAGTTCACATTCCTCATTCGGACAACATACGATACCTAGGACTTCACTAACAAGGAAAAATCACAAGGAGAGAGAAGAGAAAGCAATTAAACATCAAGCTTAGGTGGTTGAACTGCTTACTAGCAAGGAGGTCCGTGTTGTTAAGTAATAAACTGTTGTTGTATAAGGGGTTTTTAAGATCGATATGGGCCTGCGGGATACAAATTTGGGGTACGGCGAGCAATAGTAATATCGACACCATTTAAAAGTTCTAGAAAAAAGTGCTGAGGAACATATCGGAAGCGCCGTGGTTTGCGAAGAACAAGAAGATCCACGATTACCTAGGGATCACCGGTTAAGCTCAAAGTACATATTTAAGCTTAACGCGTATGAAAATCGTCTGTTAATTTACCGGATAACAGTGAGGATGTGAGACGACTGAAAAGGTTGCATGTATTGGATCTTGAGCGTAGTTCCGCCTAACCTGCGCGGGTGTGCGCAATAATTTTAGAGGTAATAAAATAAATTGCACTCAGAAATTTATTTCCCGCGCATCTACAACTATTGTAAATACGCAAGGTATACTTCATGACACGTTTAGTTGAAACTAAGGAGTAGCATACAACGTGACTTTCTTACGGAAGATTTAGGATTAGATGATGCATGGAAATTGTATCGATAATGCAGGATACATAAAATTTGATTAGAATTCTGTACTCAATGTTTCACCGATCAAAAAGAAAAACCGTTAAACCAAGTTAGACGGTTATCCAGGTAGTAAAAATTCATGATACATTAATTGAGTATAATAAGCGTCGTATAGGAGAATACGATTCCATTTGTAAATATTGTGAAAAAATTCTAACTATTTCATAATATCGGGTAGCAATATTTGCTCTGAAAGATGTATAACACGAGCTCACATTCTTGTGAAAATATCTAAAAAAAAGTAATTTAACATTGATGATGCCGATCGGTATCTAAACGTTAAAATTAACAAACTAAAAACTCAATATTTGGGAAATGAAATCTTTTGGAGTGTCACTGTAAGAGAAATATTATCGGAAGTTCAGAATTGTATTGAACCATTATTACAATTATTATTATTTGATTTAAAATTATTATTCGATTTTTGGAATTAGCTGAAATTCCACAGGATTGCTGACCACATTATTTTTTACACTTTAAATATTAATTATTTATTTAATTTAATTTAGCTAATATTTCAAAGGTTGGTAGCAATGACGTACAGCTGTTGTAAATGAATAATATTAATAAATGAATAATTGAAATGATTTGGTAATAAATGAATAATATTTAAAGCGTAAAAAAGTAGCCGGGTCTCAAACTCGATCGCCGATCGACTCGGTACGTGGTGCGATAAGCCTCGCCGTTATACCGGTCTGCCAACGGCGCAAGCGAAATTTCTTTTATGTAAGTCGTGAAATTACATTAGTTTAACTAGTGCCGACCGTCGCCGCTAGTACCGGCACACCCGCGCGAATTATATACGATGCACGCGCGCGCTTTAGTTAAAATTATTGAATTAAATAAACCAAAAAATATTTAAATAAAATGATTAAGATTTAAAATTAAGTTATGTGTGTAAGCCGTGCATCAGAAACAACCCACAGTTGCAGGACTTTCCCGGAACGCGGCTGTAACTGCATGACGGGAAAGTCCTACAACTGTGTTGTCAGCTTTTTTTTACTCTGTTCATTATTTGTAGATATATATATTTTGTTACGGACTTTGTAATCATTTCAGTTTATTCGTTGTACTTTTAATTGTATATACTTTATTGTATTGACTTGGGAGGTATCAATTTATACCTCCGTTTCAGGTCATCGTACGATTTACTTATAGTTTCTTTACTTGGAAAACTAATTTAAATAAAACAGTATAACAAAAAAAAATTAATTTATCTCATCTTTTTCATTAAAATTTGTGCAAAATCACTCCCGAAATCGAACAAAAACGAAGAAAAATCAAAAAAACCTCAACATCGGGTGCTAAATGTAGATTTAAAAAAAATCTTTAATTAAAAAATATTATGGTTGCATATAATTTTCGAGGTTCATAAAGTATGCGAAATGTGAATAAAAAATAACAAACATTTTAAATTTGATAAAAACTAACTTATTCTTCTATACTGATATTGACCGCCTCAAAGCAGCAATGAAAATTGAAATACAGTTTCTTTCGCACCATAAAATGAAGAACAGCGGGTCACTAATCAAAGACACTCGTAAATATTTAATGAAATATTTATCTAAAGGTTTTAAAATGAATGTTACAATTACTAGTACAGATTATATATATATATTATTTTAATTTACTGTTATTTTTAATCTCAACTTTATGTTAACTAAAAAATATTTTCTTTACGTTTTACAGGATCACGTAGTTAAACATTTTGTACGTGCGACTCGACTTTTTTCAGTAAACTTAATAGCCCAATTAGCCAATAGTTAACAGCATTTTCTTTGGGACGGTGGTGCAATTTTTAATTTTTTTTGTAGACATTGTTATTTTTAATCGTTAACAAACATGCTTAAGAAAAAAATATGACCGTAATTAGGCGAAATCTCGAGATACTGAGAATGACCTTGCTCTAAAGGCTGACCCCCTTGACTTTTTAAATTGAAAATTTAATGCCCCATATATACAAGTAATCTGACCAACTTTAGTCAAAATCGGCTCGGTAGTTCTGGATATAATGTGATTTAGAGGCCGACATCGAACACACACATACATACGAACCTTAACATCCGGAAAATTTCTATTCGGTTTTTTTGGTTTTTAGGGTTCCTTAGGTGTCAACTTAACTTTTTTCAGTAATTAATATAATACACTCCTACAAAAGAGAATTTTTCTCTTTCGTATTATACCAAAAAAAATTAATGTTAGAGCAAGACTTGAAAGAAAATTTTTTAAATTAAATTATAATCGTGAAAAGAACTGTTTTTAATGAAAAATGCCTTAAAGTAAGAATAAAGTTGTTAATTAAGTTTTTTTTTTGTCTTCAGTCATTTGACTGGTTTGATGCAGCTCTCCAAGATTCCCGATCTAGTGCTAGTCGTTTCATTTCAGTATACCCTCTACATCCTTCATCCCTAACAATTTGTTTTACATATTCCAAACGTGGCCTGCCTACACAATTTTTCCCTTCTACCTGTCCTTCCAATATTAAAGCGACTATTCCAGGATGCCTTAAGATGTGGCCTATAAGTCTGTCTCTTCTTTTAACTATATTTTTCCAAATGCTTCTTTCCTCATCTATTTTCCGCAACACCTCTTCATTTGTCACTTTATCACCCATCTGATTTTTAACATTCTCCTATAGCACCGCATTTCAAAAGCTTATAATCTTTTCTTCTCAGATACTCCATTAATTAAGTAAAAAAAAAGCCATATTTTTCTCAATATATTATGGTGCTAATCATAATTATATGATTACAATACAAAATCTATGATCTATCTTCATAATATATGCTAGATAGATCACTAGTAAATGAAATTTACATTTTATTTTCTATAGCGATCGTTAAACCGCATTTAATTATACTTTGCGTGCAACGAGGATTTAGAATAATAATATAATTTCAGACAAAAAATTAACAAGGATGTATACACGAAATAAAACCGCATAAATTATTAAATAAATATTGTATTTAGTTTGGTTGTTTTCCGTAAAATATCCTGTAACAAATTTAACCTTGGTAACTCAAAACGCGATATATTTATTAAATCTAACACAAAAATTAATGATATTATATAATAAACCGATTTCATTTACAAATGAAATATTTTTATAATTTATTTCGGCTGGGGAATTAAATAAAATACGTAATGTCACATTTAACGGATATTTGATTTATTTTGATACGTATTTAGTTTATGTGACACATTTGATAATATTACATTACGGTTACATAAAACTTTTGAGGTTCATAAAGTATACGAAACGTGAATAAAAAAATAACAAATATTTTAAATTTTATGAAAACTAACTTATTCTTTTATACTGATATTGATCACCGTGAAAATACTACATTATGTTCTTCAACAAATATTAATTTTCTTCTTAATATGCTGAACTGAATTTTTACTAACGTCCTTTAAAAAACATTCTTCAACACTATTTCATCAAATAGTTATCCGGTGTGGTGGTTAGTACGTACTAGCCGCCCCGCGTGCAAGGGCTTCATAGTTCCAGGCCAGATAAAAACAGTTTCAATCGTCAACCGCTCCCCCGTAATGTCTTCACCGCCGTTCTGTTGCCAGGTTCTAATTAACAACTCGTCTTTACCTGACGTTCCAAGGATGTAGTAAGCTTCAAGTATATTCGTTTTGACCTGAAGTTCGACCCGTATAAATTGATACAATCATTTCTGCGGGATTCAACTGTATTTATCTAATTTTCTTTAGAATTATAATTCTTCATTCATTATTTGTATTTTTAAGGTCCGTTTGCTGCACATTCGTCGCTACAGTTCGGTTACTATTTTCTCTTTATTTACAGGGATTTCCAAAATTACCGATGTCTGGTAGACAACTTATATAGAATAAATGTCGCTTGTACTGTCGGAAGACCGGTATAGCAGCGAGGTTTAACTCACCAGGTACCGACTTAATCGGGCGATCGAGTTGGAGACCCGGCCAAACCGAGTTACTTTTTTACACTTTAAATATTATTAATTTATTTAATTTTACCGCTCACCTTTGACGTCACAACATAGCAGACGACTACAACAGAAATATTTGGGAGGGGGTGCGATATTACAAAAAAATAGTTTTGCAAATATTGTTATTTTTTAATAGTTTTCAAACATACCTAAGAAAAATATGGCCTTAATCAGGCGAAATCTCGTGATACGGACGGTGACCTTGTCTACAGCCTCACCCCCTTGACCTTTTAAGTTGAAAATTTAACGACATCAATACTCCATATATACAAGTAATCTGACCGAGTGTGGTCAAAATCAGCCCAGTAGTTTTGGAAATACAAGGAGATCTAGAGACCGACACCGAACACAAACACGTGCATAGGAATATTAACATCCGAAAAATTTGCATCCGGTTTTTTGGGTTCCTTAGGTATCAAAACGTGAAGATCCTGTGAAATCCGCATACGCCCAAATTGGATCGATTACAATACCTTCTCTTCTAGAGCTACAGCGCTATCTAGACGGGAAAGTAACAAACATTTTGACTTAAAAAACTTTCACTATGAAAATCTAACCAAAATGGCGTCCATTTTATATTTTTCACAGCTAGTTTCAAAAGGCGCCTGCAATACACCTCATCATCTCTTACCGAACAATATATCGTTTTGAGGTAGGAGAATCTGCTAACTTTATTTTTTCAGCGTTTGTTTGTTTATCAGTTTATACAGGGTCATTCACGGGAACCGGATGTGTTAAAATAATCATAAAAAATTGAATATTTACTTTAAAAAAGTTTTATTGGTACTGAAACACTTGTTAAATAAAAGCATTTGCTACTTACTCATGAACGAAAAATTATGTCCGGCAAGTGATGTCCATTTTGGGCAATACATTGTTGTAGCCTTTCACGGTAACTGGCCTCAATTCTTTGCAACATGTCTACATCAATCTGGGTGACGTGATGCGAATTGCGATCTTTAGGTCCTCCAATGTACGCGGTTTATTGCCGTACACACGCGATTTCAGAAACCCCCGCAGAAAAAATCACAACTACTCAAATCGGGGGTCCGTGGGGGCCAAGGAATGTCGCCGAATCTGGAAACGATTCGTCCCGGAAACAAGTTACGGAGAACAGCCATCGTTGCCCTCGCTGTGTGCGCTGTAGCTCCATCCTGCTGGAATAACACATTTTGAAAATCGATTCCCCGGTTTCGTAACTCAGGGATGAAAAACGTATTCAACATCGCAATTTAACGATCAGCTGTTACAGTTACGGCAGCGTCATTTTCTTCAAAACAATATGGTCCAATAACACCGACCTTTCCTATTGCACACCAGACAGTCACCTTTAGGCTATGAAGTGGTCTAGCCCAAGCTGATGTGAGTTTCTTTCTGCCCAATACCGGCAATTCTGTTTGTGACGAAGCCATTCAGATGAAAATGGGCTTCGTCACTCATTAACAATCACAAATTTTCATTTTCTTCAAAAACGGTAAGCATTTGTCGACAAAATTGTAATCGCTGCGTGAAATCTTGCTCGTTTAACTGCTGCACGACGGCTATCTTGTAAGGATGGAAATGCAGGTCTGTATGCAGAATTCGTCTTACCGTACTTGTGCTCATTTGAAGCGCTGCTGAATGCCTCTGAATAGAGCGGCGTGGGCTTCTGTCAATGGCTTCTCTTACTCGTTCGATGTTCTCCGGCGTGCTAGCAGTTCGTCGGGGACCCGGTGGTTTTTTCTTCAATATTGAACCGCTTGTTCGAAGGTTGTTTACCCGTCGCAATATTGTGTTACGAGAAGGGACACTTGCATTACGATGGATATTAAACTGACAGCGGAAATCTCGCTGAACAGCAGTTACGGATTCGTCATTTCGCACAAAACTGTCATACGCGTACAGGCGTTGGTCTAGCGTCCACGGCTCCATATCAACGACTAAAATGTAAATGCTATGAAAAAAAGAAACGTCAGACACCAGCCACGTGCCCCTCCCATCACGAACACCCGAGTACAACCCACTTCAAAAACATCCGGTTCCCGTGAATGACCCTTAGTTAGATAAACTACCTTCAAAATTGGCTGTGAAAAATGTTAAATGTCCGCCATTCTAGTTATCATTGTCGTTGCCCGAAATATTTTGTTTTTAAATGCCTATTTTAATTATTTGTTACAACCCTTTCCTTACTATTTAAAATATTTGAGTTGACCCCCAGGGTGCTTGGAGTGTAGCAGTTTAAAACCAGTCTGACTGGTTTGACATCATATTAATGACTCCGATAAAAATCTAATAAGTAACATAACACTTTTCCTCTGGAATATATAAAGCAATAAAGAAACGAGAATTAGATAAAACTTGAATGTAAAATACAGTATCGGATATGTATGTAATTTATTAAGCTTGAATTTCGTTAACTGTTAATTTATTATTTGTTAAGTAAGCAAGAAAGTAAAACGTAATCGCAGTATATATTTAACGAAATTGGATTTAGTACTTGAAACAGATGAATTGTTAAAAAAAAAGAAGAAAATAGTGTAATTTTATTTTTAATATTGACATTATTGTCTTTATACGCATGAATTCACTTAAAATTAATTACAAATTATGTTAAAATAGTTGAATGATTTAAAAGTAGTGTAGTAACAAAGTTTTAAAAATGAAGCTGTCATCACAACTTGCGTGATTCTTGTGGAAGGACATTCGGTAATTTCATTTAAGCACAGTTCAACCATCGTACCTGTATTCTGCTCTATCTAGCGAATAAAGTCTGAACTTTGTTAACGTAATAGTTTCAACAAATTTAATCTTCTTTAATAATTACATTTTTGTTGTTATTTTTATCATCGTTGAAAATAAATACGAAAAGAGAACGGACAATTTTTTTCTTTTAAATTTATATAAACAATCAATATTTCTTTGCCCGTGACAAATTAAAACGATTACTCTAAGACACAGTAAAATCTGTTTAAAATTAGTATTGAAGAAAAATAAATATACCTTTTAAATCTTGTTGATGAAATTAAAAACTGTAATACAAAAGTTCGAAAAGCCAGCAGTTTATCAAAACGTATCATTTTCACTAACCTTCGCGGCGGTACGATATCTTCTTTTTTTTCGTATGATCGGTCGGGTCTGGGCTAGAAATTTTAAATGCTATAATAAAGAACATTCTTCAACTTTTACCCGGTCTTCCGCAATTATATTTGTATATAATCCTGAAATCCTGACCTGAAAATATTATATTTATTATATTATAAAATATTATATATATACACACGTACAGTGTTCCGGGACGTATTCCCCGAACTTCACGTACTGATTTGGGACACCAAAATGAGCAAAAAGTTTATATCGACATAAGTTCTATTTCGCTTTATTTTCTTTCTGGACGCAGTTTTGTGATTTTCAACAAAAAACTTATTTCTCACAAACGGGTAAACGTACTTTAATTAAATTTGGCAAATCTAACGCTAGTACCTTATCCTAAAAAATAAAAAATTTTGAAAACGTCACCTTCAAACATTTCAAAATGACATCCATCTTAATTTTTTAATCTTCAATATATTTCTAATTATATGCTTGGTAAAATTTTTACTTTTTACAAAATTTATTAAGAATTTTATTTTGAAAAAAATGACATCTCATTTGTAAAAATCTGTTGACAAACAATCGAGTTATTGCAGACATTTAACCCTCTACTCAACCCGCCCTCACAAGGCCGGACCCGCTTTTCCGGTGTAACTCGACCCTAGGAGGGTGTCACTGCCTCTAACCACCCGAGTGGCCATACTGGGCCCGGCTACGCCGTTCCCAGCAGCACCACCCGAAACTAGGTCTTCTGCATGCCTCGCCTCTAATGGGGTTGTCTCCCGAAGGGGTACCTCCACCGGGTTTATGGTCTTTTGCAATCCCTTCCCTTGTCCAATTAATCCGGCAGTACGCTTGCGCACCGTAATGCAGGCTGATAATTTTTACTAATTTACTATTATTATTTATTATTAATATTTTTTTTTACATTTAGTGGAGGAAATAAAAACAAGAAAAAAATTATTATGAACAACTTTTTTGCTCATTTTGGTGTCCTGAATTAGTACCTGAACTTCGAGGAATACGTCCTGGAACATCTAGTATATATGTATATATATATATATGTGTGTATGTGTGTGTTCACGGGCGCACGTATTTAATTGCTAAGTAAATAAATTTACTAATATTTCTAATGTATACGTTGCAATGTGAGGAACTAGTGAACAATAAGCAACCCCCCCTAATGGTTAAATGAGATGAGATGTAAATGGCTATGTATGACATGTAAATGAGGTGTAATCTGCGGAGACTAAGGCCAACAATTCCTGAAGTATATGATTAATTGAACCCCGACCATCAAAGAACAGCGGTATTCACTGTCTACTATTCAAATCTGTCTAGTATTAAAAAAAAAAATCGCCAACTAATTTTCGATTTTTTCTTTAAATTTAATGTAGTCTTTTTTCTTTTACTTTTCTGTCAACACCAATTTCAAACTAACAATTCCCGCGATTCAATTTAACCCAATTTAAAGTACGATTTCATTTTAAGATAGCCGACTATCTAATAATTAATTCAAACCTCGTAAAATATTGCTAAGTGTATTTGTTTCCTTTAACTTAACTTCTCCCCTAACCCCCCAACCCCCCACCACCAAAGAAGGTTGTACCTGTACAAGTTTGAAGAAAATCGGTCAACCGGGTCTAGAGTTATAAGACCAAACACAGGCCAACAAAAACACGCACAAACGTCCGTCTGAGAAAAAATTAGATTTATTGGCCTTGATAGCATTGGAATAAAAAAAAGGTTTTTTCGCATATTATTTACAATTTATTAATTTTTTTATTAAAAACGTTTTAATGTCTCCTTAAGACACAAAATAAAAAAATAATTATCGACCTGTATAGTTTACAGTAATAGCTACAGCTGTTATAGCAGGCAAAGGAAGAATAACGTCTTCAAAGATCTCTCCAATAAAAAAGCATGGTGCTTTGTTTGTTTACTGTGCTGACACGAAATTTTGATGCGTTCGTTTGTTTGTTGTACGAGCTTACATTTTTATTTTGAATGAACCGCTAATATCTAGCGAAAATATTTGAACAATTGTATAATAAGTATTAATAATTTATTATTAAATTTAAATCAAAGATTAACAATTCTTATTAATATTTAAATTAATTATTTATATAATTATTATTCAAACATAATAATAATAATAGAGATGGATTATTAGTTAATACTTCGCACTAAAAATTGTTTCTTTATTTAACGAATTATTTAAAAGTACATTACAATGGATTGTGGGAAAGAAAGACTATGAGAGGACAGGGAGCGGGAGAGAGTCGGCTGCGCGCAGCCGCCCGACGCACCACGCGGTCCGCTCTGCGCCAATAGCAGCAGAGTAAGGAGCAGCTGCTGGCCCAACAACTAACTCTACCTCATACAAGACTAAACGAAGAGGACGGCGTCCCCAAGGCAACCCGCTGTTATCAACATGGTTAGCGTTAAATATTATATTTGTATCAAAAACTATTAAATTCTATATATCTACCTACTCCTTAAGCCCCCAAACGTTCAGAAAAATATTTTTTATCCATTATCATCTCTTTTTTTTAATAAACATCTGTTTTTTTTTGTCTTCAGTCATTTGACTGGTTTGATGCATATCTGTAAAATACTTAATATTCTCACAAATATGAGGATACGAACGCGTCGAGGATCCAGGGGCGGAGCCCACCGGCTAGAAGGTTGGGCGAGTGAAGCGAGCCCTTACCGGTTATTAATGTAATATTACAAACGAATAACAAGAAAATAATAAAAATAATTTTATATAAAATAAGAAAACTTTATGTACGATTGTGTTGAGTAAATCTTAATGAAAAACAATCTTGCTTGTTTAAGAAAGTATCTAACGTTACTGTACGTAAGTAACCAATTTATACTATTATTGTTGCCTTGGTCTTAATCTTCACGTCTATTAACTTATTAATTCATTACTTTATTTATTATCAGTACCGATTACAGACGCCCAGTTGCAATTGTCTTCTTTTTTTTTATAACAAAAAAATGTAACGTATATCTTTTTTATGATGAACAAATCAGGATGTTCAAATAAGCCTCTCTCGGATTTGAACCAAGAACCTCTCGAATGAATGACGGAGACGCTTTTACTCCACCACGAAGGTCGGCATACTTTTTCCAATTACTTAAAAATCAATATTCTATCGTAGTAATTTTTAATTTTATTCTTAAAGAGAATTCGAACGATTTATCAAAAGAATTTCTAGCGATTCAGTACTTTAATTAGCTTGACCGGTTAGTATTTAATAAAAAGTACGTAAAATTTTATTTCATTAATAACGTCTGATTTTTTCATATTTTCTTGTTTATTGTTATTATTTAATTATTATTTATCGTAATTTTTTTTTACAATCAGAGGTTAATAATTATTAATAAATCTTAAATAAAATATTTAAATTAAAATAAAACGTTAAAAAAAGGGATTTAAGTAGGATTCGAACCGATGTGCCTTCACCTTGTAAGATCCAAATATTTCATTAATTAAACTTTTTTATATGGCTGTAACATTTTTTTTTCTTATTTAGCCTCTCCGGGAATCCTAAAACTCGTTCAGGTATTACCTCAGAGGATGAATGAGGATGATATGTATAAGTGTAAGTGAAGTGTAGTCTCGTACAGTCTCAGGTCGATCATTCCTGTGATGTGTGGTTAATTGAAACCCGACTACCAAAGAACACCGACATCCACGATCTAGTATTCAAATCCGTATAAAATTAACTTGTCTTTACTAGGACTTGAACGCTAGAATTCTCGACTTCCAAATCAGCTGATTTGGGAAGATGCGTTTACCATTAGACCAACCCGGTGGGTTATTTGGCTAAAACTCTGGAACCAATGAAAATAAGTACAACTTACGATATATCATTGAAAAGCTGTCATTGAGGGCTTATTACTGCAGTTAAGACTTCATAGCAAAAAATTAAAAAACATTACCTCCTGTTACTATGGATTCACACAAAGATCTGACTTTAAATAGACTTTTAAGATTTTTGTTTAGATGTTTATTGTTGGAAGGACTTCAAAGAAGGATAGCCCTACGAGTTACGAAGGCATATAATTCTGTGTTCACCGAAGCCATAATGGTGGCTATTTAATCTAACCAAATATAACCTACGCTCGCTAACCTTGACTGATTACAGTAATGTTTTGATTATTTAAATAATAAAGTCAGTATTTCTTGCAAATACTTATTTTTTAAATAATTAAAATATGACTGTTAATTAGTGAAGGTTAGCAAGCGAGGCGAGCGTAGGTAAAGAATGGTTAGATTATATTTATAATTATAAGCTATAATGCTTATATTTTTAATATGTACAATATGTTAATATGGAGAATGTTTAAAATGACCTGCGTAAAACAACATGTTAGTGTGTTTCTCTAATGTATCATTCGTCAATTTTTATAAAACATGATATATTAAGTAATTTTTATGCGAAAAAGTGCGAAAAAAGTGGTGGAGGTAAAACGAAAAGGTACCGAGATTTTAGCTTATTATAATAATTTAGGATCCTAATTAACGTTAATTCTTTAAATATGTAAGAAAGTCTAAAACAGAACAATATGTCGGTTAAATAGTCGGTTACAAGAATAATTAGAAAAGGTCTACGAATTTACAGATCTCTTTACGTAATAAAGAAAAGAATCCCATGTTTTCATATTTGAAAACTTCTACTTCTAAAAAGTTTATCTGGGTAACTAAGATTCATTTTACTTTCTTGTACGAAGTAAAGGAAATATTGTGATCGCGAAACATTTCGGTTTTAATATTTCAACGGAAATATTCATTTTGACCATTCCTGAACTTATTTTGACTAGTTACAGCGTGACGTCTGTACGTACGTATGTATGTATATATACTGTATGTGCGTATGTATCTCGCATAACTCGATTAGTCGTAGGATGTTGAAATTTTAGATATGGCACTGTTGTAACATATAGTTGTGCACCTCCCTTCTTACAATCGAAATTAAAATTAAAATTTTAATTAACAAAATATTTTTGATCTTAAAGGGATAGCACATCGGTTCGAATCAGCTTCATCTACTTTTGTTTTATAACCTTTTTTTTATTTATTTTTTTAAACTTTTTTTAAATTTAAATGTATTGATTTATTAACACTTACTAACTCGTGATTGTAAACAAATTTACAATAAATAATTATTCGATAACTATAAAAAAGAAAATATGAAAAAAAAATCAAAAGTTATTAGTAAAATAACATTTTATGTACTTTTTAAAAAATGTGTATATGTAATTTAATAGGAATCAATTACATATGAGTGTATTTAATAGATTTGGTGAAACATTTGATTATTTAATATTAATTGAAAATTATAATTTAGAATCGTATTATTTTTTGATTTTCTAGTTTAATCTTATTTAATTATTCTGGAATTTCTGTTTAATTTTATCTACATTAAAGTTAACTATAGAGTGACTGAAAAACAGACCCTCACAAGAACAACATATACACTGGGGCATACATGCCCGATCTTTAATAAATTACAAAAGATTCTTATCTTTTAGTTCATTACTCCTCTGATATTGTCGGACGATATTCTCCTTAAGTCGGAGTTGATCATCATTTCGTTTATTTGTTTTTCGTTCCCGATCATTTAATCGCTCTTTGGTTTGATATAATTCTTCTCATCTTAATTTGTGTATACGTTCTCTAGTTTTCAAATTCCCTCTGTCTTTATATTCATCATCCTCTTTTAATCTTTTTATTCTTACCTTGTTCTTAATATTTTCTTCTTTTTCGTATTCATCTTCTTGTCGTTTTTTGACATATATTTCTTCACGTTATCTTTCTTTTTCCTGTATGATTGTGTCTTTTTCATTTTTGATTATTCACCAAATAATCCAATAAAAAAAATGAATATTTTACACCGTTAGGTCGAAATTGACATTTGTAATCGGTATACAGGAGTTCACTGAACGGAATAGTTTAATTATTATTATTAATTTTTGTTTAAACGACACACCAGAAATCTAAAACTTTTGTTAATCAGCAACTCACGAAGATACGAGTAATACTGATCTAGTAATACGGGTAATAAAGGGACTTTTACTCTATCCTAATATTTCATGTAAGATTGTTGAATTAATTATCGTATGAATATTTTATGTTAATAAAAACTAATATTTCAGCAACTGTGTAACTGTTGAAGAATTGGAGGATCGTATCTCACTTTCAAATGAAGTAAGTTTAAATGAAGCGCAGCAAAAAATGTGTATATGTCATTTAATAGGCGTTAAGATTTTTTATTTATTTCTTTTAGCCTTATCTTAGCACCACAAGTGAGCACACAATTTTTGATTGAATTTTCAATTATTTTCGTCTCATTCCAAATCTTCTTAGACAACAAAATTGGATTTAACATCTGGAAACCTTTCATCGTGAAATCTTTTATTTTATTTAGTTTTGGCGCTCGTTTTTCTTTTTAATAACTACAACATATATTATTAAAACAAGACACTGTATTTTTCGATCGATACAGGATTATAGGTTTAATTTTTTGTAAGTAATTTTTAAGAAAATTTAGAAGGCTTAATAAAATTAGAATATTTAGTTTACAAGTAACAAAAAGGTAATTAATTATATCTTGAAATAGCAAAGAACTGCTTGATACATACAACTGTACAATATAAATAGATTCTAATAATAATAATATCAGAATAATACAAACGAGTTATCTTTATTGTTAACCACATGTGAATACATCAACAAAGAACTCGGCTGGATATCATTTTAAATATAGTACGAAACAATACGTATTTTATTACTAGGCTAACCTTGAACTTGAAAATATAAAAAGGCGATACGGTATTGCCCTCCATCATAATGTAACGTATAATAAAAGAAAATTAATTAAAAATTATAACAAAGTTGTGTATTAAATACATGTAAGCATCGTTATATTTTTTCAATAAAAAAAAATCCAAGATAAAACTTTTCAGCTTGATGATAAGTTCTGTAATTTAATTGTTTAAAAACAAGGAGTTGCGAAGATTATAAAAATGTTTTTAGATAAATGTAAATTATTGAATAACCGAGTCTTTTTAGTCCATAAAAAAATAAAAACCGAACGCCGATGTTACAATCATTCATTGTTCTGCTTACGAATTATCCTGTCAGGTTCTCCCACAAAGCTTTTATGATTTTTTCATAATTTCATTCGACGCTAAGAATGGGCGTTAGAATAAACAGTTACTAATATAAAATATTTGAAAAAGATATCTTTCAATATTTATTTACAAAAAAAAAACCATAACTAGAAGCACATCCGAATTATTAAATAATTATTATTAGCACGTAAAAAATCTAACAACTGTGGGTTGTATTTGATGTACGGCTTACACACATATCTTAATTTAAAATATTTGTAATATTATTTAAATATAAAATTTTTCGTTCATTTAATTCAATTATTCTAACCAAAGCGGGCATACCGTATTTAATTCGCGCGGGTGTGGCGGTACTAGCGGCGACAGTCGGCACTAACTAAAGTAATGTCATTTCACACTTACATAGAACAAATTTTCCTTGTAAAGTCGGCAGACTGATGTAGCCGCGAGGCTTAAAGCACATGGTACCAAATCGACCGGGGGATCGAGTTCGAAACCCGGCCAGACCGAGCTACATTTTTACACTTTTTTTTTTTTGTTACGGCCCGGAAGGACCAATTAGTCATTTATGTTTAGTCTCTTATCTTCCAATACTCTTTTCATTTTCCTGGAAAAATCCCTTTTCCGTTCCTCTGTCCAAACCGTCCCCGTTTTCTTTTTAGGCATTTCTGCAAATTTAACACCGGGCAATTTGTTATAATTTCCAGATCCTGTTCTGAGATCTTGCAATGCAATGCCTGCTTCTTTGATGTCTTGAAGCACCTCAGCGAGCCACACCGGTTGCGTTTTTAGCTTTAGCAATCTTTCCAAGAGTCGTTTACTTTTCCTTGATTCCTCCAAACTCAAGAGGTGGCCGAAGAATTTTATTCTCTTCTTTCTTATTTCTTCTGTAATTGGTGTAACGACCTCATAGATTTTACGGTTTGGGAGTAATCTCCACTTTCCTTCCACCAAGTTTACCCCGGCAATACAGGTCCTTACGATCCTTCTTTCTATTTTGGCTAATTTTTCAGTTCTCGATGCTATCTTGATTTGACCCAGTATTATAGTATCTTATCTTGGCTTGTTTGGAGATGCATTTCTTGTTATAGGTGTTTCGTGCGACCACTTGTGCCATTGCTAGTCTGTGTGCTCTTTCTTGCCAGGCTATTTTCTCGTTTAGATTCCATGTGATGGATTCACCCAAATATATAAATTTTGATACTATTTTAATTCTGCGACCGTTGATTTCCAAATGTTTCCGCTGTATCTTTTTAGTGAACATCGCTTCTGTCTTCTCGTACGAGATCTGAAGTCCAATTTTCGCTACGATAGAGGCCAATGATTCTATCTGGTGTTCGGCCTCTTCCTCTGTTTCTGCAAGGAACGCTAGATCGTCTGCGAAGCCAAGGCTTACTTGTTAAAATTACTTGCAATTTTTACTTTCTCTGGATTTTGTTCGTACTTTTACACTTTAAATATTATTAATTAATTTAATTTTAAAGCTCACTTGTGACGTCACAACATAGCGGACGACTACAACAGCATGTGTAATGAAACATAAACCGTGTAACAGTTTCTAGTAAAAATATATATACTATGAAATTGGTTAATGATGTATGAAGCAAGTGCAAAGATAAAACTTTTAAAGGTTCTATTATGATGCCGTCAAAATAGATAATTCTTCTCCATTTATTTAAACTGGGCAACCGGATGTAGTTTTATTACTTTGCAGACTATAAAGAAAATAAAAAAATAATTTAAAAATTTTTTTAAAAATCAGTTATTTTATTAAATCTCATTGCATATATATAAATTATAAAGTAATTTTCGAAAAGATATATATACTTTCGAAGACTGAAATTCGTCTTATCAATTTATATGGATACAAGGAAAATGAATAATTCTATAATATTTGTTATAATTTTAAAAAGTATTTGGATAAAAATGTCTGGAATCACTTCGATCTAAATTTAATAACACACACATACTTACACATAGACTCACACAGAAATTACTTTTTTCTGGACCCAAATTATTGTAGCAGAAAGATAAAAATTCAAATGAGCCCATTTGCATGCATATACGTTGTTCTTATTAATGCAAATAATTTACTCGGTTAAAATTACGCAATTTAAGAACATTTTACATAAGAATGAAACGTTTTTTTAGAGGATGCTTTATTATCCTTAACCAGCAAAATTATCCTTGTAGCAAAGATGAGCGATTTAGCTGCCTACTTTTTATAATTTACTAAAAATCGTAACTTTTAAGAATTAACTGAATAAAAATAAAATAATAAATCAATAATGGTCTTCGTTAGTATTTAATTAAAATCCGTTAGTTAAAATCCGCCAATAAGAAGAAATTATCAAGATGCTAGTCTAATAAGCGAAAAAAATTATTTTATTTATAAACTAGCTCCCCGTCGCAGCTTCGCCCGCATAATGTGGTGGCTTGCGTTTCCCGTAGCGGTATTTTATGTCTTTTAGTCAAGTAACCGGAGGCAGGTACAGCCCAATCACACATACAGTAACGGTGGCAATGGCTGTGTCGGTTGAGCCACGGCGCCGTATATATTCGCACCCCTTAAAAAAATCGGAATTAAAAAACCCGAAAATGATTTTTACGTATATATCTGAAGAGTATTTGCAAGCTCAAATCTACTGAATATATCTCGTTTACTATAGGAGCGATTCGGAAAATTTACAATCATTGTTCAAATTTTTTTTTACCTTTCTTCAATCCCTTTCAAGATCGAATTTCATATATATAGAAATTGGATTATTCACATACAGATTACACACAAAAAATCCAGTTGATTTTTTTCATTTGTTACCGAGAAATTAAAAAAAATAGCAGGGTTTCGAAAAAAAATTTAAAACTCTATGATAACCTTTGAAACTCGGAATTTCAAAAATTTAGAAATCGGTTCTAAACATTCACATGAAGATTACGCACACAAAAAATCAAGATGAATCTGCATTTGTAATCGAGAAATTAAAAAAATAGTAAATTTCATTGTTACTCCATTTTACCCCTTTAATCTCGGAATTTCAAAAAATCCTTCTTGGTGTGCAGTCACACCGTAAGAAGAACACATACACAAATTTTCATCTATTTATCTTCTGTAGTTTTTTGCTGGCGTTGATTGTGAAACGCTCACGATTTGTTTTCTTCATTTTCAATAAGACCTCCGTTGAAAATATCACTACTGAAAACTTTTCAGGAGCTGCTCGTTGTAAGAAAGGAACATGAGAATTTAGCGGCTCGCCACCTAGGGGCCCGAATGAGAAGTGCAGCACCGGTAACGGATTATTTATTATTTACACGTTTCCCGAACAAATAGTTTTTAATTTTACATAATATTTCCGAATAACCGTGATCTGTTATATCGAGAGTGTATCTGATGCGTGCAAAAGTTAGCCTTCAACGTAATAACAAATACCCTGTTTGAATTTTGAAAATAGGACGATTGTTTGTAGAGATATTATAAGAGTAGCCCATCGCAACTCCCAAAACAGCGCCCCAGGGACATCCCGTTTGTTACCAGTTGATGATGATCATTGGTCTAGCCTTCCCGATCTAGCCTCACATGCAGTTCCTACGGGAAGCTCATTATTGTTTAACACAAATCTTTTTAATAATTTATTTAATATAATATAATGTAACGTAAATTTAATTCTATTATTTTTGTAATATTATTCATTCGATTGATTCGAATCATTCAGTTCAAACCCAGCTCACATAATCATAGAGACTCACATTTCACAATTCATTAATTCAATTCATTAAATTTTGCGCTTCAACTGAAAAATCTTCACAACTACATATATGTATATATATATTTTTCTTTTCATCGAGATAAAATATATCTAAAAATCTTCTCAGTTATTCCAAGAAACATGATGGGAAAACATTTGGTTGCGTTTGATCGAGTAGTTTTTTGGTTATCCCGAACAAACAAAAACCCTCTTTATATAAAAATATAGATAGATATATATTAAACACATGTAGTTATGTTATTTTTACTTATACAGTAAGTATAGTACTTAGCTGTAGAGTATTGAATTCTCCAATGAGGTCATTAGTCACCATCAGTGATGATTGGATGTTACTGAAAACCAATACAGAAGTACATTTCTATTTAACATTTTTCTTATAAAAATTAGAATTTGTTGTATTCAGAGATGTTTTAGATTAACCATTCAAATTAATAATGTACCTGTCAACAATTCGGAGGATAGAGGTATACATTGGAGGGGACACTTCCAGTCGACCTGTAAATATTCGTATTATTTGTCATAACGATAGCCGTTTTTCTTCTTCAAAAGAACTTTTTATTTGTAACATTAAGAATTATTTATTTATTTGAATTGTAAATAAATTTCTCGGTTCGTCACCAAATACGTACCGCAAATTCATTCCCGTTCGGCAGGAAGAAAGGCTATCGATCCTGTAGGGTTGTAGAGAGAATTTCCAATCGGTACTTGCAACAATAGAAAGAAAATAATAGATTTATTACTTCGTTACAAATATAATTACGTCCAGTGATCCTTGTTAATAAGATCGGCTGAAAAATTTTCATAAAAACCAAAATCAACAAGATATAAAGTTTACAAATAAATATGAACATAATGTTTGTGTTAAAAGCAAGAAAAAAAGCTGACAACACAGTCATAGAACTTCCCCGTCGTTCCGGGAAAGTCCTGCAACTGTGGGTTGTTTCTGATGCACGGCTTACACACACAACTAAATTTAAAATACTTATCATCTTATTTAACTATAATATTTTTTCAATACTTTTTCGTTTTTTAATTCAATGATTCTAACTATAAAGCGCGCGCACATACCGTATTTAATTTGCCCCCCGTGTGACGCTACTAGTGGCGGCGGTCGGCACTAACTAAACTAATGTAATTTCCTAACTTTCATAGAATAAATTTTGCTTGTACGGTGGGCAGACTGGCGTAGCCGCGAGGCTTAAAGCACTAGATGCAAACTCATCGCATAACCTGCCTCGAGTTCACGGTGTATTTTCGCCGGTGTATTTCCTTTTTTCAATAAAAACCGAAAAGCAGATCGCAACTTTTCTTTTATGCAGACATATATTACAGTCGCTGAATTTTCTTTCTCAGAGAAGGGCGTGTTGAGAGTCGATTATTCCCTCTATCTCGCAAGCAACATCTTAACTAAGCGCAGTCTAAGAACTAATGCGGTACATCAAAAGGAAATTGAATAAAGAGATTTATTTCCTGATTTTTAGTCGTTTAGATTTATCGAACAGCCATCGTATAAGAAGCAAAATTTCGAAGGAGTTGAGGAAGGCTTCTCTTCGCCAGATAAGGCTACATCGTCGCAGGGTCTGGTCCAGATTTACAGAACATATACTGAGGGAGAGAAAGGCACGGGAAAAAGACCATTTATTCGAACAGAACTACGATACGACATAACACAAATAATAACAACCACAGATAAGCTACGATTTCGGTTTTCGGCAGCGATCCTTATCCCACCCGCATTCCATCTGAAGATCAGGGGATATTTTCATCTAGGATGGAAGTTTACGTTTACAAGTTGAAATTGAAATATACGCTGCATCACCTTTGATCTTCCTTCAGAAACCGAACGGTAACCCTTTGCGTAAGTAATTTTACACTTTTTAAGCGAACATCTTCGCCACCCTACGTATTCTGGTATCCGATTGGCTTATAGAGATTGTGCAGCCAGAGCCCCACTGAACGTACGAAGTATGTTTTTTAAGTAAGTATCGTTTAGGGTCGCTGCTTCGATGTGAAACTATAAATACAGAAACATATCGTGAGATCTCGACAAAACTGCGTCGCGCAATTGAAAATAGAAAGCGTAGCGCGCTCAGTACGGGAATCATTCTGCTTCACGACAACGGGCCATACACGGCTAATCGCAGTCAAGATCTCATCGCATCATCTGGATGGGAACAAATCGATTATAAATCAGGTATAGGCCTGATCTGGAACTCGATGACTACCGCTTGATCCTGCATTTAAAGCAGCAACTCGGCGGTCAGCGCCACGACGACGACAAAACAGCCGTTTAGCAACGGTTCTCTTTAAGACGGCAGATTTCTACAAAGCTGAAGCTGATCACACGGTACGACAAGTTTTTAGAATTGTAGATTAAGATACAAGCTTTTGGGTTAAAAATTTAATGATAAATCTTTAAAAATTTGCTTATTATTTTTTTATATCAAAAGGTACTGTCTCAAATACGTGTCCCTAAGCTGCAAATTTCGCTTAAATCTCAAAATGTTTCCGTAATATTTTTAATTTAAATGTTAAGTATGTTTGAAAAGCTAATGGAATAGAGAACTTTTGTTTTTTAATAAAATATATTTTCTTTGTCTTCTACCCTTATTTCGATGCTTTGTTTTATATTTCAATCACTTTCTTGATAATTGTAAAAATATTACTCTATTTCCCTATAGAATAGTTTTGTCAATATTTAAAAATGTTATGGAAAAATATATTGAAAAAAATGTACGTCGAATATGCATACTAGGTGAGAATTACCACCGATGTAAGTAAAAAAAAAAAAAAATATATATATATATATAAATGTAACAAATCAATTAGCCGTGTTGCTTTGTTCGATTATTAGAAGTATTTAATAGTATTAAGTAATTACCATATTCATTAAATTTAGACAGGAAATTTGCGTTTTATTTTTTAAAATGCACGTAGCATTTTACCATAGCAGTACTACAGAGCTGTTAGTATAATAGGTATCGTTAAACATAGCAAATCAGATTGTGCGGTTGTTGCATTGTGATGGGACGAAAGTCGGTAAGGAGAGGGGGGTTACGACAGCAGGCAGGAGGTTCAAGGGAGGCTTGCATCGGGTCAAATGGGCAGGCACTCTGCGACTTCCTCATAAACTGAAGGCCGCCTACACTACGAAACTGCCTACCGACTAACGACGACAATCCTCGCGTCATTTCTATCGTTAGTAAAGTAATAGTTAAAAAACGTAAGTGGAGTCAAGCGTAGTTGAAATAAGAAAAAAAGGTTTTTTTTATTAACATCACAGTTATACAACGCGTACGTTATACAAATCGTCGCGAGTAAAATTATTTTTTCTTTCGTTTCACGAAAAATATAACAAGTTTTTAAAATAACTTCAATAAGTTAACGTCCAACAATCGTCCAAAAATTACACGACAGGTATACACAGAGACGACGGTATCGTTTATTCAACAAAACTAATGATATCAGAAAATTTAAAATTCATAACTAGACTGATGAAGCTTTGCTGGATATAGATAAGGGAAAGCATAAATTATTCATTTTCTTAGAATTTCATTAAGCAATCACGTATCATCTTTCTATCAAATTACTTTTTTTAACGGTTTTGTAACAAGCGTATAAAAAGTTATATAAATTTAATATTAGTTACGCTTTACATTTTGCTAACGAGCAGAGATTATCGTAAAAAAAAACGAAGGCAACGAAGAAAACAGACATTGTTGTTGATCGTAAACATTTTATATCAGTACACTAAAAAGAAGAAGAGGGAAACCATACGATATCTAATGATTTTCGAGATAAGAATTAATTTTAATAAGTGTCACTTGCTTAATAATAATAAAATATTAGTAAAAATTAGGTTTCCTGATGTTCTAAGAATTTCATAATTATTCATCGTCAGGATAATTCTGCATTTAATCCTTAGATAGATACAAACACACTTAAGGGAAAGAGCTACATTGCAAACTTTCCTAAGTCCTAAGTAGAGTAATATAGTCACAAATTTCCATCCGGAACTCCCAGGTTCGATTCCAGGTCTAACGCGTAAAGATTCCATCTTAAATGATGAATTACTTTTAAAAAAAAAATCGATGTAATTTTATTATTATTAATTATTTTAGTGGTATATATAGTGAAAATTTTCTTAACGAACACCTCCCAATAACGGACTCCTCTTAATACCGGACGCTTTTAGATTCTCCAGCAGTTTTACAACGGTACTGATGGATAAAATACTTCTCATTAACGGACTCTCTAAATAACGGGAGCGGAAAATTAATTTACCAATAAAAACTAATTAGTTCTGCAAAACGAAAATCAGGAAGAAAAATTCTAATTTTCCTTACTTTATATTATATTCGGTGCACCTAATCGTTTATTTGTTGTGAGTCTCATTACTCCTCGCCTAGACGTTGTTGTTATGATTTCAATCGATAATTCATCATCCAGTGCGATCGTCATTAGTTGCTGTTCCAGTGTATACTGTACATTGAACACGTGTAATATTTTTGTTACGGTGTAGTACTGTATTTTTTCTTGTAATACACTTTCTATACGTACGTTTACTGTACGTTCAGTTGAGCGTATTTCATAAAAATCGTTACAACCATCGTTACCGCTACTTAAAATATCTGAAAATCGTAAACGCTTGACATTAAAAGAAAAAGTAACAGTTAAAAAGTCTACGAAAAAGAAAAACTCAGCGTGCGTGATGCGGTAAAACGTTATTATGTCGGAAAAATGAGAAAGCGATATCTTAAAACGGAAACTTTATATCCTAGTGAATGAAAGTGACAAGAGGTTAAGCGAACGTACACATCCTAAAACGCCAGGCATAGCGGTTGACAATTTGACTTACGAGTGGCGCTGTAGGGCATTGCTAAAAAATCCTCTTTTTCTTTGTAGGGCTCTTGAGAAATCGTTGGAAATTGCTAAAGAACTCGGTTACGATGAGTTTAAAGCATCGATTAGATAAATTTGAAATTAAATGTAACTTTTCATATAAAAATGTTTGCGGTGATGCTGATGCTGATGCTGAGAATTTGGCGTCTGAGTAGAAGGAAATTCTCTACCAGTAGAGAATTAGATGTGATCGCGATAAATTTAGGTTTTCATATTTCATTGGAAATATTGATTTTGATTATCCCTCAATCAATTTTGACTAGTTTCGGCGTGACGTCTGTACGACGTATGTATCTCGCATAACTCAAAAACGATTAGTCGTAGGATATTGAAATTTTGAATTTAGGACTGTTGTAACATTTAGTTGTGCACGTCCCCTTTTTATTGCAATCGACTGGACCAAATGTGTCCAAAAAAGCCCAAAATCGAGTTTTTTTGGATTTTAGACTGTTTCTTAACTGCAGTAATAAGTCTTCATTGAGAGCTTTTCAACAGTATAACATAAGTGGTACTTATTTTAATTGGTTCCAGAGTTATTTTAATTAATAAAATAGTTGGATCTTACAAGGGGGAGATTCATCGGTTCGAATCCGACTTAATCTCTTTTTTCAACTTTTTTTTTAAATTTAAATTAATTATTAACCTCTGACTGTAAAAAACGTTTTACAATAAATAATAATTCAATATTAACAGTAAAAAAATGTAGATGAAAAAATATCTGAAGTTATTAATGAAATAAAATTATATACTTTTCATTTTAAGAAAATGTGTAATTTAAATTAATAGACGTACAAGGAAGTCATGTGGTGTCCACATCAGATGTTTTATCGGTCGATTACAGTAGTACAGTATTTTCTTTTTTTTTTCAAATACGAACTTAAGAAAACAGTGTTTTATTTTCAGAAAAGCAACAAAAATCTTGAATTTACAAACAGAAGTCGTATTAATTAGACATTTTTTTTTTATGTTAATTTACACGAAATAAATACACAATACTTTTCTATTCATTTTCTGTAGAATAACCGCACATAACACTGTATTCACATTTTTCTGAGTAGCGGACGCCTCTAAATGACGGACTGACTGTTGTTCCCGAGCCGTGCCCGACAGTCGAAAGTTTTACTGTAGTTTGGTTTCTTGTGAATTTTATTTTATGCAATGGACTTTCTACATTTAAAAATAATTAGAAGATAAAATGAATTAATACATTTAAAATAATGAGACGACGATTTAAAATAATGAGCTTGCTACGAATACCTCGCTTTGTTCGTAAAAAGTATGTAAAGTATAATATAAAACGTAAAATCATATATATATAATTTAAGCTATAATTTGAAGAAACAAAAAAGATCCACATCTCAAGATTACTATTTAAGTTATTAAAAGTAATTAATCTAGGTGTCAAAAATATTTTATAAAACAAAAAAATATTGATTCTGTGGGGTTACACCGTGGTTACAACCGTTAGCTATCTGGATTTGGCTTACGCGAACATTAAAGCACGCGTATATTAATGACTGCCTACAAACGTGCGGCTATCAACATTTAGTCAGAACATAATGGAAGCGTAATACATTATTTCTGCAGTATCAATTTTAAAATTGAGCGATATAGGGTAGCGCAGAGAAACGGGAAAATTTTAAATAATAAGAAAAAATAAAGTAAAGTTACTAGCGTTTATTTGTTGTTGAACATATGTCTGCAAGAGTGGAAATTTCAATTTATATTACTTTTAAAAATTACTTCACTTACGGACTGTCCATGTTTGCGTACACATTCATCCTGACCCCGAAGGGGAAGACACCCGCCATGTGACGTTTCCGGTCGCCACGCCACTCCCTTCGTACCCAGTCCTGATGGGTCGTTAACTGCTCGGATCCTTTCCTGATTTTAAGAGCACCCTCACCAAAGCCAACAAGTCGGAAAGCAACCTCCAGCTTAGGCACCCCGAGAACAGCCTTCCAAGTGGCTTTCTTATGACAGGCAGCAGATGATAGAAAATATCCGGGTCAAGTTGGTCAATCCCCGGTGCCTTTTTCTGTGCCATTCAAAAAACCACTCGGTCTATATCTACGGATTCCACAGCTCGTACGCCAGGGATTGGCATCTCATCCGCACTAACGCCGACTTCTGCTTCACCCTCTCGAGCATCTGGAAACAGAGCATCCAGGCACGCCTGATAAGTCGCCACAGATGTTAAAGTGTGGTCTCGATTACCAAACCCTCATCAAACACTGGACAGCACGTGCAATGGCTTTGGCCGGTAACATGACTTCGCGAGCTGCCAGGGGCTGCACTGCAACCCGCGCGTGTAATCTTGCGAAAACTTGAGTTTGGCTTCCTTGATGGCATGAACGTACACATTACGGGCGCGCCGGTAGATCCGCAGACCCTCAGCGCGCACGTCATCGACGATAATCCCCGTTAGGGGGCGACGCTGGTATCTTCTCCTAGCGGACCTAACTCTTGCACGCTAAGGTCAGAGGATCACATTCACTTTACTACTCATCATGAACCACCCTCTTCAGGGAACAGACAACTGCGTCAATAGTATCCCCTGTCACCACAAGGAGCGGTAGTATCACAGTCCGCCATCTTGGAATTTTCCTTTTTCCCTGTGGAAAATTCCCTTTTCCCTCATCCTCTTGGACCGGGATATTTGAAATTTCGCCGCTAGTACCGCCACACGCCCGCGTGAATTAAATACTGTATGCTCGCGCGGTTTAGTTAGAACCACTGAATTAAATAAACGAAATAATAATAAAAAAATAAAGTTTGGTATTTATTATATTTAAATAAAATGATAAATATTTTTAATTAAGTTGTGTGTATAACCAAACCGTGCATCAGAAGCAACCCGTAGTTGTAAACTTTTTTTCATTAATTTCACAAAAGTTACACTTATTTTATAAAAGTTATACTTTTATCAAGTTATACTTGACCGACATAGCCGAGAAAGTCACGAGATACTTCGCCAGCATTTTGCGACTGCGTCGACTGGGTTATACGTTTCCATGCCGGAGAAAGTTTTTCACAAAAACTACATATATTTCTACAAATATTTAAAAATATTTTCATCAATTAAGAAGTCTACAAAAACATATTTCAAAATATCCATTTAATTGTTAGAAAATTTAAAAAACAAGGAAGAAATTTAATCGTTTAAAGGGTGTATGCGTAGGGGAAACGATTTCCTCTACCAGAGAAATAGCCGCTGGGGTTCCCCAAGGAGCAGTACTTTCCCCGTTCTTGTACACTTTGTACGTGAACGATATGCCGCTGTCGGAAGGGGTCAAAACGGCCCTTTACGCAGACGACACGGCATATTTCTACGAATCCGCAAATGTGGATTACGCGGTCCGGAGGCTCCAAAGGCAGCTGGACTTAGTGGAACCGTGGCTCGACATGTGGAGAATCAGGGTCAACGGTGAAAAATCGGTGGCCGTGATGTTCACATGCAAGACACGAAAACCGACCAGAGAGCTGGAAATCTCAGGCGAGAAAATCCCTTTTGAGAAAACAGTTAAGTACCTGGGGGTGGTGTTGGACAGGCGGCTTATCTTCGGCGAACATGTAAATTATGCGACCCGGAGGGCTAAGACCGCCAGAGCCTCGCTATACCCAGTGCTGAACAGTGCCAGCCCGTACCCACTGGCAACTAAGCTCCTCATTTTTCGGCTGTACGTAGTGCCGATTCTAACATATGCTTACCCGGCATGGGGGGCAGTGTTGAGCTCCTCACTTCAAAAGAAGATCGAGGCCGTCCAAAACATCGCGTTGCGGACGATCTTTGGAGCTCCGTGGTTCGTCAGGAACGCCACTCTCCGATCTGATGCGAGATTTCAATCCGTGTCCGAGGTGGGGGTGGCGCAGGCGCGCAGACTGTTCGGGAGAGCGGCTGTGTCCGAACACAGTCATCTTCGGGACATCTGCCGAGAGGACCCAACTCCGACAGTTGTAAGGAAGCGGCCTCACGCCGTACTGGACGAACCACGTGATGGTGCGGTGCGGTAGCCGAAAATCGACAAACCAGGCTTAGGGGCCTCCATATCGCATGAGCCATAAACGGAATAGTGCGTCAGACGCGTTTCCGGGGTCGCGAGTGAAAAGTTTTCGCGAGTTATATAGTTTGAAGACGTCAAACACGGTAAGTCGCGCATAAAACAAAAACGCGGTCTAAATTTAAAAAAAAACTTACAGTAAGACAAAATATCCCAGCAATTGCGACTCCTCCGGAAAAGGGGACGCATTGCTCCCTCCTTATAGCTAGTGCCCCGTTGTAGCGTATTCCTGCTAGCCTATTAAAGAGTTAGCACCGAAAGGACTTCAGTGGACGGTCTGAAGGGGAATTACGTCGGGAGGACAGGCTTTATAAGCCTAGCCTTCCGCGGTCGGCCCATGAAATGGGTTCGATAACGCTGGTTTAACAACGGATTGGAATGCAATTAAATCCGTCTTAAATTCACTAAAATAATAATAGACAAAACTTGAAAAATTAGATCCGAGATTAAAAAATAACCCTTTTAAAAACAAGCCCGATTAGAATGATCCAGCAGCAAGGGACTCTGTCCAGGTTCTGCGATAAAGTAGGGAGTAATAGACTCCTGCCAACTTTGCATTCCATTCCAAAGGGTGTATCCTTCAGCCACCCATCATTAAAGGTATATAAACGTATAGCTATATAATGTATAAATAAATTTGATCCGCAGTCATATATAAGCTATTGAACACAGAACTGATTGTAGCCGACTCCCATGTGTATTGTTAACATTGAATTCATTCTGATATTATTCCTCAAAGCATAATATGATGGATGTATAATTACAATTCATACAACGCTATAAAAAATACTAAAGCTATTGACCGTAGCGTTTCGCAAGTTTACACTACTGAAATCACTTCGAACGATATATTAATTCTGGAATTATAATTATTTACTTCATGCCTGCATCAATCAGATTAACTTAACGCAGTAAATACTACTACCAGAATCGAATCTGTGTGTAGATTGAGATGTTAACATAAAAAAAATTTCCGCAAGATAAATACAAAAGCAACTTATAAATATAATCGTTATATTGTAATTATGATGTCTTTTCATATACTAAATACACAAGTAAATAAATACGGATTTAATTAACGGTAAATTTTACAAAATAAATTACCGATCGCTTCATTTCTGTCATTTTTATCGTTAAAATACGCGCAAATGCTTATCCAAAGTAATATAATATTAAAAACACGCTTAAACTGACGGGGAATGGTATTTAACAGCGTCAGTTTTCTTGTATTTGTAATTTTTGACCACATTTTCATCACTATCACATCTAGTTTCTTGCTTTGTAAGTTATTTATCGTTTAAATCCTGTCTCCTATAATTTTCCAGGCCTAAAAACCCCTTATTACCTTCGGTATAATATATTTACATACAATAAACACTGTAAGTGTAAAATAAGAAATCTAAAAATTCATATAACTGTCTTTTTTTCTCGTCCTATTATAATTACGTAAAAGTAAAGTAGAGGAGTTCAAGAAAATCTTGAAGGGACTTGACGGTTAAAGAAGTTCGGCGAACTTCTTTAACCGTCACATCCTGCCTAGATAGATTTTTAAAACCTACTACATCAATGTACCGTATATAGATGTCTTTTTCCTCTTACGTTCAGGAATTAGTCATGCGCCTGTTCCGAATGGAAAACCAAATTTTCTTTTGTAGACATCAATATTTAAAAAATTCAGATACTTAAGGATATAATAACGATGGATAACGTGAAACATATCACCGTAACTCGACAATATTTTAAGATTTTACCGATTTGAAACTTATATCAAATATAAATACTTATATTTTTAACTGATACTACGGCCATACTTTGCGAGGTCATCCGGACTTTCCTTTTTCCTTGAGGAGTATAAAATTGAACCTTTAATAACATAACGATAATGTTTTGTTTGACATCCTTGCGGTAATCTGATTCTTTCTTTCAAGATGTAGATGTCTAAATCGATAAGCGCATCTGCATCGCGTAATCGGTTCGATGGCTAGGAACCTTTTACACATCGTCTCTTAGATCTTATCTGGATCTCACTGTCCTGCAGCTTTTTAATAACCGGGGGCTCCATCCTAAAAACTATAGCGCCAAACATTACTTAAAATAAGCATTATGAGTAAAGCAAGCGTTATAAAAACTTTTACTGTCGTATTTATTCTAGCTTTATTACTCGATATCACAAGTCATATAATTTTACGTCAACGTTGAAATTAATAAATCAACTTAAATAATGAAAGCGAGACACCTAGTCTAAGACTGTGTTATGAAATTCAGTTCTTCTTTGAAAGAAAATTTTTGTCTTATCGGTGGAAATTTTAAAGTTATTAGAATATCTGCTTTTTTTTTTTTTTTAGACTGTTCCAAAACGTTTTAGCCGAACTTCAGGAACCGATTCAAGACACCAAAATGAGCAAAAAGGTTCATATCAACATAAGTCCTATTTTACTTTGTTTTCCTTCTAGACGTCATTTTGTGATTTTCAACAACAAAATTATTTCTCAGGAGCGGGTAAACCTACTTTAATGAAATTTGGTTTTAGTCTGAATCGGAAGTCGATAAACTAAATTTTTTTTCGCCCGATGAACGGTAGATTTTGGTAAATTAATTTCAGCTGACAAACGTCTAATTGATTTCTTTTTTGGCGAGCCAGTTAATCGGTCTTTGATTTCAGCGACTGTCTGCATTCAACACTGTCGTCGATCTTTTGTGTTTCCTTGATATTAACACAACCTGTCTTTCTAAATTTAGCCGCTAACCTTAAAACTGATGTCTTCTTAGGTGGTGACTTACCACGGTACTTAGGGCAAAAAGATTCTTGCATCGCAACCACTGATCCTGTGCTAATGTACAACTCAAGAATAAAATCACATTCGTCTTGTGAAAACACCATCTTCTTTATAACAATACACTGAACGTTATGGTCGCTTTGTTATGGCTATCAGTAGCCAGCTGTCTACTACATCGGCGCGATGTTCACTTGTTGGACGAGTCCATTTTAGTAAACCGTAGGGAAGTCGGGCAGTCAATTCAAATATTATAGAAGCCTGACTGGTAGTTTGCGTACTAAATGGGACACTCTACATATATGTTTATCTCTACGGATCATTTTAACACCGAGTTTATCTCTACGATCATTTTAGTTTTCTCCTTATGATGTTAAACTTTAATGGAAAAGTAAAAATATACATTTTTTAATAAAAAACACCATAAATATTGAATCTGTAGACCTCCATGACTGAGTAGGTGCCGTATCGGCATTTCGTGTGGAGGTCCCGGGTTTGACTCCGTTCAGGCTGGCATCTTTTCATACGCTACCCATTTCCACTGGGCTTATGGCTATACGAGCCATAAGCATCGTAGCTGTTGATGCTCGCTCTATCAAAACAAAACAAAAAATTAACCAGGTAAATTTCGAGTTTTTACTTCAAAGAAATCACATAATATTAACCGGTAATTTCCTTTCTGTATTCAACAGTCAATTATATCATGTATAACGACTTTAATTTTACAAAATTTTATTTAATATAACGATATAATTTCAGGCATGAAAGTTAGCATTATATAAAAGGGTTACTCATGTACAACGAGTCAATAATTATCCGCAATGTAGCTATGAACTTTATTTATTTAAAAATAAAAAATCTGATCGGGACACCACATAACTTCCTTCTACGTCTATTAAATTACATATACATTTTTTTTTTAAATGAAAATTACATAAAATTTAACAACTCTTGATAATTTTTCTTTTTATTATTATTATTATTATTATTGAAGTATTATTTATTGTAAAACTTTTTTTACATTCAGAGGTTATAATTAATAATATATTTAGATAAATAAAAAAAAGTTAAAAAAAGGAGATTAAATCGGATTCGAACAGATGTTCCTCCATTGTAATATCCAAGTATTTGATTAATTAAAATGTTATTTGGCTATAATTCTGGAACCAATAAAAACAAGTACCACTTTTGATATACTGTTGAAAAGCTCTCAATGAAGGCTTATTACTGCAGTTAAGAAAAAGTCTAAAATCCAAAAATATTTTTTGAGTTACGCCGAGATACATACGTATTATTTTTAACTTGTTTTTATATTTTAAATATATTGATTTATTAATAATTATTAACCTCTGACTGTAAAAAAAGTTTTACGATAAATAATAATTCAATAATAAAAATAAAAAAATTTAAAAAATGAAAATATATCGGAAGTTATTAAGGAAATAAAATTTGATGTACTTTTCATTTTAAAAAAAATGCGTTATATGATTTAATAAGCGTACAAGGAAGTTATGTGATGTCCACATCATACTTTTGTTGTATTTGCTCACATTTTTATTTTAGTTGCTATTGGCGAAGAGCAGACCAATGGAGATGCGCCGGGCGGCTGCGCGCAGCGCACGAACAATTCATTCGTTCGAACAATTTACACTTCTCGAACGATTCATTCTTTCGAACTATTTACGTTTCTTGATACGAAAGATTTATCTAAAATTATATTTGTTAAACTACAGGTAGCATGCAATAAGTTGAGGCCTGGGAAAAGCTCTGGGATAGATGGAATTCCAGCAGAGGTAGTGAAGGCAGCGGTGGAGGATGACCCACTGACAATCCTTGAAGCGGTAAACCGTGTTTTGCTTTGCAGAATAATCCCGGGAGAGTGGAAGTATGCACGGCTGGTGCTACTGAAGAAACCGGGAAGACGAGATGAAGACTCCTCTGGTTATAGGCCGCTTTGTTTATTAAACAGCGTATGAAAGCTATTTGAAATCGTAAATCGTGGAATTTTACTGCAACAACCCGAGACGTGCGTGCAGGTGCATTATTGTGGTGAAAGAGCGCGTTTTTTTGAATATATGTGGACCTGAATTGCAACCTTCAGTCGGTAAAATGATAAAGGGTAATGTAATAAGTTGATGGACCAGCCTTTTTCCAAGTTTTTCACATCGGTACCGCATCACGAGAATCCCAAAAAACACCAAAACCGCGACTTTTTCTAGAGATGGCATAGCCGTTTTCGGTCACATCTACTGTTATAAAACGTCAAAAAATTCAGCAGAATCAGAATTAAATAAGTCTAAAAACCCTCGAGAAGTGTGCAGTCGAATGCCTTTTTTTCGGCTGTTAACAAAGGCGGCATCCATCTAGCGGAAAGCTTTTTCATATCCGAAGCATCGTATAAAATACAGTGGACATGTATATCAAGATGTTTGCAATGTTCTGAAGCTCATGCAGCTTCAGACGCCGATCATTTAATATAGCGTTGTGGATTTTTGTGACGATTTCGTCAGTGGTTTTTGAGCGTCCCGTGCGTTCATCATAGTGAATGGATGTACGACCCGTTTAAATTCAGCAGTCCACATTGTACCGTCAAAAATGAAAGGGAAGAATCCTTTTAAAGGCGGTTTAACTCTTTTTGTATGTCAGACGGGTTTAAACCTTTTCAAACAAAGTACGCTTATAACTGCTCGAATTGCAATTTTATCTTTTTTTCATAAAATATCAAAACCGTTTGATTTACTCGATCGCCACAAACAAGCAACTAAAGGCACGCATCTGAAATTTCGCAGCATGCCAGCTAAAGGATCATACTTGAGAAATATTTTAGTCATTTAATCGTAGTTGCGTAATCTCTGTGTCAGGCCGAGAACTTTTCGAACGATCCTAGTATATGTGAAACATCGATAAGCCAAAAATTCTTAAACGATAAATCATTAATTATAATCGTATAAATAAGCCAGAAATTAATACGATATAAAATAACCGACTGGTGCAGTTAAAAGTAAATTTTATTGTAAAAAAAGAATTTTTTTTTAATAGCCGTCTGGTAAACTTATGAATTCTTCTATAATGTGAATTTAGATTATTCAGCCAAGACGTGATTAAATTTTATTCTATAAATTTAGAAATACATTTAAATGTTTATTAATTATAATAATGAGAATTATTATCTATTAAAGTAATGAAATTAATTTTTTATTTGTAGACGTTTTAACAACCATACGAGAGGCAAAAAATTTCAACAGTAACGTGTATTGAGCGTGAAATAATTACAAATTTTGTAGGTATGAAATTAATCGCAAATAGATATAATATTTTTCAAAAACTGTTACATCTCTCTTTCCTATAAAAAAATGGTGGTGTATGGGTTTGTTTGTATGTGCTCATATTTGTATTTTAGCTGCTATTGACGCAGAGCGGATCAACGGTGGTGAGCCGACGGTTGCGCGCAGCGCACGAACGATCCATTCATTCGAACGAAGACTCTTCTTGATACGAACGAGTTTTCTAAAATTATATTTGTGTTTTGGTGATAAAAAAGGAAAACATTGAGGTTAGAGCTGTGTTAAAAAACCACTACTCAAGAAACAGCTAAAAATATTCAGGATTTTGAAGCTTTACGTTGCAAAGGTTTGTGTTGTTGATAGTACGCTGAATTCATCAACTTTATTTAGTTACAATTGACAAAAACATTTAACAAAATCATATGTAATGAAAAAGTAAACCGTGTAACATTCTCGCGGAAGGCACTTTTTTACACTTTCTTCAAAAACTTTCACTCTTATATTGTGAAAAGGTAAAAAAATTCCAAAAAACGGGATCTGTCATGAATAAGAAACGAGCAGGGCAAAAGGTTCTAACGAATTAACTTTGGATGAAATCTTGGGAAATATAGTAGCAAATATTCAGAGCTCAATTCATAAAATATCTCGTGAAACTGGGGAGTTTCTTACGGTTCCGTTGGAACTACATAAAAATTGAATAAACTTTTCCGTATAAAATTCAACTGCATCAAGAACCGATTGTGACAGAAGGATTGAATTCTGTGAAGAAATGATTCAGTTAATAGATGCCAATCCAATGTTTACGAAAAATATTTGTTTTTATAACGAATTCACCTTCTTTCTAAACGGCTTTGTTAGTAAACATAACTGCTGATGCTGCAGCGACGTAAATATTCATGTTTTTAGTGTTGGAAACACTCAGCATCCTGTAAAAATAAATGTTTAGGCCGGGATCGATGGTGATAACATAATTGGTCCAGCATTTATCGATGGGAATTTGACAGGTGAAAAGTATTTGCAGTAGTTGCTGGATGGAGTTATTCACCCGATAATATTCCACGCCTTAGAAAATCAGTTAGATGACAATGGAAACAATTTACTTAACGAAGGCATGCTTCACTTTCAGCAAGATGGAGCACCTGATCACTGTTCATTTCCAGTTCGACAGTGGTTGGACCGAATGTTTCCTGGGCATTGGATAGGTAGAGGAGGAACAGTTCAGTGACCGGCAAGATCGCTGATCTTACACCCCTGGACTTTTTTTTGTGGGGTCATTTAAAATCAATAATTTATAAAGAAATTCGTGCTAACATACAAGGGTTGAAATATAAAATTTAAGAGCATGTAGAGATATAACTAACTAAAGAAATTTTAATAAAAGTAAGTTGTGAATTTCAACACTTTATTATAGTTTACAGTAAAGTGGGAATCATTCTCAACAAATGATTTAAAGATTGATACTTTTATTTTATTGAGGAAAAAAATGTGTTTCCTTTATTATTTCTTAAGGAGTCTTATTGTTAAAAACCTTCGTAACAAAATTAACTAATGAATGATTTAAGCTTTATTTTTTGATTAACAATTATTCGTTTATGAATTAATTTTTATTTAATTATCTAATCATTAAGTTTATCTGGTAATAAATTTTTCAACCGGTTACCAGCAAAGAAGTACCTTATTATTGGTTTTTCGTATGTTTAACTTATGATATAATACTGTTTTCACTGGTACGTTTTTCAATGTTGGAGAAATCTAAAACCTATATTTTTAACAAGGACGGATGATTTCAGACCTAATGCTTTGTTTCAGTAACACTATATCCCAACATAACCTAAAAAAAAAACAAATTTTTAATCATAACTTCGATTCCGGTGAACCAATTTTTATTTTATTTGTACCAACTTACTTGTCATTCAAAGGGCTTTCCAATGAGCTATCACAAGCTACATCGCCTCATTTAAAAAAATAAGTTTTCAGCCTTTGAAAATTTAGAAACATTTAAGGGCGAAATTTTGTGTTGGTAATTTAAAAAATAATGTTCACAGTTTTAATCCACAGATTATAATTAATTCAAACGGTTTACGAAGGTAGTATCACGTAATTTTATAATTATTTTTGTTAGACTAAAATTTAAAAAAGTACTACTTCAAATGGTTTTTTGCACCTACCGAGCGAAAGGGTGGACGAATTTTAATTCTCTTTTCACCAAAATTCATTATTTTTTTGGGTTTTCAATTAGTGTAATTAGATTTTATCATTGCCATTTAAGATTTTTGAGTTGACTAGGTGTAGCGAAGAGGGGGTTCCACCCCTTTGAAAATAATTTTAAAAAGGTTCCCCCCGAAAATGGTGTACGTGCCTGCAAACAAAAATGCGATGGGACTGATAGCTGTCGAATAATAAATGTGGTAACTTTTGAAATAATCACCCGGTATATTTAATTGTCTGTACGTTTCTTTATAAATAGTTCAGCATTCTCTTGGTTATTTTTAAATATTTGCAAATATAAAAACCGAATACTTTTTTAGTTCTTTAAATTTAAACTTTTTTTAGTCGAGTCAAATTACAATCATTCAGGCTCATTTTTATTTCAAAAAGCCGATTTCAAAATGTAGAAGATTTATTTTCCCTTTTTGTAGATCTTTATCGATTTTTTTTTACTATTATTATTTTTTTTATAACGTTTACTATTTCAATAATGCGTTTCTATTTTTTAAATTACTGTAATATTTATTTTAATCAGATTCAGAATAAATGATGCAAATAAAATATGCGTCACAGAGTTAAGTACGTATTTACATACGTATTTAAGTAGATAGTAATCTTTTCAAGCGGCAGCGGAAGTTAAAAAACATGTAAATTTCTTTACAGATAAAAATACCAGTACCGTCTATAAAAAGTTAATAAAATGGAACACAATAATAATGACAAAAATACAACAGTTTACTCGATCGCATGACTGAACGGCCCATGTGAATAAAACTTTGTGAATGACACAAAGGCTATTAATAGTGTAACATTCTTTTGTTATTGGATAAATAATACAGCTCATTCCCGACCGACTTGTACCGTGCTGTTAACCTACGCTGAGAATTAGCGGTAGAAAAACTTCTTTTTTTTTAATACAGATTTAATAGTTTTATTGATAAGTATTTAAAATCGAATTACATACGATTAATATAGTAATATTAAATTAACACCGGAATATATAATTTTATCAACGGCATTGCTAAAATTTCTTGCCAAATGTTTTTTTTCTTTCGTCTACAAACGTGGCCGTGTACGTTATATTATATGAATTATTTATTAACGGTGCAAAATAACGTATACGCAATACTCACAAACGATAACATTTTTTATTAATAAGAAATATGAACTAACAATAAAATCCAGTCTGTTGAATCTGTCAACGGATATTTAAGTAATAAAATATAAGCGTAACCAAAACCGTTCACAGAAGAATAATAGTATCATTCTTTAAACTACGATTCTTAAATGAACTGTGTTATCAGCTAACGGGTGACGCTCTTTTTTTCTCAGTTCACTACCCATCTCTAAGCCTTCGTTAAGAAGCTTCGCTTCAAGGATTAATCTAGTATTACCTACTAGGAAACAGATTAAAATTTCATAAATACGAATAATTTTTAAAACTGACTTTTAATATTCACCCTATGTCACGATATCTACTCTTACTTAACGATTACATCACTTTAACAGTGAATGTGAGGCTCGTCGGTAGGAATCTGGATGCAAAACAAGGACGGATACAGAGCCTATAATATTAAAAACAATACTGTATTAATTAATCACCATCAACAATGATAAATTAATGTTCTGCCTTCTCCTTCATCCCTTTATAGTTTTCAGCCTTCACCTCATGCGATGTAGTCGTCTGGATCCGCTAACTATACGTCCTAACCGGTTTCCACGTTCTAACTGTTCTTTTATACACTTCCCGCACAAGTTAATATTAAATATTAATTTACTAGCTGGTCAGGGTTCGCTTCGGTCGCCGGACCGTCCAGGCAGGGGGCTTCGTCCCCTGGACCACCCCGACGCATTCATTATCCTAATGGTTGTTAGAATACTAAATATTTTACAGATATTCCATTAAAGAAATAAAGAAATTAATCGTTTTACTTCATTATATTTCTGTTTCTTGGTGACAGAAATATAATAATGAAGAAAAAGGATACTTTTTTTCTTAATGAATATCTTTAATTCACAAATTAACTTCTGAAGGGGTTAGAGCCTCGATCTATGAGTTAAAATCTTCCCTAGGATATCAAAGATTTATCCTGAAAATTTGAAAGCAGTCGGTCTACTGATTCTCGCGTGATGCTGTTGCAAATAGACAAACTTTCGCCGTTATATAAATAAGATGTTTAAGTTAGGATTTTTTATTAATACCTAACCCCGACGTTTTCCTGTTTAACCCGCAAAACACAAATAAAATTTTAGATAAATCGTTCGTATCAAGAAGTATAAATCATTTGAACGAATGAATCGCTAGTGCTCTTTATTCAAAATAAAAAGGTGAGCGCATACAGCAAACAAATAAACCAACACCATAATTTTTGTGAATTTAATTAATTTAATGTCAATAATAAAATTTGACAATAAACTTTTTTTTAAGATCATAAACTATTACAAAATTCATTTCACACCTATAAAATGAACGTTTTGTAACTGTTGAAAAATGTCGGTGAATACATGGGACGATACGCGAGCACAGAGCTAATAACTTCAACTTTGTTAGCTCACCCTATTTAAGTACACAAGTACGCGTCAAGTTTAACACATCGTATTACTAGACCTCGAATTATAAAAATACTCAGTGTAGATTTCATTCGTTCAAACTATTCACCTTTTGGAGACCTAAGTCAAAATTTAATAGCGATAATACCATTTTAAATACGGGATCACCGAAAAAGGTAGCGGCAATAAAAAAAAAATCATATCTCATTATGTAATTAAGACAATGTATAATTGGAACTGCAAAATATCGAGATATCAAGTCGTTTTAGATGTGACCGGCCGTGACATTCAACCGATGCGCAAAACGGCACAACGCCTCTGCGCCACCGTCAATCAGTGCAATGGTGACAGTTTAGCAGAAAGCACAGTTCGTTTTATAGTTAGTGGCGCATAAATCAGTTATAACTGTTCCACGGACATTCCGGCATGTTTATAGCAACGATCTTTCCTCGTGCAAACAACATTAGACGGTGGTACGAGCAGTTAAGGAATCTGACAACGTGAAAGTGAAAAATTCCCCCGGACTGCCCAAAACGAGTGACGAAGCGGTTGAGCGTATATGCCAAAGTTGTTTAAAAAGCCTTAAAAAAACAATCTCTAGGCGAAGTTTAAAATAAGGAATTCCTAAGACAGCTATTCAAAACGTGTTGCACAAGCGTTTACGCCTTCACGCTTATAAAGTTCAGCTTAGACATCTAATTAAATCTACGGATAGTCCTATAAGTGTTGAACTCGCAAGTAAAATGCTTAATAACATCGACAATGACGAAACAGTTTTAAAACGTGTTATGTTTACGGATGAAGCGACTTTCCATGTCGGTGGTTGTGTCAACCGGCAAAATTGTAGGATATGGGGATCTCAGCAACCCGATGAAATTACTAAATGTGTCAGAGATTCCCCGAAAATAAACGTACGGTGCGGTTTGACGCCCGATCTTATAATTGGCCAGTTCTCTTTTCACGAACCTATTATCATAGGGTATGTTTATTTAGACGTACTACAACTGTACGTTTTCCCGCAAGTTGAAAAAATTGAACCAGAAAGTGAAGTTGCTGTAACGTTTCAACAAGAGGATGCGTCCCCACATTTTAGCTTAGGCGTTCGACGCGCTCTCAATGAAAGATTCCATAATCGTTGGATCGGTAGGGCCGGTCGTGTGCTTTGGTCTGTGAGAAGCCCAGATTTGACACCCATCAATTTTTTTCTATGGGGATTCGTGAAAAAAACATTGTCTACAGAGAAAAGTCAGGAATGTGCTACATTTAAGAGAACGGATCACTGCTGCTATTGCCACAGTTACGCCTGTAATGATCCAGCGGACCTAAGCAGAAGTCGCTTATAGGCTGGATGTTTGCAGAGCGACCGACGGTTCTCATATTGAAACATTCTAAGACATGTATAAAAACTTTTTGAGCCGGTGAATTTAAAAAAAAAATGCTCGTTTGATTATCGCTGTAGTAATTTTTGAGATACGATTTTTCTAAATTGCTTCGACGGTAGTTGAAAATTTCAACTTAAACTTTTATTTTTATTTTAATAGTCACGGTTTAGAAAGGTTTTAAAGAAAAAAGAATCTCACGCTTTTTAAAAAAAGGTTCGTTCGATTAAAGTGTTCGATTATGTTTCATTCCAGACGAGATAAAACCCCCCTCATTCAAGAAACTCCAAATTTTCAAATAAAAATATACCAATACTAACAAATAGAATCATGCTAAATTTGATATTTTGGTCCAGTCAACCCGGAATTAAAAACCAAATCGACGCTAAAACAAAGAATGAACAAAATTTAACCTATTATTTTCTGTATCTTTTACCGTTTCGTAATCTTCCGAGTCCAATGCAAAAAAAGAAAAAAGAAGTCGTTGACTCGATCTGTATGCTTAGTACACACAGTTTTATAACTATCAGGAAATTAGTAAAACTAATAATTCCCTTCCACGATGAAAGCTTTTTTAGTTTTGTAAACATAATTTTTAGAATCCAATGAATAATTATGAATATAAAGCGTGAACTTAAATCAGTATCTGTAGAAACGAAACTGAAGTTTGTTGACAATATATTTTCTCATTTCAATTTGTTATTTTTTTACCATCCCCTGAAAAAGGATGGTGCGTGGTTTGTTTGTTTGTTTGTTGTATGGGCTCACATTTTTATTTTGGCTACTATTGGCGCAAAGCCAATAGTAGTAATAAAACATAAACCGTATAACATTTTCGCGGCTGAACGTATGCTCGCCTCTTTTCTATCAATATAAATAGATTTGAATCCTTTTTACCTTTTAAAATGTTGCTTTTTAACTGGTAATTCTAACCGTGAAAAATTTTAATAAAATTATTTTTCATTACTCGAGAAATTTTCGTTCCAAGAGATCAATCGTACCGTAATTTCACAAATACTCTGGGTTGCGTCATCGAGAAATTTACAGACTTAAAACAAAGCTATTTCTTCTGATCGTTTTATATAAGTTAACCGAAGAAACATTTAATGAAAACTTTGTTGTGTCTTGCTAACCGATATAAATTTCACGTGTATTATCGCATTTCAAAAAGCTGACCCGCCTAAACATACTAAAGTAAAAACTAAACCGGTGTATTTGAACTTAAAACATGATATATTACGTGACATAATTTCTTTTAATTATTCCATAATGAAACTTTTAAATTATCGATCAAAATGAAAGTACAGAAGCGGGAAAAACCAAAATTATTTGCGGGGAACGTTTCCAAACGTGTTATTTAATAATCTGGACCGTTAAAAAACTTGCGGTAAATTCCGAGTTATATTTCAAAATTATATCTTGCTGTGTTGTTTTACGAATTCATCTACCAACAACTAGACGAAATAATTGACTAAATTAATAATTAACGTAAACGCATTAGCAGATGAAAATTATGTTCAAAAAAATCATAATTGTTTTTAAGTCCACCGGGCCGATCTAACGGTTAACTCGTCGAAAATCAGTCGTTTAACAGCTCATTTTCAAAGTCGAAATTTCTGAGGTTTGAACCCTAGTAAAGGCTAGGATTTGAACGGTACACGGTGGACACCGATGTACTTTGGGGGTTAGGGTTCGATTAACACCACGTCTTAGGAACGGTCGGCCTGAGTCTGTACAAATTTACACCTCATTTACACGTCATACATATTCGAATCTCATCGGACCGAATGGGAGTTGCTTATCGTTCATTAGTTAAACAGACTGCAACGTACACATTAGGAAAAATAAAATAAAGAATAATAATTATTATTATTGCATAAATTTTCTTTTTCTTTTTAAATTTTATTTGTGATTTTACCGTGAAATAATTTATTTATTTTACTGTAATTAATTTATAATAAAAATAATAATCTGTTATTTTCTAACCGGACAAGAAAGTTAGCAGATAATCACATAAAAACCGTTGTCCTCTGTGATGTAATAATAAAGTTTCTGTCTTTTATAGAGAAGTTTCTGAGTTTAAATGCCAATCAGGCTTAGAATATCTAAAATGCGACTAATTTATCAATTTAGTGTATCGTAAATTCCATGCACAAGCTTCCTGCGGCAAATTTTTACTCGATCAAAAAAAAGTCAATTTATTATTATTGTATAATGAATTTTATCGATTCATAAATTTCTGTATTTTGTTGCAAATTTAGTTACACACTCTCTAAAATATTTTCACTTTAATAACAATCACGTTATATAAAGAGATACGTATAATTATCTTTAAATAAATATACTCGTACGTATCTGTATAATCCGATTGCTATTTCATGTGAATTGAAAACCTTAACGATGCACATATGTTTCTCAAAAATTACAAACATTAAACGTTATTTTCCTTAAAATTAAATTTATAATGTAAATATATGATTTTTTGAAATTAAATTAACATATATGTTGCTTAATCCGGCTATGTTCGTTCTATTGTTGACAGCGTTTGTATTTTTCTTGATGTATATCATTTCAAGAGTGGTCCTTTAATTTTGTTCTTTGTCTAGTATTTTTTTTTTTTTTTTTTTTGTAGGGGATCAATTACAATAAAGGCGGGAACAAAGTATTGTTATCTAGGATGACTAGACCGGTTAATTTTTTAGTATGTAAGAGAATTTTGTATGATGTGTGTCTCCGGTGAAGATTTAGAAGAGAACGAAGCCTAAGAGCAAAAACACTCTCTAACATGTCGACGTAACATTGAGTTGTCACGTTGACAGCAAAGCCCCTTTCATCTTCAAAGAAGTAAGGACCTACCACCCCACGACACAAAACCGCACACCGTAAAGTAAGTTTAGCACTGTGTAATGGCCGCTTGTGAAGCTGAGCGAGATTATTAGTGCCCGCCGACTAAAGTTCTGATTATTCGCGTATCCACTTAAGCGAAAACGGGCTTCATTTTACATCCAAACATTTTCAATAAATTTAATTTACATCTTACGGACATGACGTTACAAACGATGTAGAAATTATTTTTTACTTCTTGACGACCGACTGTTATGAACATAACAATTTTAGATTAAATATAATTATACATATAACATATGAACTTTGAATTAACATCTTATAAGAAATCCCTGATGATGGAGTAACGGCTCCGAAAGTACTTGGAAATATATTTTGAAAATTGTCGGTAAGTGAAACTTTAATTTATAGAAATTTTCAATAAGTTAGCATTCTCATTGATTTTAGACATCGGTTTTCACAAATTTGCAGACGCAATATATAATCGTTACGTTCCAGTTCTTGGACAATTTGAAACTTGTAAGGATGAAATTTCAAGTTATGAAATGTTCTTTGCTCCAATGATTAGACAGTTTTCTGTACCGAAGGGCGAGACCTCCTTCCCATCTTTTTTTAACCTTCGGGATCACCGTTAGGTATTGCTTCAGAGGATGAGACGAATGATTTTTAGCATGTGAAAATGCCACGCCTGACCGGGATTCGAACCCGGAACCTCCGAATGAAAGGCTGAGACGCTACCACTCGACCCACGGAGGGCGGCAAGGGCGAAGCCTCCATACCGCTACAGCTTTCACGACATCGTGAAATTTCTTTCACGATGGCTTTCATTTCTGGCTTACGTACGCCCGCTAGGTTTTTTCAAAGCCGAACCGGTCTCTTCAAAGGTACGAACCTAAGTTTTGATCCACGGGACGGGATCTTATAGTGTCGTCGAAATACTCTTAGTACTGCTGTCACACTATCACCATGTCGGCAACCGCACGCTCTACACCATTCCACTGTTCCATCGCAATTAAATGACTGTTACTGCTCTACAATTTAACGTGTTTCTCTCACTTATGACACATCTACAGGATTGCGAACATCAAATTCAAAGTTTCCTATTTCTCTGAGCCATTCTGTATATATGTGCCCTGTGCGTTACTATCTATCAGGCTTAACACTTTACAGCTTGTCCAAACCGAATCGGCACAGATCTGACCTGGGCGATGGTTGCCTAGCTAGCGTAGGGCTACATTATACGAATTGCGGAAGACAGTGTATAAACGGTATAATAAATTTTACGGTATATATATATATATATATATATATATACAGTATAATTTTCTTTACCATTCTTATATTAACTAGCTCTTGGATTACGTATGTGAGATTCACATAGCAACTTAGAGGCATCTTAGCGACTTGAAAATATTACTAAAATGTGTTGTCATCAGGAGAAAACCTGCATGCAAAATTTCAGAGCGAATGGATAAGCAGAAGTGCTTCAAAATTTGACTGAAAGGTTCCGTACCGTGAATCTCACATGCATAATCCAAGAGCGAGTTAATAGAACAGTGGTAATACATACATTTAGACCTAAACAGTAGGCAGTAACAGCCGATTAGTCTGCATAACGTATTTATTTCAGCATTTAATAAAGAAATAAATTATTAAATAATAAATAAACTCACGTTTAAATAAGCAACTAATAAATATAAGACGTGAATTTGTTTATTGATTGGAATGAACAACAGTCGTACCGAATATATACCGTCCTTTAATCGAGCAGTATTATAAACCCGTGTTCGTTAGGCAGCAAGATATACAGCTATGCTGTTCGTCAGATCTGTGCCAATTCGGCTTGGATAAGCTATATTAACATTTTATATATAATTTAACTCTACATTCAATCTCTTCTATTATTCATATATTTTATAAATAAATAAATTGCATTATTTGTTACTGCAGAAGAACATATCAGTTGATGAAGGAAAGCGCACCCACTTTTTACGTCAAAAGTTGGTTTATCTCCCATCGACGTAAAACCTAATAGAGTGCGGAATACTTTTAATCCGATTTAATGTGATACTGGCTATTTATCAAATCAGAATCGTTTCGATTTAATTTAAATGAAATTCTATACGTGTAAAATTATTTATATGCTATTTGAAAATGAACGTTAAACAAAAAATAGAGATATAAAAGCATATTTGTAATACGAGTAGTTTATTTATTCAAAGAAAAACTTGTTTCATTTTGCGGTTAGTAGCCGAGGAAGCTATTATGATATTACATTGCTTGTCCTCCAATTTTAACGCATACTCAATAAATTACCAGAACCACTCCAAGATAAAACTGATATTTAAATAAAATTGTCCGACCGTGAACTTTAACAACCTAAGATAAACGACAATAGTTTATATAAATGGTATTAAAAGTAATCCGTTTACTAATCGTTGCGGTTATTTAGCAAACTCGTTGTCCTAGGTAGCTGAGATTTTGTAAAGAAAGTTTCACTTAGGTTCGAAGAATCGGCTAAGAAATCTTTTTTAAAAAAATAACAATTTTGGATCGAATCTATCGACAAAATAAGGTTAATCCTACGGCTGCTTTTTCTTAAACGATCGTTACATTTTTCTCGTATGACTTTTATCTTATGTCTTGTAAAACACTAACGGATGCGTAGATGAAAATAATAAATAAATATATATATATTAGCTCCCCGTTGCAGGTTCGCCGCTATATGGTTACTTGCGTTTCCCGTAGCGGTCTATTTGTTATTTTTAGTTTTTTAGTCAAGTAACCGAAGGCAGGTGCAGTCAGTCACACTTACAGTACGGTGGCAAACCTTTGCACCCCTCACAATAATCGGAATTAAAAAAAAATCCAAAATGGTTCTTAAATATTTATCTGAAGAGTATTTGCCAGCCCAAATCTACTGAATATCACGTTTAGTATAGTCGGGGATTGGGAAAATTTACAATAATTGTTCAAAAAATTTTTTTAGCTTTCTTCACCCCTTTGCAAGGTCGAATTTCAAAAATCTAAAAATCAGTTTATTCAGGTACCCGAGTAGCTCGTGGGAGGCTAGACCGATCATCACCATCAACCGGTAACAAACGGGGTGCCCCTGGGGCCCTATTTTGGGTGGTGCAATGGGGGTGCTGTTATAACATCTTTGCAAACAATGGTCTGATTTTCAAAATTCAAACCGAGTATTTGTTAGTAAGTCGAAGGTTAACTTTGGCACGCATCAGGTATACTCTCCATCGAACAGATCACGGTTATTCGTAAATGTTATCTAAAAATGAAAAATTATTTATTAAGACGTTTAAATAATAAATGTTCCGTTACGGTTCTGCAATTCTCGTCCTCATTCGCTAGGTGGCGAGCCGCTTCCAACGTATTTTTCTGTAGAGATATTTTCAATTGAAGACAACATATCGTGAGCGATTCATAACCAACGCCAAGCAAAAACTACTGAAGATAAATCGATGAAAATTTGTATACAAGTTCTTCTTACGGTGTAACTGCACTCCAAGAAAGGTTTTTTGAAATCCCGAGTTTAAAGGGGTAAAATGGAGTAACAATGAAATTTACTATTTTTTTCATTTCCCAAAAAAAATTAAGAAATCAACCTTACGGTGAGGTTAATCTTCTTCTTAGCTGCGATTGATGGAGTAGTTTTTTTGTTTATCCCCATCAAACAAATTCTTCTTCGTGTTTATAAATAATAAATAATATTTAGTGCTTTTAAAGAAAACTAATAACTGATTTTACATTAATAAACTTTGAAGTGATGGGGATAAAAACAACACAGCGAAGATCAGCAAAAGCGACCTGATGATAATATTGGATTCAGATTATTCAACTGCTATAGAGGGAAACTCTATAGCAAGTTTTAATAATAAGAAGAAAGAGAACAGACCGCAAGAAGAAAACGAAAAATTGAACAATTCGAATGAAAAAATAAGAACAAAAATAGTAAGAGAAACTAAGGAAGATAAAACATTTGATTACGGGATATAAAGACAAATAAAAGTGGAATAAGCGCAAGAGCGATGAGAATGTGAGGAAAAAGAAAAAAAATAGTACTGTAATAGATTTACCAGAATTAAATAATATTATTTATTATGAAAACTAACCGAATAAAAATTCAAGTTATATAAATTTCTGGTCTAAAAAAATTTTTTGAAATTAATCTCCAACCTCATTAATATTATTTTCGTGCCGTAATTTGACTTTCGTAAAAATTCAATTGAAAATGGATAAATAATGACCCTGCATTCAATTTTTAATGTCGTGCTGCACTGAACAGTTGGGAAGGAATGTGTACGGTAACCTCCCTTGGGTTATTGGGTAAGATTTATCTGTTATGTGATTATATTGTAATAACATAAAAACATGATGTTATATAACATCGATATAAAGTGAAACTTGTGCAAAGACGTGAATCGTATGAATAAGACGATTACTTTGTTGACAATAATACAATAAAAAGATATAAAATAGTTAAAGTAAAAGTAATCGCATTACTTATATAGAGTCATTCATTTTCAGCTCAAAAAGTAAAATTGCAATAATACAAAAAGTATGTGTAATGTCAACCGATATTTCTTTACACAAGTTTCAAATTATGTTAATTATTTCTGTCACAACGGCGAGAAAAATAAGTTATGAATTTTTCGTCGTCAAAGGTGTGTATTTTTTAGTTACCGTAGCTTAATAATAATTATTATTACAATATTTTCGAAGCGCAATATAATTCATTCGGCCTACACGGCTTTTCTTCACGTAACCAATTTATCAACAAAATTGTGCGTGACCTTTGGCAAAAATCAGCTTGAATTCCACTAGTAACGCGACGAATGTAAGCTTTCAAGTCGGCAGTCTTTCGCGGTTTGTTGCTATAAGCTTTTGACATAATATAACCCCAAAGAAAAAGGTCTAAGGGAGTCAAATTACACGATCGTGGTGGCCGATTGACGTTACTGTTTCGTGTGAAATTATCGAATCGCCAAACTTTTGACTAAATAACTATATAGTTTAAGCAGTTGTGTGGCATGTGGCGAAATCCTGTTGAAACTATATCTCATTCAAATTAAATTTTTCCAAATCAAGAATAATATCTCGATAGCGTTCACCGTTTACAGTAACAGCATCTGCTTGCTCGTTTTCGAAAAAATGGCCCGATGATGCCACCAGCCCGTAATCCACACCAAACAGTGATCTTTTTCGGATGTAATGGTCGTTATAGAATCATTTTTGGATTGGAATCGTTCCAAAATACGGTAATTTTGCATTTTTTACAAAGCCATCGAACCAAAAATGAGCCTCATCTAAAAAGATGATTTTTTAATGAAAATTTAGATCCGCTTCGAGCTGCTCTAGAATCCGATGAGTAAACCGTCGGTGCAAAGAATGGTCCGTGGTTTTAATTCTGAGTTAATTGAATCTTTTACGGGTGTACACTAAGATCTTTACGCAAAAATTGCCACGTTCTTGTTAAAGAAAGGCCCAATTTTTGTGAACAATGTGAAATTGATAAATTTCGATTTTCACGAACAGTTGCACTTGCAGCAGCAATATTCTCTACATTTCTTTTGTGAATTGGTTTTTCAACATAAAGTAAAGAAAATTCTCTTCAAAATTTTTAACCGAACGGTAAATTGCACTTTTGTTTGAACTATTTTCGCACCATAAATATCGCGAAGCGTACCTTTCGCGGTTGCAACCGATTTCATATTTCGATAATAATTTTTTACGGTTTGTAATCGTTGTTAAGGCGTGTAGCGTTACTTGATGATTTTTCATAAACTACTGAAAACAAATGACGTTTGAAAATTTAAAAGTCAACGTTGCCACCAAAATCTATTAATTTTTTGCGCTGAATTTGAAAAAACCCTTAAACATTTTCAAAATAAGCAGCCAAATCCTGGGAAGTTCATGCAAAAATAAAGAAATAAGTTCATTATCATATGTATCCAAAAATTTAGTTTTTTGTATGTCTTTACTTTGTTCGAAATTAACATCTCAAAAATATAGTACAGTATTTTAATGAAATTTAGTCCATAACCGACATTCTTTAAAAAATAAATAAATATTCTTGTTTACAAATTTTGTAAGATGGGCTGCGTAAATTTTTAATTCATTAGTAACTAAAACAATTAAATTAATTAATAAATTTCGAAAAATACATTTATTAAGTAAAATCCTAATATGTGAAAATAGTGACACTGTATTAATTAATATACGGCTTCTAATAAACGAGTAAATGTGCGGAAATTAAAAAATAAACAATTTTGAACTAGTTTTCATTTCCACCATTAAGAAAGAAATTTTTTTTAGGTGTAAATATAAGGTTACTTTTTCCTAACCGTAGACCAATCAATAGAAATTTAAAAGGACTGAGTTTATGATAAAATTGTTACCCGGAAACCGATTGCGGCATATTTTGAAGAACATTTCGTAGCTGAAAACGCACATGTTTTAAACTCGCAACTAGGTGTAATAATTGTTTAAACAATTTTTTTTTTTGGAAAAAAATTGTTTTCTTTCGTTTTTTGCGTATAAAATGAAAACCGCTGGGCCATGAAAATACATTCAATATAAAAGTTATAGAAAATTGAATATCTGTAAAATTTGTAAATTTGTAAAGGTAAAACACCTTATGCGTTTTGATTAATGCATTTCCCGCTGAGAAAATACGGAAAAAATGCTAAAAATAGCTATTTTTGCGAAAATTTCCAACTTCGTTATTTTTGCGTGTGAAGCATCAGCGTTTGGGAAAAATATAGTTAATATCATAGAATATGTGCGCAGAAGCCGGATTTTATCAGATGCATACTTTGTGCAAAATAGATGTTCTAAATTCGTCATGCCTTTTCTTGCAGTATTCGTTCTATTTCGTACGATAGCTTAAATGAAAATTTAAAGACGGATTCGGAAAGTAGATAAGCTAAACAACAATTCTTTAATTTACTTCCATTCGTTTAAATACCGTTGAATTACTTTAAAATGCACCCAATCCTCGATGTCACATGCGAACGTACTGCGCAAGGCGATGGTAGTGGGGGTATACGGCAGCGGTAGGCAGCGAGTACAGATAACGCTGCCGTATATCCCAACTGTTTTTCCGGATTTTCTCGCGGAAAAATTTTTCTTATCCCTTTTCTCCCGGGTCAGTTATTCATTTAAGTATTCTCAACCCGGGGAAGTGTCCATTTACTCTAAGGAGGCCTTCCCGCCCACCGGCTAAAATTCCGGCACGGCAGGTCAGCCTCCCCGGTCGGATCTTTTGTTGTTGCCTGCCTCTAATCCCCGAGACAGGAAACCAAGGTCCGGCTTCGCCGTCCCCAGCCCCGCCCCGGGAACCGGGACTCGGTCTTGATAGATTGATAGATTGCCTGCCTCAAACCCCGCCATGGGGCACCAGGACGGCAATGCCGCCACAGACCCCCGCAGCGAGGCCGGGTCTCGGTCTTTATATTACCCAATAATCCGATCACATAATGCCTACTCACAGTCATGACTTTCATAAGGAGACAATATACATGAATATCTTTGTACTACAATTACTACCATCGTTTATTAGTACCCCATACGTCTTTCGATGTCGTCCTTCTCTTTTAAGACTAAAAAAGAGAACTTTTCAAATATACTCCAGTTTTTTTCAGAGCCCAATATGAAACTGATTAGATCCTCGGGTGTGAGATTTTGTATTCCCATCCGGAACCTAGATACTGTCCATTTGTGGCATTCAAAAATTGTATGCTCAGCTGTGTTGTCGCTTTCACAAAACCCACAACGTGGAGAGCTCCTTTTGCCAAAACGAAATAGATATTGTTCAAAATTTCCATATCCAGAAAGCATCTGAGATACATGTAACTGACCTCGCCGTGCTTTCGATTGACCCACTGTCTAATGTCTGGTATCAGCTTTTTTGTCCACACACGTCGTGTTGACTCCATTTCCGCTGCCATGACTGCTTGACCACGTCAGAAGCATCACACCGTTCCATGCCCTGGAATCAAAGCCATCGCTCCAATACTTGGAGTTCTATGAGCATTGACGACACAGGACACATCAGTTTCATAAGATATTGTACGGTAACCGGACGTCACCCCAACCAAAGCAAGAATTAAATTTGACTTGCGAAGATTTACTTAAAAATTCTAAAAATTAAAATTTTTTATTAAAGATCCGAATACCAACTTTAAAGTAAGAAATTATAAATCGTAAAGCAAGATCATTAAGAATGACTAAATATTGGGAGAAAGTAAAAGCTAAGAACTTAAAGGCCAAAAGATCGGCAAAAAAGACTTGAATTATTATGACTAAAGTGGTTCTTTGCGGCCTTAAAAGTATTAAAAAAAAAGAAAGAATATTACATAGTTTCATAACTTTAAGAAATTTTCTTTAATAAATATTCGAAATGTCCTTCGTCTGCAGTTATACTAGCATCGACACATTTCTTCATGTCAGATTTCACTTTTTTTAATGGTTGCAGCTCTGACATGAATATTTCGACTTCAATGTTCCGTTTGAGTCGATCGTCTGAAAGAGAATTATTTCTGAAAACTTCTTCTTTTAAATAATTCCAAAGAAGAAATTGGTGGGCGAACTACTTGGCCGTAGACCGCAGGAAATTACTTTCTCCCCGAAGAACTGGAGTAGCAGCAACATTGTGTTTTTGAACTCCATTATCGGTCGTTCAAGCTATTTATATAACCGCTTAGATGAAATCAAACCGGATCGCTAAAGAAAATGTTATCCGAGATACGAATTTGCCGCAAAAAAAAAAAACGCATTACAAAAACGCATGCAATAACCGAGTATTTTTCTGGGATCGGGTACTCTTAATTTCTGCGTGACGTGAATACGGTACGGTTGTAATTTTAATTTTTTTGTGACTTTGCGGATACTCCTGTACGAAAATCCGATCTGCTGAGATAGCCTTCTTATCGATTTTTGAGGTGACCGTTCAAAGGATACATAGACACGTTTTAAAGATTCGTCGTATAAAACAGTCGGCCGATCGGATCGCTTTCATTCATCTACATACTGGTTTCTCTAAAACGATCGACTACGCTTGAAATCATCGACTTGTTCGGTGCGTTTGATCGAAGAAAACCTACGTCAAAGTTTTGGTGACAGTTTAAAAACGATTACGATTTAAAATAAATCTCGATAATAACCAGACGTTAAGACCGGGTAAATCGCACGATAGTCTTTTTATAGAACATCAGTCACTAACAGACAAAATAGGTAGAGATTACTTGTGTAGTGTATAGTATTGCAACTAGGTCAAGGTCACCCGTTCTTTAGTGCCACCTAAAAGTAAATTTCCCACTTCAGTGGATTAATGGGTTCAGATAACTTGCGTAACGTTTTCGCTCGTTCTGTATATGCAATACCATCAACAATTTCACAAATAATGTGTAATTCTTACAAAATAAAATAAAAAAAACACTCACATTCTTGAGTTGTAAGTTAACTACGTACGTTAAAAAGAATTATTTCTTGCTCCTGCCAGTAGTATATAAATATACATATATATATATATATTGTGTGTTGTATACACACGCACACAACCAACTCACCCACCCACAAACGCGCACAATTTATTTATCCTTGATATCATGCGGTTTTAACAGTAACACATCAACAATTTAAGTATTAAATTTAAAGTGGCCAATCAGCACAAAACAAAATACAGTAACATTCTTTCAACTTGTAACCAACTGCAGTCAAATAAAAGAGATAAAACAAAATATATATATCATATAGAATTAAAATAAAACGCAGATATCTTTCGACGTTAGAAAAAAATAAAAGATTAAAAATGTAAGAATTGTAATCAAAAAACTCTACTGTCTAGAGCTAATTTAAAAAATAAATCGCAGAATTATAATAAAGACTAATTTTAAACGCAAATAAAACAATTATCACGCGTCACTCAGCTTCATAAGCAAAATTTAATTGTACATTTTATGTAGATTGCAAATTCAATCTCATACATACACACAAATATATATAATTGATATTAGCAAAAGAGGAACTATTTGCTTCTCAAGGGTTCACAAAAATTATCGTACAGTCGTAATCCCCATATTAAATATAAAGGCTGCGTAATCAGCCGAGTTAGAGTTCATAAGAACCTAGGTGTTTTGTTTGATGAAAAGTTGCTGTTTAGCAACCACATTAGGCAAGTAGCGACGGACGCCGTCTCTATAATGCACAAGCTTAGGAGGATTGCTCGAAAGGATTGCGGCTGTCGGGCCGTCATTTATACATGGTGTACCGAGGTGTCTTCAAAAGTATGATTTTTTTATGCTGCGTCTGTTTGGGCGCATAGGTTGGAAAGAAGTCGAGCACTTATTCAGAATTTAAGGAGTGCCCAGCGCAGAGCTTTAATGGTATGCACTGGTATTTTTAAAACAACCTTACGAGGCTACTACCGTATTGGGAAAGGCTCTCCCAATGGATTAAGTAGTTAAAGTTTGGGTGGCCATGTGTTGATTGCGAAGAGGTAGGGAGGTCAGGGCATTTGGGATGCGGTTTCGAACCGGGCCTGTACCGGAGCGGAACGGTGATCGCAATGTACCGGTTCTAAATTTCGAACAGGTGCCCATCTCCCGCCTGCGGTGGAGGCTTTACAGCCTCACGATTGAAGCATGGCAGCAAGAATGGCACGCCACGACTAAGGGTAGATCTTTGTGTAGATTAAAATAAGACTTGGGGGATGGTACGACTACCCAGCTCTTGGGGGGGGGGGGTGGTCAAAACTCTGGCTATCCTGGAACTTAGAGGTCAAGGGGAAATTAGCCACTCATAAACGGCGAGTCAATGTGGCGTGAGCCGCATTGTTTGACCGTGTGGGGTGTTCCTTGATGCCGTTGCTTTGTTCAACCGGCAACAGTAGTTTAAGGGATATAAGACTCCTACCGCTTGCTGTGGGAAGCTACTCTCGAGAAATGGCTGGCCATCGGCCAAATATAGCTGCAAGCGCTATAATATGGTGGACAGGTACTTATCGGAATTAAGCGACCTAGTCGTGACGGGGTACGCCTACCCATTTTAGTAATACATGAGAAGTGAGCGGTGGGACACGCAAGCGAGTGGTGTAGGGCACCACGCTTATTCCGCTCACGCAGTTAGGTAAGCTCTAGGAGCTAATTAGGATATCGGTCGCTAAACCGTGTTGAAGCACAGTAGCTGTTTGTGGCAGGGACATTCGGGTTAGAGATGTGGTTCATGCACGACGGGGTACCTGCTCATTTTTATAATAATGTAAAGAATCATTTAAATAATATTTACGATTGACAATGGATCGGTTGGAAACGAACCAGTGAAACAGCGACCATGGTCTCCCGACCTCACGCCGTCTGACTTTTTTCTAAGAGGTGGTTGAAGTCAATTGTTTATTCGAAACGGATTAACACACAAGAGGAACTAAGGAATCGCATAATAGAAGATGCAGAAACTATTAAGGATACTCAACGTTATGAGACGCGCTATTACATTTTATGTTAAAAACTGTTTCCATCCTACGGACAAAATTAGTTATTTCACGCAGTTAAAATTTTTTTTCACAATTTAGTCTGTTTTATTTTTTAATACAGTTAAATTTCAATATCTGTATTCAATTTTTTCTGAAGTAATTTAATTAATCTTTTTAGAATTAAATTTTCAACATTTCTAATCGGAAAAAGTGCAACTTAATTACCGTTTAACAAAATTTTCTGTGTTAAACCCAAAAACGTATTTTTTTTTTTACCGCCAAGTTTTGTGTTTTACGTCAGATATCCTTAAAACTAATGGAAGTACAGTTCTGGGATCCATTTTTTAAATATTTTCAGGCCAAAAACAAGAAATAACTAAATTAGCTTCTCAATTTACGTTCCCATTTCAGGAAGTCTTTATTTCCCCGGGGAAACCGAAACTCGAGCGAAATTTTTCGCTAGCCGTAACTCACTAACAAAGCGTTTTCGGGTCTATCCATTTATATGAACTTTTTTCTATTTTAGCTATAGAATCAGCTCCTGAGAGATTGCCATATAGTTCTCTCTCTCTTTCTCTCTCTCTCTCTCTCTCTCTCTCTCTCTCTCTCTATATATATATATATATATATATATATATATATATATAAAATAAAGTTCTAAAATCTTTACATAGTACAATGTAGGCCTACAAAGAGCATCCACCAGATAGCGACTCACCGAATGAGGGTTAACAGACGGTGGTCTTCCCAATAACTACACCAACTGCTATTTTGATACAGAAAAGTTTTGAAAAATATTTATTTATAAAAAAAATCTTCTAAAACCAAGAAAGTTCATCATAAAAGTTTATTAAAATCAGTAAACAAGAATCATAACTTCGTCACAAATACACATTGCCAAAATATATAATCCTTGAAAAACAAATTAAGAAAAGTATCAAACTTTTATAATGTCGACAGTTGAATTTAAAAACGATTTGAGAACTATTTTGAGAAATTGCGGAAGTACTTAACAAAAGCGACACGTTAATTCAATTTAATCATGTAATAAAAACAAGAATGTAACCAAAGAAAAAACAAAAAAAAAAGAGTTTTTGTCAAACCGCTTTATGGGGGTTTGAACAAGATTAAACATCATCAGAATATCTTAGTTACCTAAGGGATATTAAATTGCGTGAATTACGGGAAATAATTTTATAACCCTTTCAATAGAATTTTTAGATACGGGAACCATACTTTCTTTTTCTGTTTAGTCTCCCAAACCATCGTAAGGTATTCATTCTGAGGATGATATGTATGAATATAAATGAAGTGTAGTCTTGTACAGTCTCAGAGATGTGTGGTTAATTGAAACCCACCCACCAAAGAGCACCGGTATTCAAGCCGGTCAAACGATCGATTCTAATTCTACTGTTAACAACTGTAAATATTACGGTAAGCGATCAGAGAAAACCAGAACTGATCGATAGAGAAAAGGTGTCCTCTTCCACCCAACACATACTTGATCCGTCGAAAATTAAGAGGGCTTGGTCGGAAGTTTTGATGCGTTCACCCTGTAGCCCTGATTTTTTTACCGTCAAGACTCCTGTTTGTTCTGATCTCTACGGAACTCTCTTAACGGTATAAATTTGGCTTATGAAAATAAGAAAAGAGGCTTATGAAAATCACTTACCGCAGTTTTTCATCCAGACAATAGAGAAATTCTACGAGATTGCGATTTCATTTCAAAAATAGCAAAAGCTAGTGGATCAAAACGGCACGTATTTTCGGTTTAATAAATTTAATTTAAAGTATAAAAAAAAATCTTCTTTTATTTTTGCATAAAAATACAAAGAAACGTTTTAACCAAAACCTGGATAAAATTGTTGAAAAGACAGAAATGAAATGTAAACGAGCACCTGATTCTCATAAATTTGGCGAAATAAAACAACAATTACGAAAATTTAAAAAAGTTGATTTTAAAAGAATTTAACAATACAAAATGAATTTATTTTGTAAATAAAAGGTATAATTTTATCTTTTAAATATCGCTAATAGTTTAGCACGATAATAAATCGCTTAATCGTAAATTATTTAACGAATTATTTATATAACTCGATCCGAAGTAACCGAGAGTGCGGTTCTGCGGCTCGTGTCTGGTTCATAGAGGGGGCGATAAAGAGCGAGTGAAAAGAGAATAGACTAGCGAAACAAACACGGATGCAAAGGAAAGGACGCCTCCACCCTCATCTATCTACACGTACAATTACGTTAGTCGTTGTAACAAACATACAAACACACACACATACGCTATGCAGAGATCAGTTTTAGTGCTGGACGGACGATGGCCACAACGACGCAGAGTTGACCGTACAATCATTACAGGATGACCAGCTCTTATAAAATAGCCGTCGGTGTCGTATTTTTTTTTGCAATTTTACCAGGTATGACGATAATTAAATTTATTTAAAATTATATTGTATTTTACGCATTAACAAGATTTTGATATTATTTACAATTAAAAATATAAGAAGCACAATCGTTAAAAAAAATAATAAAAATAAATATCGCTTTCCTTTTTATAGAGTATATATTACTAAAACTAAACAACGAAACGAAAAATAAATAAATAAAAAACACGAAATTCAAATATTTTATTGCGTGTTAATTAAAATAAAAATAATAAATTACTAAATACTCGACTACATTTTTTTGATAAAAAAAATAACGGAATAAAATTAAAGATGTGTATTAAACTTGATATATCTAGAAATATGACAAAAACTTTCTTAGGAATTAAATAAATAATAACACGCCCAAAAGCAAAACAAATTAGTATTACGTACACGTAGAAATTTTAATAACAACGCGATAAGTTTCTAAAATGTATCGCGTATATTGTAAAATAAAGAAAGTACGGATTATTTTTACCGATAATTAAACCGATATATATTAATTTTAATTTTTAATAATAATTTTAATTATAATTAATAATCGCTAACGCGGTTTAATGATGTTTGTAATTAATACTTAACTCTTGAACTAGTAACATTTAACTTCATTACTTATCGAAAAATATATTTAATGGAAGGTAATGAACGATTTTTAAACTTTTAGAAAAAATTGAATCAATCCTAAAGTTCTTTATAATATTTTTATACGTATACTTTTAAAAACTAATTTTTAATATTGGCATATGTTCGTCATAGCCGATTCGATAAAAATATTACCGGCTTTCACGGCCGAGTCGGCAGCATCTCGGCATTCATCTGGGTTTGAATCCCGGTAAGGCACGGCATCTTTTCATATGCTACCGATTTCCAGCGGGCTAATGGCCGTAGCTCTTGATGCCCGCTCTTGCATAAAAAAGAAAAAATTGTAAAAAAAAAATAAATTATACAAATAATAAATTTCTCGAAAATCAAGAAATTAAAACGATATCAAAATTTAGATATCTCGGAGAAGTAATAAAGCCAAACGCTCTAGAAAAGGATGCGCTAAAAGAGCAAACGCAGAAAACGGCGTTACTGTTTAGTTTAACATGAAATTTATATAATAAAATATAACTTTGCGTAACATTAAACTACAACATTAAAAAACAGTAATTCTTCCGGAGGCGTTATAAGGCGCCGAGTGGTAGCAAAATTTCTCGGATCTTTTTAAAATAGAAAAAGAATTTTAAGAAACACATACGGACCCGATTACCAGAACGGAATTTATAAACTTAAAAGTGAAACAGAAATTTATAAAAAATTTAGAAAAAATAAGACACCGTCCGACGAATAAGACTACAATTTTATGGCGTTTATACAGAACGAACGAAAACAGATTAACAAAACAAATATTTAACTTTTATAACAGTAGAACTAACTGTTGAAACTAGCCGATTTAAAGAAGTAGAAAACGAACTTAATACTTTAAAAATCTTTAAACTGTTTAAATATAGACAGATTTAGAAAATCGATCGAAGAATCTAAGTTTCCAGAGAAGGATAACAGGAGTATAGGAAGAAAGCGGACCGAGGAACAAAAACAAGTGAAAAAAATATTGGGAAAACAAAAGAAGTTCCAAACTATTATACAAACGTGATCGTTAGTGGTCCGGGCGAAGAAAAAAAAGAAAAAAATTAAACAAAATGAAGTCAAGTTATATACTATTTCAGAACATTATACTGGATTCGTACCAACAAATTGTTTTTCCATTACTCTACGGAATGCAAAAAGATTACGGTTGCAAAATTATTAAGTTAATGGAACGAAAGACGCTGTAAAATCTTAATAGCTAATGCCTTAAAAAAAAAAAAAGATGAAAGATCTAACGGAAAAGATAAAACGGAAATGAAAATTACAAGCAAAATAATAAAAAAAGGTAAACCTCTGTAAATAACCTACGCACCTTTTTAAATAAACCTTTCTGTAAACAGATTTAACAAAATTTCAATATTTGAAAAGTTCATTTCTTTTTTTTATTGTAAAGGTTAAAAAAAGATCTTAACAATTTTTTTTTTGTAAAAATCATTTAAATTCGATTTTAATCATTTATACATGCCACAATGATATAACCTATGATAAACTTAAGAATTATTTAATTCATTTACTATACAAATAATATTTGACAATGAAAAAGAAGATTGTGTAATTATTTTCATCGTTAGTACTTTTATAGTCATTTAGTTCATTACAAATAAAGTTGGATTTCTTTAACCGGTTCATTTGTTCTATTAAAATATTTTATTAATACAAATAAATATTAAATTAATAATAATCAAGTTCATAACCCGAACCTAACCTGAAAATTTTTTAAATTCTTAAAAATAAAATCATATTTGTGAGGATAATGCATTTGTGTTTATAAATATAGTTTTATCTTAAAAAAAGCAAAAACAAAAAATAAACAGCAATATCAAAACCATAATATTTTGCCTTCAATTGTATTTATTGCTAAGCATGTTATCGTTATTATATCTATTAAAACCTTCTATTCCAGTTTAAAATATACTGTAATCTTATGCTTGAGTTATTTTTAAATAGACATTACTTCTTTTTTGTGCAGTCGCATTAAAAAAAGGAAGAGATTTTAGTCCATATTGAATGGACTAATATCGCATGAAAATAGTTATCTATATTATTATATAAAGAGGATGAGGGTTTTTGTTTGTTCGGGATAAACAACAACCCGGTCAATCGTAAACAAATTTTTACCCACCTTTCTCGGCATAACCGATAAGGTTTTTAGATATATTTCATCGCGAAAATATATACATAGTGGAGAATAGCCGATCGAAGAACAAACTTTAATGAATTGAATTAATGAACTGTGAACAGTGAGTCGCTGTGCGAGCCGGGTTTGAGCTGAACGGTTCGAATCGATCGAATGAATAACGTAACAAAAATAATAGAATTAAATTTACGTTAAATAAAATAATAAATAAATTAAACAAATTTCTGTTTAATAATAACAGGCTTCCCGTGGAAACTGCGTGTGAGGCTAGAAGGCGGTGAAGTGATGCGAGAACCTCATGCGAGGCTAGAGCGATCATCACCAGCGACCGGTAACAAACGGGTTGCCCGTAGGGCGCTGTTTTGGGAGATGCTCTTACAATAAGCTCTTATAAGAGCAGCGACGGAGTGCTGCTCTTATAAGTGCTGCTCTTAATATCGACGGAGTGCTGCTCTTAATATCTCTGCAAACAATCCTTCGATTTTTAAAATTCAAACGGGGTATTTGTTAGTAGTAGGTTGAAAGCTAACCTTTGCAAGCACCAGGCACACTCTCGATCCAACAGATCACGGTTATTCAGAAATGATGTTATATCTTTGCAACCGATCTGCCGATTTTCAAAATTCAAACGGGGAATTTGCTAATATAATATAAAATACGATGCAACCAAACCGCAATGAAAATAGCAATGCCTGTCGACGATGTTTTTTTTCGGGAGTCGTCTTTTTAATTTTTATATTTATCTCTCGCATTCGTTAAGTTTTGTTAATTTTAATGCTAATACGATAAAGCTGCTTTCCCTTGATCCGTCAAGACAAATATAGGTGCATTTATTTTTTGTTATTCGTGAAACAGCACATTTAATACTCTCGATAAGATGTATAACAATATATGTACATATAATATATAGTTACGTTTTTATATATGAATTACAGTTCAGTAACTGGCACATTGTTTGGTTATAGAACTGTAATTTCTGAATAATGAGAAAAGGTAATTAACTGAACCCAAATGGGCTCAGCTAATAATCTCAGTAGTGCAGTATTGAAATGCTTTTTTAAGTTGTTTTGTTGGTTTTATATATATGCCGTTTAGGTATATATATATGTATATGTATATGTATCCTAAATGGCATTTGTATGTGTGTCTGTGTGCGCTTCCCCCTTAGCGTAGCATCGGAATATACCGATCACTAGCGGAAAATCCCGATTCGTTAGTATCAATTTCTAGAGTTAAATTTCTAATTTAACTTTCGTTATCAATTTTTTCATTCAAAAAAATTTTTTTTTTACACAAGAGGTAATTAATTTTGGACACCTAATAATCCCTGCAGCTAGAACATACAGAATATATATATATATATATATATATATATATATACACACACATATACACTCACTCATTTTTTTGTTTTGTTAACTGAAATGAATTAAAAGATGTTAAAAAAATATGAATTACTCATAGAGCCAGCACATTTTTTTTTCTAACAGGTAAAAAATGAAAACTTTGTCTACATTAGGATTAACTCTATAAGAACTGGGTCAGAGAAAAATGAATAAAAATAGTATAAATATACAGATGAGGATGTCTCGCAATGAAAGCGTGCGTGCTTGTGTGTGTGTGTGTGTGATCGTCTCAGTATTTTGTTTAAATTAAAAAGTGTATTTTTATAAAATGAATCAAAAATTTACATTACTTCCCTCGAGTGCAACGCCTCACATACACACAATTTTCACGTTATGAAACTTAAGAGAAGTTTAAGAAGAATAAACTTAAACTAAAAAGAAAAAAGGATGAATCCAAATAAAACAAAAAAAAATTGAGAAAATTACTTCATAACCAACAAATTAACTTTCTATTCATTTCATAGTGTACAAAAAGTAATAAAAAAACAATTTTTAGAAATATGAAAATATATTTTAAAAGTATAATAATAATGTGTTTTTATCATAATATTAACTTAAAACAATAAAAAATTATTAACGAATTAGATACGTGAATAATTTGTGAAAATTGTAGTTATGTGCATATAAAATGTATTATACATCGATTAAATTATGTAATAATAATTTTAATTTTTATGCGCGTTTTTTTTACTGAAGAAATCCTTACCGAGATCCAGTTATTTGTAAAACGTAGGTTGTCAGTGCGTAGTTAATAAAAAATCATATCATGTTAATATATAGCCTTGGTTTTACACCATAATTAAAAATGTAGTTTCCAACAAAGAGAAAAAGTAATTGTTTTCTGTGAATAATAAACTAATAACAACAATGAATATATATATATACTCTGATTGACAAATTCGCTATTATTAACGTGAAACAAAATATTCAACAAAAATAAAATAAATTATAATAATTTACAATCGCTAACTACATCGAGTTTTCACGCGGGTTTCTATTTTAAAATTAAATTAAAACAGAACGTGCATATTATATTTGAGTGTTTGTGTGTAAATATATATATATATATATATATATTTATTTATTTATTTTAAAGATTAAAGCTTTTAATTGACTTAAAAAGTTACAGGTTATTGGGTAGAAGAAAGAAATAATAGCAGTAAATAAAGGAAAAGATTAAATTTTATAAATGCAGAGCCCCTAAATAATTCGAACCCCGGGTAATCCGAACTCAAAAAAAAATTAATTTTACATTTGGTATTTTCCAAATCTACAAGAAGCCGTAAGTTTGCCGTGCGTTTTATCACGTCCCTCTCGACACTGATTTTTTGTCAAGGTTTTTGATCGTTATTCTCATGTGTATTTATTGCACAATAGAGTAAGAAATTAATCCCTCTCTAGAATCTGTTCCGCATCGATACTGTAGCACTAAAAATGTTTATCTTGTTCTGATGCGATTCCAGTAACCGACGTGTTGCATTTCTTATCTTTTTTTGATCGGTTTTATGTGCGATTGTTTTTCGTATGAATCAAGCGTTTTATTTTAATAAAATGTAAGTTTTTATAGAACACTTTTTAAGTACGGTAAGTCTTGCCGCCAAATTGCACAGCCGCTTTATAGACAATGAACCAAAACGTGATCCCGTCGATTAAAATTAAAAACAGAAAAGATCTTTTTTCCAGATAACTTTTCAAAATAATGTGGTAGAGTGCTTAAAAAAAATTAATCTGTAACGTTTTATGATTTTCTTGCTGTTGCTCGGGATTCCTTCGACAAGCCTTTAATTGTAGCATCGTGATAAAACTTTACCTGCTATGACTAAAGATAATGAAAATGTAGGCGCTAGTCTAAGTAAACAAATAGGGAGCGCGTTAGAAGCGACTAGGAACTGTTAACCTCGAACCGGAAAAACCAAAATATTACGAATCGCATTAACGTAGTCGCGAAAGAATGTTTCTGACTTAAATCCGGCGATGAAATTATTGAAGCAGTACGACAAGGGTTAGATGAAAATGATGATGACGATGATGAAATTGAAATAGGACGAAGAGCTTAAAGCGTGAAAAGCAGTAAAATGTTTTAACAGTTGTATTCAGCGGGCTGCAGAGAACAACATTCCACCGCATAAACTACTTTTATCGGCTCAAATACGAAAAGACGCATTAGAAAAATCACTAACTTCAATGAAACAGACAAACATCACATCACGGACTTTTTAAAGAAACAATAATAAAATCCAGTTTTTAGAATGTAAATATCAATACAGTAAGAAAAGAAAAGCGTTATTTGTATACTAAAAGAAAGAGCTTCAGCACTTATTTCGACTTCCAAAACTCACCTCGATACCTTATCCTGTACCTTTAAGTTGAACCCTCGATAAACCGAATTTTTCGTAATCTGAATAGCCACGGATTTTTATTAGTTTGGATTATCCAGGGGTTCTGTAATTATATTCTGCTGTTTGAATATTATTTGCTAGCCAGTTTATCTATATATGTTAAATATACTGAAACCATTTTTCTATCGGTTACATGTAAATTTTTTATTCTAAACGTTGTATTATTATATAGCTCTCATTAAGAATTAGACAGTTACTCTAATACAAGGCTAAACAAAGGAACTACCCCAATATTTACCGTGGCGGATGGATCAAGGAAAAATATGGTTAAATCTTGATTACAGCATAATCATAAAATACGCAGTTATAAAATTTAAAAATATATAAACGGTTAAATTTTATATTAAAATATTTAAAATGTGAAGTTAATAAATAAAATAACTGAAAGGAGTTGATTGTTTGAGTGTGCACATACTAAACAGAGATGCATCAAATTGAAGTTTTTAAAAAATTATTACTTTTAATATATTTTAATTAATTTCAGGCGATGCAGATAAAAATTTGCGTGTGTGTCTTCTGTCTGGCTCTGGTGTTATTAAACAAGCATGAACATATCTGTTTGACATGTTATTTTTATTTATTTTGGTTTTTAAGTGAAAGTGTAAATTTTCATGTTGTAGCGAATTATACATTATTTCCTGTTTTTGTGAGGTAATTTGAAATCACATTATGGGATTGTGTGTAAATATTTTTTTTGTGCCTGAGGATGAACAAGTATCCGGTGCACATTAATAATTCATTCTGTGCCTTTATATACAATGATAAATACATGTATTAGAATGAAGTATGTCGTCCTTTAGCAGAAATGGCCTCTTGAAGATGTTTTCGAATCGACTCCACTAGATTAGCGCACATATTCTTGACTTCATCATCGTCTGGAACCACACTTTTATAGCGTTAGTTATCATGCGTTCGTTTGTCGTACAATCCATCTCCCTTAAAGTCTGTTCAAAATATTCCACAAGTTCTGAAAGGGATTTAAATCTGGTGAATTTCCAGGCCGATCGGGCATACTAATTAGACCGATTTTGGGTCAAGACGTGTTGAAATTTCCCGTCAAAAGTTTGCAAGAATGGAACGATCCTACGTCTTAATATTTCTATGTACTCGGTTGAATTCATCATACCTTGAACAGGAACTAAACTTCCGGTGCCATTTGTCGTGAATAAACCATCTATTTCGGTGGGTGTTTTACAGTTTGTTGGACACGCTCAGCTTTCAAATGCTCCCTGTCACCTCGGGTCACGAAATATACTTTGTAATCCTGCACAAATAAATGAGTTTCATCACTAAAGATTCCCTTCTTCCGGTCGTCAGCTGTCCACGACTTATATTTTTGGGCCCGCGCTAAACGGTTTTTCTTCATTTAAGAGTTAAAAAGTTGTTTTTTCGTCGGTCTTCTTCCTTCCGGCCGGCTTCCAGAAGCCTACAGCGGCGTACAGTTGAACTACTAACATCAAAAGCAGTCGCCGATAAATCTCGTTTAAGATCTGAGCTTGTTTTCCTCGGATTAATTTTAGAAATTCTTATTACAACTATATCAGTTTTTGGAGTTATTTTCAGTTGCATTTTACTCTCATTTTTGGAGACTATGATCCAGATTCTTTGAATGTTGTCAAAATTCTTGATACACTTGATCTGCCTACACAAACTGTAGAAGCGATATCTCTCACCGTCATAGAGAAGTGATCTTAAAAAGCGATAATTTTTGCGCGCTTCCTCGGAATAATATCCATTTTTTAACGCACGAATGCGACACGTGTTGTACAGAACGCAAAAATTAACATCCACCTGCCTCACTCAAAGGCTCACAACTGAAGCTAAGCGAATACTTCCATTTTATAACCGGTCAAACTGATTTCTTATCGTCAAGGTCGAACAGTCACACCACCTTAAGACAGATAAAACAGGTTTAAGGCGGCTTTAGACGTAATTGGCAACCGCCTTACAGTTTAGAGAAAAAAAATTGCTTGTCCCAGTTAATTTGTACAGTATAGTACTATTTAGTGCTGAGGCAACCGCCTTACAGTTTAGAGAAAAAAAATTGCTTGTCCCAGTTAATTTGTACAGTATAGTACTATTTAATGCTGACTGAAGTTTAATTAATACACTTCAAACGAGCGTTTTGTTAAAATTCTGATTTTATCTACTCTGATGTACGATTTATGCATTTTGTTTATTATTTGCAAACATCATAACGGTTGTAAGCTCCCGGTTATCGCTCTAATCGCTTGTTACTCCAGAATTTACCTTGTATGTTTTTTACACAAGTAAACGACAGGAAAGGTGATTATCGTGTGAAATCAAACAAACGATTTTTTACTAAAGTTTAATCGGAACAATTATCATGTAAAAATACTGAAAAGAAAAACCTTAAAAATTACACAAGAAAATTATGTACGCATCTGCGTACGATTTACAAAAAGAAACGATACGTTGTGAAGGACCCCGTCTAAACCCCCTGCCAATTAAATGTTGAAAAAAGACATCGCGCATAAAAATGTTAATGAGAAAAATAGTAAAAAAAGAAATAAAAAGGCAAACCTATATCTAAATCAAATAAATAATAGTCTATAAGCACGTAAACTGAAAATATGGTAATTAAATGAGTATCTAGAGCTCCTATCTAAATATCCAAATTGAAATATGAATGTTGATCCCTCATACTAAAGACTATCAAGAAAGCAGATATTTTTTTACAGTGGAGGGCTTTAAAATTCCAAAAATGGAATAGAAATTGAAATTATTTCACTTCAATATAACAGATGTCTAATCTAATTTATATATAAAATCTGAATGCCCACCGTTTTAATAAGTATGTTTTATTACTGAGAGTCTTCGTTATGAGAGATCAATATTGACGTAGTTTTAGCTTGGTGTAATAACTTTTTTTATAGTAATGAAATAATAAGTGAAAATTAATATTTCACAATAATTATTAACTACCGGCTTATTTGTTTAGGTCCAGGATTTCCTTTCATTGAAGAAGAGAAAAAAGCAACATTTTTAACAGCTAATGTAGGCGACTCGGTTGTATTTAACTGTCAACTGGATTTCCCACATGATGTAATAATACCGTACATACTTCAATGGAAAAAAAAGGTAAAATTATCCTTAGAAATATCCAAAATTTCTTTTAGCTGTTATCATCATTTTTACTTGATTGTGATTTATTATTTTTTACCCGATTATTTAAACGGTTATCGACATTTTTTCCATCATTAAAAATCTAGAGTGAATGATAACATACGTATGTAAGTTAAAAATAATTGTGAAAAAATCATAGATTTAAATAGATATACTCATAGGCAGAAGTAACAGAACACAGAAGGCGAAGCTTTTTTTCACGCTAGATAAAAAAATATTTTTACAAAAAACAAATCACATTTTCGAGTTACTGAAATTAGAGATTTAAATGATAAAGATTGCACGATGTTCTTATTCAAATAGAAATGTTACATATCAAAGTATTTCGATGAAATTTAATCTTACCGACACACGAAGGATTCAGATAACCCGGGAGAACCCTAATATTCTAATAACTAACAAAATTTATTATCTGAGAAAACAGTTTTGACAGGAAGAGATAGAAAAGATTAAATGTGAGGCTGAAATTTTGTTTTTAGTTCCTTGTACGATGTAAAGAAAGTATTGTGATCGCGAATAATTTCGGTTTTCAGATTTCAACGGAAATATCCATTTTGATTAGTTTCAGCGTGAATCCGTACGTACGTATGTATCTCGCATAACTCGAAAACGATTAGCCGAAGGATGTTGAAATTTTGGATTTAGGACTGTTGTAACATATAGTTGTGCATCTCCCCTTTTGAATGCAATCGACTAAATCGAAAGCGTCCAAAACACCAAAGTTCAAAAATTTTGGACTTTTCCTTAACTGCAGTAACAAGCCCTTATTGAGAGCTTTTCAACGATGTGTGATATCTGGTACTTATTTTCATCGGTTACAGAGTTATAGCCAAATAAAATCTTAATTCGTGAAGTATTTGGATCTTACAAGAGAAACGCCCATCGGTTCGAATCACACTCCATCTCCTTTTTTTTAACTTTTTTTTTAATTTAAATATATTGATTTATTAATAATTATTAACCGCTGATTATAAAAAAAATAGTTGCGATAAATGATATTTCAATAATAATAATAAAAAACAATATGAAAAAATAAGTATTAATTAAATAAAATTTTATGTAGTTTTCATTTAAAAAAAAAAGTGTATATGTGTAATTTAAGAGGCGTACAAGGAAGTCATGTGGCGTACACAACAGATTTTTTTTAATTGTATACTACACGCTTAGGAGAAGATCAGTATATGAAATTTCAGTTGTTTTGCAATAGTATATCTTAAACCTAATAAATAAATTCATAAAAAAAATTCATGATGGAACAAAATAGAAACAAAAAGCAGTAAAAATATTACTTTTCCGTCTAGATAAAACTATAACTCTAGAAAGGTAAGTAGTATTGTTGTGAAGCCACAGCTTTGTTGTGACGTCACAGGTGAGCGGTAGAATTAAATAAATGAATAATATTAAAAGTGTAAAAAAGTAACTCGGTCTGGCCGGGCCACGAATTCCATCGCCCGGTCGACTCGGTACCTGTTGCATTAAGCCTTGCGGCTACACCGGTCTACTGGCCAGTACTATCGAAATTTTTTCTATGTAGTTGACTATTGTCTATGTATAGACTATTGTCGGCGACCGTCGCCTCTAGTACGTCCAAACCCACGCGATTTAAATACGGTATGCGCGCAAGCTTTAGTTAGAATCATTGAATTAAATAAACGAAAAAATATTATATTTAAATAAAATGATATATATTTTTAATTAAGCTGCACGTATAAATCGTGCATCAGAAACAACCCGTAGTTGTCAGCTTTTTTTATGAACTATGTACCTAAAAGAATTATAATTTTATAAATTTACAAGAAAATGTAAAGTATTGTCATTTAGTAATAAAGAAAAAGAAATTGAATATTAAAACAATATTTTAAAACAGAAATAAAATAGCCAGAACTGACAGTTTTAAATACCTAGGAAAATGGACAACACAAAACAATAGTGAAAAAATAGCTCTAGAAAACAGATTACTCAACATAGAGAAAGCATACAATATCATGAAGAATACCTACAACAAGAAATTCCTTTCCTGGAACACCAAACTAAGACACTACCAAACGGTAGTTAGACCAGAAGTACTATATGCGGCAGAAACGCTGAAACTACATAAAGTACAGGACGTAGAGAGAATGGAGAGAAGAATCTTATGGAAAATATTAGGCCCGAAAAACAACATAGGACTAGGTTATAAACAAATATCAAACCAAGAGCTATATTCCCAAATAGAAAAAGTAACAGATGTAATCAGGAAAAGAAGACTGCAATTCTACAGACACATATACAGAATGGAGAACACCAGACTAACAAAACAGATCTTCACCCTACTAAACACTCACAAGAACAAGATAACCTGGCTTAAAGAAATAGACAATGACCTAGTAAACAATTCAATAGACTCAGACATTTTAAAAGACAGAGCAACATTCAGAAAAACAATACAGGAATTAGAGTTTCAGGAGAGGAAAAAACTCACTTGTAGAAGAGGGAGAAAATGGAGTCAAGAAGACAAAGAACACCATTCTAGAAAAATGAAAGAATCATGGGCTAAAAAGTTGATTAAGCTTGCCCTCTAAATGGGCTATTCGAAAAGAAACGAAAAAAACAATATTTTACATATAATATAATACAAACCCTCTTAATTATATTTAAAATGCATTTGAAAATCAAATTTACAATTGACAGGTCTGTTCAATAAATAAAGATGTATCATTACTCTGCTCTTACTCTCAGCTTAGAGAGGTTGCAGAAAGAAGACAGTAAACCATAGAGGGGTGGTTTTTAAATGAAGGTTTATCACAAAGGTCCTAGAATAAGATGGCAGTTTTGTCACAATGTGGTCAAAATAACTTTATTTCAGATTTATTATGTTTAAATCCAAAGTTTGTCTTTCAAACACACTGTGTAATGGAGATCAAATGCCTCCACAAAATAAGTATTGCTAATGTATACTGGTCAACAGTCCTTAAAGACAGACGAGTACAAAACTTCTAAGATCAGGAAGAGCGGAGGAACCTAAAGGAATATGCTGTTAATAAAACTTGGGTAGAAGGAATTCATAACTATATTAAGCAACTCATGTAAGGGATAGTACCATGAGAAATCAATCTACAAACCCTAAGGTAGCAAATGAGAATTAGAATGGTTTTCTACCCAAGGTTATCCAACAACAAACAATCAAACTAAGTTTGTCACAATTGGAATTATTTTGAAAATAACTGGAAATAATAAAAAAAAAAAAAAACACTTAGAGTAAAGAAATCCTCTTTAACTGTATTGTAGAATATCATGGAATTGAAATAAAGATGTTAGAATTACAAAAAAATATTCTATTAAATTAAAACAGAATTAAATAATACCTTTAACAACAAAAGTGCAAACAACAACATATGTCAACAATAAATAATGAATGATTTTTAAGAAATTGGATGTTTCTGGAAGTGATGTATAGAAAAATAATAAAATACCTTGATGTTGTATTAGAAGACTTCTCTGAATGCATGGTAATTTTAGTTACTGCAAATTACTTCAGTACACGGAATATTATGTTTGAAAAATGAAATATAATACTCTGCTATCTACATGACTGAACATCTCTCCTACATGATTAAAGCACCCTGCCTTTAATCTGGAAAATTCTAGATTTGAATCACAGTAAAAGAAAATAACATGATGAAATTGCATTTATGCAATTTCTAAATTAATTAAATATTTTGGTTAATGTAACTGATAATATTATTTATGTGTAGATAAAAAATATCTTTCAACAGATTTTAATTAAACATTTCTATGCCTGTAAAAAGAATTATATAAGGAAATAAAATGTAAACAATTTCCATTCAAATACATCACAATAAAAGAAATCCTTCAGCCATTTATTTAAGACACAAGATAACAAATAAAAGAATACGCATGTAGATATACATGCTAGGCAGTTAACTATCATAGCCTCCCACGTAAATAAGCGTAATGTTGTACAGCGGGCTTCTAGCGGTCAAGAAGAGAAGTAATAATTTGTGTTGATTGGTCAGTGTGGGTGTAACACAAGCCACGGTACTGTATTGTTCAGCGACTAGAATACTAAACCAGGCAGACAAATATGTTGTTTCAGACAGCAGACAACATACCAATTGGGCTAAACACCCAATTTAATAAAAATTGTAAATATTAAAATTAATACTTTCAATAAAGAACCCTATTTATAGTTTATTTTTAATTTAAGAAAAAGCAATCATACCATTAATATTCTCAGATTTATATCCACTAATTATTTGATCAGCCATTATCAAGATCACTTTTACTATCTATCAAACAAGAAGTAACATAAAATTCTAATAAAATAAAAAAATTGTTTACAACTATCAATGATTTATTTTCAAATGACTAAGTATCATAAAAATAGATGGTTCTTTTGAATTCTTTGAGAATAAAAAATATTGCCTTACTTTTGTTCTCACATTATTTTCATTTTTAAATGTATTTCTTTATTAGGGTGATTTTGACGAACGCTTGCTGTTATATCAAGGAAACCCTCATAAGGTTGAATCTACATTAATGACAAATAACTGTGATTAAAAAAATAATTCAAGTTGGTGAATAGACTTTTTTTTTTCATTTTACAAGACACCAATCTAATTCAAAGTTACAATAATATATGTATTATTGAGAAATAAAGAGCTAAGAGTTCAGGTTAAATAATGTAATTCTGCTGTTTACCATAAATTTCTGCAATCTGGCAATATTTACACAGATAGGAGCCAAACAGAATTACATTTGTTTAGTACAAAAATGTATGCCAGAGGAAAACACTGTAATGTTGCCTAATATTAATGATCTTAAAAGATTATGATTCACTGATCCTCAAATACACACAGTAAAAGTAAACTTTATGCACTTACTGAATGAATACATACAAAAACACAAAGTTTGACAGAAACAATATAATAAACAAAACAACATAGATCAAATATACTATTTTAGCTCATACTATACAGATTCCTTACTGGTTTAAACAAGGCCCGTTAATAAAAGTGCCACTTGCAATATCATGCAGGAAAAGACCAAATCAAATGCTTAAAAAAATGTTCTGGAAAAATATTTTCTTATTCAGAAATTAAATTTTATAATTACATTTTATATGTATAAAAGAGTAATGATCATTTCATCATCATAATATGAATTATTTTTTGATAGCTAAAAACACAAGTTAAATTTTTATCTAATCCAGTCTTCTTTTAGATATCTAAATATCTATTGATATTCAATCAATATTTGTAATATCTGTGTATGTACATAAATACACACACATATATCATCCAGAATTTTGTGACTAAGATTCTTATATTTCTGGATTTATAAGACCTTAAAATGTGAAAAACATAGTTTTATGAAAATCATTTCTTAATTGGTAATTAAAACTCTGCCTATCCCTGTGGAGGAGTGGGATGTCTCGACCTTTTTTCTGGGGGTCCCGAGTTCAAATCTTGATATGGCATTTTTCCTACGCTACAAATTCCATTTCCAAATTCCCAGATGTACAAACTTCTCTGAGGCTTCTGCGATGAATTTATTCATCAAGCAAAAAAAAAAAATTTTTTAAATAAACTTTTTTTTAGTTATATACTACTACACAACTAATAAAATAAAATAAAAAAGTTACTATGTCCAAACAATATATAAGATTTGTAGTTTTTTTTTGTCATTTGGCTGGTTTGGAGCTTGTTTTCCATTCTACAAATCTTTTAAATTCAGCATGATTCCAACATTCTACATTCTCATCACCCTCAGTTAATTAGATTATGTATTTAAATCTTTGTCTTTTCCTAAAGTTTGTACTCTCTACACATATCTTTATTACCAAATTATCAAATAATGTCTTGATACATGGCTCAACAACCTAGTTTGTCTTTATAAGATTCTACCACAAATTTCTTATTTTTCTTAAGATATCTTCATTTCATATCTTATCAATCCACCTAATTTGTTAGAACATCTTCCTATAACACCACACTTCAAAGGCCACTATTGTCCACTTTTTATTACAAAATAGTGCTGCATTCTACATAAATATTTTTAAGAATATATTTCTTAAAAATAATTGATACTTAATGTATTTTTAAGAAAAATATTCTCATAAAGGGGATAGAAACTTCAAGAATGATGTTCTATCCAACCTTTGTAATTTTATTATCTAAACAAAGATCCTACAATTTCTGTATATTATGATATTATTCCTCATTATCCTTCTTTCTATCTCATTTCACTACCTTTGCTTTATTCTGATTTAAGATTTATTTTCATACTGAATTTCTTGACTAGAAGTAAATCCATGATATTCTGATTTCCTATCTTATTTTTTGGTTTTTTGCCGAAAGAACATTGTTATCAGTAAATCTTTTATTTTTATTTCTCGGTTAGTTACACCGCTCAAAAATTTATTTCTCAATTTCTATATTTTTTCTTCTATATATAACTTAATCCTTTCAGGCCTAATGGGTTACATATGTCACATTTACATTTTAAAAACAACTACTGGGTTTTAGTGGTTCCAATTGCGAGTTCAATAAAAAGGTAGTTCAGGCGAATATTATTCTTCAGAGTTGGTAGAACTGTTGTACTGCAAATGGCTGACTTGTTTACATGTGGACATTATATACTTGGGTGTGTTTTTGTGTATTTCAGTAATAAATTTTAAGGTATGTACTCTAATCTTTGTCTGTTTATTTTACAAAACTCTATACATGTTGTGATATAATTATTTTAGGTTATCTTTTTTTGCATTTGTTCCCAATAGTCTTGGATATCAATATTACTGTTTAACAGAGATCAAATTATATTTTTGTTTTTTTCTCTACAATAAACTTTCTAGAAAACTATTACTCTATAAGCATTCTCCTTTTGTAATTCAACAAGGATTTGAGATGAACGAAGAAATTTTTCATGCTTTTGATGAATCTTAAGACAACTCTTACATGTACACAGATGACCCCGATTTTGACCTAAGATATACAACTTGTGGTGACAATAGTAGTACTGATTCTGGAAGTAGCTATGAAAGTGACTCTCATGGATCTAATGATACAGACGTTGGCAACAATAAATCACAGAATAATGCATTAGAACACCCACAAAATAATGAAGACAATAGCGAGTTAACAATAATCTCAAATTGAACCATTAGAAGTTCTGCAAAATAATAAAGACAATAATGACTTGAATTTGCAAAGATATGATGATAGTGTAACATAGAAAGAACCTTTAGACGACTTCACACCCCGAATGACACCAGAAAATTTATGCCAACCTGTTGTGACTGCTGCTGTAAATTGAGGGAATACAACAGTACAGATTTTTCAAAAGTTATTTCCATCTTAGTGATGTTTATTGCTCATTGTACAAACATTAGACTGAGCGAATTACCAAAAAGAAGTAAATGACACAGATTAAGGAAAAATTTTGCATTTGTTTGATTGCATCTTGTTTATATGCTACAATTGGCTTCCTAATTTTAGCAGCCACTGGTCAGAAAATACATCATTAGGTAACGCTGATATCTCATCTGCAATTGGTTGAGACAGATGCAAACTCTTTTTTTTTAAATTATATTTTAATCTTCTGGAAAAACCAGTTAACTGCAGTAAAATATATGATGTTGAACTTTTAGTTTGCCTCAAAATGACTTTTCAAGATTGTCGAACAGATAGTGGAATGTAAAGCATTGATGAGAGTATGACTAATAAATAAAGGAAGATCATCTTTAAAAAAACAATATCTTCCAATGAAATCTGTAAAGCATGGAATTAAACCATAGCAACGCTGTGATTGTCATTTGGATGTACGTACAATGTCAAAGTTTATAGTGGAAAGGAAGCAGCATATTTGTAGGGAGCAGTTGGAGAAAGAGTAATTTGGAGATTAACGAAAATAATAAAAAATAAAAATGTTACACTCATATTCATATTTGATAGATTTTTCCTTCAATTAGAATAATGAACACGTTACCATTTGCAGCAGTAAGGACCTGTGTGACAGGAAGAAAGCATATTTCAAACATAACAGCAAGATTGCTACGAGGAGAGCCAAAGTTCCTCTTGAATAATTTTGGAACATTTTATACTGTTTGGCAAGGTATGAAACAAATGTCTGATATTAGTAACTGTCACAAGAATACCATAATACAGTATTCTGAACAACAAAAAATGTTAAAAAAGTGGAATTACCATGCCCAGAAGCTGTTAAGTTTTATAATACAAACATGGTAGGAGTGGACTTGGCTGATTAAATGAGTTCATTGTATGATCTGAATAGGAAGTCCACTAAGTGGTGGAAGAAGGTTTTTTATAAATTACTTCTCACTTCAGCTGTAAATTTTTGAATAATACATAAAAAAGTGAACCACCGTTCGACTTTGCTTCTCTAGTTCACGGTGCCCCTGGCTGAAGGATTCATTTCCAATGGCGTATAAAAGCAAGAATTAAAAAATGTACTATCTAGGCCTGTAAAGCTTGGATTATGTAGAATTTTGGTAATCATTTACCAGTAGAAGGTCCTTCTAGACGAAGATGTGAATTATGTTCTACAAAAGGAATAGATAAGAGAACCAAAACTATCTGCATTGAGTACGATATCCCATTGTGTAAAGCATGCTTTACTCCTTACCTTACAGAAAAGGATATTTGTATTTAAAAATTTTAATTTTATTTTTTACAAATGGCATAGGTTTTATTATACAGAATTTGTTTTCTATATGTAAATGTATTTTTAATCTATAGTTACCTATACAGTAGTATTTAGATGTAGTGTTTATGATAATGATATCATGTCTAACAAAAATTTTATATTCCTTGATTTTTAAATATTTACTATAGTATTAGAATATTTAGTATATGTATTCCATCTTGAATAAATAACAAGCTTGCAACTGACTTCTCAGACTATCGTTTCTCCAATATATCTTTTTTAACTTCGTTGTTTTCCTTATTCATACTGACTTTAGGACTATTAGGACAAATATAACTCACTGAGGATGACTATTGGGATACATGGGTCCTAGTGAAAAATCAGGAAAATTATTTGGAAAATTTGTTTTTTTTAAATACTACTTATATTATAATACATATTTGAAAATCAAATTCAAAAATTTATGATTTTTTAAAAACACACAATTTGTTCAAAACAAATTTTTTTGCCAACAATAATTCAGATCTGAAAGGATTAAAAAGCAATGGGGGACTACTACTTTTTATGTTACTCCTTCAATAGACTGTTTGCCTGTTTTTGTTTTCCACTGATATTACTACTACAAATTATTGTAAAGTTTGTATATGAGTTTTCTTTCTGTAGACAGTTCTGAATTTTTTCAGTCAAATGTTGTTTTAAATTAAAAAAAAAGTTTGTTCTCATAAAATTTTATAGAATAAAACTGAAAAAATACACCATCAAAATAAATGTTTTAGTGAATATTGTTAATAATGAATGTAATTTTCGTAATATGTTTCAGGGAGAAACAGTGTTTTCTTGGCACGAAGGTATTCTTCATGCATCAGATGCGTATGATAACAGAATTGGTTTACTACCACCAGATTCACCATATGGAAAAGGATCAATAAATTTAACCAGTATCAGAGAAACAGATGCTGGGTGGTACGAATGTAGAGTTTACTTTCCAAATCGTACACCTAGCACTAGATTGAATGGTACTTGGTTCCATTTAACTGTTGATGGTAAGTAACATAAAAAAAAATAAAAAAATTCCAACAACAATTTATAATGAAACAAAAGAAATGATATTAATGCAATAGTTACTAAGCCAATTAAACTTCACTTTAAAGCATTATATCATATAAATAATTAGACAGCAAGTTATGATGTTAAGATTTACCAAATTATGTGGATAAAAGTGCATTTAAAAAAAATTCTGGGAAATATTTTGTTATATTTAAAAAAATGCACTTAACAAATTCAATGTAGAATCATTATTATTTATAAAAACTGATAAAAAATGAGAAATATCTGATTAGAAATTGTAAAGTAGAGATGTAGTTCCTAATAAGCACATAGCTCAGTTCAGGGCATAGTTCTGGAACTAGATTATGTTTTTATGTTATGTATATTTTCTTATAGTCTGTATCACTAGAAACATGTGTCGATGTGTTCAAGTAATAAATAGCCTTGAAAAGAATAAAATAGAATTAAAGATTATAAAGAAATTGAAACCTGTTGTAGGGTAAAACTGGAATATTTGTGTTTTAAAATTAGGTAAAAAATAATTTTACATAGTTGTGGAATTATATCCATCTTTCACATTGAGATAGTTCTGAAACTAAATCTGCATTATCTATAAAAATTTATTGTTTTTAAAAATGTAATATTTTCAATTCAAAGAATTACTGTTTACAACTCGTATAAATTTTCACTAACATTAAAAATGTATTTTTTTGTTTACATAAGTTTACACAATGTTTCACTATCCAGATTATTGAAACCGCCTCAAAATGTAAAAACAGATTGAGACAAATAAAAAATCTAAATAAAATTATTACACTAGAGATTTGACAAAATTTTATTTTTTAATAGTAATCTAGTATAGTTGTCTATAAGAACTAATTCTGGTAGTAGAGATATCAGAATAATGCTGTAGTAAAAACAATCATAAAGAATGCAGAAGCATGAGATGATTACAAATAGCACTACTATTCTGCAATTTTTTTTATTACATCAAAATATTTGTAAAGTATTTTGTAGCGTAAACTATCACAGTTATCAGATTAATATATACACAGACATGATTATTAAATAGTTCATTCGAATAATTTCTCCTGTGTTAGATCTGTAGTTAAATCTAGATCACACCAGTTAAAATCTGTAAAGTAATGGATACTGCCCACATATCTAACTGTAATGGGTTTTCTCTTTTTATTGTCAGGGAAGTTAAACATCAGACAGCTCTATTACGTTAGGGAGGGAATCAATTTATCGTAATTTATCCACGATTATAATACTTGGAATAATGAAAATATCTAAATAAGACAGCATAATTCTAAGTATTTTAGTAAGAAAATAAAATTATTGTTAATTTTTCCAATTCTCCAATTAGTTCTTTTCCAATTTTACAAATAGCAAATAAAAAAAGGAAATAAATTAAAAAAATTACAAAAGTTTTTAACTAATTTTTCTTACAGTCAGGGCGTATAGTTGATTTTTAGTATGGACATTACAAAAAACAATTTTTTGTTTTTTCATGTCCCTGTAGCAAATTCTCATTTATCTTAACTTTATAATTTATATCGCTTAACCTGGATAACAGAAAGAAACAAAGAAAAAAATTATATCATAGAATCTATTTGGACTTAATTAGTTTTCTATTTTAAAATAAAAAAAATAATTATTTAATTTATCATCATATCTTAATTAAATATCAAGATAATTAAGATACTAATCTTAATTTATTAAAAACAGGTTTTAAAATTAAAATTTATTATTTCAAATTGCGTAAATTAATGTTGTTTATACATTTACACTTTACTTTATTTAATTAATGAGATACTATTGATAGGAATGATTGCCATCTGTGTTATTGACTGCAATTTATTTCTAATAGCTGTTTTAGGACTATTTTATTACATTCCTAACAGATGCAGTTTAAAAAGTTTAATTTAATATAAATATATAATCATTTGTAAATGTAGTTAATTCCAGAAATGATCATAATTTTACTATGTTACATCTTGCCATTTAGTTAGTTGTTTTCTTGATGACAAATAAGTTTCGATTAATCTTAACAAGTACTTCTCTTTAGACTGGATTTATGAGTTTACTGAAACCATAAATATTTAAAAACGTACTTACATCAGTAACTGTCAAGTCATAAAATAAAAACAACTAAGCTATAAGTCGACAAGGTGAAGTTCATATTCGTGGAGGATCACACAACTGCTGTTTTTTTTGGCTATAGACAGAGATGCAGATATAACACAACAGTACAATCTGGGCTTAATCCTACTGAAGAAAGTGATATGCTTGTCGATCCATTCCAAACAAGAAATGTTCTTTTAAAATAGGTTACTGTATTTTTTGGAACCTGTAATTTCTTTCTGGTTATGGTATTAACACAAATAAAATTATTAATTTACATAACTGTATTCATAAATGAAATAAAGTTAACCTGCAATTAAGTACAATAATATAAGTAAGTAAATGTTTTTACTAAAATGGTAACATAGTTCACAGCATTATATTCAAAGCTGATAGTAATAATTTGGACATTTAGTCCTATAGAATCACAGAATGTAGGCTTAAAAGGCAGTTACTTTTATACAGATTTGAATGCTAGATTGTGGACACCGGTATTCTTTGGTGGTTGGGTTTCAATTAACCATACATGTAAGGATTGGTCGAACTGACACTGTACAAGACTACATTTCATTTACACTTAAACATATCATCCTCATTCATCCTCTGAAGTAATACCTCACGGTAATTCCTGAAGGCTAAACAGAAAAAAAAGAAAGGCTACAGAATCACAATAAGTTAGATAGATATAGCTGTGGAATAAAAAATAAAATAATATTTTTATATTAATTTACTGAATAATTAAACGATCAATACTATCTTAATAGAGTCCTTTTCGTCTGCAGTTTTCATAGAACTACCTTCTGCGATAGGCCAACAACCCTTCACTTCTGAGATTGACTCAGTTTTACTTCCCCTGGAAATAATTTCCAATTTGTCTTCACTACCTTAATGTCATCAGGTAGTGAATTGATGAGATCGACAATCTCATCATCGTCCATCCCTATATTTATAATTATGCTTTCAATGGCATTGAATGTGAGCTAACCTCTCCTTCGTATCTGATTTTCCTGATGTCAGTTACTATAGACTGGCTTAAGTTTAGCAGTCTACAAGCACATTCTGTTGCTTTCACAAGAGGCACCAATAATCCATTTTTTCTTTGTCAATGAACTTAATAATGTTTAATGCGAGACAACACGCTTGATTGTGAAGAGGTTTTCCATGTTCACTTGACATATTAAACAACTATTTTTAAGTAGCAACTGTTGCAATTTTCATAGGAAAGAACAGAGAATATTTGTTTTTATTAGTATTAACACATCTACTTTTAACCCATAATTCTACAAATCAGGCATCTCCATTTGTCATAATATCATTACTTAAATCAAAACAATTAATGTAAGAAATTTATGATTTATTTACTTATATATACTTTTGTTTAGTACGATATATTTTCATCATGCTTGTGTTTTACAGTACATTGACTAAAAAAAGAGTTACTCTTATTACAAAAGAATTACTTTTGCTTAAGAGTTCCCTTAAGCAAAATAAAAACTGACGTTTTATTATTAAAGATTGAAATTAAAATGACATCAATTAATTCATTAATATAAATAAAACCTAATAAATAATATAATTTTATGTAATACTATAATGATATGAATCTGTGCCCATACACAGACAATAATGTTTAAAACAGCAATCTTATCTCATGGCAGAAGTCACAATTACTTTACCACCAGTATCACCAGAATGTGACTGTGCACAGCAGCAGTTCATAAACTCTCCAAATATGCTCCTTGCCTTGTCGACCTACTATAAAGAATTGCAGTCTGAAAATTTAATTTTGTAAATAGTGATTTTGAAAAATATTACTGCAAACATAATATTACTGATTTTGTAAATAGTATAGCTTTACAAAGTTATCTTCAATTATACAATTGGATGATTAATTTTCATAGTAGAAAAGTAAGTAGAAAAAACGATTTAAGAGATTAGAAATTAATTAGAAATTAAGAATAATTTCCTGTTAATGTTTTATGTACAATGTATTCTACCAGATGTTTGTATATAAATGGCATTTCGCTCGTTTTCCTTTTATCAATGTTGGAATAACAAAAAAATTGAATTCATTAAAAAAATATTTTCATATAAACTAAAATCAAGAAATGTTTTTTTGTAATATGAACATAAGTAAAAGAATAATCAGAGTTTGTTCATCACAAAAATGTGTTGTGCACTGATGACGACTGCAGATGCCATATTTCAGATCCGTTACAGGAGGCAACCTACTCGGAATACCACCGAGCAACCAGACAGTTATGGAAAATGAAGAGGCACACTTCTCATGCATTACTAAAGACAGTGAAGCGACAGTCACATGGTTTAAAGATGGCGTACCGATAGCCGATTTACCAGATCTCTATGGCCGAACTTTCATGTCTTTTGATGGATCTCTAACAATCCAGTCGGCTCACATGGATGATGTCGGTAAATTTTCATGTGAAGTGTCAAATAAACTGGGAGAATCACAAACTGCAGCAGCTTATCTTAATGTTCAATGTAAGTATAAATAAATAAAAACAGTACACTAATAAAAAAATCAATAATAATAATTAATGAAAAAGAATGACTGAATAAAACAACTCTAGGTGCCTTCATACTAACATACTTTTTTGAATATTTTGAAATTTCAATAAGTAACTTGCTTTAGTAATTAGGACCTTGGTCACAGATTGGGGATTTTTTTACAGACACCAGAAACAGAACCACCTCTAGATTGGTCTATATTCAGAATTGCCACCAAGAATGAAGTGTAACTGAGATAAGAGCATGGTCTTATCATACATCCAGAGGCCATCTAGCCAAAACCCACAGAGCACCAGCAAGGGGAAGGGAAAAGAGTAGACAGTGTGAGAGGCTTGTACAATCTACTACTTGTACATTCTATCATTTACAATCTAACAATATTGTGAAATTAGTATAAAAACCCATCCAAATAGTGCTTTATGCTACTCTCTGGACAATGCATATCCATTCTATACTTAATCACAAGGAAAATCAGGGTATTAGCCTAAAATAGAAATAGAATTGTTGTTTTTCATTAATTAGCTAAAATATTCATTGAAACAATTTTCTTTTTCTCTATATAGTAAACAGCCACCTGAGACAAAGTTCATGTTTCCTCAAAGAAAACCATCCCTATAATTAATTATAAACAGTTAAAGCAGTCCTCTCCCCACAGCAGAGTTGTCATGACTATATACTCATAGAAGAGTTTGAATAAAAAGTAAAACTACAGTAACTAATCAAAGCTTAAGTAAATTTAATTAAAATAGAGCTGATATACTTTTTCCATATTGAAACTGAGTGAAACTCTCATTAATAGTAGATATTTTTAATAATCAGTAATTACTGTGCATAACATTTTCTATCCAAAATCCCGATTTAATTAATAACGTTAAAGTTAACAAATTTTTCATTTGTACAGAGGAACATTCAATTTAAAAGCGGCCCCATCACTTAGTTTAGTCTATAAATAATAGTTTATGGGCCAATTCATAATAATTTACAAAAAGTTTTGAAAATGTCCGTCAACTTCTATGCAGTTATCAACATGTTTGACTATGTTCTTGGCTACTTTTGTTAGCTGTACTCTGTCCTGGATAGCATCGGTAATGTTTGTCTTCAATTCATGCAGGTGTGTGGATTGCTCTTATAAACAATGTCTTTTAAGTAACCCCACAGAAAGAAGCCTGAACTAGTCAGATCAGGGGATGCTGGTGGCCATAATCCTTCAGAAATGATTTTTCGACAAAGAATCCTGTAGCATCTCCATAATAGAGTGAGTTATATGGCAAGTGGCATTGTTCTCTTGCAACCAGCAGTCATGCTCATCCTTTTACTGTAAGGCTGTGAACTGTTGAATAATTTCTTGCTAACTGGCAGCATCCACAGTTTTCTCAAAAAAACAAGGGCCCTATTATTCTTCACAAAACATACACCTATTTTTGTGGGTGTAAGGGATTCAAAGAAAATGTGCGGGTTTTAATTATCCCAGGTCTAGTATTTCTGACTATTAATATACCAACTGAGGTGAAACCACAGTTCATATGTGAAAAACACTAGATCTAAAATGCTAATGTTGCCTCTAATGTTCTTGAAGGATTGACAGTAGTGAACCCTTTTAACATAATCACCATTAGTTCATGGGAAACCTGCAATCAATACAGATAACATTTCAGCATTCTCCTCACTGTGTGTGAGCTAAACCTAGCAAAATGTTCTTTTCCTGGCTTAGTCTCCACAAAGATTTATGAGAAGATATTGTAACTTTACAAATTTCTCCCTGAACTTTCATGACACAAAATCTGAGATTTCATCTCTGAATAAGTTTCCATCGAATACATGTTCTTCAACAGTACACGATTTTGCAACCTTGTTCAACAGCCATTGCCCAACATAAATTGGCAATATTCAAATCTGCATGCAATAAACAGTCCTCCCCATTCCAGCTCCAGTTGTACCAACATTTTCCACATTATTTTACCCATCTCACACTAATATATGCACTTTAACAAAATTATGCATTTAGTATAAATACTGAGTAAAGGGACCTCTTTTAAGTTGAAAACTTTGTATAAATATATATATATATATATATATATAAAACTTAATCCAACATGATTAAAAAGGAAAACAAATTTATTGATTCATGTGAACATTTCAAAATCCTCTGGATATCTAGTCTAACTTTGTTGTACCACAAGTTGCTGCATTCCTTGATTGTGTTGTGGGTTTAACTGTAGCTTGATTCAGACAAAAATGTATTTATAATTAGAATGAGAAAAGAGAATGATGGCAAGAATACAGTATTGAGGAGCTGATAAGTGTTAAAATAAAACTGTCCAGACAGGACGAATTATTAATACCCTGTCAATGGAAAACAAGCACTAAAAAATATTTATTTTTGTATCGGCATCACCTTGACATAAAATGGTAACATTAATTTCAGGTATAAATAAACTAGTAATTAATATCTAATTGCTTAGCCAGAAAAGTCAATGAAAACAATTTAAGTATAAAACAAAAAATAAATGATGTATCTTAAAAAATAATCAAACATTAAAAATGCAATAAAATGTCATTTCTGTCAACAGACAAAGCCAAAATTGTGTTTTCCCCTCAGGAGAAATATCTACCATATGGAAGACCAGCAATACTGGATTGCCATTTTAGAGCTAATCCACCACTAACAAAATTAAGATGGGAAAAAGATGGTTTTCTTTTTGATCCATTCAATGTTCAAGGTGTGTTCTACCGTAGAAATGGATCACTTTATTTCAGCAAGGTAAGAAAAAACTGTTTCAGTTAAATCATTTGTAGTTTTATACTTTTTTGTTTAATCAGCATAGGAAATTCAGCAAAACAACTTTTCATCTAGTTTACTTCAATTGTTTCTTTTCTAAATACTGTTTTTTTATAAATGTGAAAGAAATAGCAGCAGTTTATGACAAATAAAAGGAACAGAAATTTTAAGTATACTATAAAATAATTTATAAAAAATAAAAATAAAATTTTGACTCCAAAAAATAATAGTACTAAAAAGTTACAAATAATTATATTTTTATTAACTAAAGTAAGAGTACCTGTTTTACAACAACTATTTTTGAAGTTGGTGCCAGCCAACAAATTAAATATAAAGTTAAGTAAAGTTAGTACCTCAACAGACCGCTTGGCGGCTAAACACGATTCCCACATGTAAAATAGGATCTCAAGAGCATATAAAAAAAAGCGTCTCATGATCATACCTCATTTTGAGTTCGCTGAGGCATTGGTTTGCGTGGCATTTCTCCCGCTGCCACCCCATTCGGTCGCCCTAAACTATAAGTCCCAATGTCTGTGCCACAAACAGCTACTGAGCCACAAGACAGATGCCATGAATATTTCCACAGAGACTAAGCAACAATAATATAGAATGTTATTAATATCCTAATCATACAGGGAACACAGCAACACGGTACTTTTTTTTTTTTTTTTTTTGGTTGTTTGTGGACGAAAAACGCTTGGGCGTTATCATCGCCCGGTAGTTATTATTAAAAGGGTAATATAACTCTGAAATAATAAGCTATACAAGGTGTAAATGTAATATTAATCATATAATAAAAATTTACTAAAACAAGCCAAGAAGACAAAATAAAACCCAAAACTAATATCACAGACAAAGTTGATAAAACATTAAAGATAAAATAATAGAATAAAGAAAGTATAAAAACTTACCTAACTCTGATGGGTTGTGCAAAACCCCTACCCCGGATAGTAAAATTAAACTAAAAATCAAATCGAAAATAAAGGTTAAAATTATTAAAAAATTCTCCTTACAGAAAAACATATATAAGTATATTAAATCCTTTGCAGTAACCCAGTACTATTCAAAAATAGAAACATTCGCTCCACATGGTACTGGTAGAGCGGTTGACTAAGGGTGTCAAGCCATTTGGTTTTTTCTAAGATTATCGTCGGATTAGGTTAAAATTTGTATGAGACTATTCCGAAAGTATAATCTCTCGATTAAAAAAAAAAACACTTTTTGCAGTCTGAAAATATTTTAACTTACATGATGTATTGACTAATAGTTTAGTCAGTCTATAATGTAAAGATTAATGCTAATTGAAATCAACAACCAGAGCAAAAACCGACTTCTTGGCAAACAGCAAATTACAAAGGAAAAAATTGGTTGCCATCACTGTCACATATCATCTACAGCAACATGAAAAGGATAGAGAAAAATTAGACTAAACAGCCTGAGAATTATGGGTACACTATTTCACTTTAAAGTTGAAACAGTCCAGTATGCAGCAGCAACATTTAAGTTCAATTCCATCGCAGAATGCAAAAGTCATATTTTTACCTTACAGATTAATAATAACACACTGGGTTTCACAGGCAGTATTCTACTTTATCTTTGTCACAGAACAAAAAAAGCTTTCATTGCTTAATGCTATTATACAATTTTAAAAGGCAAAAAAAGTGAATGCTGCAATTTATTCCAAGAAGGGAGTTATCCTTCTTCTTTTTGCTTCCTCAGGACAATGCTTGCTCTCACACTGCTATTTTAATGTTTATTGAAACACATGAGAGCTAAAATAGGATACTGAACCTGTGTTATTATCCAGACTTAGTGCCACCAGACTTCATCTGTTAACTCAATATTGAAATTTTTGGAGGAATGAAATTCAACTCGAATAGATCATCAATGGTATTATTATAATTATAGTGTTATGCAAGGATTATTATGCAATTATGCAACTTCTATGGGATCAACAAGCTGATCACTGAATAAAATTAATTACAGTAAAGAAGAAACACTGTGTAAGTTACATCATTCTACTCAATAAATTAATTATATAATTTTTAAGATTCATTCATTTACAATTTTTTACAGCTGTTTAAAAACATAAATAAATAGCTGCTTTTGTTTATCATTGTGTGTTACTAATTTAAAGCGTGTAAAGTGTTTATCTGCAATCTTTTAAATTCTGTGATCTTTTTTCAAAACATCATAGCATGCCTAAAAGGCATTCATCAAGCAGGAGAAACACAAAAAAAACATGTACGATGAAAACTGTTCGTGCGGCAGAGACTGAAGACGAAAGACAGTCAAGATTGGAAAGCGACCGAATACACACAGCCCAATCCCATTTGACTGAAACAACTGAGCAAGGGAAATGTGATTAGAAGGCATAACCATACAGTAACCATATAGCACGGGCAAAGCTGTGTCGGGTAGCTAGTTTTATATATATACATATATATATAAAACAATTGATCGTCTTTTTTTTTTAATTTGTCAAAAGTTAAAGTTTTAAGTCTAAGTGACTACATCCGTATTGTAATAGTTTAGTTAGAATAACAACTGAGAAACTATTACAATGCGGGTGTAATCACTTAGACTTAAAACTTTAACTTTTGACAATTTTTAACAAAATGATGATCAATATATATATTTATATATATATATATATATATAATTTAATTATGTAAGATTATAAATTATATAAATTAAATAATTTATAAACAGCTTACCAAATTGGAATTTGATAAGTTGTTTTAAAATTATATATAATAGTTATTATACCAAACGGTGCCATATTCAAAAAACTAAATTTGATATGAAATTAATTACAGCTAATGACAGCAAACAGTACATGTAACTGTAATGTTGGTTAAAGAGTGCCACATTAAAAATAAACTGACAGACACAGTCATTACATTTATTAATTCATTTTCAGCTCTCATTATCAACTATTACAAAGGACGTTCAATAATTAATGTGAAAAATTGATGTAGAGAAAAAAACGATTTATTCAATGACAATTAAACTTACACTACTTTTCAGTATAGTTTCCAGCAACATTTAGACACTTGTCCCACCATTCTGTGAGCTTTCTGATTCCTGCAGCATAGAAATCTTTACCTTACTGTTTGAACCATTCGTGTACTGCTTTTCTGACTGCTTCATTGTTGTTGAACTTCTAGCCATGTAAACGGTCTTTGAGCAAGCCAAATAAACAAAAATCGTATGGGGTGAGATCTGGGCTGTAAGAAGGATGCGACAACACCTCCCAACTCATTTTCAAACCGTTCTTTGAGCTCAAAACAAATGCAAATCCAAGTGTCTATGAGTTTGAGTCAACTGTCTAGAAACCCAACTTTTAACATGTTTTGTGATAAGTCAGCATGTCATGAATGATTGAATGTGCAGTTCCAACAATAATATTATACAAACTAGCAATTTGGGAATTTCTGACTAACCTGTCTTCATGAATAAGATAATTTATGCAATTTTGCAGTGTGGTAGTCAAAACTTCAACTGTTCTTCCAGAGCGATGGATTTCAGTCACACTTGTTCTGCCTGAATAACACCATTCCACCCTCTTATACATGTTACTGTGGTTTAAACTCTTTTCACCATACTGTTTCAACATTCCTGAGTAAATTTCTGCTGGTTTCACATCTTCTAATAGCAAAAATTTTATCACCGAATGTTGCTCTTCTGGCATACACGTTTCAAGTGGATCTGACATTCTGAAATCAACAAAACAGTTTGAGTTTAGATTAATTATGATCAAACAGCTGATTAAATGTGTTCTCAAGGTTGCAAACTTGACCCTCAAAAAGTTTCATAGTCATTGAATGAACTGTTTTTTCTCTACATCAATTTGTCATGTTAATTACTGAACATCCCTTGTATCTCAGAGCCCATTTCCACTTGATTGTAACAAATAAATAAAATGATAAAAGTGCATAATAAAATTTGATGTAATTTTTTTTTGAAAAAATGTATAAGTAGGATCAAGGATTCCTTTAAATAAATTCAAGCTTGTTTGAGAAGTAAGAAAAATGTATCAAGTAGTGGAAAATTATACATATCGTAAGGATTATCCTACAATAAATTCATAACAATACACCAATTAAATAATGTATAATTATTTAATTTAATAGAAAAAAATAAACCTTTATTGTTGTACATTTTCAATGAAAAAAGTTATTTTTTTCAGGTGGATGAATCACATGGTGGAGATTATGTATGTACGCCATTTAATGAACTAGGAACTGAAGGACCATCACCTCCAATACATGTCATAATTCAACGTCCTCCCGTATTCACTTTAACTCCACAAAATTTATATTTAAGAAAAAAAGGGGATTCTTTAGAAATACCGTGCGATGCACTAGACGGTGATGGTACTCATCGACCAACTATTCACTGGTTCAAAGTAAGTATCTTTTCAATTGATTCATTAATTTTAATATTGTATTTAAGTACTAGTAAATAATACTAGTAAAACAACCAAATACTTTTTTATTAATGAGGGGTAGTTGAAATGTAATAACAGTCGCTTATAATTCACAAATGAAGAGAGATAGTTAGATGAAACAAAAAGTAAATTTTATTTGCTATATAAACTTACATATTTTTCCATTTAAAATCCTACATTTACTTATTAATAGTTACATTCACAGCTTAGCTGTAGCTGTACAATTTGCAGCTACATATTTCTTTCAACAGCAAACCAGTTTTCTTATTCTATCAATGAAGAATTTTGGCAATCTTTCTTTGATCCACAATCTCACTGCGTCCTTCAGATCATAATCAATAGTGAAATGAATATCCTTAAAATAAGTAAAATCATAGTGCACTAAATTTGGTGTGTATGGAGAGTATGGAATCATTCAAATTTCAACTTCACAATAGCCTTTTCTATGAGTTTGCACGGTACCTATTGTGAACAGATTTTATGGTAGTCCAGTTGTGCAATAATGTGTTCTATGTCCTACACAATCCTTCGATATCTCTATTTTGGTTGTAGTGCGTTATTCTGTGAACAATGTCATTTTGAATCTACTGATCTACCTCCTTTTGATACTTCTCATCAATCACAGAAACTGGTACATTCTTGTAAGGTTTATTCTCAATATTCACTTTACAGGCTTCTAACGCATAAAATTTTATTGCTCACTTACTCTCAGTATTTTGACCAACAGTTTCATCACCATTATTAGCTTTTAGATGACAATGAATGTCACTAGCATTCAATTTTTCCACTATCATAAATTCAGTCACTACATGTTCTAGATGTATTGTCATAGCTGGTGTAATCGACTCCATAACAATGGCGAGCAAAAAAAAATGGCAGGGTATAAATCAACAACAGGGTGGGTCCCCACTGAATTTTAAGATTAGCTTTTCTTGACCAATTTAGTAAAAATTTCCTAACTTTTATAATGTTATGCTACTACCATTTACTCTGCAAAATATATATTATTTTTTTGCAGCTGCCACCATCAAAGTTTGCTGTCAAACTCACCTTTTTTTATTATTACATTAATTTTTTAAATTGATTTTTTAATGATTTTTTTTTTTACAATATACATTTAAATTAGGATATTTTTTGTGATAAGTTATTTCAGTAAATTACACTGCAAAGTACAAAAATAACAAACAACAATATTTAACAAGTTTCTTGCATAAAAATGAACATTATGGTAAGTAAAAGTAACACAGATAAGAAATAAAAACGAACTAAAGCAATTTTTAAAAATAAGTGGCTCACACCTAAGATTGTTTAAAAATTTTTCACAAAAACTAGCCAACATTACATTGCAACGTAAACAAAAAAAACATATTTAATAACTTGGTTTGCATAAAAATGCTAAGTTACACAGATTTCAATTTAACAAAGAATATATGTATAACAACTTAAAGGAAAACTAAAATCACCGAGACAATAAGTAATACAGATAAGAAAACTACAACAGAACATCTTATTTTATACAGAAAACAAACATTATTTATTGATAAATATCTTGTCATTATTATTCTAATGTATACCAAAATAATAATAATAATAATAATAAAATAATAATAATAATAATAATAATAATAATAATAATAGTAATAATACGCATCACATTACATACATCTTATTATATATGTAGAAAACACAGCAATTTTTTTTTAATATCTTTAGATTCCTAATGGTTTGCCCTTTTCTAAAAGTTTAATTTTGGCTATCTGTTCTTCTGCCAAAATTGTAGCTCTCAACCTTTTCCTTTCTTCTTCCAGTTTTTTAATCTTTGCTTGCATTTTCCTTTTCAGGGCTCTATTGTGTTCTTTTTGAGAGAACATTTTGTCTTCTAGAGCTTCTCACTGCAGTGAGCATTTTTTTGATAATGAAAACATTTTCCTTGCCACCAGCATCTACAATTACATAAATGCTTTTCGTTGATAAATTATTGTATCTTTGTGCAAATTCTCCAGAAGAAGAAATTTGTTAGTTGAAAAGCCACCTCTGAAATGGCAATTGTCTGAAATTTTTTTCTTGATTTTTTCTAAAAATTCCTGACTTTTCCTTACTAAGCTTATATTTCCTGCCTATGGGAACCATAAATGAGTTGAAATGTTGGTAATGGGGTAATGAAACTACAAGACTGCAGAACTGTTACTTTACGCAACATTTTGTTCTCCCGTTACGTTCCAGTGTGTTACATAGTCACATCTTGCCTAGTCACCTCAGTCACCTCTTGCAATATCAACAACTTCTGATAAGCTGAAACTCTAACAACTAGAACATCTTTTTGTGAATATTGAAAATATTAAACCTAAAATTACTTTTTAATGCATAATTGTATTATAAATAATATAAATATACTCAATCTGATCCTGTAATGCAATTTGTGAAATGAGAAGTTGAAATAATTTTGAGTCAATTATATATTCCTGAGTGGAATAAGGAATTAATAAATATTAAGAGATATGTGTTATAATAAAATTGATGAATAAATAAAACCAAATAAAAAGAAATATGATATATAAACACACTCATAATTTATCAATGTTAATTTTTTTTTACAGAAAGATGGGTCACCGTTACCTAAAGGTAGATCTTTTGTAACAGGAGGTAATTTAACAATAGCAAATATAGAAGAGAATGACACAGGACATTATCAATGTGTTGCTTCAAATGAGGCAGCAACAATAACATCAGAGACAGAAATAATGATTGAAAACTCTTCTCCAAGAGCTCCATATAATTTGACTGCTAATTCAACAATGACTAGTATAACATTAAAGTGGATCCCAGGCTACAGTAAACCTCAACTGGAATACAGTGTCTGGTATGAAAGTAGGATTTATTGGCATTGCAAACAGATTATCTAATCATACTATATTAATAGTTTAAATAAGTAAAAACTTAAGTTCTCTAGAATTCCAGTTTTGCAAGTTAAAGCCAGAAGTATTAAATACTTACAAATATACACAAAGGAATTGTTAAGAGAGAATAATAATTTATTTTTAAATTAGGAACTTAAAATTAATGGATAAAATTAACAGCATGAATTAAAGCGTTGCGATCGGTTAATAATATCAAACATTAATTTGGTCTTTTCTTTTCAAGGTTTCGTAAATTAGATGTTGCAGAATGGAGAACAACACGTATAGCTAAAGGTGCAATACAAATAACAATAAATAATCTTTTACCAGGACAAGAATATGAACTAATGGTGTTAAGTCAAGATCAAAGAGGAGATGGAATGTTTAGTAAAGCATTACGTTATAAAACCAAAGGTATTTTTTTTTTAATTTAATTAAATACTGTTTGGTGAAATGTAATAAGTGCACATTGTTTCTGTATTAACAAATGAAAAATATATTTATTTAAATAACAATGATTTATGTTAGTAATTAAACATTATTTATTTTAAAAATGGCTGCATGTCAATACAAACCCCTTAATTATTTTTAACTTCTACAGCTATTAGACCCCTATATTTAACCCTTTTAATTTTTGGAAAAGGTGAAAATCTGAAGGCAAAATGTCAGAACAGTAAGGGAATGAGCAAAATTTTCTATTTAACATACTGTTACCATATTTTATATTGCAGTAGTTTGATTTATATTGGCAGAGAAAATAATTTTATTATCAAAAAATGAATCTGTTTCCACCTCACATTCGCAGGAGCAGTGATGGTTGCTTAAAAGTTACTAAAAATTTAAACCTACACATTAGATAAGTTAGCAAGTACTGGGGATGTAATTATGAATAGACTAATAAAATTGAGTCTTGAGGCAGCTTGGGCCACTCATCTACATCATTCAGTTGTAAAAATGATTTTATTTCTAAAGATGATCCTCATAAACAACTCTTTATGAACTTAACTGAAACAGCCAATATGAAGGTTGCTCTTAAATCTTAGTTACAAAGTGTTCTTTATGTTTAATGATTTTTTTTAGGACCTTTATATTTAGGACCTAAAATTTTTAACATGTTAGACAATAATATTAAATGTATAACTGTTGAAAATATCTTCATTAAAAAGGTGAAGAAACATGTCGCCAGTATTCAGGACACTAGTGTTTTGTTTTCTAAATTAGAATGAATAAAATTAACATGGAATGAATAAAATTAAAATAGTGTAAAAATTTACTATATGATCAAAGTTTTGTACTATTGTTGTGAGTTGAACTGTACACCGCCTTATATATATATAATGATTAGTAATATGAACTAAACTCAACAAAATTTAATTATATTCAGATTAGGCTACATTTTAAGACTCATTTATGTTATTACCTTTGGCACTGGAGCTTTTATGTTGGTTTAGGTATTCCAGAGAATGGAACTTTGTATATCAATTTGTAAAATTATTATTAGAATAAATTTGAATTTGAATCATTTATAATTTTTTTTAAATTTTGAGGTCCTGCAACATTTCATCACTCTCTTCACTGAAAAAATACTAATTTTAATTTGATTTCTAATTTCTGTTGTTCCTAATGTACTGATAAGGAAGAGGTTAAAACATTCTAAATTAAATAACATTCTTTTTTTAGAAGCATTATTTCTCAATAATGTATAAAAAGAAGAATTAGTGTGCACTTTAAAATTATAATGAATGATTCACTGGCAGTAAAGCAAAATAAAGAGTATTACAATGGTAAGATTATTAAAAAAACAGTTTAATGTGTATTTAAAGTATAATAATATTGATTGCACTGTTTTCAGTGCTGGTTAACTTCAATATTAATTAGTCATAATTACTTGGTTAATGAACAGAAATATGAGTCAGTTAAAGGAAGGTTTGTAACATTTTAAGGGTTATTTAACAAAAATATAATTTCATTAATATTTTTTGCTAACATTAACAGCAGTTCATTTGTTTGTTGCCTGTTAACAACAGCAGCAGTTAATTTGAAAATTTTTAATTTATATTAACCATTTAAAAATAAATTAGGTTTAATTGTTACATCAGTTATGTATGTATTACAAAAATTCATAATAAAAAAATGTTTGTTAGGTACACTTTTACAGATACCCTCCAGTGAAAATCTGGGTTTTTTTTTTGTTAAATAAGTATCTACCACCACATTACATCTACTGATGAGCGAGGGGATTATCCACCCAAGGATATGCTAGGGTAAGTCTGATAATGCTCTCAGATGTTTTTTTTTTAACTTCTAAACCAAAAGAAATTTGATAGAACATTAATTTGAGTTTGTTGATTAAAAATCATTGATCAGGTATGTGTCACTTCTACCTTAAGTAAAGATAATCTGATTGTGACCAAGCCGAACACTGAAGGAATCTAGAATGCTTCTTCAGGTAGGTTTTTACACCATTTTGCTATTCCTTAGTGAGTAAATCATCCCTTTTTAAAATTTTCACCAAAATACCATCCTTGGTAAATTTTTTATAGCTAATACTCAGATTAGACAATATTAATAACAGAAGATGTTATATCATTAACAAAATCTTTAAAGCATTTATAAGCATTTTCCACTCAATTCAGAATATAGGAAACCAGATAATCAAAACTTAAGCGTTTCATATACAAACAACAAAATGAATAGGTGGTCTAAGAAATGTCGAAAAGATTCTAATTAAGAAAAGATGTATAGGTAAACAGATTTTATAAGATTTAATTATGAATTATTGCATAAATTTAATTTTTAATAGGTTTTAAGATTTTGTGCATTATTTTATAACAAAAATATATATTTTTTTTATTTCAGGTCCTGGACTTGATGAAAATAATGAACTCAAAAAACCTTTAGGTAAGTGAGTATTGTAAAATAATTTATTCTTAAAAAAGGTACGTTTTATTTTTTATTCATCAACCTTGTTAGAAAAACATTATTACAGCATTTTAAAGCAGAAAAATAAAATTTATGAAATCAAACAGAAATGAAGTATGAGAGTAGTTGCACAACTATTTTGGAACAGCACCTCTATATTGAAGAACAAAAGTAACTATAACTTAAGGGAACTTGCATGATCGTAGTCATGCAATGTTAATTTTGTCTATTTCAGTACACTTTTACAGAAAAACAGAAAAAATAGCTGCATAGGCCTTTATTTTACTTCATTTTTTACAGGGTTTCTTTTTCAATCCTATGAATCTGATTTTTGATTATACAGGTGTTCTTTGGTGATTGGGTTACAATTAATCACACATCTCAGGGACGATCGACCTGAGACTGTACAAGATTACACTTCATCTACAATCATACATATCATCCTCATTCATCCACTGAAGTTATACCTTACGGTGGTTCCGGAGGCTAAACAGAAAAAAAGGCATTGTTTTAAAAAATAAACTAGGTTATTGGTAAACTTGTTTACCAATAAATTACGTTAAAAGCCAAAGAAACTGTACAAGAAAATCAAAATAACTCACAGTATTGCACTAAAACTACAGTAAAACATTATCAATTACCACGAAAATCAATAAACTTTCACAAACTTGTTAGAACATCATACAAAACATAACCTGTATAGATAACTCAACAGTACAGCACATGTAAGCAGGATAGTTAAATCCAGCTACAAAAAAATTAAACAAAAAATTCAGTTGACATAAAATAAATTACTAAATCAAAATACAAGTAAAATTATTTTTTTTTAAATATTTTTGTAGCAGAAATCTTCATTCCCTCAAATACCATTTATTATATATCAAATTTAACAAAGTGGAAGAATTTAAAAATGCAAAAAACATTGATTTTTTTCATGTAAGTGCTCTTAAAGAATATTAAAATAGAACCAATTTTTTTTTTTACAAGTGATTTTTTAATAGAAATTTTTGAATGGCAAACATTTTTGCAATTTTTTTATACATCTAAAGCTGTGGCCATACCAAATTTAAATAAAGTCAGTGTGACTGAAGTTTAGAAAACTGCATTATTATCTCCAAATGGTACTGAAGATTCACTTGCAACAATGATATTAACCAGCTTTATATGACTATCTTTAGCGTTGGTTTAATTAAGAAGATTCTAAAAATTAAATTTTAATAATAATTAGATTAATGCAAAAACAGATCTTATCTTGTATTGGTCTTAACTACGGCAAAATGTTTTGTGAAGTTCTGAAAACAATGGTATATTACACATTCCTAGAATACTGTGGAATTTCTTGAACAACATCAGGAAGTGATGAGAAAAACCCAGTAGAAATAATGAAATGGACCTATACTAACATCTGTCATCAGATGGCATTGTACCTTTTACAAAATGGATGAAGAGTAGACCACCTTCTTTTGTAAATGTTATTTTAAAATTAATCTCCACTGTCAAATATAAACATTATAAGTAAACAAGCATTTGAAACTTGTGCCATTTTTCTGCTAGTTTTTATCAGAGGTAATCCTAGTTTGAAAAGTGACCAACAGGTAGCAGCATGATGCCAGAATGAAATGTGGTGGTACAGGAGTAAGTGGCCTTATTTAAAATCAAATCTAATTCATTTGCACCAAGGATAAATATTGTTCTGTTGTCATTCATTTTTTGAGTAGTGAAAGAGCAAAATCCATAAAATTTATCAGAAAATGAAATCTCAGTGTAGTGGTATATATGTCTGTAACAAGTATATGAATGAACTCTTCAAATGGTGATAGTTTTGAAACAAGCTCTACTGGACTGCATCAGACTGACTGAGTAATGATACCGGAGACCATTGCAGCATGGAGAGTCACGGATTAAATCTAGCCATCTCTAAAGCCAAGATTGTTTTCCTTACTCGGCGGAGGATATCCACCATCGTTTCGATCAGAGTGGGAGTGGAGGTAATAGAAACCCAAAGAGCTGTCCAATATCTGGGTGTGAGTCTTTACACGAAACTCACATTCTGGAATCATATTTCGAGGGTATGCGTAAAGGCTGCCTGAGTGACCATGTCTCTCAGCCGATTTATGGAAAATATTGGGGAAACAAGGCTGGGTAAAAAGAGGCTCTTCACACACCTTACAATGCAGATGATTCTGCCATCTGTAGATTTCCTTCTCCCATTTTGGACATTTCAGAGCCATCCTGTCAAAAATTACTAAACCTAAATTAAAACCTAACCAGAGAGTGGATGTCAAGATAAAAGGTAAAAACTTCTTGTGGCATTAGTTGTCATAGTATCTGAAAAAAAAGAAAGACTCTGTTGCCTTTGGCCAAAGGCCAACAGAAAAAGGGATTGCTTCCATAACCTGCCTCAGGTCTAGAAAGGTTTGACTTCATGAGCTACCTCTAAAAGGGAAGATGTTACAGGCATGAACCAACAGGGATGATGTAAATCCACTGAAAAAGGGAAGAACAGGTCAAGCCTATCAAAAGATGGAATTTCAGAAAAAGTAATTGGATGAAAAGGTCAAACCAACAGAAATGTTGGGTCCTTTTAGCAGAACTGAGCAAAAAGCTGATCAAATAATCCAAACAGCAAAAATTCCAGACCATTGCCAAGCCCCAACCGGCTGAGTCAGCAGGCTGGAAAATCCCAGTCTACAGCACAGCTCAACTTGGAGGTAGGACACACTAACAGCAGATGGAAAATGTCCTAAGAAAACCTAGAGGAAACGCCTAAAAAAAGCAAACTATGCAAAGATGTAAAGAAATAACTGCAGAATAGAAATAATATTAAGCGCTTCTCGGAAAATCTGTGTATGGGGGCCAGAGGCCAGGAAGCAATAATATAATAATAACACAGTAGTGCAAGAGTAATAATGTAATTATAAATGTAAAAATGTAAGTAAGTATTTCATTTGTCTCTCCCTTTACAAACTTCATTAAATTTTATAATTTTTCTTTCAAAATCAGAGATCAATATGTTGGAACCATAGGTATGATTGAATATTCCTAATAATTACCTATACGTTCATCAATTCAATTTTTTTTTTCAGAAACATTCCAGCAAATCGGGCCACCTCAAAATCTCAGAGTAAAGATTGATGTAGAAGGATACAAAGTATCATGGGATCCTCCAGATTTTGGAGCAGATTTGTTGAGAGTTTATACAGTTAGCTGGTATGAAGGAGATAAAGAAACTGAACTCATTAAAGCAGATACAACCGGAACATCATTTATTGGTATGTTTACTACTAGCATTTATTACTTTGCGTATTATACAAAAAAACTAATATCAATACAGAATTGGATTTATAATTCATCAACTAGAATGCAAACACATTAAAAATTTAGGTAACTCCCTTACAGTGCTGTTCTTTATGAAAACGGTAAGAAATACATGATTTTCTTCTTTATTCAATTAGAGACTGGTCAAAAATCATTTTAGAGAATAAACAGTATGACTGTTGAATGTGTTTCAACTTTTAGCAACACACATTTCTGATATAAAAAAATAGTAAAAAATCACATTAATATTTATTAGACACTTTTATATTAGTGTTACATATTTATTAGTAACACTTTTTTTTTCTGGTCAAGAAGTTTTTAAATTTAAACCAACAATTACTTAAGGTAAAAAGAAAGTAGGTATATGATAATTATAATAATAACCCTATACACTGAATCAAGTAAATATGATAAGTTTTCATATTCCACCAAGTGTATGTTGTAGTTCGAGATGCAGCTTCATCACCAAATGCTTGCTGTATCATAGGATAAGTTTCAACGAAAGATTTCTGAAGTTGAACACAACATTTTATCGGGCTTCTTTGTTTCATGTCGCAAGCTAGCTCAAGGTAACACGAACATAACGTACGCGGCCGCATATAACTTGAGACTGGAGTGGCGAACGTGATGAAATTTTGTACACACATTAGTCAGACATCGACTACATAGTTCCTTGGTTGTCAGAGAGATGGTGCTTCTTGTATCGACAACAGTAATTTAGTTTGGGAACTTTTCAGACCTACTGCGTGTGTGTGTGTGTGTGTATTTATATATGTATAAAAATGTATATATAAACTTTTGAACTGACGGTGGTTTTGGAGATTGGAGGATGTGAAACATGAATTTATGTCGAAATTTTCCGGCAATCGAATCATGGTACCCATTAACTTTCTTATAACTTTCTTATAAAATCAACCTAAAAAAATGAGAAGAAATCTGATTCGAACCGATGTGCCTTCCCCTTATAAGATCCAAATATTTCATTAATTAAAATTTCATTTGGCTATAACTCTGGAACCAATGAAAATAAGTACCATTTATGATATATTGTTGAAAATATCTTAATGAGGGCTTATTACTGCAATTAAGAAAAAGTCCAAAATCCAATTTTTTTCGGATTTTGGGCTTTTTTGGACACTTTTGATTCTGTCGATTGCAATCAAAAGGGGAGGTGCACAACTAAATGTTACAACAGTCCTAGATACAAAATTTCAACATCCTATGGCTAATAGTTTTTGACTTACGTGAAATACGTACATACAGATGTCACGCCGAAACTAGTCAAAATGGATTCAGGGATGGTCAAAATGGATATTTCCGTTAAAATCTGAAACCCGAAATTTTTTGTGATCACAATACTTCCTTTACTTCATACAAGTAAATAATAAACGATATTATGATGAATAAATGATAACAAATGTTATAAATGATAATATGAATTAGGAAGAAATGATATTAAGATACAAGAATCTTCTCCCACCTTGTGCATGCTTCACAAGCGTGCACAAGGACTAAATACATACCTGGAAAATTTAATTTCCATTAATGAGTTCTTTTCTATGGTCACCTGCATTTAGCCGTATAAGTAATGATTGGTTCCAATCATTTTATAATGTATCTTATTACAGTTTTTCGTATCTAGGCATCACATAGCAATCATTTCATAATTTAGTTGAAGCTGCTATATTTTTCTTGTATTTTTGTTGAAGCTGCGCATTACTTCTTTTCTCCAGTACTTAGTTTAATCTTTCATCGATTATTCAGTTCTTTACTTCTTGAACTTCCTCCCTGTTCAAATCCTCACCTTGCAACTTCATCTTTCCCTTTTTATCCCTATATTATTATCTATACCTACTTTCCTATATTTCTTAATAATTATCCTTATTTCTCAAGAGATAAATGCTTTATTTCATAACTGTGATATTACTGCACTCTTTTCTTATTTTCATATCACATAACATCATTATCAATAAATACCATATATCTTTTCTGTTTTCTACTAACAATATTTTCTTCATTTCCTTAGTATCTTATCCTTTGAAATTATGAATAAAATTTGTAAAAAAAATTCCTTGACTTGCTCTCATTTCCTCAAACAATTCTGTGTTTACAATTGCCAGTTTTGCATACCTGTTATATTTTATATAAAGTACTTCTACCAGACCCTGGAAAAAATGGAGTATTTCCATTTCTCCATAAATCTGCCCTTGTAAATATTCTTGAATGTTACTGAAATGATTATTCTTTTTCCCCAAACTTCTGGTATTTTTCCTTCTCTCCACACTGCTTTTACCACTCTATTATCAAATATATTCCTAAGCTCCCAGATGTAGATTTCCACACTAACTTCATTCATCTAATAATTAATGGTATGATAATTAATAGTAATTCTCTTTTACGTTAACATGTACTGACTAATGAGTTGTGTACAGGCTGATGTTTTAATCAATGATTGTTGAAAAATGGGAGGTTTGTCAGATATATTTTCCTAAAAATACATCTGTATAAGTTAAATGTATGTAGAGTTAGAATCTCAACTTTATTTAATGATAATATTACCTTAATTTTATTAATTTATTTATTTTCATTTACTTTTTATCCAGTGAAAGATCTTGAGGAAAATAAAACTTATCATTTTCAAGTTACTGCGATGAGCACAAACGATTATGAATCGACCAGTGAACGTTTTACAATATATGTACCTGATTATCACAAAGCTAGAGTCATAAATATCGGTGTGGCAGTTGGATTAATGTTAATTTTTGCAACAGGAGCTGGTATATGGTATGTTAAAAATGTATACAGGCGTACAAGTCACAAACAAGCACATTTTGATGATAGTTGAATTTAAATTTAATTAAAGTACTATTTTCAGAGAGCAATTTTTAGCAATTGTATGAATTGCTTGAGTAAAAAGGAAAAATGAAATTAAAAGTTAAACATCTTTTTGCATTGATAATCATGAATTAATTTATAATACTGTACTTGTCTAATTTTTTTCTAATTTTACTCTAACTTTTATCATACTACCCTAAATTTTGTAACTGTTAATCTAAGATTATAAATTAAAAAAATTAATAATTTCAATAATAGTTATGGTTTAATGTACTGTTATTAGTATCAGAAAAAAATTATATTTTTAATATGGTAGTAATAGAACACCTAATTTTGTATGTTGTTAGTAATAATTACGGTAGACACAATCACAGCACACAATTCAAATAAATGGATATTATTTTGAGTTATAACAGAATCATTTTTAAAAAAACATAAATCTTGAATATATAGGGTCTAAATGTATATAAAATGTTATTTTTTAGACATACTATACATGTAATAACATACAAAAACTATAGAAATAAAAAACAAATCCTAACCTAATCTTCGAAAAAAAAATTCAATATTTTGTTAAAGTTTCACTATTACAACTCAGATGAAAAAATAAATTAGATTACCAGATGTTATCACATTAAAAACCATATTAAAATTGTTAATATAGTAGTTTTAATGAATAATTTTATTAAAATTTTCAATATAACACTCTACAAATGCACAAAAGTTATAATAATTAATTCCAATTATATAAAAGCACAATTATATGAATGAATGTGATTATTAAAAGCGGGTGAATGTTAATAATGCAGGGTGTATTGGTAATAAAACACAATTCTATAAATAAAAAATAAATTTAAATTAAAAAATGTATGTCATATTTTTGGCTATCAATAGATTTATTTATATCTACATTTATCAAAAATCATTTATTTTTTTAGCAAAATTTTTTTTTCATCAATTAGTACAAAATATGTTTGTTACCAAAAAATTTAAATATTATTTTTATATGAATTTTTTTACATACTTGCTGTTCTATTTATTAATAAAGAAAAATTTTCCTAACAATTACACTGTCAATTTATATGTTTTTTGTTTCTTTCATTTTAGTAGCCCAGTCCATTATTGATAACATTTAACATTTTAACAGTCATTCTGTGTTAATTCTATACATTTATATATATACGTAGAACTAAATTTTTAAATAAATTTTTATCGAGAGAGGTTAGAATAGTATTCAACTTCAGCTTTAAGTACACATTAACGTTAACATTATTTGATCGCATGTAAGTGACAGTCAATCCTATTTTTGGCAGGTTTTCAAATTATATTGAGTTATCACGTCATGAGAAATGATCAATTCTGGTTTAAAATATAACCGGGTGCGAGTCTGTTTGTGTACGTGACTAAATAGAAAATATTTACAAGTAAATTAAGTATACAGCACTTACAAAGGAAATGGAAATGTTTAATTGTGATTTTAATAATAATTTTAATCAAAACAAGCCTCCGAAAAAGTGACATTTTATTTCTACTTAATAAGTACTTCTGCATATTATACATATATTAGATGTCATAACCATATTGGTTGTGTAACTTGACATATGACAAAATCATTTCCAATAATCAATAATCACATACCATTTTAAGATTAACACAACATATCATGACAGGCTTACAAGGAAGAATGAGGAATGAAGTGATTCTCATCGCCTTCTTCATTAAGCTAACATACTACAGAAAAATATTTAATTTATGCCACTTGTATGTCAAGTACTTTACATTCCTCACACCTACAAGGACTGGAACAGATAAAGTAAAATAATAAATTAATGCATTCTTTTTAAGAGAAACAGAGCATTATACAAGATGCCTCCATTAAACAGGGAAAAATCAACATATAATGAAATATTTGTGTGTGTGTTTTATGGATTTATAGAAAAGTTGCTTTCAAAAAAGTTAATCTATTGAAGCATATTCAAATATAATACTTTTAAAATTGTAAAAAAAATACTTATAATTCACACTTATTTTACTGGAACTGTTTCTTCCAAAAATCTTTCAGAAATAATCAGCATTTTCATAAATGTAATTTCCATTAAAAAAATGTACTAAAGATGTATTTTCTAGTACTAAAATTGAATAAAATTAAATTTTTGTTGTCAACCTTTGAAAAATTAGAAACCTCTTAAGTATGCAACTGTAAAGTATATTCAAACTACATTCATTAATTTTATTACAACTAATATTATTATTTATTTTAATTTCCAGTAAATCAGCAGTAACTGTTTCAAAAATATTTTAAAGTATTTGTGTTATTGGTAAATTTTTCTGTCATGTCCATTAGTATTATAAATTACACAATACTGATCAGTATTGTGTCCATCAGTATTCCATCAGTCCATCAATATTGCATTCATCATTGTGAGTGTAATTTATTAATTATTAATAAATACACCTAAACAGAAATTAAATATTATGTAACAATTATTATATAAAGAATATAAATATATATTAAGATAAGTAGAGATTAAATTATTTAAACAGAATTGTTCATACATACATACACCCCACCCAATCCCAATACACATACACAACAAATGAGCTAGAAGTAATTTTTCCTTCTGCTCTGTTTTTTCAGAACAGATTTCAATTCTATTAACAGCCAGGAAATTTTGTTTGCAATTGGAAATTATCAGCTGATACAATTATTATTCAATTGTACTTCAGTTCTCTTTTACATCTGTATTGAGAATAATGTTATCAGACATGAAGAATTCCATGTGAGATTTGAACAATTCTCTAGTACTATCCATCAACATTTGTGTCTTTGGCATTGACCGTCTCTTAGTTTGACAACAAATGGTATACCTCTTCACTATGTACTTCAATAGTTTTTTAAATAATTTAATAAAATTACTTTTACTTTGTAATAAAATCCATTAACATTAACTAATTGTTGTTGTTTTTATATTTACCTGCTCAGTTAAAGCAGTGTAAACAATTAGCTGTTTCAACACAGAAAGTAGTACATTACTTTTTAGTTATCATTAACAATCTGATTTTACTTTTTTGTCTAGATAGCGCTGTAGCTCTAGAAGAGAAAGTATTGTAATCATTACAATTTAGGCATATGTGGTTTTCACCAGATCTTTAGGTTTTGACACCTAAGGAAACTAAAATACCAGATGGAAATTTTCCAAATGTTAATGTTTGCATGTGTGCGTGTGTGTTTGGTGTTGGCTTCTAAATCACCTTATATCTCCAGAACTACTGGACCAATTTTGACCAACCTGGTCAGATTACTTCTATATATGGAGCATTAATGCTATTAAATTTTCAGCTTAAAACATCAAGTTGGTGAGGCTATACACCAAGGTCACCCTCAAGATTTTGCTTAATTAAAGTCATATTTTTCATAGGCACATTTTTTTAACAATTAAAAAATAAATTAAAAAAATATTTTTTACAAAGAAAATCCACACCAAAAAATGCTCTCGACTACTGCTATGTTGTGATGTAATAGATGTGCAGTAGAATTATATAAATGAATAATATTTGAATTGTAAAAAAGTAACTCAGTCAGGCTGGGTCTCAAACTCAATCATCTGGTTGACGTGATATCTGGTCAGTTACATCTTATGGCTACACCAGTCTGCCAACCATACAAGTGAAATTTTTTTTTTGTCTTTGTCATTTGATTGGTTTGATGCAGCTTTCCACGACTCCACCAGACTGCCAACCATACAAGTGAAATTTTTTTTGTCTTTGTCATTTGGTTGGTTTGATGCAGCTTTCCAAGACTCCCTATCTAGTGCCAGTCTTTTGATTTTGGTATAACCCTACATCCTACATCCCTAACAATTTGTTTTCATATTACAAATGTTGCCTGCTTGCACAATTTTTCCCTTCTACCTGTCCTTCCAATATTAAAGTGACTATTCCAGGATGCCTTAATACGTGGCCTATAAGTCTGTCTCTTCTTTTAACTATATTTTTCCAAATGCTTCTTTCTTCATCTATTTGTCGGAATACCACTTCATTTGTCACTTTATCAATCCATCTGGTTTTTAACATTCTTCTACAGCACTGCATTTCAAAAATCTTTTCTTCTCATGTACTCCAGTCATCCAAATTTCACCTCCATATAAAGCTATGCTCCAAACATATACTTTCAAAAATGTTTACCTGACGTTTAAATTAATTTTTGATATAAGCAAATTATATTTCTGATTGAAGGCTCGTTTTGCCTGTGCTATTCGACATTTTATATCACTCCTGGTTTGTCCATCTTTAGTAATTCTACTTCCCAAATAACAAAATTCTTCTACGTCCATAATCTTTTCTCTTCCTATTTTTATATTCATGGTCCATCTACATTACTTCTACTATAATTCATTACTTTCATTTTGTTCTTGTTTATTTTCATGCAGTAGTTCTTGTCTAGGACTTCATCCATGCCGTTCATTGTTCTTTTAAATCTTTTTTACTCTCAGCTAGAATTTCTGTATCATCAGCAAATCATAGCATTTTTATCTTTTCACCTTGTACTGTTACTCCAGATTTAAATTGTTCTTTAACATCATTAACTGCTAGTTCCATTTCTATGTAAAGATTAAAAAGTAGCCGGGATAGGGAACATCCTTGGCAGATTCCCTTTCTTATTTTAGCTTCTTTCTTATGTTCTTCAATTACTACTGTTGCTGTTTGGTTCCTGTAAATGTTAGAAATTGTTCTTCTATCTCTGTACTTGAACCCTAATTTTTTTACAATGTTTAAAACGTTTTATTCCAGTCTACGTTATTGAATGCCTTTTCTAGCTCTATAAATGCCAATTATATTGGTTTGTTTTTCTTTAACCTTCCTTCTACTATTAATCTGAGCACTAAAATTGCTTCCCTTGTCCCTATACTTTTCCTGAAACCAAATTGATCTTCTCCTAACACTTTTTTCAGTCTTCTGTCAATTTTTTTGTACAGAATTCTAGTTAAGATTTTTTATATATGACTAGTTAAGCTAACTGTTTTGTATTCTTCACATTTATCTGCTCCTACTTTCTTTGATATCTAACTATAACACTCTTTTTGAAGTCTGATGGAACTTCCCCTTTTTCGTAAATATTACACACCAGTTTGTGTAATCTATCTATTGCTTCCTCACCTGTACTGCGCAGTAATTCTGCAGGTATTCTGTCTATCTAGGAGCCTTTCTGGCACTGAAATCTTTTAATGCTCTCTTAAATTCAGATCTCAATATTGTTTCTCCCCTTTCATCCTCTTCAACTTGCTCTTCTTCCTCTCTAACACCATTTTCTAATACATTTCCTCCATATAACTCTTCAATATATTCCACCCACCTATTGGCCTTTCCTTTCATATTATAAATCAGTGTACCATCTTTGTTTAACACATTATTACATTTCAGTATATGCACCACAAAATTTTCCTTAACTTTCCTGTATGCTCCATCTATTTTACCAACACTTTTCTTCAACCCACTCCTCTTTCGCTAGTTTGTACTTCCTTTTTACAGTATTTCTTAATTGTCGATAGCTCCTTTAACTTTCTTCATCACTAGCATTCTGATATTTTCTACGTTCATCCATCAGCTACAATATATCCTCTGATATCCAAGGTTTTCTACCAGTTCTCTTTGTTCCGCCTAAGTTTGCTTCTGCTGATTTAAGAATTTCCTTTTTAACATTCTCCTATCCTTCTTCTATATTTTCTGCCTTATATTTTTTACTCAGACCTCTTATGATGTCCTCCTCAAAAATCTTCTTTACCTACTCTTCTTCAAGCTTCTCTAAATTCCACCGACTCATCTGACACCTTTTCTTCAGGTTTTTAAACCCCAATCTACATTTCATTATCACTAAATTATGGTCGCTATCAACGTCTGCTCCAGGATAAGCTTTGCAGTCGACTAGTTGATTTCTAAATCTTTATTTAATCATGATATAATCTATCTGATACCTTGCAGTATCAACTGGCTTTTTCCATGTGTATATTCTTCTATTATGAATTCTAAACTGGACGTTGGCAATACGAAATTAAACTTTGTGCAAAATTCTTTTAGTCGGTCCCTTCTTTCATTCTTTTTGCCCAGCCCATATTCACTCACAATATTTCCTTCCTTGCCTTTTTCAATGCTTGCATTCCAATCTCCAACTATTATTAAATTTACATCCCCCTTTATGTGTTTAATTGCTTCGTCAATTTCTTTGTATACTCACTCTAACCTATCATCATCAACATCATTATGGGCACTTGTAGGCATAATCGTTGTCGGGTTAGGCTTTGATTTTATCCTTATTACAATGATTCTATTGCAATGCATTTTGAAATACACTACTCTCTTCCCTATCTTCTTGTTCATTATGAAACCTACTCCTGTCTGTCCTTTATTTGAAGTTGAGTTAGTTATTCTAAAATCACCTGACCAAAAGTCATTTTCCTTTTCCCACTGAACCTTGCTAATTCCTATTACATCTACATTTAATCTATCCATTTCCCTCTTTATATTTTCTAATCTACCATCCTTTTCCACGCTCCGACTCATAGAATGTTATTTTTTAATTTTTTGATGACCCCTTCCTTAGTAGTTCCCACCCGGAGATTCGAACAAGGGACTAGTTTACCTCCAGAATATTTTACCAAGGAAGGCACCTCCATCTTTGTTACATGAAAATACAGAGAGTTACATTTTCTTGGAAAAAAGCAGCTTTACTTTTCCATTGCTTTCAGCTGTGCAGTACTCAGAAGATTGAGTGACTTTGATATGGCCGTTTAAGTCCTCCTGACCTACGCCCTTAACAACTACTAAAAGAGCCGCTGCCCTCTTTCAGGAATCATTCCTTAGTCTGGCTCTCAACAGATACTTCTCTGATATGGTTTCACCTTCGGTCCAGCTATTCTGTACCACTGAGCACTCAAGCTCTCTCACCCTCAGCAAAGTCTCATGATTCATTTAGGGAGAAAAAAACTTGTTCTAAGTTGTGATATTACATTAGTTTAGTTAGTACTGTTCAACCCACCAGGTTGGTCTAATGGTTAACGCGTCTTCCCAAATCAGCTGATTTGGAAGTCGAGAGTTACAGCGTTCAAGTCCTAGTAAAGCCAGTTATTTTTACACGGATTTGAATACTAGATCGTGGATACCGGTGTTCTTTGGTGGTTGGGTTTCAATTAACCACACATCTCAGGAATGGTCGAACTGAGAATGTACAAGACTACACTTCATTTACACTCATACATATCATCCCCATTCATCCTCTGAAGAATTATCTAAATGGTAGTTACCAGAGGCTAAACAGGAAAAAGAAAAAGTTAATACTGTTCACCACTAGTACTGTCACACTTGCATGAATGAAACACGGTATGCACATGCGCTTTAGTTAGAATCATTGAATTAAATAACCAAAAAAATATTATATTTAAATAAAATGACAAATACTTTAAATTAATTTTTTTTTGTGTATGCATGTGTAAAACATGCATCAGAAACAACCCACAATTATCAGCTTGTTTTTATTGCTGTAATTCAAGTAAAGAATATGAAGTATAAGAGACAGCAATTAGGATTGCTTTCTCCTCCATGAGTAAGGATAATCATTATATTGTACAACCTATCCTTGAGTTAATGTCAACTGCATTTGGTGGACTTGACATTCTGATGCACATTAGTACATTCAGCTTGTTGAAGAAAGCGATGGAAAATAACTTTACTTCTTACTTTTTTTACCATTAATCTGAGATGTAATGGTAATTATTTTTGAGGACTCTTCCATTTTTGGGAATGAGTTTTGACTTGAAGTCGCCAACAAACTTTTGATTATGATACCTAAAAGAAACTATGGAGATTAAATTGTTAAATAAAAAATCTTAGGAGTAAAATTTTAATAAAAATCTTACTCTTAATTTTTCCAGGAAATAAAGTTTAAAAGTAACCAAACTCATTAAAATATGTGTAGAAAAACTTTTTTTTAAATTATATTATCTTATAGTAGTCTGTTTGGCAGTTGGTTTTGATTATAGATGAACAATTCTGACAATATTTTGTCTATGCAATCTTGCCCAGTAAAATAAATGGATAATGAAAACCATTTAAAAGCAACTCTATATTCACATGATTCAATCACAAATCTAAGTGTTTTCACTGGCTGTAAATTTAATTTTTAACTTCAAGTGTAGCTAATTACCACTCAACAGATTAAAGATAGCAGTAGGTCCCAAGTTGTGATGAAGTATAGTTTTAGAAATATTAATACCAAGTTAGTCATATTAAAACAAAGCTAAAACTGAAACATAGAATAAAAATAAAACCGGCTGTTGAACTAATAGAAGACTTTTCAGTAGCACATATCATTAACGTAAATAAGAATTTTTTTAATCTCCACAATACATTTTTGATGCCATGCTTGAGATTAACATGTCCTGACATACTTGAACTTAAAAATTATATCAACACCCAAACCTTTTGCCACTTCACATTAATATACCACTGATGATATTTGAGAAAAAAGTGACAAGTTGTGTTAAGAAATGAATCATCATAAAATTTTTCTCAAATGAAGAGGAAACGCCTTATGGAAATTTGAATATCCTTCAAACACAGTTTCAGAAAAATACTTACAACAGTGTGAGAATATCACCCAACATTAAAAATTGATACTGTTAAGAAAGTAATGATCATGAAATTACTCGTACAATACAAAAAAAAATGTTTTTATCATGAACTTTTTATCTCATTACACCAGGCCACAGAAGAATATTTAGTGGTCATCTCTCAACTTCTTTAATGTTTTAAAATTTATTGTGATCAGTGATAAATGTGAAACCATCATTTTACTTTTGAATTAAAGAGAAAAAGTATGTAATAGAGAGAATAGGAACTCTTCCATCAATAACACAAAAGCATTATCTTCAGCAGATACAATCACAGCAGCCATGTTTATGGTTTCAAAAAACTTTACTTACCTGGAATCTTTTGTCACACAAAAAAATCTGTGCACTGTATTATTCATTTTTGCTGAATGAACAAATGAAGCTAGCTTCAAATGAAAAAATATGCCAAGTTTCAGTTCCATTCTTTCAATATAATACTCATCCTTTTACTACCGCTTTAATAATGGATACTATGAACTCAAATAGGATATTCTATGGACAACAATGTAGATTTGACATTGTTTATGCAAATATTACTTTTTCAAACTACTTAAGTATTTCAAGTACTTAACTACTTAAGCACAGAGAAATGTACAGGAAATGTGGCCTACCAGAAAAAAAATTTTGAACATTGGAATTTCTGATGACATATGAAATATTTTTTCTTGAGAATGGATTTACACTTGCATAATTTTTTTAAGTTTCTTTCATCGAATGATTTTATTATCAAGAAATTGTTATTTATCATAAATTATGTAGCACCCCTGTTTAAAATTTAGAAATGAATTTTTATTTTTTTATATCATTTTGATTCTAATATAACTTGGCATTAACATGTTTAAAAAAAAAAATCGGCATAATTTTACCAAATTAATTCTAATTTGAAACTAAAGTTAGTATAATTATGAGGGCAACAGCAAACTAAAGTAAGTAAATCAATATTTTCTCTGTACTTGGATTAAAAAATAAATCTTACTGAATAATAATATTTAATATCATTAAATTACAATTTAAATAGTTTACTTTCTGATTTCCATAATTACCAAAAAAGATATATACAATAATAAATAAAAGTGAACAATATAATCAATAACTTTAGAAGTAAAGACATAATATTTCTTTTGCACAAATTGTAAAATAAGGATTCTTGTTTTTTAATCGCAAAACTAGGTTTAATGTTATATTAATTAATAGAACAGTAACACAGAAATTTGCTGAATACATTCATCACGCGTGATTAAATCAGATTGCACTACATGATATTCAAATGAGTTAACACAGTAAGTAATGCCAACTTAACAAAATATTTACTCCTAATTGCCTTTAATTTAAAAAGAATTTCATTTGAAAAAATAACTACAAGTATGTTTTTTGTTTTAACTTTAAAATCTTACTGAAATCAAAGAAATATCAAAAGACTAAAAAAAAAACTATTAACTACTATAGACTCAAAAAAGTTATTGATGTATGAAAAAAACTTAGTATGATACAATGTAAAAATTACATTCCAGTTTTTTAAGAAAAGGTATATATCTATAAATCAGAGTTGAAATTATTTATCTAAAAACTATTTTAACTGGTTTTAAGTAATATAACAATTTAAATCATATAAAACCTTTTGCTATAATTTAGCTCCCATGTAGTACAACTCCTAAAACTATTTTTTTGCAGTACGAGTACTATACGTACTTTATGCCGTAATCACAGCCTTCTTTTTTACAGAAATAAATAAATAAATCTTTTATTTTGATTAACTTGGTGGGCCAGAAGCCCACTACCCACTGTAAACATTAAGATAATCTTGTCTATGATCTTCCCATTGATTTTAAATTGCCATCTTTTGTTTTCATCAGATAGTTATTGGCACAAACACCAGAGTGCACTGCTATTCAATCAAACATCTGTTGTATGCAGCTGTTATTACATTCATTGGACATTGCTGAATCTAACTTGTTGGGAAGATGTTTACTAATGAAGAGTTTTTGCTTTAAAAACCTGATTCAAAGGTGGTTAAATTGTTTTCTAAGATAATTTGTAGTGATGAGGTAATCTTCAAATTAACAGGTCACATCAACAGACCCAACAACTACCTACATTGGTATTCAGAGAATCATAGAATTGTTTTTGAGAGACAGCTAAATGAACCTGGTTTTACTGTTTGGGGTGATATCTCTTGCTGTGCAGTAATTGAGCCTTGGTTTTTTGATGGAACAGTAATAACTGGAAATGTTGGCAACCTATGCCATTCTGGGGCTACAAGTGAACTAAAATGACTTCAACTTACTTTATTTTCAATATAATTGAGCCTCACCCCATTAGGCAATAGCTGTGTGAAACTACGTTGAGTTATTTGGTGACAAAGTTACTGGACGGCGAAGGACAATAGAAATGCCATCCAGATCTCCAGACCTTACATCCATGGATTTTTTCTTTTGGGGAATTGTTAAAGATAAAGTCTATGCTACAAAACCATAAACAATTGAGGACTTGAAAGATGCTATTCAAGATGTTTTTGAAGAAATAGATTCTAGTACACGACTGTGCAAAGAAGTATGCTTATGCGTCCCAGGTTGTCTGCAAAAATGTATTGACAAACATGGAAAATAATTTGAGAAATAGTGTAATAAATAATTATGTTGTTTCAGTAAAGTGTTAGTTACGAATTCAATTTGTTTATTCTGTATTCAAATAATGATGTTTATGATGGGTAAAGACTTTTGCTTACAAATAACATCAGGAGTAGGTAGGTATATTATTCCATGGATAGGAAAATGAAAATGCTCCAGTATTAGCCTTGATGGATAAAAAGAAACTACATTAAAACTATGGTTAAAGACCGTATCAATTATTTAAAAGATAAACTTATGAAATTATATTATAAGTCAATACATAAAGATACTAAATATATAAAGTAATCATAAAAAAAACACATTTCAATAAGTGTTAATCAAAATTATTCAAGCATATATTTATAACAAGTTAAAATGGAGATGTAGAAAATTTAAGATTCAGTTTTAATTAAAAAAAACTCGTAGAATAATATTGTGTTTATGTAATAAAAATTTTTTAAATCTGTTTAAAATAAATTAGAGGAAACATGTTCTAGAAATTTGATAATTTTTTTACAAAATGGGCTATTGAAGCACAATAAGAGAAAGTGTTGAATTACAGAATTGCACAAAAACAAATCTGCTCTCTGGTTTATCATCGATAGAATAAGTGATTATTGATTTTAAAGAAGGGTTGCACATTCATAAATATAAGCATGCATAAATTTTTAAGTTTATTAGTAAAAATCAATTCATAATTTAAGCTACAGAACAATGATTTGATAACCCTTTTTTGTAACTTGAAAACTTGATCTACTGTCAATCAGAATTTAATCTACTAATAGAAATAAATATTATGAGAGTATTATTCATTATAAAGGAAGATAATTATTAGCTTGGGAACAATTTACTTTAAAAAAGTTAAAATTTTTTTTTTAAACTTAAAGCTCTTTTTTAACAAAAATGAAAGAAAGCTTTCATTATTTTACAAAACTGAAGAAAGATATGAACAGTCTAACAGAATTTTTGTTAGTTTTTATTTTTTTTTTTTAAATTTAAAAATAACAATTGGCAAGTATATCAAATAATAACTTATGAGAAACAGAAGGCCTAGCTTTAGTTTGTAGGCATCACAGCCGTTAGTTTGGTTGGTCCACTGAAACAGAAAAAGATCAACTCAGTGAGTCCCAATAAAATAGGAGTTATCTGGCAAGCTACTAGAAGATACCAGTATTGTGTCTAGAGATGGAATTAGGATGCTGGTTAACCCAAATCCTACAGCTCTCATTCAAAGAAGGAAAAGAAGAGAGAATATGGTAAGGAAAAAAGAAGGGAACAATCAATTCACAGAGGACCTGCCTCAGATCAGGTTCAGTGGGAGGTAACAGAAAATTCAAAACTATATATATAATCATAAGTAAAAGATTGTTACAATCCAATGAAAGATTATTGTGCAAAACCTCTCATTATATTTTAATAAAAATTAAATATTATTTATTTTAATAAATATTATTATTGAATTTTTCAATTTAAATACACTTATTTTGAATTACACTGTTTAAAAAAATAATAATTAAAATGTCTGAGGATTTGCTGAACAGAATATAATTAATTACATTAATAAACAACACCTGCACATCTAAATGTTAACAGCTGTTAAAATGTATCAATTTTAATACATAAAATGTATTGATTTTAACCTCAGTGTCTGACCCTTTTATATATACATTCTACAAACTGTTTTTATGACAATGTAGGATCACTTTATTCAATCTCTTTGATGGGACTGTTTGATGGGACCTTGCAATCCTCCAAGTACCTTTTCATACATTTTGATCTTTGTGTCCTTTCTAGTGTTGAAAATGTTCATTTTCTAAGTTCTTTTTTGCGAGTGTTTTTGTTCTTGATTTTCTTTTTTAGTATCTGTGATGTCTTGTGGTGAAAGGCCAATTTCCTTCAGATCTTCTCTTATTTCTCTGATTAATCTGCATCCTGTCTTAGTGTTTTTCGAATTTAGATTGTACTGTACTAATTGTTTCAGAAGTTCTTGAATCTCACATCCTCACGGTATGTCCAAAGCAGTATCTCACTCTCCTCTTACGCATCATATCAGTTCTAACTCCTTGTACATGATTTTATCAGACACAATCCACCACTACCTGTCTTTCTGGCACTTTTTATTGATGCAGGTTCTTCAGATTCTTCTTTTGATTTTCTGGAGTCTGTCTGTCTTTGATTGTTAGTTCAGGGGGAAGTGTTTCTGCCCCGTAAGCAGCTTTTACAACTGTTGTAGCACCTTATTTTTGCCTTATTGATAGGCATTTTTTATTGTAAGTGTAGCAGGTTAATTTTTGAGCTTTAGCTAGTTTGTTCCTTCTTATCTGGATTGAGGTTTTTTTCATTTATATTGTTTTTTATTATTTCTCCGAGATATTTAAATGGGGTTACTATTTTGATTTTATTACCATTTATGTTTACTTCTTTTAATCATGTTGGTTTTTGGGGCATAATTTCTGTCTTTTCGAATAATAATTTGAGGCCAATCTTATTTGCATTGTTTTGAAGTTCTAGTATCTGAGATTTAAATTTTTTAAGCCGTTCCCTCATTACCATTTCTACAGCACGGTTGAATAATAGTGGTGAGAGCCCATCACCTTGGCGCAGTCCTGTTTTGATCTCAAAAGGTTCTGAGAGCTTGCCTCTGAATTTTACCTTCCACTTCCACTATTTTCAGATCTGAATATATCAAGAATCTTGAACAGGTCCTGAGCCTTCGCTCCTGCAATGATATTTTTACAAAACAGAAGGTCTTCTTTAACATTATTACCATCTATAAACCGTACATAGCATATCAAATTACTATCTGTAGTCTCATCTAGCTGCAATCCAAGTTCCACTCATTTAATTTTTCAATTAATTGATCGTTGATATCCTCTGCCACATGTTGTATTCTCTGACTAATTGTGTTATTGGACAAAGGCACTTTTAAAAGCAGCTTTCCAGCAGACTTACCAACCATGATGTACACCATATCTACAGCAGCTGGTAGAATAAGTTCTTCTGTGATGGTATGAGGCTTCTTGCATTTTGCGATTCTGTAAGCCACCGTGTAAGATGCTAGCAAAGCGTTTTTTGATATTGACCTAAAAAATGTATTTATTTCTTGTTTCAGTTATTTTAACTTCCTGGCCAAAAAATCACGAGGTTTGCCAACCACGCTGTGATGATTAGCTTCTAAATGGCGCTTCAAATTACTTGGAAGGACACATTCCAGTGCCAAAACTTTCATACACAATACATATTGTGGTCTCTTTTCACCATTAATTTCTGTTGACGTAAAACCAAACTCCAAATCATCATATTTACAATATTTTTGTTTCTTTACAGTCGTGCCACTGGTTGAAGACACACTTTCTTTATCTGCACTATTACGTTTATTACTGATCAAAAATCGGTACATCATTAAAGACACAAGGGCAAAAAATCACAAAACTATTTTACAAACTATTTATAACACTAACTATACTACATGAACTAATTTATATCACTGTTTATTTATATGAAGCTCTGAGTAATTTCACTAGACTTAGATTATAAACCGACTGACTGAATCGAGCCGGCAACGCTTGCTTATATGCTTTCTGCAAAATCTTCCAGAACAGTCCAAATCTGTCGCGAAGGGTCTACGCATCTCGACGTGTCTAGCGCGATCAAGAAGGCGCAGCGTTGTCGGCTCGCGTTCGCTAAAATATTCTGCGCCGGCGACTTTACTTTTATACAGAGTCAAGTAAAAACAAACCGCACAAAAAAATTAAGATATTTTTAGCTTCTCACTTTGTTTTTTGTTTAGTTAGGCCAAATGTAAATATCTTGGTTCAATTAATTATGAAACTTTTACAATATTTCGCGGCGCCCCTGTGAAGAGGCCGCGGCGCACAGTTTGGGAATCACTGCATTACGGGATAAATTAGTCTATTGCTTTATCCATCATCCATTGCAGTAATTTTCTTATGATTGTGATGAATGTAAAGCACCTGAATTACAAGAGGCATAATGATGTTCACTCTACAACTTTTCCCTGACATAAATAAATGAACTCGTACTGCTTAGTAACACCTGCATTCAACACTGGCAGGTAATAAGTAACTGTATATTCTATGTGAAGAAGGGAACGGGAGACCACTGCGCATTTCGTTTTCTCCGGTAAACCTGACATTGGATCTTGTTTTATTAAGTATGGTTGTCATTTTTAGGAGTGAATTAGCGAATTATGTCAGGTCACCTACAACCCATTACGATTAATGTACTTAAAATAAATTTACACATACTATTTAGATAGTCCCTGTGTTAAATAAAGTGGTGTGTCCCTTATTGAATATCAATTTACTATTTAGTTTTTGTATGAAACAAGAATTATGTAGTTCATAATTTATAATATATGTATAACACGTATACATATATTTTTCCAACCAGTTTTCCAGCTACTGCCGGGTACAGTAAAATGCAATTACTGCTACCTGACGTAGCTGTAGTGTAAATGTAAATTTACCAAACATGTAGTTTGGACAGACACAGGTCGACTGCTCCTGAGACGTGTGGTTAATTAAAAATCAACCGCCGAAGAACATCGGTGTCCACAGTCCTGCATTGAAATCCTTATAAAAACAACTCCCTTTACAAGAATTGAACCTTAGAACTAAAGACTTCAAAAATCAGCTGATTTTGCACGATGAATTTAACCGTAGACTGACCCAACGAATTTTATATATGTATATACATATATCCTTTTTTTAAGTAAAGTCATAGCTAAATTAAAATGTTGCGCGTAATGAATTCTTATATGTAAGATAACACACATCTTATACGTAAATGCGAAAGTTTGTGGGCCTGTCTGTTTCTTTGCGACAGCATCAAGCGAGAACCACCCGACTGATTGCTTTCAAATTTTCAGGATACATTCGTGTTATACCACGGAAAGTTTTAAACCGTACATTGAGGCTCTAGTTTCCAGGGAGTTAAGATGTTACCAGCCGGTCAGGAGGCGCAGCCCCCTGGACTCTCGACGCATTCGTATCCTCATGTTTGCGAGAATATTAAGTATACAAATATTTATTATTAAAGAAAAATAGATTAGTAATTTTATTTAATTATATTTATGTTGCCATGGCGACAAAATAAAAATTAAGCGCTTATAGCAAATAAACAAATCAACGCATCGTACATTTTTATTGGAGAGAAAAAAAATTCATTAAAGAAAAAATTATTATTTTTAAATTATTATATTTTTGTCACCGTGGCAACAGAAATATAATGAAATAAGATTAATAATCTCTATTCTTTTAATGAAAATCTATAAAGTATTTAACATTATCACAACCGTGAGGATAACAAAAACGTCGAGATCTGTTTTATATATATAATTTGTAGAACAGTAACCAGCCGACAGATATGTTATTGCCATGAGCACGTGTTTTATCATTTAATTCTAAGAAATCAGTTTGTTCAGGAACGTTTTTTGGCTAGAGCCTTTGCCTATAGCAAAATATTATTTAGTTCTACAGCAGATCTCATTCGTAAAACATGTAAAGTTTACTTTATTAAACTTTAGCAAGTAAATACATTTAAACGAATATTATCATTTAGTAAAAAGATTTAAGGATAAGTTTTTGTAGTAAATTATTGTCAAAGTTGGCAATACAAATTTCTTAAAAGTGTGTCACAAGATTTACTAACCGCTTGGGCATGCGTATTACCTACCAGGTCGATAACAATAGCCGACCCGCATCACTTCAGTCTAGCGGTGCCCCGCGTCCGATAGTTTATGTAGTTTTTTTTTTAAGTAAGTGCTCTACATTAGAAAACGATCATTTATCAAATGTCGGTTCTTCATTTTGATTTTTAATTAACACGAATTGATAAATCAATAGATGTCAATTTCTACAACATTTAGTGAAAATAAAAATATTTTTTTATTTTGAAACCTGTTCTAAATTAGAAAAATTTTTGTTTTGTTTTTAATTATCTCATAAATACTTAAATTTTGTTAACATAATTTTATTTATTATTATTATTTTTTATATCTATAAATAAAGTAATAATAATTATAGTTTTTAAGTGAACCGGATTTAAAATGGTTTTTAAGTTGAGAGACATGCGTACGTATTCTGTGGTGTTTTTATCTAAATAATAATAAAAAACTAAACGTTAAATAATTGTGACATTTTTATTACAAAAAAATATCGTCAGCCGATATGAAAATGCAAATAAATCTATTTTCTTAGTGTTAGTGAATTAATAAATCGATTACTTTTTTAATAGTGAACTGGTTTGAAAAGATAATCAGTGAAGTTCTAGTTCAGAATGAATAAAACTATTTTTAATTTTAATGTGTCGGAGCGCGCACATAATGGGAACGGACAACTGTCCGCAAAAAATAGAAGAACAAAAAAATAACGAAAACGCTAAAGTAAAATTTAAACAAATAAAAAATAAAGAAATGGAAAGTCTTAAAACGCAATATCCGCCGAATATAGCCGAACCGAGAGCTTTTGAAGTTCACAGCGCTAAGGATGAAAAACGAAGAAAAACACCGTCGACGCCTCAACGTCAGGGACGACCGAACAGTACCGGAAAATTATTAGAATTAACCCCGTTATGGGATCAGGTACAAAGATATAATCGATTGCCGCAGAATGTAGAAACGGCTAAAGTATTTTCAGAATTAGCGATCAGATTAAACGATCCCGAATGGGAAGTTCGACAACACGCTCTCAGGGTTCTCGTCGATCTTCTTCCGGTCGTTGCAAACGCTAATAACGACTTAGATGAATTAATGATTCCCGTAGTTTTATCAGAAGTAACGAAAAATTTAGGTCATCTGTCACCGTCGATTAGAAAATGCGCTACGGAAGTTTTAAATATATACGTAAAACGCAGTTCCGATCCGGAATTTGTTTTAAGAAGTATTGTCAGCCAAGGGTTGGAATCGCCGGCAGCAAATAGTAATTTAACGATGAGCGTAATTAATTACGTACCGTCGTTGTTGAAAAATACGGTATCCGTAAATGAAATTTCTTCGCATACGATTTCACATCAAAGTTTAGTTCACATCGTTACTGCGTTATCTAAAAAACTAATACAAACAACTTATCAAAAACAAGCGGTTAAATCGTTAGTTTTAATAAGAGATTTTGTCGGAGAAAGCAGATTCGATCATCTTTTGGAAAGTTATTATCCGCAAGTAAAAAGAGATTTTGATGTACTGTGTAAGGTATACGAAATAAAAATAGGTAATTCTAATATCGGCGACTCCGGTATAGATTTACAAGCAAACAGTATCGGAAATTCACCGGCGACGATACAAAAAGAAACCGGACAAATCGATGACGACGACGAATGGAGCGAAACGTTGACCGTATCGCCGGTAACGCACGCTACATCTGATCTGAGCATCGATCAAAATCAAAATCGTTTAGACGATCAAAATAATGACGGTCATTTTTCACGCGATACTCCGGAATCAAAAATTTCTGTCGAGGTCGAGGGTATTGAAAATTACGAAGAATTAGATAGCGATTTGTCTAACGACGATAGAGACGATAAATCATCGGGTTCAGAAGACGAAGATGATGAAGACGAAGACGACGACGACAAAGATGTCGCTGTAAAACAAAATACCGATAGTTCTAAAGAGAAATTAGATATCGAGAGATTATTCGGAGAAATGACTAATAGTTTCGATAACGAAAAAGAGATAATAAAATTAGAAAATGGTAAATCGGTAGACGAAAATCGAGTCGTGATGGAAACAGAAATACAATTCGATGCCGATACTGCGATTACTATGACGATTTTAGAAGAAAAAGAAAATCAAAAGAAAATAAAAGAAGAGAAACGCGAAAGCAAGTCGCCGGAACCGGAAAGATTTGTGAACGATTTTGTTATGAAAGTGTTAGAAGACGAAGACGCCGAACAAGAGGCGAAGAAGACACAAAGACGGGTGCGGTTTGGGGGGGAAGTAATTAAACTGCGAACACCTGACAGCGATATAACGATTGAAGTAGTACAGAGCGACAGCTCCTCTACTTCGGCCCAAGACAAGAAAGGGGAACAAAAGGACCCCAGCACCGATGAAAGCGGCGAAGAAGAACAAACTACTAAACCGCCTCAAATAAATCGATCGCACGACGAAAAAAACGTCAAAGAAATAAATAACGAAATAAGAAAGGAAGATAAAAAAACAACGGAGGACGATGATAAAAGAAAACATCGGTCGAGTCACATTCCGTTACCCGTAGCGCCGGCTACGAGGTTACCTCAAGATCCCCGTCGTCGACGACGACGAACTCTTCGTGAAGATGAACTGGTACCTTACGATCTTTCGATACCTAATTGCGACGGTGGAGAATCGCTTACTTCCAGTTCCGAAGGCGAACAACAACATCGCCAGGGAGATAGTAGGGCGATCCCGAGGGATGAATGGCATAGATTGGGATTTGTTGACGGTTCTGTTCTGGATAACATCCTTAAAAAGGTAAGAATTTAATCGAATATATTCATAAACAAATACATTCTAATTTCCAATAAATCACGTAGAATTAATTTAGATGAATTATTAAAGTTATAAAACGGAAAGGAAACCCAGAAGGTTGAAACAAACAAAAAATTAATTCTGTGTAATATATATCTTTTATAAAAACGAACTTAGTCTGAATACGAGATTTTACACGTAAGTGGTATATGTCAATATTGCACACAATCGATGATGTTCGGGTGTTCAATGCTGAAGTAATACGCCGGATGTTTCATGTTAACAAGTACCGATAACAATTAAAGGTACAAATTATTTTAAAATCGCATATGAAATACTTTTATATCTGTAAATATTTTAAAAGCTATTTTTGCCTTTAGTTTTATTCCCATATTTAGAAAAAATTGTAATATTTCAATAATATGAGAAATGTTTAGTAATTCATAAACTGCAATTATTATTACATGAAGTAATGTAATTTAGCTTAGACCTCTGACTGTCTTACGGGAATTTGATAAACATTTAATTAGCGATTTTTGTGAATGAACTACTAAAATTAGGTTTTATTAAATCGGTAAGGTAATTTACAAGACTGTAGTAAAATTTTTATTATTTTAAATGTCGGTTGTATGTAGTGTGCTTTTATTTTAATTTAAAAAAATAAAACTTTAAATTTTTAAAATTCATCATGTTCTGCATCGACCTTATTTATCAATTTTAATTTTTTATTCTATTTATTACTTTTTACCAGTTTTCGTTTAATTATTCGATCTATACAACACATTATTTATCATTAATAAACGACTACTAATTTATCATAAGGTATATCGCGCATTTTCTTCTTTTAATTTCATAAATATTAAACGGAGCTCGTATTTTCATCAAAGTTTTGCTTTTCGTTAATTTTAAAATATTGAACCCATTGTTTTCCTTTTTAGAGACGGTTAAGCACGGTAACAATTACGATGTACATATAACTGGAGTATTTTAGACAGAATTACTAAAAACAATTTCTTTACAAACACTTTCTATTTTTTCTTTAAGCCTGCGTTTACAAATACAGATGTAAAGAAATATTTTAACTCGATAATAATGGCTGGGATCTCAGCTTGTATAAAACACTTTATCTATTTTTATGAAAAAAAAAATGCCTTTGACACAAAATATATAGTTTAACAGTTTCCAAAGCGAAATAAAATACGTTGTAATAATTAAAGAAATATTTAAAATATATTTTCATTAACTTAATACACACAAAACAAAATAATAAAAAATCCGTTAATAAGTAACAACCAGTATTACTCGATTCTTTTTGGATTCAGTTGGACAGGTGGTTAAAGCCACCTTCCGAGAAAGTCCTAACTGTGGGTTGCTTCTGATGTACGGCTTACACACACAACTTAATTGAAAATATAACTTTATTTAAAGACAACATTTTTTCGGTTTATTTAATTCAATGATTCTAATTAAAGCGCGCGCGCGTATACTAAAAATACCCTCTTAATTCGCGCGGGTGTGGCGGTACTAGTCGACACTAACTAAACTAATGTTATTTCACACCTTACATAGAAAAAAATTTCGCTTGGCAGCTGGTGTACCTGCGAAGGCTTAACGCAACAGGTACCGAGTCAACCGGGGATCGACTTCGAGACCCCAAAAAACCGAGTTTTTACTTTAAATATTATTTATTTAATTTTACCGCTCACCTGTGACGTCACAACATACCACAGGACTACAACAGCATTTTTTTGGGGTGGGGGTACGATTTTGAAAAAAAGGTTTTTGCAAATATTGTTACTTTTCAATTGTTAACAAATGTGTCTAAGAAAAATATGACCTTAATTTGGCGAAATCTCGAGGCAGACCTTACTCTACAGCCTCACCCCCTTGACCTTTTAAGTTGAAAATTTAATGGCATCAATGCCCTATATATAGAAGTAATGTGATCAGTTTGGTCAAAATCGGTCTAGTAATTCTGAAATAGCGCTATATAGACGGGAAAGTAAAATATATACTATATATTTTGATGGTCATTTATAGCAAGATAATAGTACTTTTTCCTCCATTATAGGTGGTTTCCCAATTTGGAAAAACATGTACTCCGTCTGTCAGTTTTGAGCCGTATATCAAGACGCTGTTGGCGCCTACTTTATGAATACCGATAAAGTTGTTTTGGAAATATAAATTCATAAACACATTTCCTTAATTTGGTACTGGAACTGATATGACGATTTTTATTTTGTTTTGTACATTACTAAAGCAGACCTATTTTCTTTAATAAATTTTATAACGGAATTAATACGCAGTGCAGTACATCCTTTAACTCGTATATATTCGCAATATTGTAATTTTACTCCAACCATTACGTAATGTAGTGGCTTCTTCACTATGCAACTTTATGTCACAGTTTCAAAAGGTGAATGACCGGATATGCGTATAACTGAATGATTTGACGACACAGATTGCGTGCATAGTTTGTCGGTTGAATTACATGAACGTCAATAAGGGTGTTTAGGAAAATATATACCAAAAGATATGAAGATAACAATTTACTATCGTTAAAACGATTATTTTTGTAACTCGTTTTAAATCGTTTTTTTATTCCAACATTATTTTTATTATTTAGATTTAGAAACCGTACTTGCGTAGCAATGAAAATTATTGCTCTACATTTTTTGTAGTTAATTTCGACTTATTTATATATATCTTTTAAACTGAATTTTTAACCTACGAAATTTTTCTTGGTTTAGGAAGGATTTGTACGACAAATACATTTCCTTACGCCAAAATATTAGGTTTGTTTGTTTGTACACATTTTTATTTCAGTTACTATTGGCGTAAAGCGGACCAATGGTGGTGCGCCAGGCGGACCATTTATACTTTTCGAACGATTTATGCTTCTACACACGCGCGCGCGCAGTAGATGTTTGCGAAATCTTCGGTAGGATTATAGACAGAATTAGAGTTTCCTAAAGGAAAATATTAACAGCACTGTGGATTTTTTAAATTGTGGTTTAAGGGGTGATCGTTCAGTTAAGTCAATGAGATGAATGTTGCGTGGTTTATATTTCATTACGCATGATTTTGTTAAATCTTTTTTGCCTATTGTAACTAAATAAAGTTTATGAATTTAGCGTACTAACAATAACAAAAACCTTCACAACGAAAGCTTCAAAATCCTGAACATTTTCAGCCGTTTCTTGAGTTGTGATTTTTTAATACAGCTCTAACCCCAGTTTTTTCTTTTTTATCTCCAAAACACAAATATAATTTTAGGTAAATCGTTCTTATCAAGAAGTATAAATCGTTCGAGAAGTATAAATTGTCCGCCTGGCGCACCCCGTAGGCCCAGCTTTTTCTTAGTATCGTCCAATATTTATTAGATGATAGAAACATCTCATAGACTTAACTGAACGATCACCCCTTAAACCACAGTTTTAAAAAATCCACAGCGCTGTTAATAGTTTCTCTTAGGAAACTATAATTCTAGGTATAATCCTACCGAAGATTTCGTAAACATTTATTCCATGTGTGTGTGTGTGTGTGTGTGTGTGTGTGTGTGTGTGTGTGTGTGTTGTTAAAATCCACCTTCTTACACAATATTGTATGAATTACTAATGGTGCAAAATAACGCATACGCAATATACACAAATGATAAAATAAGAAATATTAACTGTGAAATCCGTGATCAAAATCCGTTCACCGTTATTTATTATGTGCTAAAAACTTTTAACAAAGAAGAAGTGTATGATAGATGAAAAACTCCAGGGCTTTGCTGAAAATCATACCTGAGACCGTTATAACAACTACAGAAACATTTGCTGTTAAGTTTTTTTTTCTCGATGAGTCTGAGAAATACCATTTACGTACCCCCCCCCCACCCGCAAGCGGGGAGTGTCGGGGACTCGCACGCGTTCGGCTAGATGTGTTAAGAGCCTATGTGTACCCGCACGCTCCGACTAAAACTCCTGTCTCACCGCCCCTTATCGCTGAAGTTGGTACTGCTTTCTAGCATTGCGCAACCTCATCGGGTGCTTTGCCTCAAACCTTCCGGGGACTCCGTAGGATCCGATTATGCCGTGCCCCTCGAAGGTCCCTCCGGTCGGCCGGGACTCGGTCTCTTGTTATTGCCATGCCTCTAACCCTCACCCTCAAATATAAATTTGTTCTTTAAATCTCAGTAACTGTTACCGCTAAAGCATTATAAGTTACTGAGATAATGGGTCTTCAATATAGCTAAAATTAATATAGCAAAGGACAGTAGGTTACGAGTGCTCTAAGAACAAATTGAGTTCCGTAGTGAGCCGTTTGAAATTTGAAAAATAAAATTCTTTACAAACTGCAATCGCAAATAAAATAAAACATAGAATATCGGATAAGTTCAGAGGGACTTCGCTGCCCTCGGTCGATATTAAAATTACTCGGTGATTTTTAACTAGCTTGAATCTAGGTCAGTACAAATTCCTTGTGAAATAAATTAACATATTCGTATTTTTTTTCTCTAATTCACTATATTTTGCTTAAAGTACTGAGTTTTGGTTGAAAAATAATTAAAAATAGAGTTAAATCTGTACTCGCTATTATTTTTTGAAACGGCCGTTTTTATTTTTACGTGTTGAGCAAGTAATTATTAACAATTTTTTTTTCAAAATGAAAAGCGATAGAATTAAAATAAAATAGTTCAAAAGAATTAAAATTGAATAAATTAAATTATATGCAGGCTGAACCTTACGAATACAAAAATAAATTAAAATATATAACACAATATAAGATGTCGTGATGCGACAGGTTCCATTTATTCAAGTACATTTACTGAATAATAAACAAACAAAAGCAAGCGACGACTATAAACTAAAAGAATCCGGAAATGAATTTATTTCGTTTAAAATTAATATTTAACGTAATAAAACTTATTTTATTGTAAAAATTATTCTATTTTAAGATTTATTGATTTTTTTACTATTGATTTAATGAATGAATGAAAGTTTTTTTATACATTTATTTTTACACTTATTAAAATTCACTTCCTTTTTATAATTACCAGGACGGAAATTTAATCAATAAATGTAATATTAAAGATTAAGTTATGAATAATGTAACAGTAAATATAATAAAATTATTATCTAAAGTAAAAATAAACATCGGATCCGAGGGTAAGTTCAAAATAAATTTAACTCTTACAGTGTGTTCAAACTGGATATTTAAGGGGGTCGTCAACCCAAATTTTTTCGTTTTTAGTTTTTGGGATTCCTTTGCTGTTCTGATCCGAAAATAAACTAATATCTAAAGGGAAATTACGCTACAAAATCAAATCCGTATTTGATTTTCAACCCCTAAAATTGAGAGCGGGAGTAAATATTTACGAGAAACGCTTTATCTTAGATATGATTTATCCTAGCAACCTAATTCTTTAACCGAAATAAACAAAAAGTTTTGCTCTGTGATGTGTGGATACAGGTTTTGTTTGTCGGTTTCCACCGTCAGAAAAGCGATTTTGCGAAAATTAACAAAAATGATGAAAGTTTCATTTTTAAGATGACCTCTCTACACACCACAGATTCATATCACGCATACAAGTTTAGTTATAACGTTTCTAACGTTTTAACACTTTGAGTACCGCCTATACAGGAAGTAAAACGATTTTAATGGCCGATGTTTTTTTCATATAATTTCATTCAGTATCACAAAAAAAATGAATCGGTAATAACGGTCATTCATTTGAGTTAAACATACGTTTTTAGCGATTGTTTTTTTGTGTGATGACGCATTGGCTTCACGCGGCCGGTAACAGTTAAAACATTACGATTGGCCTCGTGATACCAATGTGTCACCACAGCATGTTGTCGAATATAATTGCTGTTTTAGTTTACGTTCACTAATTGAGTTAGTAGTGTTTGAGTTACAAGTAGTTCTGTGTTCAAGTCCGTGTTATTTTGCATTTACAACTTTTATATTACATATCGGTTCTGTATTCAATCTTTATTATTCTGTATTTCGGTTCACGTGTTTTATTTATTGAAAAATGAACAGAAGTTATGAATCGATGGAAAAAGAATTATAAAAACTGCGGCAGGATTTGTTGTCTGATGAAGAAAAAGATGACGAAATTTTTGGCAACGTTTACCTATCGGACGCATATCAGCCTTCAACTTCTGAGTCTGAAGAAGAGGAAGATGAACCACCATCTAAAAAGAGAATGTTCATTCAAAAAACAGGTAGGCCTAGTCCTAGTATTACTGACAAAATTGATAATAATAATCATCCTCTTTCGCCGATTCCAATTACATCATTTGCGGAGATGATAAAGGTCAAAGCTCGTTTGCTACTAAAGTAACTACGGCCCTCATGACCGATCTACTGGATAAGGGGCGTACACTCTGCACTGATAACTGGTACACCTCAGTAACACTAGCCCATGCGCTACTAAAACGAAACATTCACCTGGGTGGTACTTTGAAACGAAACAGAAAGAATAATCCCTAAGTGTAATTAAAAAAAAAACTTCAAAAGGGGGAAACTTTTGCTGTTGAAAGCAATACAGGTGTAGTCGTGTTAAAATGGCATGACAGAAAAGATGTCCTAATGTTGACAACAAAACACAGTGATGATATGATAGAAGTTCAGAGGCGAAACAATCCTGTTCAGAAACCGAAGTGTGTCGTAGAATACAACAAAAGAAAGGCATTCATCGATACTTCGGACCAAATCAAGAGTTATTGCTCGTCTCTGAGACGTGGAGTGAAGTGGTACAGAAAACTTGCTGTGGAATCGCTTCTTGGAACCGATGTACTAAATGCGCTATACTTATACAATCAGCTTACAAATGGAAACATGCAAATCATCGCATTCAAAGAAGAATTAGTCAAAGAATTGACACGAATCAACGTTAGTGCAGTTCCTCCTCCTCCGACACCAGTAGACCAACCTCACCGCCTTGTCGATGCTGGCAGAAAAGGAAGAAGGCGATGTCATAAATGTTATAAAGAAAAGTCAAAGGCCGAAGGCAGGAAGATTGCCATGCGAAAAACTACTCAAACCAAATATAAATGTGTGGTGTGTGAAAAACACTTTTGTTTGGACTGTTTTTTTGGTGTACATAAATATTTTGTCTGAAAAGTTAATTTTTTTTCTATTTTCAAGTTGAAATTTTATTATCTATATTTTATTTTCAAGCAGATTTTTTGCAACTGCTTTTGTATAGTTTTTGTCAATAAAAATAACATCATATTGTAATACTGATATTCGGCATTATTTCATTACATTTATCATAAAGTAATAGCCATGCAACACCAGTGTAGACTCACTGTCAACAGGCTAATAACAGTTTCATGACATACTGGCCATGCTCTTTCACTTGCCATGTGTTTTAATAGGAACTGTGAATCCAGAACGGAGTTACACGGTCATATAACTAAACCTAACATGTGGTGACACATTCGACTCATGCGGCCATTAGATCTGTTACTCTGTCAATCCACGTTGGACTCACGTGGCACATAATTAATCGATAAATTTAGGTCTGGTCATTATGAATTTCAGAGAATTCTGATTTTTTTAAATCAGAATGCCGTATACTTATCATTTTCTGCGCTAATGTCAACCGTTCTTACGTGAGAAGGGCGAGCCTTCGGTTCATTATCTTGAATCTCAGGATTTACCAGAGAGACTAGATTTTTGTCAAATATTTTTCTTTCGTAATTTAAATTTTTTATTTTCGTCCTCTTACATTTTATTTTGTAAAGCGTTCTTTTGTCGTTTCCATATAACAATTTTCTTTACGCACTAATAAACTAATCAAATAAAAATTATAACAAACGTAAATAAAAAAAAAAAAAAAAAAAAAACATAACCGATAGATAACCTATGGCCGATACATAATCTAAATACTACAATCATATGTGAACAATGTTTTAAAAACGGCACCTTATTTTTCCCAAATAACTACAAAAAGTAAGTAAAAACGATACAATGTAAATAATTTACGCGACAACTCAAAAAAATGGAAAAATCCAATGGTATTTGTCAAAATATTAAAAAAGTGCATAACACAAACAAATACTACTCAAAGTGTAGTGATACCATCAGGTGGAAAAAATATTGTACTAAAGAATTCAAAATAAGCTTTAAAAGAGTCTTAAATGAACTGCGAAGTTTTTAAAATTGACCAATTTTTTGTTTAAAAATAATAAATTTCACGCATTACCGACATATAAAATATTTTTTGTTTAATATTTAGAGTTGAGATATAGAAAAAATAATTATATCTCATTAAAAAGCAGATTTTAAAGAATCAATAAATGAAAAATTGTACGATCAGTACGATAGGAAAGGCTCTTTCATCCTTTCTAGTGAAGGTGTAGCCGATCAGACGGTGTCCTCACCAAGTAAATTATATTTTTGCAGGCTGCCACATCCTTCTATTCAGTCGCATTTAACGACTTCGATCAACTGATACGTGGAACCGAGATGAGTTACGTCCAATACCCCCTTCTAATAGATAATAGATTAATAGATTTTTGTAGCGCGGTAAAAATTACATACTTGACCGGGATTCGAACAAGGGACCTCCGGATTAAACACCGAGACCTACCGCCTCGCCAGCGAGATCGGCGAAGGTATATGGTTTATACATATGTATATAAACTATATACCGACTCGCTCGAAACATCTACTCGTACAATAAAAAACGTATCTCCATCAACGCCAGGATGACAAGACCGTCATCCGAACCGAATGCTTGTATGCAGCGGAATGCCTTGTAGCATTAACAAAACGCAACACTCAAGAAGTACTTGAACGCAAAGAAAGGAAAATCTTAGGCCCGAGGTATAAACTTCAAACCGACAAAGAACTCTACACACACGGGGAAAACCTCACTGATATAATCCGAAAACGCAAGATCCATTTCTAAACCGGCGTGTTTCACACGAATGTCATAAGACTCGCAAAACGTATTCTCACGTCATTAAAATTCAAAAAAATGATAAATGTATCGAAGATACGTATCTTTAAAGATATGCGATAAATATCTTCATCAGCGATGAAGAAACAAAAGAAACAGAAGACCGAAAAGCAGATCGAAATAAAATCAAGTATTTCCTGTGGGTGTCAAGAACTAAAAAATTAACAGCTCCATTCACAAAAATGAAAGATTACTTGAGAAAAGTTGTGTAAAGTTGTTCGCGTGGCCCATAAATAGTCTAAATCGAGATAAAAACTATATACATACACACAGTAAACCGTCGGTTTGTATTTTAAATATTTTAATTTGTTTTAATTAAAAATATTCGACGGGATTCAAATGTTTTGTCTACTCGGTGCAACGAGTACAATTACAATTCGTCATTACAATTTAAATGTACGTACACGTTACTTTTCTATTTCTCTTCTTTTTTTTGTTTATGCTCATTACAGTATTGCATGTTTACTTATTCATAATTTTATTCTGTAAGTTTTTGCACGAAGCCATTTTTATTTATTTTTCTACTCGAGCTGAAGTATTGATTTTTATGTTTATTTTTCCTTCATTCTATTTATTTTTCTTATAGTTAAAACATTCACTGTTTGATGTAGGACTGAAAGCGTTTAGGCCATCGTAACAATTAGTTTTTATATGCAGCTGTTGTTATTTCACATACAATCGAGCCAATACTCTTGCAAATATATCGATTTTCAGTCAATCCAATATACCACCTCTTAAATACAATTGTTATATTACATTGTACGGATAAGTGCGGGTGAAAAAAGGATCTACTCCGACCTTCTCACACCTTTTGACAAGGTAAATGATGTTCTATTTATTCTTAGACGCGTCGAGTTTGCGATATGATTAATTATTACGTTTAGCGGTATAAAAATCGTAGTATGTCAACGTTTCCGCATTCCAATCGTACTTTTAATATTTTACCGAAAAAAAAATTTAAATACCCTTTATGGGATCATCAAATAACTAATTTTTATTAATATTAGATTCACGATCTATTTCTTATAGATATCGCAGAGAGTGTCTTCATCCAGGTTATTTAAAAATTAGTACCTTAATAACTCGCTTAATCTTTATTCAATTTAACTATAAATGTTTAATCTGTAACGGTTAACGATTAACAATTGAACAAAATGTTAAATTTTATAACGTTAACAAATCTAAATTAAATGGCGTTTTATGAACTCAATAACAAACAAAAATTAATTTCTTAATTTTACCACCAAAGTTTTCTCTTACAAATAATAGAAAGACCTATGAAATAACACGAAACGCATACTAATAATTTTATATAGTATATCCTCAAACGGGCTCGTACAAATTTAGAAACAATATTTCGACTTCTCCGCTCGATGACGCCACCAGGAGTACAAGATTCTAAACTATTTTACTTCTTTTGCCTTGGCCGGTTTTCGACAAGCACCAATCAACTTTTTCCAACATCTATTGTCCATATCCCGCCGTTACCACCGTCCATATACCTGCCGTTCTATCCCACCGTAACGACTCGCTAAGTAATTATATTAACTACGTTATCCGTTAAGGGTGACACGATCTAAAAGTGGCGATCTCATTGCGTCGGAACTACTGGTTTAATATAATAAATTATAATGCCCTTTCTTCTCTATCGGCTTATACCCGAAAAAATGGTTCCATGTATTTATAAACGGTTTCCCTATTTATATTTTTCATTACGCAAACCGAACGAGTCCTAATTTGGAAAAGAAAATATCTCCTTTGGCCAATTCTTTTTTTCATATTACATAAAATAAACCTAAAAAATGAAGGGGTTTACAAAATCCTTTCAGATTTTCGGCTGAACGGTCGGTTTATAGTCTAGTTTGATTATTTCATACGCAAAAAATGTTGGAGACGGACAAATTTATTCCTTAAAATAATCCTGTCCTCGGTTAGCAAATTCCGTTGTTGCGAACAACAGATCTTGTGGTACGTTATTTACTGAATTGGCACGAATATTATGAAACATTTACTCGCAAATAGTTTACTTAAAATGTAACCTAAATTGAATGTAACCTAAAATCCTACGTTCAAATAAAGTAAAAAAAGCAACACCCAAAAGAATAAAAAAAAAAAAAAAAGAACTAGGCGTGGGGTTCGTACTTCCGCGAACTTGGTTAGCTAGTTCAGAGGGCACAAATGTACGTCAGTCAAGATTGGTTTGTCTGGTATTTCTCCCCCCACCACCCCATTCGATCGCCGTAGAGCATAAGACCGAATGTCCGTGCCACAAACGGCTACTGTGCCTCAACAGGGTTTAGCGACCAATATCCTAATTAGCTCCTAGAGCTTACTTAACTGCGTGAGCGGAATAAGCGTGGTGCCCTACACCATTCGCTTGAGTGTCCCACCGCTCACTTGTCATATATTATTACTAAAATGGGTAGGCACATGGGTGCCTACCACATACTAAAATATATGACTTGTCGGTTAATAAAATTATTCCGTCAAAGACAGCAATTCGCTGTCACGCCTAGGTCGCTAAATGCCAGAAAGTACCTGTAGTCCACCATATTATAGCGCAGCCATTTCTCGAGGGTAGCTTCGCACAGCAAGCGGTAGGAGTCATATATTCCCTAAACTACTGATGCCGGTTGAACAAAGCAACAGCATCAAGGAACACCCACACGGTCCGACAATGCGGTTCACAAATCAATCCCAGCTAAGGCACCCCGAGAACAGTCTGCCAAGCGGCTATAGCAGATGATAGAATATATGATCCAAGAAGTGAGACCGAGAAGGACAGTCACGATGTCCGAAAGAATCCTACAGCGAAGGCAAAGACTGAGTCATATAATTCACTGGTGTGAATATCTACCGAGGCATTTACATCGGTGGCATCCCAACGAGGCCTGGCTTATTACTCTGTGATGTAAGATGTTAGAGGGTCAAAGATACCGGTCACGTTAGGATAAAATTGTCTATCTCTTTAGAGGTTATGGATTAGACGAGAGCTCGATTCAAGCAGGATCTTGATCTATCTTCTGGGTAAAGCGTTTTACTTCTCTAGGGATATAAATGTCCTTAGTTCTAAGGGCTGTTATTTGATCTCTCGGTCCATACTAAGGATACCGGGTCGTGCCTATAGATAGTCGGACCTCCTAATCCCTCTAAAAATTAAAAATCATTTTAAATTCTTTCAAGTCAAGAAAATGGGTGTGGACGTTGTCTATATGATTAAAAAACCTTAGGAACAAAAAAAAATTCTATTTTTTCCTTTCTTTCAACAACTGCTGCGAGAATAGAACACTTTTCATTTTCGAGTATATATATTCCATAAATGGAAGAAAAAAGTTTTGATTTAAAATAGTGACTTATTTAAAAAAAAAAAAAAACATGTTGAACAAACTACTGGCATCCCCTAAACATTAATAAAGGCATCAAACTACCAACGCATTAAAAATTCTAAATTAAAATTTGTTTAAACGATACACCGATCGAAATATACAATTTGGTGTAATGTGTGTCGCAACAAAATTATAAATTTCAAATTATTATCATTGCCAATCTCATGAATATGAACAAAGCACAAAGAATAAAGCATGTTCTAATGGAAAGAGAGAGAGAGAGAGAGAGCGAGTGAGAGGTACACTTTTAATTTGAGTTTAGATGTTTTCTATTTTTATTGAACAATATTTATTCTTAGATATTAATATAACAATCACCATTTAAAAAAAAAATAATCACAGAGAAGAGAAAAGCCTGAGGGGATACTTAGTGTTTTTAGAATTCAATTTTTTAATCGCTAAAAAATGTAATTATTTATTATCAAAATCTTAAAAATCAAGAAGCACGGTGCAACGTGAGCACTACATGCTCACGTTTTTATTTTGAATGAAGCGCAAACTTTAATGAACTGTGAGCCTCTATCACTATGTTAGCTGGGTTTGAACAGAATGATTCAAATCGTTCGAACAAATAATACTACAAAAAAAAAAATAGAATTAGATTTCCTTTAATAAAATATTAAATAAATTTAAAAAAAAGTTCTGTTTAATAATAATGGGTTACTTGTGAAGACTGCGTGTAAGACTAGAGTGTAAAAATGTTACACGGTTTATGCTTCATTACACATGATTTTGTTAAATGTTTTGCAAATTGTAAGTAAATAACGTTCGTGAATTTAGCGTACTAATAATAATAAAAGCGTTTACAACGAAAAGTTTCAACATCCTGAACATTTTTAGCCGTTTCTTGAGTTGTGATTTTTTAACACAGCTCTAACCCCGATGTTTTCCTTTATTCCCAAAACACAAATATAATTTCAGATAAATATTTAAAAACGAAAAATTAAATAATAAAAACATTCAAAAATGAATGCGCTTTACTGAAAATAAAAATGTGAGCATAATACGGCAAAAACATTTAACAAAAATCATGTGTAGTGAAACATAAACCGTGTAACATTTTCGCGGCGCCTTTTTTCTAGTCGTTTAAGTAAAACAGTTGTACCGAAATATTTATTTTATGACATTTGACTAATTAAAATACAAGGATCGTTGAATAACTAAAGAAAAAATAGAAGAAAAATTATTTATTCGATGGCAGCTGACGCTTCTTTTCAACATAATCACCGGGCATTCCAGTAATAAAAAATGATTCTCCTATCGGTGTCTGAGTCATTCTTGTACCGTATTTTTAACTGCGGTACGGGAGCTGATGTTTTCATCCAGAAGAATTTTTGGGAGAAAATCAGGAAGTTTCCTCCTTATCGCTGGTTATATTTATTTTCTAGCGCATTTCAGTAATACTTACTGCTGATTGTACTGATCTTCCAAATGCTGGTAAATTGGGCCTTTATATTCCACACTGTTAGAATCTTATTTGATACTTACCGACCGAAGAGTAAGTTTTGAATTTTTTGCTTGGCGGGTAAACTCGGATATTTCCATTTCATACTCTGACGCTTGGATTCCGGCTCGATATGATGAATTAAAATTACATCAAAAGTTATTAGCGATGTAACTAAAAACCGTCGCTTAAGTTCCAGACAAACGTGAATACAGATGTATTTGTGATTTAAAGTCGACCGTCTCGGAATCCACCTTGAACAACGTTTTTAGATAACCCAGCTAATCGTAGCAAGGGAATGGACACAGTGCAGTACGGATACTTTACAAGTATCAGCGATTTCCCAAATTTTTATGCGATTGTCTTCGAGAATAAGACGATTAATGAAATTTTGCAAAGCGTCAGTCGAAACTGCCATCAGTCTTCCACTACGATGAAAATCTGTGATAATTGTTCGGCTCGATATAAACCGTTCCATCCATTTATAAAAATTTTCGCGGTTAATACGCTTTTTAACACTGTATTTTAACAGTGGATTTCGGTCCGTTTTACACTTTCAGAAGATCTTATCACACTTTTTACGTTTTAAGCGAAGCAGACATTTTTTAAGTAAACGAAAGAGGAAATACTAGCGGACATTTTTTTTTTAAACGGCTGGTATTTTTTTTACATCAAGGTTGCTAAGTTTAGTGTCAGACGGTTTAAATTTATTGTATATAATAGCTTTTCTACCGTTGCTATTTTTCTCTTTTATTATTAAACGACTCTCGTAAAATACGTACTTGCTTTTAATAAATACGATAGCGCGCTCGGGTAGTCTATTAGTCAGAGAGTAGAAATGAATCGTTAGAATTACGATTAGATTTTACGTCCATATTTATTGATCTTCACCTTAAACTTCTTCGGTTGTGATCATCAAAATTTCATACTCTTAGAGGCGTCAGTAGAAAATTAATGTCAAGGAAACTCACATTATGACCTCATTTTCTGAACGTGACACGGATCATTGTATACAGTCATTCAATTGTACTTTTATCATAGGTAATAACAATAAAAAATTAAATTAATTTAATAAATTTTACATGTATAAATACCGACTACTATTTTGAAAAAAAATCGATTAATATTGTCGTCATTAATTTATTTACTGCTTTTATAAATATTATATTACCCGGTTAAAAAACAGTATAATAAAAAAAGGGTTTAAATTATTAATTTTAATTAATTGTAACACTTATTTTAAAAAAAAAATCTAAATAATTTTAAAAAAGAAAATCTAAATAATTTTATTGAATATAAACCACCACGGATTTTCTTTATAATTTCACGTCTACAAAGATATCTCCATTAGAACATTAAATAGTTGACAAATAAATTATAAAAGGTCAGAAGATAATATTAATGTGCCCTTAAATCTTTCATATACGCAAAAATTTATAAATATTAAACACAGTATTAATAAACCATCAATAATCGATCTGTTTAACTAGTGAATAATAAGCGACCCTCCCACCGGCCCAAACAGATGAGCATGACATGAATGACATTTAAATGAGATATTGTCTTGGGCAAACTCAGGCCGACCGTTCCTAGAGACGCGTGGTTAATTGAATCCCAACCAGCAAAATACACCGGTATCCACTGTCTACTATTCAAATCCGTATAAAAGCGATTAAAACCGAATAAAATCGATCGAACCAAAAGTGTGCAAAAAAGCCGAAAATCCAATTTTTTGGATTTTGGACATTTTCTTAACTGCAATAATAAGCCCTCTGCGGGATTTTTAACGATATATCATAAGGGTACTTATTTTTATTGGTTCCAGAATTATAGCCAAATAAAAGTTTAATTAATGGAATGTTTGGATCTTACAAAGAGAAGGGACATCAGTTCGAATCAGACTTCATCTCCTTTTCTTTAACTTGTTTTTTAATTTAAATATATTGATTTATTAATAATTATCAACCCCTGACTTTAAAAAAAATTGTACGATAAATAACAATTCATTAATCCACAGGTGAACAGATAATGAAAAATTATCTGTAAATTATAAGTAAATCATATGGACAATTTATTAATATACAATGCTTTCTTGAGCTAATGTCAAAAAAAAGTCATAACCGACATATAATATAGCGTGTGATAAAGATAAATTTGCGTTTAAAACTACTAATACGAGGCGATGTCTTCTGTAACAAAAACTAGTGTTAGGTAGATTAGTATTGCTTAGGTTGTATCGACGTCATCATCTTAACACTTAAATTACTGAAATGAAAAGAAAAATCTGACAACTGTGGGTTGTTTTGGATCCACGGCTTACACGCACAACTTAATTTGAAATATTTATAATTTTATTTAAATATAATATTTTTCCGTTTATTTAATTCAACGATTCTAACTAAAGCGCGCGCGCATACCGTATTTAATTCGCGGGGATGTGGCGGTACTAGCGGCGACGGTCGGCACTAACTAAACTAATGTAATTTCAAAACTTACACAGAACAAATTTCGCTTGTACGGTCGGTAGACCGGTGTAGCCGCGATGCTTAACGCACCAGGTACCGAGTTGACCGGGCGACCGAGTTCGAATTACTTTGTTACACTTTAAATATTATTCATTTATCTGATTTTACCGCTCACCTGTGACGTCACAACATAGCAAATGATTTTGCGATTTGCGATTTTGCAAAAAACATTTTTCGTAAGCATTGTTATTTTTTAATCGTTAACAAATGCGCCTAAGAAAAATATGACCTTTTTAGGCGAAATCTCGAGATACTGAGGTTGTAGACCTCGTTTTACATTGTTAAAACTACATAGACTTTTAATAACAATGGATATTAATTTAAAAATAAAATAGCACGTACAAAAGATTCTTAAGTCGGCTAATTAGTTTTCAACAGAAAATAATTTGATAACCGTGTTAATTTTCAGTAGCAAAAGCTACTGAAACCGTGTTATTAACGTATATTAACGTACAAAACTTTTACGTATATCTATACGGTTAGCTGAAATAGTTTATTATGAATTAAAATAATAGTTTGAAAAGTGTTGTTACGAACGAAATATTCTGAGTTTATTCCAATATATTTTCTAATTCAACTGCTTCTTTACTTTCCCCGGGCTATTGAACTTTACATTTTTAAGCTATTTGGATATTAAAAAAAAATTATTCATATTTTGGTCGTCTTTGGGTGGTACCTCAGGGGGTATGCAAAGTGATATTTACGGGTACGCCAAAGAGGGAGGCTCACGATTACTTGCGAGTATACGATCGTGTATCACGTGAGCGCGAGGTTCTTTCATCGGTCGCTGTATCTGGTTTCACTAGCGTCTGGGGAGCTCAAAATTATAAATGCACCGGCTTTGAAGCGCATACGTACGAAGACTTACGGAAAGCAAAGCGCTCTGCCTTTGGAGGGAAGATACCGCTGAAAGTTCGACAAGAAACTGCTACCTTCGTGCGCATGCTGTTTAAAGTCGATGCATTTGTGATGTTGAGCTCCCCAGACGCTAGTGACTGGTTTCACGCTCTGGAGACAAAATTTTTTAACCTATTTACAGATCTTTCTAGTATTAAAACAGAGTTTCAACGGGTCGTGAACCCGTTTGCTGACAATGTAAAATAAATATCTTTCGATCGCAGCTCGAGAACACATAATTGACGCGAGAGAAAGATCAACAGTCCGAATTTAAAGGAAAATTTCTTCGTAATTGGTGGATGAGATTGAAAACAGAGTATCCTGATTTAGCAAGCGCAGCAACGAATACAATCTTATCGTATGGTTCTACACACCTGTGTGAAGTAACGTTTTCTTTAACGACAAATAAAGAAATAAATTAAAGTTCAATTCAAAATGTAAATTTGTAATTTAAAAAATGTAATTTATATATATATATATATAATAATCTTAGGGGTACACGATCAAAAAGATTTGGAGATAGCTGGTGTAAACTAAGCAGTATTCCGAACAGCTCTAAAAAATAAACTTTGAATAAAAAACATTATTGCAACTTTCCATAGAAAAATAATTAAATTAGTCTGTATACTCGGTTAATTTCACTATCATATATATATTTTACGTAAACAACATAATATAAATGTATTAAACTAGTAAAAATGCAATAAAAAAATGCGATGGCTGGGAATCGAACATTAATCAACTACTTAGAAGGCAACAGTGCTCACCATTACACCACCATCACGGATATCAGTTACGCCCGATTCATTATTTAGTAAAATATAATTATTGTAATCATGTTGCGATTACATTATTTAATTGAAATCATGATTTGTTGCGCAATGATTTACACATCGTCCATACATTTAGTTGATCTGTTTTTATATTTAATTTAAGATTATATAAATTGACTAATAATTATTTTATATTAAACTTTTCGCTAATTTTTGACACAAGCTGTTATCAATAAATATGTAACATTAAGCAAACCTTATAAATTAAGTAAATCTAAAAGGAAAGTAATTAAAAAAATATATAATATTACTCATAAAATTTGTAATGATTGTTGTTTTTTACTATCAATAAACGAATGGTGATAAATAAAATATTTAAATGCATTACCTGCTGTTCTCATCAGCGTTTAAAATTAATAGTTTTTAGCCCATAACAGTACTGTGCGGCAAAGGTTGATTGAATTTTGATCATCTATGTTAACTATTGTTTAAGTCGCACAAAACTATTTTCGTGATAAACCTGCTTCTACCGATAGATTACATTTTTTTTTTTTGCAGTTGATATCATTTATAATAAAATAAGTCACAAAAACCTATCGGTTTACTCGATATAATTTACTGGTCGCGAGGATAAAAATAAGAAGCGATGGAAAAAAATTTCCGTCGGCAAACAAACGCTGCTGACGGAGTGAACATGTGGTCTTCTTTACCTCTTTGAGGCGATGATGTTAAGTGATCGTACTGTAATTGATTAGTGCTACATCATGATAGCATTAATCCTATCGGCGCTAACTTTTGCGAAGCCACATTTTACTCTCATTTTCACATTGTTAATTTAACTACGATGAAATTTAATTTATGAAATTCAGTACGAAAAGAACGAGGTCTTCTGTTATTTTATAACAACTTAATTACATCCTGAAATGAATTTCTCTTTTATAAAATCGTCTTAGAATTTAAAAAAAAAACTGTTGTATAAAACTATTTTTTTTCTACGAAGAACTATAAATTAAGTTTAGATTTCAGAACATAATATGCATAAAATTACTATTATTTATTTCGGCCGTGGTTAGTTTTTTCAACAATGTTTGCACGAATTTACCTGTTTTCAAATTTTTTACATCGTATTATTATGCACTAGTAATAATTATAAAAAAAAAAATATGTACATAAGAAAGGGGCATTTGAATAATTTAGTATAGTTTTAGTGTAATCATCAAGTTGTGTGGGGGCGGCTAACGTCTTGCAGGACAGCACCCTTGGCGTCATGAAGTTGCATGTTGTGACAAATATAATATAACGCCTCTGCCTTGAGTAAAGGTTGTTTATACATCATACGATATCGTGTCTAATACGCTTCTATTATAGATCCACTTCACGGTCAGGTGGCCTGAGTTGTATAAAATCCTTTTGTTGTTAAGAATAAAAATGTTTCTTTCAGAAGTACAACTTAGAACTATCGTATAAGGTTAATATATTATTTCATTTATATAATAAATAGTATAATAAAGTGCACAAATTATTACATGGATTTAACAATTTTTTTTATATTTTTTTTTAATTTTGAAAGCTGACGATCTGACGATCGGATAACATACAAATAGAAAAATCATCTGCTTAAAAAAAACTGACAACACAGTCGAAGGATTTTGCGTTCCGGGAAAGTTCAACACTGTGGGTTGTTTCTAAAGCACGGATTACCACACACAACTTATATTAATATATTATCATTTTATTTAAATAAATTTTTTCGTTTATTTAATTCAATGATTCTAACTTATAAAGCGCGCGCGCATACCGTATTTAATTCGCGCAGATGTGGCGGTACTAGCGGTGACGGTCGGTTCTAAATAAAGTAATATATTTTCACAACCTCCTTAGAACAAATTTCGCTTTTACGATCGGCATACCGGTTTAGCCGCGAGGCTTAACACACCAGGTACCGAATCGACTGTGTGAAACCCAGCTTAACCGAGTTACCTTTTTACACTTTAAATATTACTATTTTTTTTACTTCTACCGTTCACTTGTAATGTCACAACATAGCAAACGACTACAATATTTTTTGGGGTGGGGGTGCGGATATTATTATTTTGCAAATATTGGTATTTTTTGTGTGCCTAAGAAAAATATTTCTTTAATCAGGCGAAATCTCGAGGGTGACCTTTCTGTACAGCCTTATCCGTTTGACCTTTTAAGATGAAAAGTTAATGGCATCATTCCCCCATTTATATAAGTAATCTGACCAAGTTTGGTTAAAATCGGAGTATTTCCGGAGATATAACGTGATTTAGAGGTCAACAGTGAACACACAAACGAACATACATACGAACAACGTCAAGATCCGGTGAAAACCGCATATACTCAAATTGGACTGGTTAGAATACTTTACCTTCTAGAGCTAAGCTCTATCTAGACGAGAAAGCAAAAATACAGAGAGAGATAACGTAATAAACAGTTTCAGTACATTTACTAATCTGTTTGGCTATTTTTATTTTCTCCTGACCATTAAGACGTTCTAATCAAATCGCCGATGATCGCTACATACTTTTTAATTATATTCTCACCGGACATGCTTCGAGCTTTCGTAGTTAATAAAAGTTTTTAAACTTTTCGAATATTAGGCAAAGTTAAACATAAAAATATTAATTAATTACCCGAATACTATTGTACACACTAGGATCAATAATAATTTAAAATGTAAAAATTTACCGTATAATCGTTACCTATTACATGGCTTACTGTATATTTGTAGTTATAGCAACCACAACTGAAGGAACTTATAACGGTCAGATTGTTATTTGCTTCTTCATCGGTCTAGGCGATGGTATATGCAGTAAACGCATCTACTGCCGCTTTGACTGGAACGTTGAAATAAAAAAATTCAGGTTTCATCTCCCGTAACATGCGCTCGACTCAAACAATTCGTTCAATCAAAACTCCATAAATCAAAGGTCGTGAAGCATCAGTAAACATCAAAAACAATTCTGACTCGGTAAATCGCCGGTTCCCTCGAATTTTTTCATCGACGTTCTAATCAAATCCGCTAAAACCGTCAGCCTCGCCCGACGGTTTCATCATGGCCGTTCATTTGCCATTCACGAAACGAACGGCTGTAAATATCACAATGTTTTTCAGCCGCAGAATTGTTTTTTACCGTAAAAAATCGGATTACATTTCGTACTTCACGTTTGGCGAAATGACGAATTTTAGTACTCATTATAAATGAATAACCAATAAGTAACAACAAAATCAGTGAACTATTTTTGCTAACAGCGCTGACCGTTGATTAAACTAACTAAGCAATCGCCAACCGTTTACATCGCGTACACTGGCGGCAAATTCAAAACGGACCTTTCTTTAAAATCACGATGTATACATATAAATGGTGGGCTGGCTATACTTTTTCTGATTCTACTTGTAAAACTAAACAAAAAATATCCTTAATAAAAATGGCAATTTCTTCTTCGTTTTCCTACTGTCCGCCATTTTGTTATTTTTATGTAAAAATTTATATGTCAAGTTCGGACAGAGGAATCGCATATCTCCACAAATATAAATTTTATCAATATATGTTATTGCTAACATATTATGCCTTTTATTTTGAATGCAATGACATTTTATTTTTTTAAATCGGTTAACAAGTAACCGATTAACGGCAGAAAATTGAAAATATAATTTTGTGTCTATTTTCATGTCCTCCACTTTACGTTCAATTCAATTAAATATTAGTTGTTTTTATTTATTGTTAATTTTAATATTGTAAAGTTTAAAATTAAATAATAAGTCTCTCACAATAAAATTTAATATTAAATAATAATAAAAAATTTTAATTAATTTTTTACTTTCAAATAATTTCACACAGCCACTATTATTTCTGATCATATTAAAAATGAAGCTTCTTTCAACAGGAGTGAATCCTCATAGTATCTACCAAAGTAGCCGTCATTAAAGATTTTCCCTGAACATATGGGCAGCTATTTTTAACGACTATCTTTTGGATCCTGTCATTCTACCAGATCATTTAAATGGAGAAAATTATTTTGCTCATTTCATCGAAAAGCTTCCACATTTTTTGGAAGACCTACTTCTACAATTGAGAGGTAATATGTAGTTTCACCACGATGGAGATCCGGCATTTTTTATTCAGTTGGTATCAGATTTTCTACGTGAAACTTTCCATGCAAACTGGATAGGCCGGGGAGGGCCAGTGCTCTGGCCTGCCCGATCACCTGATTTAAACCCTCTTGACTTCTACCTGTCGGGCCATTTGAAACATAGAGTTTATTTAACTCCAATACTCAACGTTGAAGAACTTCAACAAAGGATGACAAATGAATTTCAAGAAATTAGAATACTCCCGGAATTTTTGGACGTTTAAGACAATCTCTCAGAAAAAGACAGGAGACTTGTGTCATTTCTAATGGTTTATACTTTGAGCATCTCTTATTACTTTTAACAATTGTTAACTGTTTATTTTTTAAAAAAAGTACACCTGATGTTCTACAACAATTAAAGTAAGATTATCACAGGTAGTTTTTTTTTTTAATTATTAGGTCTATTATTGTGTAAAAATTATTTAATTTGATACTAATTTACAATAATAGAATTAACATTAAATAAAAACAATACTTAATCGAATTGAACATAAAGTGGAGGGCTTGAAAACAGACACAAAATTACATTAATTTTCTGTCATAACTCGGCTATTTGTTAACCGATTTTAAAAAATAAAATGTCATTTTGTTCAAAATAAAAGGCTTAATATTTTAGCAAACCATTTTGATAAATGTTATATTTATCGATAACTTTCTAAACCCCGATGCTTCTTGATATACTACTACAAAAAAGTTTCATTATATATTGAAACAAGATTTTTTTTTAAATTTTATTACGCATGGCCCGTCGTTATTAATACATAATTATTTATATAGTAGTTTTCATTTAGCAAAAATCTTTAATAGTATTGTTCGAGCGCGAAAATAGTAATTTTCTTCGAGCGATTATTAATCCACCCTCAGGAACAATGATGCAATATACATTATAATTATTTACTTCACATATTAATTATACTAAATTGAATTTTTTAAAAATATAAACATAACAATTGATCGTCAAAGGTAAAATAAAGTTAACGATATCCGTCATGTCGGTATGAAGGTCTCAAATTGTTATGTTTATTAGCATGAAGCATCTAGTTTACTATATTCATCCCTTAAAATATGTTTACATTTTTTTAATGTTGGAAATTGTATCCTTTTTTTAATTTTGTTAGTAGATTACTTTTTGGTTTTAAAACGATTCTCAATATCGCTTAAAATAAAAATTGAAAGTATCTGAAAATTGAACGCTGAAAAAAAATCGTACTAAAAATGAAAAATACTTCATCGTTTTTTTAATGTAATTTTTTATTTTTTGAATCAAATTGAAATAAGTTATTAATTAAATATTAACTTATTAATATTTAATTTGGCACCGATTTCAAAAATTCACTTGAGAAAGTATTTTTAATTTTTAGTAAAACGGTGTTATTTATGAAAAGCTTAAAAATATGTTTTTCATTTCTTTTTATTAACTAGATTAGGTTATAAAAAATCTATTCGTTTGCAAAAAACAGCAAGATGCATAAAGGTATAAAACCGGCCTTAAAAAGAAAAAACAAAAAAAAGATGACAGAAATAGAAAATAATTAACAATCTAAGGAATACGTATTATTCTTTAACATAAGTTTTTTCTAATTTTCTTGAATTTTAAAGCAAAAAATACCTTGAAATCAGAATGAGGTTACAAAAATTCATTACATTAGAAGACTTCGTACCCCTATAAACCACATACGTTTTTTATTTAAATGGAAAGTACACAAAAAGTTTAATACGATTATAAATTATTTTCAATTAATTTTAATCAGATGTTTCACCAAATCTGATGTGGACACCATATGACTTCCTTGTACGCCTATTAAATTACATATACGCATTTTTAAAAGTACATACCATTTTATTTCACTAATAACTTCTGATTTTTTTCATATATATTTTTTTATTATTATTGAATTATTATTTACTGTAAATATTTTTTTACAATCAGAAGTTAATAATTATTAATAAATTAAAAAAAAAAGGAAGTGAAATCGCATTCGAACCGATATGCCTTTCCCTTGTAGGATCCAAGTATTTCGTTAAGCTATAACTATGGAACCACTGAAAACTTTGAAAAGCTCTCAATGACAGCTGATTATTGCAGTTAAGAAAAAGTTCTGAAAAAGTTGTTACCGTTCAAGAAATTTTTAAAATAATATGCTTTAAATGATAAAAAATACGCATTAAATAATATTCTTTAAAAAAATAAATAATAACAAAAAAACAAACAAATAAAAAACAATTTGTACTAAAACGTAATTCTGTTTTCAAGAAAATTACTTATAAGAAACGCTGACGACACAGTCGTAGGAGTAGGACTTTGCCGAACAAAATTACTTTTTACTCTTTAATTCGAAAAAACTTTAGTTTAAAAAAAACTTTTTTTAATTTTTTACTTTTCAGAAATCAAATTAGATTAACAAATTAGATTCCCTTAAGTTATAAAATCTCTTCGTAAAGTGCTAATTTTACCGTTATTTTCTTTTATTTTTTAGCAAATAAAAAAATATTTATACGAAGTTTTATTCTATATTATAACCTGGTGAATTAGAATTTCATTATTATAAACGATTCCATTTATTTATAACTAAATCAGATGTTTAGCGTACACAAAAGTTTGGAAGGTAAATTTACACTAGTTACGTTAAAATCCGCATCGACAGCCACCTGATTTACTCATACTGAATCGACAGTCAAAATCAATCGGATCGATAGCTGTCAAACTTCATCATCGTATGCCGAACAATGAGTTTAATTAACGTTGAGGAAACGGTTGAACCGTTGTAAGTTAAAGAAAAGGGCGCGACAAAAACGGGCATTCAAAATATATAAATATTTTTTTTTATTAAAATATTTTATTATTGTATGTATTTTCATATCCTCCAGATTTATAAATGAAAACTCGCTTTATTCGATTTACAACATTATACGTAACCGGATCTACAAACCGTTCTATGCCGTTCTACAAACGGTTTCATAAATATGAATTTAATAACTCAAATACATCGACGATTTGCAACACGATAAAGAACTCTCACGAGAAGGTTTCCACATCAACTCGAACTTCATTATTGTTATTATTATTTTAGCTATAATTTTAAATTAAGTACCAAGATTAAAGATCTTCTTACCTACAGATAATAGTCGTGCCGCATAACTCGTATGAAATGTTTTACGAAAATTTAATGCAGCAAGTTAGAATTTACAAAACTTTTCCACTCGCATTACCCGTTCCGTAATATAAAAATTCGTTGCTATCACGGTATTATTGGAAACAAAACATTTAATTATTTAAGTTTTTTGTTCTATTTTCTGACTTATTTTCAAAAGAAACAGTCCTTTATTAAGTGAAAAGCTTAAGAAACACGCAAGCTATACTATGAAAATTAATTATAATTATTATTTTTTAGAGTAAATCTCGATATCTAAATTAACGGCAAAAGAGTTATTAACAGATTAATTTACGGCTGAAATATATAGTATCTGATTTTGATTTAAATACAAGCTACTAGAACGCATAAAAAAAAATCCAAACGAACTCTTACAATCAAAATTAATGGAAACGAGAGGGGTTGTCAACAACCTAACGCATTTATGAAATTTATAGCATCCCTTAAGTACAAACTTATAAGTATTCTTAGACACACAAATACTTTGTCTAAGGTGTGAATGAGAATATTATTGTAATACCCTACCTTTTCTTTATTTTTTTTCTTTTTCCTGTTTAGCCTCCGGTAACTACCGTTTAGATAATTCTTCAGAGGATGAATGAGGATGATGTACATTCTCAGTTCGACCATTCCTGAGATGTGTGGTTAATTGAAACCCAACCACCAAAGAACACCGGTATCCACGATCTAGTATTCAAATCCGTGTAAAAATAACTGGCTTTACTTGGACTTGAACGCTGGAACTCTCGACTTCCAAATCAGCTGATTTGGGAAGACGCGTTCACCACTAGACCAACCCGGTGGGTTCTAATACCCTACCTAAAAATCACAAGACTCACAGATAATGAAACAACTCTTAAGTACGAGGGAGTAATGAAAATTATTATCTTTTCTGAACAAATACGTTTTTTTAAATTAAAATTACGTATGAGTCATTATGTTTTATAAACTGAGCGTTTTAAGTAAGGTCTACACCGTTTAACAGCGCTTCGATACGTTTTCCTTTTGCTCCAAATCCCTAGCGGCCGAGATGCAGGGAGCATTTTATCCAACCGTTAGAATTAATAAAAGCTAAACGAATCGTTATGTACTTTCATTCGTAGATCGATTATGAAATTGAAATTTTCAACCGTTAAACATATAAAAATTTAGTAGAAACGACCTATTCTTTCGGTACGAGACCATTACAACCCAAACCTCCCCAGGAGGCCCTCATGAGGGGTGATTCAAAATTTTGTAATCGAAAAGATAGGTTTGTAACATCATTTTAAAGAGCATTGAATAAAAAAAAAAAAAAAAAAAAAAAAAAAAAATAGCGGCAGCTCGTTTCAAAAGCGGTCTACCTGTACCTCTGTTCAGTGAAACATTAAAAAAAAAGAAATTTAGCAAATATTCCTAGCTCAAAATGACCTACTTTTTGGTACGAGAAACGCTTCTTAAAAGTATACACACACAGTTCGATGTCCTTTAAAATAATATCATACCCTTACGATTCTTTGAAAAATTTTAATTATCCCCCCCCCCCTCGTGACGGCTTGTGGTGTAGCGGTCGGATCCTGAAAAATTATTAATAAAGTTTTAAATACGATTTTCTTACCGAAGAATACTCACGCAAAAACGAACAATTTTAGCTATAAAAACAAATCCGTACAACTATCGAAATGTTATCCGAATTCTTTATGAAAATTACAAATTATAGCATGCGGCGAGTAGATGATGATTGAATAAGATAAAAATCACCGGATGACAACGATCGGTCGTTTCAACTGACCAGGCGCAAGTAAGTAGGAGTAAAAGTGGTGGTTGCAAACGATCGAAATGATAGCAAATTTTTACGATGAATCCGCAAGGATACGGATCGATTCCCTTTCGTCTGCGTGTGACCTCATTACTGTTGCACGCCACCTACTTCAATTTCATTTCTTCTACTAACACCACCTTAACATTTATTCGTAAGAAATCTGCTTATTCATTATGCAACGTCACTTTTTACAATAATGTTGATTTTAAAAATGCTGAAATTACGTAATACAATAGAAAATTATCGGAGAATAGATTTACGATATTTAGTTTAAGAAGTCGGCTAAAAAATAAATAAATGTATATATTGAAAAATTCTCGACGTTACGTGCGATTAAAAATAATGAAAATTGACATATTTTAATCGAAATATATACGTATACGAATAATTAATGAGAAAAATTACTTTATAGATTCTACAGCAGATAACAAAAAAATATATATAAAACGATAAAATAAACCGTCATCTGAAGTTAACGTTTGACAGTTTATTCGAACCGATTGTCACAAATAAAATTCGGCTACTACGAATTTGTGGAAAAATAATACACATTTTTTACGTGAAATGAAAATGAATGTTTTATTTGTAAATATAGTTCACGTTAAACCAGAAAATTCGGTACAATTTATTGTTTAGAAATTTTCACACCGATCTGTCATTGTATATAAACGGCCAGACGGACTTAATTTAGTCGAATATACCGATTTGGTAACGTTTTCATTTTACCGTCAGGTATTTACCAGCAAAAAATAAATGAAGAAAAACGAGTATTGAACGAGGCAACAAAGGAACATCTTAAAATACAGTAAATTAATTAATAAAAAGTAAATAAAACAAAAAGGAAAAATAATCTAAAATAATAAATATAAACTGTTGAAAAAAAAATCAACATTTCAATAAATCCATTGAAATGAATTCAAAAATGTGATGAAACCATTCGCTAGCAAGGTCAACATATTTTTCCGATTAGCATACCTTATCGTAAACAAGTAAAAAACAGAAAACAATCGGACTGAATTTAAAAAATTACCGGATTTAGAAAAAAAAATGAATAGAATAAGATCTCATTTTCTTAATAAAAAAGTAACCGTTTTCGATGGTTTCTCAATTTTTCTGAGCCGTGTGAGGCCGGGGGTTATTGTGAAGCAACACGATTCCCTTGCGCTGAGATCTAGGGCGTTTTTTCAATACTTCTGACTCCACTTTATCGATAAAATTTTCACAATAGTATGCGCTGTTTTAAAAAATCGAGAAAAATGAGTGATTTTGCATCGTAAACATTTGCCATCATGATCTTTCGTGCTGATGGTCGGGTTCAGAATTTTTTCTTGACCGGTGAAACTCGTACGCTTCCACCTCGTGCTCTGTCTGTTTGATTCCGGTTCAAAATGGTGAATCCATTTTTCATTACAGATTAGAATACTGTAAAAAAAAGGCATCACCTTCCAGCTGATACCGTTTCAAGTGCAAAATCTTGTGTCATGGTAGTCTATCAACTATCTTGGAACCCATCTTACGCTTGTTTTTACAGTACCTCAACTCTACAGACAGGTTCTTGAAATTTTTAAACTATAATCTCAACAGTAATTCGTCGGCATTCTTGAATGAGAAAGTCTGTGTTAGTTTCAAGCGCTGGAGTTGAAACTTCAATCGGAGATCCAGAACGGTCCTCGTCGGTCACTGAAGTTCAACCGTCTTTAAATTTCTGTACCCGTTTGTAAAAATGTCCGCGGCTCATACAAATTTGTCCGTATTGTTTGGTCATACGAGAGTTAATCGGTTTTTCAGTTTCGGATTAGACGCGGTCAAAATTTATGGCGCTAGTGTAGTATGTTTATTTACATCAACGATCATCTGTTTGCGACAATGTTAACGTAATTCGCGTTAGTCGCTGTATAAAGCCTGGCTGAAATGAATGCTAAAATAAAAAATCCCGCGATCTGTGAAGCGCAATCAGTAATTCCTTATCTACTTGCAAAAAACAAATCTTTTGCTGATATTTATAGATAGAGAAATTGTCGATATTTACGGACCCGGTGTTACGTGTAAAGGTAAAGTTCGCCGACGACGTCGTTTGTTTGGCGGAGGAAGATCGAATGTTCACGACTAAGAACGTAGCGGTCGCCCGACCATCACAGATGAATCGATTGAAAATATGAATGCAAAAATCTGTGAAAACGGAAGGCTTACTCTTTCTCAGTCATCGATCGAATTTCCATGTTTCGCGATCGGTAATTTAAAAAATGTTAACTGCAAAACCGGATTACACAAAGTCGTGTTCCAGACGGGATACCAAAAATGTTAACAGAAACCCACAAAGAAAAACGTACGAAAATCAAGGTGATGATTTACGGAAACGCGTTGTAACCGGTGATGAAACGCGGATATATTATTCAAATGTCGAGACAAAGCGGCAATCGATGCGATGGCGGCATTCATCATCCCCGAAGCTCAAAACGTTTAAACGAGGAAGTTCAATGAAAAAGCTGACGGTTTTTTCGAACGCCGAAGTGATATTGCCGATCGAATTTCTTGAACGCGAAAGAAGTGTTAATGCCGATACGTACAGTGAAACGCTTACAAAACTCACGTTCGATTCAAAACGAAAGGCGCGGCAAGCTAACCGATGGGATTTTTTCCCACGATAACACACGACCACACACAGCAAACAAACCCGCTGAACGACTGCGACGACTTCGTCCCGAAATCTTCAAAAATCCGCCTTACGGTCCGGATCTTGCACCGATTGATTATTTTCTTTTACTCCATTTAAAACTATGATTTAGAAAGCAGAAGTTTGAAGACGATGAGGAATTGCAAAACAGGGTAATTTTCGGTTTAAATAACAGGCGGTGAATTCTTCAGTAACGGAATAATGAAGCCGGTTGCCGATATAAAAAAAGTATTGCAGAGAATGCCGAATATGTAGAAAAATGGTGTATGTATTATTTTGTTATAAAGTTTTTTCTGTTTCGTTTATTTTAATTTTTATATTAAAACGGCCCTTTCGTAAAAAAACCTGTTTTATTCAAATAGCTTATCAAAATTCATCGTAGATTTCTGATAGTATCATAACCAACGTGTTACTTGTTACCAACTGTTCTGCCTCACAGCTACTTCTGCCTTTAATTATTGAATGACACTCGTATAATATGAAGTAAATACAAAGTCATAAAAATTGAATACAAATGTAAATAAATAAGGAGTCAGTAATAAAAATAACGAATTATATAAATTATAAACAATGATTTTATATAAAATAGGAAGAATTTTTTTAATAGTATAAACTATTCTTAAAAATGGAGAAAGATCTCAATTCGACTCACGTATGAGTGATTCATCATTTTTTTATCGTTATCATTACTTAAAGTAGCATTAATACAGCGTAATGATATATAATATGTTATCATTAGATAATATGTTCCTGCGTTTCAGAAAGATTTAACTGAAACTCGATTGTAGCCTCTTCTCTTATTGGTCGTTTCTTTGCACGTTACTTTTAAATCAAAGATTTCTTTCTGAATTTCTTGTGAAACGAGTTTTCCATACAAGCAGCGTTACACGTATTTAAACACAATAAAAATAAAATGTTCGGATAAATTTTTTTATAAAAAAAAAAACTAAAAACTTACTTCTAATGCTCGAAAAAGTTAAATATAAAATATAAAAAGTTATATATAAAAAGTTAATTATTAAATTGTTTTCTTTAATTTTCAGTTTTTTTATGTACCTACATCTTATTAGCCTTTAAACTAAATAAAAATGTTATTATTTTTAACTTTATCCACGAAGCATTTCTTACTATACAAAAGTACACGTACGATCTAGACATGAAATAGCGTATAGTTTAAACGCTAAGTATAAACGAAGGTTGTATGTACTAAAATACAAACGCCAGTATAAAAGGATTTATCAAGGTTCTTTCAGTGAATAATGCTGAATGTATTAAACGCAATAAGACACGAAAAGAAATTAATGTATGTTTCTTCATATTATAAGACGTGTACTAACGTGCCGAGGAATTGAAGAAAATATGTATTATTTAATAGTAAAAGTGATTGTAAGGCATACCTATCACAATCTAATAGCAGCAAAGAATATATTTTTAATATATTATTTACTTAACAGACAAGCTCCAAAAAAGGTAACGAATTCTTTCTGTTAGTAACAAATTATACTTAATATGTCCTACAAAATTTATTCATTTATATCGATCCAAATATTTTTAAATTCATATAACACGACTAACATTTCGATTTTCCTAACGTTTTTTTATAAAATATTTTACACTTTAAAAAGAAATCGATTTTATAAACGCTATTGGACATTAAAAATAACCGAAATTTTAATTTTCAACAAAATGAAAATCACAACAAATATTGTGCAATAAAAACAGAGGAATATATCTAAGAAAGATAAATTTACGAATTTCCACAATAATGTTTTTAAGAAAAAGAGTATTTTAGAAATCGCTTTTTTATTACATCCTGATCTCAAAAGGGAAGACACCCTTCATAAAACGAATTATTAATATTTTTTCTTTAATGAATATTTTTACAATACTTAATATTCTCACAAACATGAGGATACAATTGCGATGAGAATCCTGGCTAGATGATCGGGAGAGCGAAGCGAGCCCTGACCGGCTAATATTTTTAAACAAGTGTTTTGTTACTAAATTTACTCATTTTCTTAGTTTAGAGAATAAAACTGATAAAAAAGAACAAATTACAAAACTGTTCATTTTTAATTCTGTTTTACAGTCATTCTGTATGACACTCTAGTTGAACGGTAGCCATTCTGAGATCGTATATACGACTGGATATATTGATCTGATCTAATCAGACCAATATATCTTTAAAGTATTATAATTTATTAATAAATTTATAAAATAATTGTGATAAATAATTTTCTGCATTTTCATATCTCATTCATCCTATTAGAATCGAAATATGTATATGGTATTATCCATTTCGAACAGTCAAATTTTAATTTTTTATTTGGAAAAACTTAAACGATAAAATAATTAATTCAAAACTAATTTTGAAATTGTAGGTAATGGAATTTATTTTTATAAATGAAAAAAAGAAAAGAATTATCCACTTATTTTACTAATTATTAAAAAAAAACTGACAACACTATTGTAGGACTTTCCCGTCACGCGGCTATACCGAGCTACTTTTTACACTTTAAATATTATTCATTTATTTAATTCTACCGCTTACCTGTGACGTCACAACACAGAGTCGACTAAAAGCATTTTTTGGGGTGGAGGTATGATTTTGCAAAAGTTTTTTTTGCAAATTTTGTCATTTTTTAATCGCAAACAAATGCGCTTAAGAAAAATATGATATTAGGCGAAATCTTGAAAAACTAAGGGTGACCTTGCTCTACAGCGTCAGCCCGTTGACGTTTTTAAGTTGAAAATGTAATGGCATCAATGGCCCATATATATAGAAGTAATCTGATCGAGTTTGGTTAAAATCGGTCCAGTAGTTGTGGAGATATAAGGTGATTTAGAGGCAGACACCGAACGTACACGTACATACGAACATTAACATCCGGAAAATTCGTATCCGATTTTTAGGGTTTCTTAGATGTCAAAACGTCAAGATCCGGTGAAAACCGCATATGCCCAAATAGGACTCATTACAATACTTTCCCCACTAGAGTTATAGCTCTGCTATTGAGCTATCTAGACGTGAAAGTAAAAATAAAACAAACGGCAATTCAATAATAAATTTAGAAAGAGACCTTTTTAAAATTATACATAAAATGCAATTTTCTAGGATAGCGGTAAAAATGTTTGCTTATTTTTTTTTTTCAATAATTTCAAAATAATGAAAGCAATCAAAAAATAAGGTTTTTAGATTTTAATAACAAAAACGTTTTTGGTAATTTGTGACTGTATAAAAAAATTTCAACTTCCGTAAGAATTTTTTGTCTAAAACGCTGTAGTTTAAAAATTTTTAATTTTATTTCGGTCAAAGCACTGTCGTACCTCTAATTTTTGAAAAATATTAATACATTCTTTCCCCTCAAATGCTGTACCTGTCTTGCAAGTCAGAAGAAACTCGGTCGTCCGGGTCCAGAGTTGTAAGACCAAATACTGGTCAGTATACATACTCGTGCGTACAAACGACCGTCGGAGAAAAATAGACTTTTTAGACTCGGGAACATTGGAATAAAAAATGTTCTTAGAATTTATTAAAATTTATTATTTTGTCAAAAAAATCTGTTTTAATATCTCTTAAGGAATTAAACGTAAATTTCCAATTTTTTACTAAATCTATATATTTTTCCATTATAGCTGTAGCTGCTAAAGAAAGAGAAAATAGAAGGAGAAAAGGAAATCGGTAAAGAAATTAATGAAAATAATTAAAGATGTAGTGAAAAAATTACTGAACTAATTATATATAGGTTGATCTCCTGGCCGCCGTAAATTTTATTTAAAAGATTCTTATTTCGATTCGCGGTAAACCGTATAACATTTAATTTATTAAAAATCTTACAAAACCTTTGGCGTCAAACTACGGATATAAATCATACTCTTCTCCAAACTTACGACATGCGAAGATCGAGGATAGCAAAAATACGAGCTTTGTAGATGTAATAGCAATGTCAGCAGCAATATTTCTACAGTTTACTTCATTAATTCCGTTAATGTAAATAATATTAATGCTGTTCAATACAAATAACTTTAAATAATTTATTTTATTTATTATCATTAGCGCGAAAAGAACAAAGGGATAAATAAATTATATATAGTGATTTTAAAAGCGGAAAACCTATGAAACCGATCAGACAAATGATTTTCAGAAGTCATTGACATTTCAAGAACCTGTAGATTGTATATTACACATTGTGTGTTACTAAGTACAGGCTTCTACTTTTAATGTGAATAATCGATAACACTCCAATCGCTTACCCTTATTACATTTTATTTTGCAATAAAGTACAGTTCTACGGAATGTCCCTTCCACGGCATTCTATATAATTATTCAACAAATATATGCAATGTAAACATGTGCAACTAAAACATCGCTGACAATAATTTTAATTTTATCATTAATTTATGAAAAATATTAAGGACCATAAGTATCCAAACGTATATAGTGATGTTCGCTTAGGGCACTCGTACGTAACCTGTAAGAGGTCAAAAAAATTTATTTTTGGAATTTATTCTCGGTTTATTTTCAATATTTTTTGAGTGACGTGAACTATATTTGTAACTGTTATGTCAACAAAAACATTTTTTATAAGTATTAAAAAATACGTCACAGCTGTTTTACAAACAACGACGCTCAAATTTATATCAGTAAAATTGGAAAATTTATCGGCAAAAACTGTTCTAACTCGCACAGAACTTCTCATCCGATGTCTATCAGTTCTTCAAGCTATAAAGCCAATATTTCAAAGTTTACCTGATGAAGATTTGTTGAAAAAATGTCTCCGTGGATAGACGCAGTAGTCCAACGAGTCTGTCGACCATATAATTTGGAACCGGTTGCAAAAAAATATTTTCGTGGGAAACACGAGTTAGGAGTACACGATGCAGCGTCAACATTTAATAATGGAAACGTTAGCGAGCGTGAAGTTCTGCACAATCTTGGAATCGATCCGGTTCTTATCCCGTAAAAATGTTAAAAACGATTGACGAGAACCGGGTAACCGAGGCGAAAAAACAGTTCAAAAAATGTAGAAAAAGGCAAGACAGACAAAGCTAAAGTTAGAATATCAGGAAACTAACACTGATGACCCGTATTATGCGAAGTGAGTTTTTAAACGTCTGAAGAACGTAAAGCTCGAGCGGATTCGAAATCGGAACCTTTTACGCGAAAGAAAAAGACGTTATCGCTCAATCACGAATTTCAAAATTACGATTAAATAGCAGAACAAGTTTCATATAATAAAATATTACACTGTTGCTTAGATTAATTCGATCTTTAAACTCTGATCCGATCGATTAAGTCATTCACCCGATGAGAAGGAGGTTTGTACTAATAAAGGATGAGCGAATTTCCACTTAAATATGTTTTAATCGCTTAAGTGAATCAAAAGTA